>NW_028321881.1:38006067-38624635 GCF_036245765.1 Copidosoma floridanum
TTGTTGGGGGATAAGGAGAGGTTGTGGAGGGGCCACTAAATTCACGTGGGTGGCTGGGGCAGGTAAGTGGGAGGGAGGGTTCAAACAAATTTTGTTAGGTTCAATTCACAGAGAAATAAAAAGAATTTTTCCTTGTATTGTGTCGGGGCTGTGATGGGACCGTGAGGGGCGTGGAGGATTATGTGGACAGCCCCACCAAAATAACTATATAATATGAGACGATATATATAAAAATAATGGTTGTAAGACCAAATTCAGTTTCCAACGCCCCTCGTCTCTCTTAAAAATTTTGGAATATCTTCTAAGCCCCCCCCCCTCAATATAGGGTAAAAATCTCAACATTTCTCCGTTATTTTTACCCAATAAAAAATATTCATTTCTTAATAGACCTCCCTCCTAGCTAAAGGAATGACAAGTCATAGAACATATCGATTACGTTACATTTGAATAACATTAAAAGTTATTTTTTATAATACTAAACTGATAAAAAAAAATTACGAGAAGTAAATATCATTAATTGGGTTGAAACTTCAATGATTCCTAAAGAAAGCTTAAGAAATAGTGGATAAGACTTTAACTTGATTATGTGATGATAATATTTCATTCACTGGGAAAATAATCATTTTAGAACGTGATTTTAGATAAATACTTCCAGTAATAAAGTATACGTGCAAAAGTTCAATAATTAGTGGAACTATAAAGTATTAATTTCTATGGAAACACTTTTAAATTTTGAAATTGAAAAATAATATGCGGAGTACAGATTTACAACTTTCTTATCGATAATGGACATTTGAAATGAAACCATAGTCTTTTGAAATTCCTCAGAGAAGAAAGATTGAGAAAGTTTGTAACTCAATTTATGGAGATGGTAAAAATAGCTGCCTAAAAAAAATAATTCTAACAACTCATCACGAACTTTCGTATATTTTAAATAACAAAATTTTGAATTTTATTAAAGGGACAGAACATACTACAGCATAGATTATGCAAAATATAAAGGCAGTGATCGCACTAATGAAAGTTTAAATATAAATTTTCCAATAGAAACTCTAAATAATATACATGAAGAATTACCGCCACATGTTTTAAATTGAAAAGTAGATGCTATTGCTATGTTAATAAGAAACTTGAGTTTATTCAATGGCTTATCTAATGTCATTAGGCTACGTATAACAAAATCATTTCAATATCACTCAGAAACATAAATAATAACTGGTAAAAAATCTGGTGATAAAGTTCTCATACCAACAATCACTCTAAATACTAATAATAATTTATCCTTACCGTTTATTATATACAGAAAACAGTTTCCATTAGTTCTAGCTTTTTCCATGACAATTAATTAATCACAAGGTCAAAGTTTCGAAAAATTTAGATTTTAACACAAAGGATCTTTGTTTTATCATGGTCACCTTTACGTATTGGTATCAAGATATAAAAATTCTGAAAATAAATTCATACAAAATGATTTCGAGATTAAAGCAAACATTGAAAGTATTGTATGGCAAGAAATTTTTGATCATCGACAAATTTATTATTTCTTTTTGTAAAAGCTTATTTCTTACAAATTTTTCTTACTTCTCTGAGAAATTTATTTTTTAAATATATAAAGTGCATCTTAAAACTTTGACTAGAAACAAGTGAAAATAAAAAAAAAATTACTTTTTATCATGACACTATATATTATAAAAATTCTTACATTGAAAAAAAAAATACAAATGCTCAGACGAAATTTTTTATGTATATTATAACTTTGACATTTATCTTGAAAATTTTGAAGTTTGGTAAAATTGATTTTACGAAATTAAAGAATAGGACAGCCTTCAATTTTTTCTTGAAATTTTATTACAACAAAAATAGTCATTAATTTTTAAAAGCAAATTTTATAATAACAAAAATATACACACACATAAATATATAAATATACATATATCTTTCTATATTATACAGCGATTTTCGAAAGTCATTCCACACAAACCCTGAATAAGTTGAAATTCTATTGGTTTTAACTTTATTTTTTTGGGTAAATTTTCTGTTACCCCCCCCCCCCCCCATTAGCTGCATCTCTGAACGAGGTAAAAGTATGATTGATATCATATCATTTTTAGTAAAACTACTTTTTCCACACACCCCCTCTCAATTTTTCCTACACTTTTCAAGAAAATGACCTCAGTCTCTTAACAATTTTCAGACATATTATCTAAGCAACGCTTCTATATTTGCTGTAGCTCTTTTCAGACATTTTTTCCCACTTCCTTAGAAATTATTTTATCTATGTAATTTGTTAACACATATTCACACCACTCATAAGGCAGTGCTATGTCGTGCTGGTTCGTTCTATCTTTAATTCTCAGTTAGTTTATCGATTGCCTTATTTCATATCAACATAACAGTTGTTTCCAATTTAAATAAAGTTTTTGGAAAGATAAGCGTTTATAAATATTGTTTAGAAGTTCAGTTGAAAGTTGGTATAAATATCACTATCAGATTTATCATCACCATATTTTTAAGTAGCATGGTATATGCTGTAACATGTTTTCATTTTTCTTACATGATTTAGAATTATACTATTTAAAAAGAAAGTATATTTGTTATGAAAAGTAAGTTTAACGTTATGAATTAAAAAGTTAATATTTCTGTCAAAAATATTGGAACCAACATCGATTGTTTTCCATTCATTTGGAACTTCTAATGATTCAGTTCTTCCTACTACGATATCTAATAAAATTTTTTTAAACGTTTTGCCAATCAAAGGCTTTTGTGACTTTTTTTTCCATTTTTTTAAATTTGAAAATTAAATTTAACTGTGATAATGCATTATTTTCTTCCTTCTTCCTTTTTAAAAACTTTCATTATAACTTATTTTGATTTTTTCCATAGATTTTTGTCCTAAATAATTGCAGACATTAAGATACGCACGAAAAAAATTTTCAGTTAGCACGGCAGCATAACGTTACATGCTTCTTCAACAATATTACGAATTTAGAAATCGTGTTCCACTTAACCTAAAGTAATAACAGCGTCTTTAAATGTACTATAAAGTATTCCGTTATCTGTTCTAAATATTTCAAAAGATTCTGCTCCATTATTGTGATTTGAAAGTACTTACTACTTGTTAAGGTAAGAAATAATGTGACTCATGATTAAAGATTAAAAAAAGGCTTGTTATGGTAAATCACACAATGCTTATTTTGAGATAGAGTATTACATTTTAAATAAAACCTTTTGCATGTTACCTTAAAGCCTACGTAAAGAATTACACTTCGTTAATAGCATAGTCTGAGCACTGCTCGAATATTTGTTCCAACCGTCTTTAGACATTTTCCAACACTCCCCCAGAAATTATTTGATCTATGTGATTTGTTAACACATTTCTGGACCACTTTTGAGGTAGTGCTATACCGTACTGGTTTTTTTTCTCTTCAATTCTCAATACGTTTAATAATTGCACTATTAATTGTATGTATACATATAGATAACATGACATAATATTTTCTTACTAAATTTAAAAACAACGAATAGTTTTATAGAATATTTAAGCCTTGGACCTCGCTGGTAGCCTTCAGAGATTAGTAGGAAGATTGCTAGTGCCTATGGTAGAGAGTGTGTCGCTTTTTGCCTGTAGGGTTTTATGTCCTACTATATATATATGTCGTCGTGGGAGAAGGTGCTGGAATGAGCAGAGAGACTTTGTATATGAGTGTGTACTTTATTTACTGTTATTACATGTGTGGCTCGGATTCGAGCTCAGCAAGGACTGAAGTTGTCAGTAAACGGTTACACCACACGACTAGTATAAGAGTGGGGGTAAGCCCCTACAGTACTCCCCTCAAGTTTGAACGTAGTTAAAACTTACAAAAGGTCTTGTACCAAAATATTTACAATTTTTAAACGTGTACAAAAAAAATTTGTACGAGGGTGAATACATTGCATGTCGCGGACAAATAGATTTTAATAAGGTATCTGATCGGTCTTACAACTCTTCAGATCATTTTTAAAACAAACAGTTTCGTAATTATACATAAACAGAGCACTTTTAAAATCAGCTTGCACTGCGGCACACACATCAGTTACAAAACAATGTCAATTTAATAATACAAAAATTATTGAGCGCTGCTACTATTTTTTACAAAAATACATATAAACATTAGGAAAAAAACCAAAATAATGAGCAACAGCGCCTCCCTTATAGAGGTAAAATATCGAGCTTTCGTAACAATGCTTAAAATAATAAGGCTCGAATTATAAGCTTGCCATTGGTTCACGCGCATGTCAATATTTTATCGTACAACCAAAACCATAAAAGGAAATTACAACGCTTAGCCATAACAATAAGAGCTGTTATAATTGGGTTATACGGACATCAGTCTTTTATACAATACAAAAATTGGACTAGAAATAAAGCTATCACATTAATTGGGCTAAACATTATGCACAAAAATTAAAAACTAACTTATCAGATGTCAACAAATTATCTTAAAATGATACAGCGCTCCGAACCAGATAAATAAAATTCAAGACAAGACACAATTTAAGTTCACCATAATACTGATAATTAAACTATGGTCCTTATGACGCCACTCAATTAAATCAATTAATTAGTTGCGCTAACTTTACCGTAAAACAATTTAGTTGTACATACGCAACGCAATATACACTCGTTGGTCTTGAACATGCGAGGGCGGCAAGGAGGCATGGTGGCAACATGGTCGATGTTACTTCACACAGCACGTGGCTTCCAAAATGACCAATGTTGCGACGACTAGCACGTGGCTCCAAAAAAATGGCCAACCCTTTGGCACGCAGCACGAGGCCAAGCACAAAATGAGGCCAAACGGCTGCCGAGGTGTCAACGACTCTGCCTAACATGTGCAGAAGGGCGAAGTCAAAAACCTCGAAGACGAGCGCAGCGGAATTGCACCTGGTAAAGTCACACCTGGAGGATGATGAAGGTGGAGCACGTGGCCGATGTACAGGCTCGAAATGGGCGCGCACACAACAGCAACACACATCATATGGTCAACAATGCAGATCCTGGCGATGAAAGAAGGAGAAACAGCACCACGAGCACCAGCCAGGTCAGGCAACGAGGCATCGCATCAGGCAAACACGTCGTATCAAGAGCCAATATGATCCACGTGGGGGCGAAATAAGCTCGGGCTTAGCTGATAAAGCGGTAGCAACAAAAGAAAAGGCTCACCGTGGCTGACACTTCCATAATAAATGCCCCAGCAAAGAAATCTCCCGGTTGACGAGGAAGAGCATGTCGGGCGACCAATGCCAGTGCCAAGTTTACGACGACGAAGACGATCAACAAAATCACGTCGGGGTCACCAATGTAGGGTTTTATGTCCTACTATGTATATATATGTCGTCGTGGGAGAAGGTGCTGGAATGAGCAGAGAGACTTTGTATATGAGTGTGTGCTTTATTTACTGTTATTACATGTGTGGCTCGGACTCGAGCTCAGCAAGGACTGAATTTGTCAGTAAGCGGTTACACCGCACAACTCGTATAAGAGTGGGGGTAAGCCCCTACATTCCACTGATTTGAGCGCACCGTCGCGGCAGACCAGTCGAACTATACGCACGTTTCCAGCAGTGGAGGGGAGGACCAAAATGTGCGTACAATAGCTACCTCATAGTGGGGGAAGGAATATGTGCGTATACATGGGTATAGCTATATATGTTTTGGCTGTCTCCTGCCTGAGCTCTCGGCTCTTGCTGTAGCTCGCAGCCCTCGCATGCATGTATACCTATATATTTTCCCTATGCGCTGTTTTCCCTCAAAAAATATTTTGCTTTGAATGTTGGACAGTTAAGAATGTTATTATATCCGGTCAAATATTACTCGTTAAATAGAAAAGTATTAGATACTTGTACAGCTAAATACCGCTAAATACTGAGTTTTTCCTCGTTTAAAATGACAAATCGAGTAATAATAACGTGAGTCCTTATGTAACTTTTCCAATAGGAATAAATAATTATTAAAATATTCAAAAAAATAACTGTTCTGCTTTCAGGTACTTAAACTTTAAATCAATTAATAATAGAAAAGAAAACCAACACTTAAACTTAAACCTTGGAGCTTTACCATGAATATATGTCACTTTGATTGCATGGAGGAAAAGTGTGTCGGTAGTCGAGGCAGCTAAGTGTCGCTACCTATAGTTTTGCACTGATCACTCCAGGGTTTAAATCTCTGTTACGGTATATTCTTTTTTTTTTACATTTGGTTTTCTTTATTTTTTCATTTCGACATGACTAAGTATAAAATTCTTTCAATAATTGTATTTTATTTTCATGGTTACATTGCATAAAAAATACTCTTCGTTAATTTATTAATTGGGGGATTCCCTTAGATTTAAATTAATTTTTGTAACAATATAATGCTAAAAACGGGGTACATGTTTATTAACATATCATTCTTGTTTAGATGGATGTACATTTATTATTGGTATATTTCAAAATTATTCAAATTTAATGAAATCACTCTAAGTTATTTGACGCTGGTATAAATATAATTAACACTTTCAAAGAGGATCACACTTTTCATAACATAATTAACGATCACATAAAATGTTACTAAATAATTAATAAGACTATTAAGTATCAGAGACAGTAAACAAAAATATTTTCTGGATGATTTTTTAATCAACAAATTGATAAAGTCGGGTGTCGCAGCACAAACTCTCATGAAGAGAAGTGCTTCTCTGCTTTCGTTTTTTGAGAAATACTGTACAAAATTTTCATGGCCATCTCTGCTCTCGTAGCTTGTATATCAAATACATGAATTTATGTATTTGTTAGTGTTCGTGATAAAGTAAAAAAAAAAAAATCTGTAATACAGCACTCAGTTTTTTATCCCTTACATTATGATGACAAACTTAGTCACGATATATATATGTATAAAACTGTCTACAAATGGAAATATTAACTGATTATTAAAAATATTACACATAGATGATTGGTCAATAATATTTCCCTCTTAGACACATATATTCATGAAAATAAACAGAATCGCATGCAACTGCGTAACTACAATTTTATTACCCAACCCATGAACATTTATTAATTATAATACAACGTTAAGCTTTTTCAAAATTAACTTTTTATTCTTCGTTACTTCAACGTCAGCCAAGTTTAACTTTCTCTTGAGTCCTGAAGCTTCGTTATAAACATATTTTACTTTAAATCATGAGATAGTCAGAGTTTCGGTAGCCTAGTTAGCTAAGACACTGCGTAGTTTACTTTGCCTCGACATTCTCGACGTTCAAATTTTACTCAAAGCATAATTTTTTTCTTTTTTTTTTTTTCTTTCGACATGTTTTAATGATACAAGCATTTCATTTTTGTGACCATAGTATTTATTTACGTTTGATGTATACGATCCGTAATATCTTCAAACATTATTGATCATTTGCCAATGATATAAAATCTCTGGCAATTGACCAACACTGTTATTCGGTGTTGAATGAGAGATGTGGCTGCTATAAAAGTAGTTTTCCCAATTTTCTGATTTTGTTCCTGGAACGTTCGAACTTTTGAGTCACAAAAAGTTATTTAAGATGATTGAACATGCGTTTATAACACTATTTCGCAACATTTACAATCTTCTTTTGCCAAAATTTATAACATTTGCTTACCAACGTAATAGTATAAAATAAATACACACATAAATTAGATGCTGAATGATGCAATTCAAAGTGTTTATAATGTGCAACTATGATGATTCTACACAAATGTATGATATGCATTAAAATAAAATACTTTTCTGGCATTAGCGTTTGTAACTAATATTTTACAAACGTTTATATTAGATAACTAATTGTTAAGTATCCGTACAATGATTTACATTTATGGAATTATTAAACGGCAATACTTAATTAGAAATTATCAGTTATTTATTGTGCCCTCAGTGCATTGATTTGTATTAAGTTGAGATCATAGTTTTGCGCTGTTAACTTTTAAATTCATCTCGATAGTATTTGCATAACTATTTTGGAAATTAACAGAAAAGTATGCAGTGATCTTCAATTTATGTGGATTCTGGTTTTTTTTTTTCTTTTTTTTTTTAATGAAAAGTCAGTGTATGCATTAATTTATGTAAACAATGATTATAGTATTACAATTTACGAAACGGTGTATTTATTCAATAGACAGAAGTGTGTAAGGAGTTTTTCAAAATCTACTATTCAATGTGGTAGTGTTTAAGTACGTCTCAAAAACATTTACCCAACGCTTCATATTCGAGTATTAAATACAAATGAGTGTACAGATAATTTATCAAGAGTACGTTGCACCTCAGCTGTTATTTTTCAATATTATTTCTGAATATTCAAATAGTTCGACGACCTTTTAATCTCAAGGGTTTGTTGCATTCAAAATTCAATGAGCTCTTGTATACATACTAAACGTTAAATAAAAGCTATATGCCAAATTTATGATACAAGATCTTATTTAATTTGGAATGCAACGAAGCCTTGGGAGTTAAAGGTATTGAAACTATTTTAATAGTCAGAAATGATACTTTAAAAAAATAGATGACAGTCACGTTCAGGTACAACGTACTTTTGATAAATCATCAGTACATTTTTTTTGTATTTAATACTTGAAAATTAAACGTTGGGTAGATATTTTTGAGACGTACTTAAACACTACCACATCAAATAGTAGATTTTTAAAAACTTCTTACACACTTCTGTCTATTGCATAAATATGCCGTTTCGTAAATTGTAAGACTATAATCATTGTTTACATAAATTAAGGCAGACACCGACAAAAAAAAACTGCATGACTTGAGTGTCACTGCATACTTTTCTGGTGATTTCCAAAATAATTATGTAAATACTAGTGAGATGGATTAAAAAGTTAACAGCTCGAAGCTAGCATCCCAACTCAGTAACGTACAATGTAGTTAAGCCGTTTTTATATTTAATTTTTTAGCAATACAAAGATGAATTCTTGAAAGAGAAATTATTGTTAAACGTCGAACACAATTAAAAATTAGTTCTTAACTACTTATCAGTCTTGAAAAGTTCCCACTGTATTAAAAAATTATAATATATATATACATAAAGATGTGTAGGGAGTTACAAATACTTTTAGTATTTTTTACCTATCTTAAACAATTTTTAATTTCTTGTTTTAAGTAGCATAAGTATTTTTTTGTTCATTCCGTCTACCATGATTATGATCACTCGTTTTTCTTTAAATTTTGACTAATAATAATTTTTGTAAATCAAAAAACTATTGTTCGTAACATTTATGTTTTTTATTAAACCATCCAGGAAATACGTCATTAGTATATTTTTCGGCAATTTCGATTAAAGATAGTAATAATTTTCTTTGATGCCAAACACTTGCGTGATAATCATTAAAAGCATGTAATTGACAACTAATAATTTTAACAAAGTAATCGCTGGCTCTAGTTAAATAATTTACTGTTGGTAAATTTTGATCTGAATGGGGATATTCTCTTTTTCCTAAATATATTTCAGTTTTACATAAGTTTTCTGTCAGTTGTTTCGACATCATTTTTTCGCAATCACAACACTTATTTTTCATCAATGATGCTTTGCACATGTAACCACTCACAAAAGCAATGGAGTTTTGTTCATACAGTTGTTTGGCTTCAAAATCAGGCATTTCTGTACAATCGATTGGTACAAACGATTGCATCATTTCACCCATGTTTACTAGCTTATTAATTTCTTTAACTACAGAATCGTTGTATTCAGGTAAAACTAAACTTTCTTCATTCTCTTGAATAACTACTTTATCAGTCTTCGAGTATTGAGAAATTTCATTTGTATCAATAGAAATTGTTACATCTTCAACCAGAGAATTCTCACTCGAGCTTACCAGAGAGTGTGTTTCATTTATCGTGATGTTACCTCGTTTGCTGGCCCTGATAGCATCTGTTGACAAAACGTGTTTAAAACTTAAGCGGTACATTCGATAAGTAGGATTATTATTAAAACCGCACCTCCCTCGGAACCGTGAGTGAGTATGCTTAACGCTGTCTTGATTGCAAAGACCTGTCACCAACTCAAAATTTTAAAAATTCCTTGTTTAAATCTTTATACAATGAAACTAAAGCTCTTAACTTCTGAGGCAATCCTTTGAAACAAGGTGGTCTTGAATTTTTAACAAATCGCCTGCCCTTAGAACTTTTACTTATTACTACAGTGTACCATTTTTCATACTATTCAACAAATTCATTTAACAGCTCAAGAATTTCTGGATTTTATTTTGATAAGAGGCGTTTCTGTTTATCTACAGTTCGCAAAGAATAACTATTAAAAGCATCAATTACAGCATCCAACTTTTTAACAAATTTAACAGTACCTGCCGCATTATCAAATACCAATCCATAAGGATCTTGCGAAGCTGTATGAATCACAGCTGCCATTCAACGGCTTAACAGTTGCATCACTATTTTAACATTTATAACTTCGAAACTACTGGGTGTGAAGTGACTTTAAATTAAATGACCTAATATGTTTGAAGTGCTGCTGCTCGAGTTAAATTCCCAAGTTTTCAGTGTGTTAGAAAAATTCATTGTAATTTTATCATCGACATAGATGTATCTATGAGACCTTAATTGGACAAGCAATTGTTTTATAAGATGAGACCAATCAAAGACTACGTAAATTTTTCGATTTTCCAGAAAAAAATAAGGTTCTTTAACAGTTACATTAAACAATTTCCACATAAGTATCTGATTGTTTGGACCTTAATCACAAACGATTACTTTTACATTTGCTTTAATTTTAAACAAAGCACTTGGGGTTTCTCTGAATATTTTAAAAAGCTCTTCAGGCGATGCACCATGCTCATTGAAACCAAAAGAAAGCAATTGGTGACAAGAATTTTTTGCATTTATACTATCTAAACATATTAACAAAGCATGACGAGCTAACTTGTCTTCCCTACGATTTCCACACATATCTCTAAAATCTTTAATAAGATATTGCGCTTTTGTAAATTCTTCGCTTGATTTGATCGACATTTCATCAAATTTCATTGCACAAACCCATTCTTCTGGTGGCAACAACATCAATTTTTTTTCCATCGAGTGAAAAGCTACATCATCCAAACCCGGTAAAACATAAACTCAGCAACCCACCCTCTGACTGTGAATTCCCCTGCTGATCGTACCTTTAAATCTCGCAACCGACTATAGCACGCCGCAGAATGAAAATGTATTATTTTACATAAGTTCTTTTCATCTTCATTATACTTGTTCTCCTCACGTTTGAATTGCATCTTTACCAAAGTAGCAGCAGTTTTAGAAAAACCTTTGCCATTTACAACGTCATCAATTGTTGTTTTAACATTTTAATTTTTCGAAGGTTTTTGGCTTTTTCTACTTCTAAATCTACTACTCTTTTTCTCAGATTAAAAATCATCTGCGGGGCTTTACACAAAACTGATTTTGATTTTAAACTTTAAGAAGTATTACAACTAAATGTTAGTTTTGTTTTCGTATCTGTAATATAACTAGTGTTTATGCTACTACTGGCATTTACGATTTTGTTTTGTTGTTCAAGTCTTTCAAAGCTTAAGTAATCTTTATTAACCTCAACTTCTCCAAAATTAAAAAAAATCTGTTTTCCAGAAGGATACATGACATCACTTGCTTGTTTCGTCACGCTCGGAATCTCTTCAGATAGCATATTGTCACTATTTTTCACATCATTTCGTCCGCAAACCATACCATAAACGCTAGAGTCAACAGGCACATCAATGTTCATTAGTGTGCCAGCAGCATCATCTATAGATGCTGCAGGTACATTAACTGCTGTAAGAGTTGATTCTTGAGGTTCATTTGTAGTTTGTTCGCATGATGATTTCTCCTTTTGCTGTCGCTCCCGTTCAATTTGATGTTGTGTCATGTAATTTTCATACACAATTTTTGCTTTAGGTACCTGCTAGTGAATTGGCGTTGAATTTCGTAGCAAGCGTACAATTTGGCCTTGATCATTTTTTACGAAATCAGCATAGTTAAAATGTCCATTACATATTCCGGCTGGCTGCTTGGATGATGCTGACCAATGCTCGATTTTGTCACCTATTTTTAATTTATAGTAATTGTAGCCTGTATGGTTTTTTTAATGTGTAAATATATATATATATATATATATATATATATGTATCTTTCTATATTATATAGTTAACTCAGTGGGGCATTCCACACAAACCCCCCACAGCCCCCCATTTGCCCCCCTCAAGAACCCCCACAAAATAAGGTAGAAATCCGTTATTTTCTTGCTTATTTGCTTATTTTGACATATCGTAGTTTTTCTTAAAAACTCCCACAGCCCCCCCCCCTCCGACCCCCACAGCCCCCCACGCATTTTTTCATGACCCCCTACCGCCCCCCCATAAACCTCCTAAAAAATATTATATGTATAGTATAGAAGTATAGTATAAGTCTTTATTCAAGCCAGGGGGTTCTATATGGCTTCATGGTATAATAACCATGTATGATTTAATATTTAATCAAATAGTTACAGATTAGTGCACAATACCATAATCAGCTAAACTTAAATACAATCAATTGTATTTCGATTTATTGGAACCCTTAGTTTCTTTGTAAGCATAAAGTTTTTAGTGGGCTGACTTTTTTTGTTAGCATTTTGCCAGCCCTGTCAATGTGTTAAAATCTATTACCACATTCCTACCATATCATATGGAAATATTGTATAGTATTTTTTCTCAAAACACCCACATCCCCTCACCTACCCCCTACGGCCCTCCCACCGACCCCCACGATTTTTTTCATGGCCCCCACCGCCTCCCCACACAACTTTTGGGAAACCTGACCGTGATCATACCATCTTTACCTATCTTTAGACAAAACTGTTTTATCGCCATGATTAACTTCATCATCAAGAAGAAATTTAAAGTCATATAATTGATTCATAGGGGGTTGTTGCGCAAAACATCATTATTTATACAACTAAATACTTTTAAAAACCAATTTATATGGAGTTAACAATACTTAGAAACCAAATAATATATACACATATATTGGTGCGCATAGTTATTTTATCATCATCACTTATATAGTCCTTTAATACACAATTCTTCTTTTTACGTACATTAACTTAAGTTAAATTTAGAGTATCATTAATATAAACAATGAAAGTTTTGTATCACTTTATGAGTCATCTTATAAAGCCTGATTAAACCACGAAGACTTACGTCCATTTCTATTCTGTTTTAAATTAATGCTAAAATTGGTCCAATAGATGAATACGATATACCATTCATGATATGTATTATTAATATATAAATTTTACCTATACAAAAAAAAAATAATAATTAAATCATGTTATGAATATTAGATACATTATTATATTCAAAAATTTCTTTCCAAACTATATTTTCAATCTCTAAACTGTTTTCTCTATCGACTTGAACAAAAATTACATTTTTATTTTTGCATCTTGATAAAGCCACGTATAATTGACCATGAGAAAATAAAGGTTTTTTCAAGTATAATCGCACATTATTAAAAATTTGTCCTTGATACTTATTTATAGTCATAGCAAATGCTATAACTAATGGGAATTGTTTTCTATATAAAATAAAAGGTAATGATGAAGTATTTCCAGTATTTAATGTAATTCTTGGAATGAAAACTTTATTACCAATTTTTTCTCCCGTTACTATTTCGCCTTCTACGTTATACTTCAGTAATTTAGTAATTCGCAATCGTGTACCGTTACATAATCCGTCTGATATACTCAAATTTTGAATTAAAATTACTATTGTACCTATTTTTAATTTAAGTTCATGAGGTGGAAAGCCTTTACGAATATTGTTTAACATTTCTACGGGAAAATTAATGTAAATATTATCATCTGATTTATCAACACCTTTATATGTTGCAGTATCGATGCTGTAATAAGTTTTAGTTTCCCCATGTAATTTACTTAAAATCTGATTGTTTAAAAAAAAAGTATATTCATTATGTGAAGTTAGTATCACGTTATTGTTAAAACAGTTGTTGTAATTACCAAATATTTTGGTACAGACATCATCCGTTATCCAGGACTTAGGAATGTTAAATGTTTCTATGCCCCCTTCTCCAATTCTTAACAATAATTTTGAAAATTCGTTATTACTAAAACGGTTATTATTTTTTAATCTTAAAATTTTGAAGAAGTTCCATAAAAATGATGATTTAATAGTTTCTTCTATTATTATAGTTCTATCACCGTTTTTTATAACTGGAAGGACTTGTCGAAAATCTCCTCCTAATACTATTAATTTATCACCAAAGCAAAGTTTTGTATTACACAAGTCTCTCAACGTTCTATCAACGATTTCTAGAGCTTTTTTCGGAATCATAGAAGCCTTGTCCCATATCATTAAATCAACTTCCCTTAATTTTTTTTTTCAGTTTCAAATTCTAAAAATACACTTTCAATATTATCTAAGTCTAGAGGTAAACGAAAAGTTCTATGACTGTTCATACCTTTTGGTAGTAATACAGATGCAATTCCTGTCCAAGCCATTGACAAAATATTTTTACCTCTAGAAATAAAGTAATAAATGAGTGTCTTATATAAGTAGGTTTTTCCGGATCCACCAGAAACATCTATAAAATATACTTTTTCATCTTGTTCACAAATAGTTTTAAAAATTTTTCTTTGATCTTCATTTAAATTTGTGTACATTATATCGAACATTTTTTTACTGAAAGATATTTCCTCAATATTGCAATTATTTATATAGTTGCTAATGGTTGGTGTCAGTAAACTAAAAGACTCTTACTTTTTAAAAGACAATTACTTTACTGTGTAACTAAAAAAGTTAAGAATAAATTAGAATAAATACACAAAAATTATGAAAATGTATTTCCTATAAAATATCCAAAGGTTGGGGGGTTGGCGCGCAGTGCGCGCAGGGGGGCATAAGCCCCACTAGTGTATGTATATATATATATATACACTAGTTGTTGATATATATATTGTTGAATATACCAAAAACTACAATATACTCGATTTTTATTAAATTTCGAGCACTGGACGTACACTTCTTGGGCACTATTGGTTTTTTTCTTTCACAGATTTAAATGCAATCGGCACCACCGTAACTGCACTTATAATAGTACCTTACGAAGTTATTGCATTTAAATCTGTGAAAGAAAAAAACCAATAGTGCCCAAGAAGTGTACGTCCAGTGCTCGAAATTTAATGAAAATCGAGTATATTGTAGTTTTTGACATATTCAACAATATACAGTAAGTCCAATTGAAAAATTTACTACTGGCAACCTATTGCAAAATTATTAATTTGAAATTTGAATTGCTGATAATTTTTTTCTTGCTGAAAATATTACGATGAAACTTAATTGAATCAATATGTATAAAAAATACCTTTAATGTTTTCAAATTTCACATTCTTAAAATAGTAAAAAAAAAAGTTATTAAAAAACACATTGTTATGCTACTTATTTTCGTAAAATTTGATACTTGAGTTCTGCAACTAACTGCACGTTGTTGCTTTTATTTTTTAATGAATTGAAAAAAAAATGTTTTCTGTGGGATAAATAGCAGCCAAGATACGGCATTTTCTTTTTTTTGCTGTAGTGACTACCCTAATTATTATTTTGACTTCGGAACGTACCCATTTCCTTCTTGAATATTATTTCTTTTAAAGACATTTTCTCCCAGATTTATTTTATCAACTCCTTTGCCATAAACGAAATATTAGTTGCCACCACCACCTGCTACAAGCCAAGCGCTCCGAGCGTCCCAATAGTACCATAGCTGACCCGAAGCTCCCACTCCACTATGTGAACGCCACGCCACTGCGTAAGATTCTTAGTTGCAAAATTAATTGATCACAAACAAAACCACTGACAAATGTCTAGAAAAATGTATTTTTAGGTAATTTTTTTTTTAGTTTTACGGTGGCGCGATTTATTTTGACGTTCGTCGTCTTTGAAACGCCGAAAAATACGTTTCTAAAAACACTTACCAAAAATTAAGTTTCCTAGAGATGTTAACAATATTTGCTTACTTTTCTAGACTGTTGTGTCAGTTTTAGTCCATTACCAGTAGTGAGCATCAATATGAAAAAACATCAGCATAAAATATATATGTGCAATATATAAAAAAAAAAAAAAAACCAAAAACGATAAAGTGCACAGAACACGGTACAAACTGTTTGCTTCCTTGCCACTGCAAAAATAGAGCAACTTGGATGTACCCTCACCTATCGAAGAAGCTGCCGCCCAGCACTATTTACGGGTATATTTTAGATGCTAACTAAAGTGAGAGCATTGTCCTATGAGTATAAGTGGACGTCGACGTACCAAGTTATCATGAAGCTGAGGACACCATGCAAAAAGTCATCAACAGTGTTGAACCAATGATAAGTTATAATTCGGAGTTTGATAATTATTCAGACGAAGAGGAAGGTCCCTATTCTGATTGTTATAAATCACAGCATGCATCAAAAAAATGGCGATTATATGATCAATGTCAAATTTAAAAACTATATTTCTCGTTATTGTAATACTATACATAAGACGCCTTAAACGTATATGACTACAGCAAATTATTTACACCCAATCCTTCGAAAATCATAAATACTAAATATATTATGATATAAGTACAATCAATCTGCAAGAAGCATTAAAAATACAATTTTTTGGCGGTAACGTCTCCTATAAATTGATGCTTAATACTGGTAATAGAGTAAAACTGACGCAGCAGTATATAAAAGTGAGCAAATATTGATAAAAGCTCGGGGAAGCTCGATTTTTAATAAGTGTTTTTGAAAAGTCCATTTTTCGGCGTCTCAAAAAAGGCGTACGAAAAAGTAATAAGCTTCATCGTAAAGCTGAGGAAAAATTACCTCTGACTACATTTTTTCAAACATTCTCCAGTGATTTTTTTATAATCAACTAATTTTGCAAGTAAGGATCCCGCGCAGCGGCGTTCACGTATCTTGGTGGGCAAAAAACGAAAAATTCTACATATTGATTTTAGGTCTCGTAAGAACTGTAAATTGCTAACAAGTAATGCTAATTTAGCCCCTTTTTTTCATGTCAAACTAAAAAAATGTTTTTTGATGGTCAGAATCATACTGTAACTTGAGAAGCAAACATTCCTTAAATAATTTAAAAAGTTTTCGGATTAATATCTCTTTAAATTTTAATTAAAAACAGATATTTTCGTAAGATGCCACGAAAGTGAGAGAGATAGAACGCAAGGTCGGATTAGACCACGTATATTATGTAGTGGTACAGAGAGAGTAGTAAGAGGAGAGACAACAGCCAAGCTTTTGATTTTCAGCTTACGGGCAGCGCTCATGATTTTTTTATAAACAAAAAACTTATTAAATTTTCAAACCTTACAGTAAATGCTAAAAAGTGCAATAGTTTTAAATTCACACAATACTAAAATATAGTATTAAAATACTAACATACAATCATTAATTGTAAACCTACCGCGAGCAACAAACAACCTTCAAAATTTTCTGCAAAGTAAGTAACTAGATACTTAGATACCTTAGTTAATGGTCGATTCAGTTTATCTTAATTCACCTGCGGGAAATCGACGTAAAGAGTGTCCGTTGTGTGGTCCATTATTACAGTTTATGTATTGACACCTCAAACACACATTGTCACTTGCCATAGTTGCGTAGTTACCGTAACATACCAACGAGTTAAAGATAACCAAAGAAGCAAAATATCGTATGTAACAAACTAACAACACTAAAAAGTATTCACTGCACACAAAACTAGTTAAAAACTGTTAAGAGTACTGTAATATTTACGGTGTGCAAACACGATGTATCGATAGCAGACGTGCATCAACGAATGTCGCGTGCTCGACTGGTACTCGATGCGTGCTAATAGCTCTGCTTCGCGTAGAAACAATCAAAACAACAACGCCTCGACGCGCCTGTGACGAAAACAAAAGCTGTATAGTTAGGTGGGAATAACTGTACTAATTTTTACTGGAATGCATACATTTTAATAAGATTATATCTTCTGTAATAATCAATGCACATAATGACGGCGCTTCATCATAGCTTATTTCGCAGAATGCAATGTATCGCTTGCTGGTTAAAAATATTGTTCAGTAAGAATCATTTTTAACTATTAAATAACACATTAAAATAAATCTTTTAAATACATATATATACATTCATACTTGTGCGTCACATCTTTTATCAGTTTATGTATACTTGTGAATATTTATTACGGATCGTATACATCGAACGTAAATAAATACTATGGTCACAAAAATGAAATGCTTGTATCATTAAAACATGTCGAAAGAAAAAAAAAAAAAGAAAAAAATTATGCTTTGAGTAAAATTTGAACGTCGAGAATGTCGAGGCAAAGTAAACTACGCAGTGTCTTAGCTAACTAGGCTACCGAAACTCTGACTATCTCATGATTTAAAGTAAAATATGTTTATAACGAAGCTTCAGGACTCAAGAGAAAGTTAAACTTGGCTGACGTTGAAGTAACGAAGAATAAAAAGTTAATTTTGAAAAAGCTTAACGTTGTATTATAATTAATAAATGTTCATGGGTTGGGTAATAAAATTGTAGTTACGCAGTTGCATGCGATTCTGTTTATTTTCATGAATATATGTGTCTAAGAGGGAAATATTATTGACCAATCATCTATGTGTAATATTTTTAATAATCAGTTAATATTTCCATTTGTAGACAGTTTTATACATATATATATCGTGACTAAGTTTGTCATCATAATGTAAGGGATAAAAAACTGAGTGCTGTATTACAGATTTTTTTTTTTTTACTTTATCACGAACACTAACAAATACATAAATTCATGTATTTGATATACAAGCTACGAGAGCAGAGATGGCCATGAAAATTTTGTACAGTATTTCTCAAAAAACGAAAGCAGAGAAGCACTTCTCTTCATGAGAGTTTGTGCTGCGACACCCGACTTTATCAATTTGTTGATTAAAAAATCATCCAGAAAATATTTTTGTTTACTGTCTCTGATACTTAATAGTCTTATTAATTATTTAGTAACATTTTATGTGATCGTTAATTATGTTATGAAAAGTGTGATCCTCTTTGAAAGTGTTAATTATATTTATACCAGCGTCAAATAACTTAGAGTGATTTCATTAAATTTGAATAATTTTGAAATATACCAATAATAAATGTACATCCATCTAAACAAGAATGATATGTTAATAAACATGTACCCCGTTTTTAGCATTATATTGTTACAAAAATTAATTTAAATCTAAGGGAATCCCCCAATTAATAAATTAACGAAGAGTATTTTTTATGCAATGTAACCATGAAAATAAAATACAATTATTGAAAGAATTTTATACTTAGTCATGTCGAAATGAAAAAATAAAGAAAACCAAATGTAAAAAAAAAAGAATATACCGTAACAGAGATTTAAACCCTGGAGTGATCAGTGCAAAACTATAGGTAGCGACACTTAGCTGCCTCGACTACCGACACACTTTTCCTCCATGCAATCAAAGTGACATATATTCATGGTAAAGCTCCAAGGTTTAAGTTTAAGTGTTGGTTTTCTTTTCTATTATTAATTGATTTAAAGTTTAAGTACCTGAAAGCAGAACAGTTATTTTTTTGAATATTTTAATAATTATTTATTCCTATTGGAAAAGTTACATAAGGACTCACGTTATTATTACTCGATTTGTCATTTTAAACGAGGAAAAACTCAGTATTTAGCGGTATTTAGCTGTACAAGTATCTAATACTTTTCTATTTAACGAGTAATATTTGACCGGATATTACTATATTCAAAGCAAAATATTTTTTGAGGGAAAACAGCGCATAGGGAAAATATATAGGTATACATGCATGCGAGGGCTGCGAGCTACAGCAAGAGCCGAGAGCTCAGGCAGGAGACAGCCAAAACATATATAGCTATACCCATGTATACGCACATATTCCTTCCCCCACTATGAGGTAGCTATTGTACGCACATTTTGGTCCTCCCCTCCACTGCTGGAAACGTGCGTATAGTTCGACTGGTCTGCCGCGACGGTGCGCTCAAATCAGTGGAATGTAGGGGCTTACCCCCACTCTTATACGAGTTGTGCGGTGTAACCGCTTACTGACAAATTCAGTCCTTGCTGAGCTCGAGTCCGAGCCACACATGTAATAACAGTAAATAAAGCACACACTCATATACAAAGTCTCTCTGCTCATTCCAGCACCTTCTCCCACGACGACATATATATACATAGTAGGACATAAAACCCTACATTGGTGACCCCGACGTGATTTTGTTGATCGTCTTCGTCGTCGTAAACTTGGCACTGGCATTGGTCGCCCGACATGCTCTTCCTCGTCAACCGGGAGATTTCTTTGCTGGGGCATTTATTATGGAAGTGTCAGCCACGGTGAGCCTTTTCTTTTGTTGCTACCGCTTTATCAGCTAAGCCCGAGCTTATTTCGCCCCCACGTGGATCATATTGGCTCTTGATACGACGTGTTTGCCTGATGCGATGCCTCGTTGCCTGACCTGGCTGGTGCTCGTGGTGCTGTTTCTCCTTCTTTCATCGCCAGGATCTGCATTGTTGACCATATGATGTGTGTTGCTGTTGTGTGCGCGCCCATTTCGAGCCTGTACATCGGCCACGTGCTCCACCTTCATCATCCTCCAGGTGTGACTTTACCAGGTGCAATTCCGCTGCGCTCGTCTTCGAGGTTTTTGACTTCGCCCTTCTGCACATGTTAGGCAGAGTCGTTGACACCTCGGCAGCCGTTTGGCCTCATTTTGTGCTTGGCCTCGTGCTGCGTGCCAAAGGGTTGGCCATTTTTTTGGAGCCACGTGCTAGTCGTCGCAACATTGGTCATTTTGGAAGCCACGTGCTGTGTGAAGTAACATCGACCATGTTGCCACCATGCCTCCTTGCCGCCCTCGCATGTTCAAGACCAACGAGTGTATATTGCGTTGCGTATGTACAACTAAATTGTTTTACGGTAAAGTTAGCGCAACTAATTAATTGATTTAATTGAGTGGCGTCATAAGGACCATAGTTTAATTATCAGTATTATGGTGAACTTAAATTGTGTCTTGTCTTGAATTTTATTTATCTGGTTCGGAGCGCTGTATCATTTTAAGATAATTTGTTGACATCTGATAAGTTAGTTTTTAATTTTTGTGCATAATGTTTAGCCCAATTAATGTGATAGCTTTATTTCTAGTCCAATTTTTGTATTGTATAAAAGACTGATGTCCGTATAACCCAATTATAACAGCTCTTATTGTTATGGCTAAGCGTTGTAATTTCCTTTTATGGTTTTGGTTGTACGATAAAATATTGACATGCGCGTGAACCAATGGCAAGCTTATAATTCGAGCCTTATTATTTTAAGCATTGTTACGAAAGCTCGATATTTTACCTCTATAAGGGAGGCGCTGTTGCTCATTATTTTGGTTTTTTTCCTAATGTTTATATGTATTTTTGTAAAAAATAGTAGCAGCGCTCAATAATTTTTGTATTATTAAATTGACATTGTTTTGTAACTGATGTGTGTGCCGCAGTGCAAGCTGATTTTAAAAGTGCTCTGTTTATGTATAATTACGAAACTGTTTGTTTTAAAAATGATCTGAAGAGTTGTAAGACCGATCAGATACCTTATTAAAATCTATTTGTCCGCGACATGCAATGTATTCACCCTCGTACAAATTTTTTTTGTACACGTTTAAAAATTGTAAATATTTTGGTACAAGACCTTTTGTAAGTTTTAACTACGTTCAAACTTGAGGGGAGTACTGTAGGGGCTTACCCCCACTCTTATACTAGTCGTGTGGTGTAACCGTTTACTGACAACTTCAGTCCTTGCTGAGCTCGAATCCGAGCCACACATGTAATAACAGTAAATAAAGTACACACTCATATACAAAGTCTCTCTGCTCATTCCAGCACCTTCTCCCACGACGACATATATATATAGTAGGACATAAAACCCTACAGGCAAAAAGCGACACACTCTCTACCATAGGCACTAGCAATCTTCCTACTAATCTCTGAAGGCTACCAGCGAGGTCCAAGGCTTAAATATTCTATAAAACTATTCGTTGTTTTTAAATTTAGTAAGAAAATATTATGTCATGTTATCTATATGTATACATACAATTAATAGTGCAATTATTAAACGTATTGAGAATTGAAGAGAAAAAAAACCAGTACGGTATAGCACTACCTCAAAAGTGGTCCAGAAATGTGTTAACAAATCACATAGATCAAATAATTTCTGGGGGAGTGTTGGAAAATGTCTAAAGACTGTGGGAACAAAATGTTGGGTAAAAGGTTTCTTATATAGCTATCATTTTAAATAGTTGTATCATAAGCATTATGAAAAATTCAATTCTTTCGTCAAAATGGCCCTCAGTTGCTATATGTTACAAAAATATGCGTTCTTAAGCTATATTTTCAGATCGGGAACGAAAATTTATGTAGATAGTTTTTCATATATCTCTAACAATGAACGCTCGTCTAGGTTGATCTATAGCAAGCTAAATTTTTTCATCCAAACGACCTTTAGTCGCTGTATATTACGATAATTTGCTTTTTCAAGGTATATTTTGAGATGAGGTTCAAATTTTAGGGTTGATAGACGGCTATACAGCTATAGTTCTAAATTGTTACGGGGTGCACAATGCGGATTAGCGAGGCGGAGTCTCTCCACTTCGACCGGGCCTGTGTTGCCCGGATACCCAACGGTGACACTCCCTGTAAAATATTTTGCGGGTCTCGTGCACTGAGACACCGCTGCTGAATATTGTATTGCGGCTGTAAGGTGTCTGTCGTCGCTTTTTGTCGACGATCGTTTATAATTATTATAAAGGGGAAAATTGAGGCACACCAAAAGAAGTAGCACTCGCGGGTATTTTTTTAAAATTAAAATGTATATTCAGGGAATATGAAATAATTACAAAAAAGGTATTCGCGGGTGTGTAGTGTATGTGTGTGAGTGTGAGATCTCGCTCGTCGAGCGCGATTGCTTGACGAGCTCGCGGCGCGAAAACGCAGACCGGGCAGACTTACGCGGGCTAATCGAGGGCCGCTGCCCTTTACAACAGACTGCCTGTTGGCAGGTACTTACGCGGGGCGGGGAGGTCGCTTCTCGAAGCTGCCTTGGATAGGCTGAACTAGGTGCAGTTGGTGTGATCTCGCAGAGGCCAGTAGGCGTCCCTACCGGCTGTGTGTGGAGATCAAGTTCGTCAGACCTGGACTTGGTTTGCCCTTGTCGTCGGGTTCCAGAGCCGGATCACGGAACCAACACTTTCCGTGGCGTTGACTTCACACCACAACTTCACACACCAAAAAAAACGAAAAGAGCAACAGGAGACGGCAACACGGAAAAACTCGCTTCACGCGCGTTCGCTGGCCCAAGCAAATCTGTCTCTCCTTGCTTCCTTTCCTGGCTTTACTCTCTTTTCCCTTACCCCTACTTTCCCATCCAGCTTTCCTACTTAGGTCCCTTGAACTCTTTTTCCCCCTTTCTCTACCTGCCCTAGCCTACTAACGTGGCCTAACGGTGGGGCACCGTTACACCCCCCCGCTAGACGTTGGATACCGGGGTCTCCAACTCTACTACCTAGGCTCCATTCAGGAAGGCTACAAGGACGATGTCTGTGGGTGAGGAGAAAGAAAACAAGGAGGGTAGAAGAAAGTGGGGTACAATTTATTAAAGAAAAGAAAAGAAAAGAAAAAAAAAGAAAAAAAAAAAAAAAAAAAATGTTGATGTGCCATGGATAGGCTGGTCCTGGACTAAAGTCACTCCTGGACCCAGTCTCCGTTTACGCGCTTGAAGCGGTAATGCTCCAAGCGCCTTGGGCACTCCTTGGAGCGCTTGACGCCTTTTAACCCGCACATATAGCAGCGGACGGGTCTGAGGGAATTACCCGTCGCTTGCGCCTCCACTGTGTGGGCCCTGGTCAGAAGGCGTTCAGCCTCCTGGCGAAGTTGCCGAGCCTCGGCTTCCGCCTTCCTCCTCTCTTCAAGGCGTTGGGCTTCCTCGACGCGACGACGCTCTTCCTCTGCGAGGAGTTGGCGTGCCACGACCCAGGTGTTATTGAAGGCCGCAAAACATTTGCGGCCGATCAGGGCCGTCCTCTCGGCCTTGACGGTCTTGGTCGTGGAGCCGCGCTCCCGAACATAGGCCTCGACCTCCGTAAAGGCGGAGAGCGCCTTCTCCCGGCTCACCACGACACATTCCCGGGCCTCGTTGAGCCGCTCCAGGATGCCTTCCCAGGCGTCGTCTGGATCGGCCGTGGCCTCGATGGCCAAGAGCTGTGGCGCCTCCGTGGCCTCTGGTGTTGGTTGGACCGACGACGATGGTTCAGCCTCGTCCTCGCCTCGGGGCTCAATGGCCAGTCGCGGAGTTGTTCCCACTTGGGATCTGAGGCCTCGTTGAAAGGCCTCGACCAGCTTGGTCCTCTCCTGCTTATCAGTGGCGTGCCTGAGGCGTCTGATAAGACCGCCCAGGCTAAGGTGTGTTGCCTCCATCTCTGTAACAATACTGCCCCCAGAAAATAAAAGAAACAAAAAGTGGGGAAAAAGAAGAAAACACAATTAGTTGGGATAGAGGCGCTTACAAAATTAAATTTTTTCTTATTCTACGGGGCCGCAGCCATCGTGTATCGCTCGGTGATTGACCCGTCGTTGGGTCGCATGTTCGGGCGTCGTCGCGTGGTCTGCCTTCAATCGCAGGCGTCTTAGCCGCGGCGGATGGCTTCGACGCCACGGTCGTTTTTCGCGGGCGGCCTCGCTTTGGCCTGGCTGATCCGGCAGCCTCGCTTACATCGGGTGGATTCGCTGAAGGCGGGTCGCGCTTCGCCTGTTCGCCGCTTTCCATCGGTGGTTGAGGAGCGCTAGCCACTTCTTCTTTGGACCCCGAATCTTCAGGAAGATCTTCTCCCGCCGTCGCTGAGGGTCTGCTCACGTAAAGCTTCAGCTGCCTCACGTGAATGCGGCCTGATTGCGTGCCTTCCTCGGATACCAACTCGTACGTGTTGGAACCCAATGCCCTCTGAACGGTAAAGGGGCCGGCGTACCTTGGGGCCAATTTCGCTGCCACGTCTTGCGTTGCCGAGGACAAGACGTGGTTCTCCCGCCATACCTGGTCACCAGGAGCGTAGACCACGTCGCGATGCTTGGCATTGTAATGCCGAGTGGCATTGGCCTGTGCCTTATCGTTTCGCTGATTTGCTTCTACGTGCAGCATCTGCAGACGCTCCAGACGCTGCTTCTAGCTCTCTATTGCCTCATCCTCTAAGCGTTGCTGGGCCGTCAAATCGACCTGTCGGCGCATTGTACCTGGGGCGTACGGTTCTCTACCGCTGTTAAGCATCGCGGGGGAGAAGCCTGTGGAAGCGTGTCTCTCTGTGTTGTAAGCGAACACATGTTCGGGCAGCGTCTCGTCCCATGACCTATGATTGGCTTCGACAAAAGCTCGAATCAGGGTCTTGATGGTACGGTTCAAACGTTCAACCGGGTTCGCCTGCGGGTGATACGGTGGCGTAAGCATGTGCCGTATGCCCAGGCTCTCCAAAAACCCATCGACGTCTTTGTTTTGGAACTCGGTGCCATTATCCGTCAACAACGCTTTCGGGGTACCATGTCGACAGATGACGCGCTCTCTCAGTGCGCTCACAACAGCCTTCCCGTTGGCTCGCCGTAGCAGTACAACTTCGGCCCACCTCGTCAATAGATCCTCGATCTCGAGGATGTATTCGTGGCCGTGCGTTGTCTTTGGTAGGGGGCCCATCATGTCAGCGGCCACTACTTGCCACGGATGATGATCCTACGCCCCATAAGTCCTGGGGGTAGCCGCTGATCTACCTTGGTTTGTTGGCAAACCAAACAGCTCCGCACGTAACGGGCAACATCCTGGTAGTATCCCGGCCAGTAATACAACCGGGAGACACGCGCGAACGTCTTCTCGCGGCCAAGATGGCTGGCAGATGGTGTATCATGACACTCCTGAAGCACTTGGTCGTGCTGGCTTTTAGGTACCCCCAGCTTCCAGGCTTCCAGGTCACCGAGAGTTTCATCAACCGTGGAATCGGGGCGATATGCATACAGATATCCCCTGACGATTTTCCATCGCGGTTGACCCCTTGGGTCGTCCGGTACCTTCTGTACCATCTCCTGGTACCAAGGATCTCCAGCCGGGGGTTCCCACATGAGCGCTGCCACAGCGCCACTCTCATTATCCTCATACAGTCGTGACAGGGCATCGGGTACGCAATTTTGCGTCCCTTTCCGGTGTTCAACCTCGAAGCCATGGCTTTGAAGTTCCATGGCCCATCTTGACAGTCGTCCAGTTGGGTTGTTAATACTAACCAACCACCGGAGACTGCTGTGATCGGTCACAACCTTAACGCGTGTCCCTTCGATATAAGGGCAGAACTTTCGCGTCGCCCATAAGACCGCGAGGCATTCTCGCTCTGTCACACTATAATTGCGCTTAGCCGGAGTCATCGAACGGCTTGCAAACTCCAGTACTCTTTCCTGCCCGTTGACTATCTGGGATAATACGGCGCCTAGTCCGGAGTCGCTGGCGTCCGTTTGCACCACGTACGGAATCTTGGGATCAGGTCGTTGTAACACTACCGAAGATGTCAGCAAAGCCTTTGTCTGTTCGAAGGATCGTTGCTGTTCATCTTTCCAGTCAAACGGCTGATCCTTACGCAACAGCCTGTTGATCGGTTCTACTACCGTCGAATAGTTTGGCAGGAACTTCCGGTACCATGAAACCATGCCTAGGAACCGCCTAAGTTGTTTCAGATTCTTCGGAGCCGGAAATGCCGTAATTGGTTCCAATTTAGCCGGATCTGATCGTAAACTATCTCGGTTTACGAGAACGCCAAGGTATCTCACCTCGGGTTGACAGAACTCACTCTTTCCTCGGTTGAGGGTGAGTCCCGCTTCGCGCACGCGTTTCAGCACATGCTCTAGCCACTTGAGATGCTCCTCGAATGTCTCTGTGACAATTGTTATGTCATCGAGGTAGGCATAGGCATAGGGCTCGAGTTTCAGCCCAATGACGCTGTCGATTAGCCGCTGAAACGTCGCCAGCGCATTACTCAGGCCAAACGGTAGCCGTCGGAACTGAAAGAGCCCCTTGCCTGGTACGGTGAATGCTGTCACCGGCTTAGCTTTCTCGGCTAGCGGTATCTGGTGGTACGCGCTGCTGAGATCAAGGGTCGAAATAAAACGTGCTTTTCCTAGCTTGCGCAGGATGGTATCCATATGTGGCAGTGGATACGCGTCGGGTGCTGTTACCGCGTTTACCTTCCGGTAATCGATGCAAAACCGATACTTGCCATCCTTCTTGCGTATCATGACCACAGGGCTTGCCCATCCACTATTGGATGGCTCAATCACGCCACTTTCGAGCATCTCGCTCACGTGGGCATGGATTACCTCCTGGATCTTATCCGATACCGGGTAGCACTTCTGCTTGATGGGTCGCGAGCTCGTGACCTCAATCTCGTGCTCGACCCACGTAGTGCAACCTAAAGGAGCTTCACACTCCACGTAGCGGTCCAGGAGGGTCTGTTATTCCTCTTGTTGGGTGGACGAGATTTCGTCCAGCCCGACGGCAGCGAGTCGGACCTCACTGGTCGTCGTCACGCCCGCCACCTTTAGAGGAACCTTGGTACCTGGTCCTTTCAACACCAGGACTCTATCAACAGGATCATGGACGGTCCCAAAAGTGTTGATAAAGTTAGCCCCGAATTCGCAGTCAGCGTCTAACTCAGGCAACACTATGACGTCTACGTCCTATTTCACCCCTCCCAACTCGAAGGGTAGGGTGACGAAGCCTAAGGTGCGTGACGGTCGCCCGTCGGCCATAGCCGCGCTTCCTAGCGTGGGGCGTAGTTGCCGACGACAGGAATTGGCTATTTGGAGCCCGACTGCTCGCATGACCGTGTGCGTAGCGCCAGGGTCGTATAGTGCTCGCAGCTTGTACCCGGCTACTTCCAGCTGTAGCCACCACCGGCGCGCGTCCTCCGATGTAACCGCGGCCTGTGAGGGTTCGGGAGAGGGAGGTGGCGTAATACCCTCGCTTACGACTGCCTCCTCTCGTTTCCTGCCTCTTATAAGGGCAGTCCCGCGCATAGTGGCCTAGGTGATTACACCCGTAGCAACGTGGCTGTGACTCCTGCGAGGGAGACCTGTCTCTCCGGGTGCCAGACTTTTTTGTGCCTGACCCCTCGTTCGGATTTCGCCTCGGTGAGCGCGAGCCCGAATCTCGGCGTCTATTCGCCTTGGGCGAAGGAGGCGTGGGTGATCGTCGCCCCTGTTGATGGGGCCCGTTTGAAGCGCGAGAACTCTGCTTTGGCTCATCAGCATATTTAGCCAGGCCTGTTCGACGCTTCTCGACGTACAGAAGGTCAAGCAGCAGCTTCAGCATGTTTTCGTCCAATTCCGGTTTTCTGACCTTTTTCTTGGTCAGCTCATCGACTATTTCTGCCGAGTATTCATCCATCACGTCGAACCCCGCGATTTTTGGAGGATTAGCCAGCTTCTTTGGCAGCTCCTCAATTGCCTTTCGAAGGGCAGCTTGCTCGTTCCGGATAGCCGCTATTTCCTGTACGCTGGCGCTCAAAGGTTGGGCTTCGCTTATACCCGCAACCCTGGGCTGTTTCTTGGCCTCAGTAGCCTTAGCCTTGGGCTTGTATGCCGGTTCTGGCAAGTAGAGATGTTCCGGTGGGGGTGGCTCACGGAACGCACTCCTGAGTTCCAAGAGGCGTTCAGCTTCAGTGGCCCTTCGCAGCAGATCTGCCATGCTGTGAACCTCGTCTCGTTGGACTCGATCCTGTAACTCAGGACGCATATTCCTGTGGAATAGGTCCAACTGACGTTCTACGGGCCATGGAGGTTGAATTCGCTGCACGATATTCTTAATCTGCTTTATTTTTTTTCGTATGGGCTCACCAGCGTACTAGGTACGCATTTGCGTATCAGAGATCAGGTGGCGTTGCACTTCTTCGCCTGAGCCATACCACTTCTGTCCTGCGGCTACAAAATCAGCCCAGCTGATCCACTGGTCGCATTCGTTGCGAAACCACGTCGCTGCGATGCCAGTCATAATCTCTGGCAGAGCTTGGAAAAGCTCTGCTTCCGTAAGCCCCGAAGTTGTGCGGCATTCCGTAATGCGCGTGAGGAAGGAGTCAAAGTTGTCATGACTTTCCCCCGTGAACTTTACGTTCCATCGGCGGACAATTTGTCCTAAGTCACGGCATCCGGGGTCGGCGTATGACCTACCTAACCCCGACTGTCTTTCCACCGAGGGTGGGAGACTCCCCCCCGACCAGGCTGAACGTGTGGGGTCAACCGGTGCAGCCGTATGTGGGGGTAGGTATGGGTACGTCGGGCGTGTTGACGAGCTCACCGTATATGTGTGGGGCCACGTCGTAAACGCTTGTGGCTGCGTTGTACGAGCAGGTGGTGCTGTTGATTACCCACTCCTTTGCGGATAGCTTACCAAAGACGTATATGCGCTAGTTGCTGCGCATGATGGGCATATCGCTTGTATCCAGCTGACTGTATTTGCTGGCCATACATGTCCCATTGTCGTGGGTGGCGGTGGCGCTATGATGTGTGCCGACGCCGACACTAAGTCAACGCTGTAACGGCCGTTTCCGAATGGTGTGGCCTGTGAACCTGCGAGATTTGCAAACGCTTGTTCGCCAAATATAGTTTCGCGCCTTTTCACCGGCGCGTTTTCGTTTGGGGATGTCACATTTCTCCTTTGTGGCTGATTCTGGTTCGATGTGATAGCCGAACTTATTCGCGTTAAGTTCGCAATCTCTTCATTGGCTTTTAATAGCCTATCTTGCAGCCATCTATTCTCCCTTTCGAGAGCTTGCTCTGACTGAGTTGCTCCACTTTCATCCGAGTTCCTGACAAGCAAGGACGTATTGATGAGGAGCTCATCTTTATTTGTCCCCAATGTCTGGATATCCAGAGTTTCGACCTGCGTGGCTGTCATTGCCGCCGTCGTTGTGATTTTTAGGAGGTTATTCACCTCCTCACTGTCCCGCACTATTTGTAGCGGGTGCACGGCTTCGACGTCAATTTCGTCATCGTTTGCTTTTGCAAACTCCTCGCAGGCCTGTGTGACCATGAGGTGACGCACTTTTACACGTCGCTCAATGGCTGCGTCGACGTCTTTCACCGGTTCAAAATTCTCGGGGACGTATCTCCCCGTCAGCCACTGGTAAAGGCGGTGTGATCTGGCTGCTTTACTGCCAGTCGTTAGCAGCTCGAGATTTTCTAGAAAATCGATTCCTAGGTCTTCTTTTATTAACGACCTGCAGAAATCGCTTAATTTATCCTCTTGATCCTGTGGTAGCGGTGCCATGGTCTTAAGGTCGCACTATACAAAAAAACTACTGGCAGTAAGTGCACTGTGCTGCAGCGCAGAGATTAGCTTGGGAGGAGAGAGTTGACGGTTAGGGAGAATTTGCGCCAAGGCGTTAGCTGGACGCAATTTTTCTGCCTAAGATGCCTTGAGGCTTTAAATTAAAATTTTAATTTATTGTAGCTTATATTTAAAGCTATCGGCTGTAGGGAGTCAATTCCCTCAACTCTCTCTTTTGCGTGTGTGTATGTGCGTGGTCCAGTTGTAAATACAGTTATGTATAGTGTACCTGCACACGTACACTACTGCTTTGCGCACTACAAGCCGCGAGAAGCCAACAGCCGTGTATATATGTATACCGGTGTATACTATGCCGTATATGCGCTGTGTGTCAGCGTACGCCGCCTGTGAAAATCCGATTTCACAGGCAAGACTCGTTAGCTATTGAAAATAATATTTCGTCTCGAAATATTATTTCCTTTCTCGCTCGCACTTGTGGACAAAAATTTTGAGTGCTGGAAGTCAGCAACGACTCAAAATTGTCACGTAAACAAAGCCGCTGCTTTGTTTACACGCGCGACCTATACGAGTCTGCCGGTGTCTCTCGTGTGCGTTATAAGCGCCACCATATTGGAACCGCCATTTTGAATTCTTGCAAAGTACCACTTGGCGTTTAAAAATATAAATCATAAGCTAAAAGTTTCTTGGTATTTCGTTTCAAAAAAACTCAAGGAATTTTGGGCAGCAGGGGGTGGCCTAGTTGACGTGAAATGCCTCATATATGTATTTGTTTCGGTGGGCTTTGTGTGACAACCCCCAGAGGATTTTGATTTATTTCGTAAATCACGTCAAATTAATCAAATAATCTGTATATAACTAATATTGAATAAAGTTAAAGATGTGACATTATTAGAAGATTCAAGAATATTTAATGGAACCATGTATAAAACATTTAAAGATACTGCTGTATCAATGGGATTGATGGAACATGACACCTAAATTGACAATATATTTAATAAAGCTACTCCTATCGTGTTGTCTATAATTGAGGCAATTTGTTGCAGGGTTCTTACTTTAAAAAAATATGTGTAGTGAAAATATTTGGAATAAATATAAAATCCATTGACGATTTAATATTATGAGGAATCGTTGACTAAGATTATATTAGATGAATCTTGCATGGAAATAAAGAAAATTTTGACTCCTTATAAGAAGGGGCTAAGGTGGCCAAGAAAAGTGTAGAAAGAGATTATTGGATTAATTTCAGATTAAAACAAAAACAATTTTGCCTCATTTGAGGACGGTGAGGGGGTTTGTGGGGGAGGGGGGTTTAAGAAAATTATGGAAAGAGAATGAGGGTATGAGCATACCAAAGAACTAATTGAGGGGTGAAGTGGGGGCTGAAGGGGGGTAATAAAAAATGTCATCAGGTTTGTTTTACATTGAAATGAAAGCAGTTTTGCCTTGTTTTAAAGGGGGTCTGTGGTAGGACTGTGGAGCTGATAAGAAAGGAGAAGAAAAATGGTTAGGGGCCGAAGGTTTAAATTATGACAACAAGTGGCTAAACCATAAGTATATTGGGTTAATTTTTCACTAAAGTAAAAACAATGTTTCCTTATTTTGAGGGGGTAAGATATCAGGGGAGGGGGGCGAGGAGGAAAAGGGTGGATAGCCCCACCTAAATAACTTTATATTGTAGAAAGATAAATGTTTCTACATTATATAATTATTTGTGTGGGGCATTCCATAAAAACCTTCCACAGTCCTTTATAACCCAGAACCCACCAATAATTTCTCCACATGTAAGGTAAAATTTGACCGTATTCAATGCTGATTTGATGTATATTTTGTTTTTTGAAAATCGTTAACAGTTTTTCACAGCTTCCCACAGCCGCTGCAACCCGCCACACTCTAAGTATTAATAATATATTGCTAAAGGAGCAAACACATGAATTGTATACGTATTAATGAGTTATAAAATTAATGTTTATTTGTGTAATAATAGTAATAAATAATATATTTAAAAACATAAATGAATCGTTATAAAATTGTTTTAATTCATCAATATTATTTAATGATTATATAACATTTTTGTTTGTATACGTAACTGTATGATGTATATTATGTCATGTTAATACACATGATAAATAATAAGTTGCTCATTGTTTTATAACAACAGTTACCACAAATTAAACGCACCAAGAAATGCACAGTTATAAATGGACTAGTAGCCCCCCTGTCTCGGCTTCGCCCGAGATTCACTAAATGGAACACCGTAGTGTGTTGACATGTAATGTGAGCCGTTTTCAGTTAAAAATTTTACATCTATTTCTGACTCTTCTCAGAACAAAAATCTTCTTATTAAAAGCATATTTGTTCGGAATGCATACAGTTTCTTTGGTCCAGTAAAAAGCTGTAAAAAGTGAAAAAAATATAATTATGCTAAAAAGTACCGTGCATTCCTTAAGCCATAAAATAATCGTTGGCCTCAAAAGGCCGTTGATTTACAGTTTCTTCAGTATAGTCTATGAATATAGCTATTTTTTAAAGCTGTTAAGATTCCAAGCTCACAAAAAATATATAATTAAAATTTTTTTTCTCTTACCTCACAACTTTAAACCAGAGACACAAAGTTCTGGAGCTAAATCTCTACGTTTTTTATCGCAAAAAAAATACAAACTTTACCTATTTATAAATCTGGAAGATTCGAGAGGTTACTATGATGGTTATAGTGGAAAAATGATCCCTCACTTAATAAATTCTTTCGTCATTTTCTCGACAACTAAAATTGTATTCATAAGATGCATTTGAAGTTTTCCTTCCAATTCAACTTTTTGTGATTTTTGGCATAGTTGAGACTCATGTGAGTCCTCAAGGCTATTTTTTTTAACTTTATAAGGTTGTAATATATTTGTTGGCAAGGTACTTCGACGTCTGATGACCCTGAAAAGAACCGGTGAGCTTCTTAAGTGCACTCTTTCTTGACTGAAGTTGCCAGCAAACGTGATTTCCTTTATACCTCAGGGTGATCTTCTGTGGCCTGATATTGCAGCACCACACTGATCAGGAAGAAAACTACAACTTTTGCAGCTTTGGAGATAGTTGTAGAGCTCTTTCCCAACGTCTCCTCGTATAACGTTGAAGACGTTGTTGTCTAAAGTACCTTTATTTACCTTGTGACGAACAACTCTGCTCGTGATGTCTTCCAGTGAATGACTAACTTAGTTGAATAGTGGCTGGCTTTACATAGTCTTTTAGTTGATGAATCATCTCCGGAAATCGTAGTCAAAATGTATTTGTTGGTAAGGTAATTTAAACTTAGGTAGTCCTTAAAAGAACAGATGAGATTAATGGTTAAGTAGGGAACGCAAATACTTAGAATGGCCCTGAAAAGGGCCAGTGGTGAAACTTGCAGCTATTCCTTATTATTATTTTTGATGATGGAGAGCCAGCTGTGGGTACCTTAACTCTTATTCTTGGAGTCTCTGTGTACGGAGATCGTACTGGTGGGAGTTACGCCACTGACCAAAGAATATCTCGTCTTTAGGTCGTTCCCCGGTCAACTATAATTGTTCATCCTTAGTCAGGAAAGTGGGCCTGGAGAATACCTTCTCTGTAGGTATGCTGTTGGGACGACCACTAAGAAGGAGGTCGTTGTGGCTGCCGATACTCTGCAGGGCTGTCTTTTCCGGCTTGCATTTGAAGTAGACAATTCTCTGACCACACCAGGTCAAATGGTTGAACGGCCACAAAACTCTGAAGTGTTGGAGCAGGTTGTGCTTCAGTTAGACACATCTCCTGGTATTCTGCCGAGGACGTTGACGTTCCAAACGCCTATTTTTCCGTGGCTCTCGGTTATCTTGACGATCCGGGGTAAAAATCGATTTATTTTTCTTGCCCATGAAAGAAGAGTGTCATCGGTAGCCGAGATGTCCAGCTGCACGACTAACAACTCTGTTCTTGGTGTACTGCTGATGAACGACTACTCTAATCGACAACTCGATGAAGCATCTTATGGCCACTCTTAACTATCTTTGATTGCAGGTGGCTTCAATTTTACCTTGACGCTACCTGGCGGATTCTACTGAACTAAAGTGCAAGGCTAGCTTATCTTAGCAAAACTTTGAGATTATTCATCGCTATTGTTATTAACTTTTCCAAGAAAAAACTATGCAAAAACCATCTCGGAATCATCAAGAATCAGTATGCGAAATTTCAGCAAAATCGGTCCAGTAGTTTTCACGGTAAGCGATTACAACGGTCTTAGCGACTTTGCGTTGTATATTAGTAAGATTACACATTTTAATTTGAAGAACCCTGTTTGTCTTTTACCTATTTTTTCGACGTATACGTCTTATAAAATAATTCTTAATGTACATTTATTTTATGAATTCACAAATTAAAATTCATTTCTGCAACTACAATTCAAAGTATAAGTGTGGTCACGTGAGAATATAGTTGTAACACCATGCCGATCGTGAGCCTAAGCAGCAGCACTAATTTATTTCTTCGTTCGTGGAGCAGCGGTGGAGAGCCCTCGTGGGTGTTACAAATGTAGTGTTTTTCTCACTACAGTAATACAGTTTCTTCGCTCTCGAAGCCAGTGCTCTCGACAGTGGCACCCAAAGAAGCGCGAAGTTCAAATTAGATATATAGAGCAAGACGTGAAAACCCAGATATCACGACAGTATTTCATACACAAAAAATTAATAAATAAACCCTAAGCTATTTAACCCAATTACCCAGTGAGCCTACTGGTCACTTTGTCATTAAATAAATTTAATAACACAAGCGCCAATCCCCACACGACCCAGGGCGCTTACTAGTCGCTTTGTTAATAAATGAATTTAATAACACAAGCGCCAAACCCACACGACCCAGGGCGCTTACTAGTCGCTTTGTTAATAAATGAATTTAATAACACAAGCGCCAATCCCCACACGACCCAGGGCGCTTACTAGTCGCTTTGTTAATAAATGAATTTAATAACACAATCGCCAATCACCACACAACCCGGGGCGCTTACTGGTCGCTTTGTTATTAAATAAATTAATTTAATAACACAATCGCCAATCACCACACAACCCGGGGCGCTTACTAGTCGCTTTGTTAATAAATGAATTTAATAACACAATCGCCAATCACCACACAACCCGGGGCGCTTACAGGTCGCTTTGTTATCAAATAAATTAATTTAATAACACAAGCGCAAATCCCTATTTAAGCCGGGGCGGTTACTGGTCGCTTTATTAATAAATAAATTAATTTAATAACACAAGCGCCAATCACCACACAACCCGGGGCGCTTACTGGTCGCTTTGTTATCAGAAAAATTAATTTAATAACACAAGCGCAAATCCCTAAACAAGCCGGGGCGGTTACTGGTCGCTTTATTAATAAATAAATTAATTTAATAACACAAGCGCCAATCACCACACAACCCGGGGCGCTTACTAGTCGCTTTGTTAATAAATGAATTTAATAACACAATCGCCAATCACCACACAACCCGGGGCGCTTACAGGTCGCTTTGTTAATAAATGAATTTAATAACACAATCGCCAATCACCACACAACCCGGGGCGATAACTGGTCGCTTTATTATTAAATAAATTAATTTAATAACACAATCGCCAATCACCACACAACCCGGGGCGCTTACTAGTCGCTTTGTTAATAAATGAATTTAATAACACAATCGCCAATCACCACACAACCCAGGGCGATAACTGGTCGCTTTATTATTAAATAAATTAATTTAATAACACAAGCGCCAATCCCCACACAACCCAGGGCTCGTACTGGTCGCTTTATTAATAAATAAATTAATTTAATAACACAATCGCCAATCACCACACAACCCGGGGCGCTTACAGGTCGCTTTGTTATCAAATAAATTAATTTAATAACACAATCGCCAATCACCACACAACCCGGGGCGCTTACTAGTCGCTTTGTTAATAAATGAATTTAATAACACAATCGCCAATCACCACACAACCCGGGGCGCTTACAGGTCGCTTTGTTATCAAATAAATTAATTTAATAACACAAGCGCAAATCCCTATTTAAGCCGGGGCGGTTACTGGTCGCTTTATTAATAAATAAATTAATTTAATAACACAAGCGCCAATCACCACACAACCCGGGGCGCTTACTGGTCGCTTTGTTATCAGAAAAATTAATTTAATAACACAAGCGCAAATCCCTAAACAAGCCGGGGCGGTTACTGGTCGCTTTATTAATAAATAAATTAATTTAATAACACAAGCGCCAATCACCACACAACCCGGGGCGCTTACTGGTCACTTTGTTATCAGAAAAATTAATTTAATAACACAAGCGCAAATCCCTAAACAAGCCGGGGCGATAACTGGTCGCTTTATTATTAAATAAATTAATTTAATAACACAAGCGCCAATCACCACACAACCCAGGGCGCTTACAGGTCGCTTTGTTATCAAATAAATTAATTTAATATTACAAGCGCAAATAACTAAACAAGCCGGGGTGCTTACTGGTCGCTTTATTAGTAAAGAAATAAATTTAATGTCAAGAGTGCCAGTCAATGATGCAAGTTCTATTACCATGTAAACATTACTGCTTTCACTGTTATTAATAGCTTTAATAATTACGATAGTGACCAGTCATCACCCTGGCCTGTTTGGGGATTTGCGCTTGTGGTATTAAATTAATTTACTCATAAATAAAGCGACCAGTCAGCTCCCCGGGACGTGTGGGAATTAGCGTTTATGTTATTAAATGAATTTATTTATCAATAAGTCAACCAGTAAGCGCCCCGGGTTGTGTGGTGATTGGCGATTGTGTTATTAAATTAATTTATTTAATAATAAAGCGACCAGTTATCGCCCTGGGTTGTGTGGTGATTGGCGATTGTGTTATTAAATTCATTTATTAACAAAGCGACCTGTAAGCGCCCCGGGTTGTGTGGTGATTGGCGATTGTGTTATTAAATTAAATTATTTAATAATAAAGCGACCAGTTATCGCCCCGGGTTGTGTGGTGATTGGCGATTGTGTTATTAAATTCATTTATTAACAAAGCGACTAGTAAGCGCCCCGGGTTGTGTGGTGATTGGCGATTGTGTTATTAAATTAATTTATTTAATAATAAAGCGACCAGTTATCGCCCCGGGTTGTGTGGTGATTGGCGATTGTGTTATTAAATTCATTTATTAACAAAGCGACCTGTAAGCGCCCCGGGTTGTGTGGTGATTGGCGATTGTGTTATTAAATTAATTTATTTAATAATAAAGCGACCAGTTATCGCCCCGGGTTGTGTGGTGATTGGCGATTGTGTTATTAAATTCATTTATTAACAAAGCGACTAGTAAGCGCCCTGGGTCGTGTGGGGATTGGCGCTTGTGTTATTAAATTCATTTATTAACAAAGCGACTAGTAAGCGCCCTGGGTCGTGTGGGGATTGGCGCTTGTGTTATTAAATTCATTTAATGACAAAGTGACCAGTAGGCTCACTGGGTAATTGGGTTAAATAGCTTAGGGTTTATTTATTAATTTTTTGTGTATGAAATACTGTCGTGATATCTGGGTTTTCACGTCTTGCTCCATATAGCTAATTTGAACTTCGCGCTTCTTTGGGTGCCACTGTCGAGAGCACTGCTCGAAGCCCTACAGCTTACATACACATGCACTCACGAGGGTATCCCCGCCCTAGCTCCTCGAGTACTCGGGCTTCTCAACGCGGCGATGTCCCACGCTCGCTCTCTTCGCCTACAGACCGGTGCGCGAGTAACACCTGCGGGAGAGCCTGTCGGCTGCTGCTGAGCCACGACAGATTCCATTTACATCGTGCTAGTCAAATACGAGCTATCCATCTACTTTTGCTGCTTGAGATGTAATTCTTCTCATCCTCGGCTTGGTGAGCCTAGTTTTCCATTCTAGAAGGTATTATTGTTGTTAAAACTCCCAGAGTTGTACTAGTTGCATTTATAAATTAAAGTTACTTATTGATTTAAAGATAAAACTGCAACTACTTATTTCATCATTTCTTCCCATTGTATATTTGTTCGTATCGCTATACTGATTCAATCGTGATCCTGCTATCGCTCTCCACTCGAGACTTGATTGAATAAGTCTCGAGCGAGCTAAGCAGTGCATTAAACAAGTGATGATAAAATTTTTCAAAAGTTTAAAAAACAATGCTATAATGACTTTTTGTGACACGTATTTCAAGCTATTATATGGTATTACAAAAAATTTTCTTTTAAAAATTTGAGATTTCTTTGTCTGAAATATTCAAGATCGAATTTTTTAAACCAAAAAGTATTGTCATGAAAAAAAATGTAATTTTATGTATTATGAGTAAAGGATGAAATATTAGTAAATATAATAACTTTTAATTTATTGCCATAAATTTTGTCGATTTATTTCTAAAATATGTCCAGTAATCAATTTATTATGTAAAAACTTCTTAGCAAACAATTTTTTTTTCTATTTCTGTATTCTTATCCCTTCTTATTTGAATGAATAAATTATTTTTATTTTTGCATCTTGATAAAGGCACGTACAATTTACCATGAAAAAATAAAGGTTTTCTTAAATATAAACCAATATTATTAAAACTTTGACCTTGAGATGTGACTATAGTCATAGCAAATGCCGAGCAAATGCTACAACGATTGGAAATAGCTTACGATACAAAATAAAAAGTAATGTCAAGATATTTTCTCTGTTAAAAGTTATTTTTGGAATAATGACTCTATTTTTAATTTTTTCTTTAGTTATTATTTCTCCTTCTGTAATATATTATTCTTCATTGTGTTCCTTCCTACAGTCCATGTGATATACTTAAATTTTTTAGTAACATCACTACTATATTAATTTTTAGGTTTATTTCATGAGGTGGTGGTAATCCTACTAAAATATTGTGCAACATTAATATAAATGTTTTCGTTCGATTCGTCAACTCTTTCATAAGTTGCGTTATTTATACTATACTAAATTCTATTGCCACCAGTTAATTTTTTAAGAATTTCATCATTTAAATAGCTTGTTTACTTGTTATGTAATGTTAGTATAATACTATTTATCGACCAATTATAGGTTTTAGGAAGTATTTAAAAACATACATCATTAAGAATCCAACTTTTTGTAAAATTAAAGGTTTTTATTTCCCCTTCTACAATTTCCAACAATGATTTTGAAAATCCTTTATCAGAAAAACAACTATTAATTCCTAAGTTTGAAATTTAGAATAAGTTTCATAAAAAAAAATGAATAGTTTGGTCGATTATAATTCTTCTACGACTAATTTTTTTTCACTGGGAGAGTTCAACAGAAATCACCTCCTAAAATAATTAATTTGTTCCCAAAACATTTTTCAGCATTACATGTATCTCTTTATGTCCTGTCTAATATTTCCGATGCTTTTTTGGGAATTATTGAAGCCTCCTTTCAAAAAATTAAATCAACTTCTCTCAATTTTTTTTATCTGACTCGAATTCTAAAAAGGTACTTTCGATACTATTAGGATCTAAAGAAAGTCTGAAAGTTCTATGAATTGTCACCCCTTTTGGAAGCAAAATTAATGTTCTACCAGTACATGTCGTTAACAAAAATTTTTTATTTCAAGATATTAAACAATAAGTTAACGTTTTATGTGATTAAGTTTTTTCCGACCCTCCCGGACCATCTACAAAAAGAGATATTATTTTTTCATTCGCTAATAATATTAAATATTTTTTTCTGTTTATTATTCAAACTTGTTGACATTAAATTAAATATTTTTTACTGAAACGTATTTCTTTATCTAGATTATTTTTTCTCCTTTTTTTGCTGGGATAAATTAAAGCACTGACACGATTTATTTTTTGATTCTTAAATTTTATGATCAAGAAAAAGAGCTAAATTATTTTTCCGCCCTCGGGTGGTTTTGGGAGGCTGGTACTTCCTCGGGCGAAAAAGCAGTTTTCCGGAACTAGTTTGAAAAGTCTCCTTTACGAACCTCGTTACGTCCCTCGCCTTCGGCTCGGTCCGCAAACCTCTCGGTTCGCAAACAGAGACTTTTCAAACTCGTAGGAAAACCACTATTTTGCACTAGTGTGCGGAAAATAGGTGTTTCCCCCACTGATATTAGTGTGGGAAATTGATTTTCCGCATACTGTGCGGAAAAACCTCTGCCACACACCTTTTCCACACACTATGTGGGAAAATCGATTTTCCACACTAATAACAGTGCGGAAAACACCTATTTTCCTCACACTTATTTTGAAAAAACTTGTACGTAACTCGTGTGCGACGATTTCCCGCACTCGTGTGATAGACTGGCACTCGTTCCCGTCAACTCCGGCCACTCGTGCGAGTCAATCACGACTCGTGCGGGAAATCGTCTTTTTCGCACTTGTTACGTAAAAAACTATTTAGCATCAGAAATAGTAGTTTTCCTACGAGTTTGAAAAGTCTTTGTTTGCGAACCGAGAGGTTTGCGGCTCGAGCCGAAGGCGAGGTCCGTAACGAGGATCGTAAAGGAGACTTTTCGAACGAGTATCGGAAAACTGCTTTTTTGCCCGAGGAAGTACCAGCCTCCCAAAACTACCCGAGGGCGAAAAAATCTTTTTTTTAATTCTTTACATTTATTTCATATTTTATTACTTTGAAGGTATTCTTAAATTAAAAACCTAGAAAAAATTGTCTTAATTTATATGGAAACATAACAGCAACTGCTTTTTTAAAAATTCCATTTATTTTTTTATCATCATCTGTCAATCCCATTGCAATTGCAATATATTTGAACGTTTCATATGTTATTTCTTTATACGTTCCAATATATTTAAACAATGTCGAAGAAGTTACTTTATGAAATACAAGTTTAAAAACAAATTTTTTATTATCTTTTGGAGATACAATGCTTAGTCAACCTATTGCAGTATATCTTATTACATTTTTTGTTCTTTCCCAAACTTTAAATTTATTATTAAAAATGTAGTATTCCAGAATGTTCACATGGTTTATGGATTTTGCAAACTTATCATGTTTATTTGATTCAAACCCAGCTGTTAACTTTGTTTTGCAGTTTTTTATAACACTTCTAATATCATCTGCTTTAAATACAAGTTTTTGTTTGTTTTCAAGATGAACAGCTAAATTTGCAACTGTATGACTTCTACCACAAATCAGAAATTCTTGTAATTTCCGAGCTTCTTCCATCGCACCTAAATATGTAGCATCAACGTAACTATTTATTTCATCAAGTATTGCTTCGTCTTGGTCTTTTAATTTTTGAGTTTTGATGTATCCTCAGTTACTACCTTTATGTATGTAGTCATAAGTATATTTTATACTCAAAATAGATGTAAAAAATTTGACGTTAATATGACATTTGAATTGTTTTAAAAAAAAAAATTTATTATACGGTACAACCATCAAACTGTTTAATAAAATTTTTTCTTCCCTTCAAAGATTATAAACGTGTTACTCATAAGTATTGTTGTCTTTTTTATATTCGGGGTAACCGTTCGTTTAACATGAAGTTTCGTTTGTAATAGATTGTGCTAAACCGTTGCATTAATTTGTTCAGGTATAATAATTTTTTTATCAGGATGCAAAGTTATCAAAATATGGGCTTAAGGTAGACCACGTTTTTGAAATTCGATGGTGTAGTTGTATGCTAATTATTTATCGAATACATTGCTTGAAATAATGTCATTTAAAATCGACATTAATTTCAAGTGAAATAGTTTAACAGTTTTGTTTGAAGAATCATTTTGTCTTGTATTTTTAGGAAGTTTTGATTAAAGTAACTTTAATTCTTTTTACTTATGGTAACATGTTACTATTATAAATAAATCTTGTCTACTATATTTTTTCATTGTAGACGTTGAATTTTTAAAATGTTTCTGCATATATCTTGGACTTCCAATATATGTAGATGAAAGTATAATAGTGCATTTCAATACTAGTGCGCAAGGAAGGCAATTGATACACGCGTGTCAGTTCGCATACGAGCGCTAGTGAGTATGTGGAGACACGCGTGAGTCAATCACCTAACCTCTCGCACGTGTGATGTATACAATTTTTTGACACAACTCTGCAAAGTTCTCGACGTACACACGCACTCGCACGAGCGCGATGCACGAGTTGTGAGTCACGTGTGGAAATCGAGATCCGTAGAGCCACAACAGATGGCTCATAATCGAGGTCCCCGCGCACGGCGTGTTGAAAAAAGATTTTCAATAGTTTTGTTTGTCTCAAAATTTTTAGAAGTGTTGGATGCACTTGTAACAATTGCGTATAATAAACCTTGATAACATTTAATTACAAGTTTTTTTGTACAAATATCAAAAAATTCAAACAGTTATGTTTAATTATTACGTAAGAATAGATAAAAAATTAATGTGTCAACTGTTCTTCATATAATAATGGATTAAAATTAACTTTATTTAGTCTGTAAGATAGTCTACATAAATAATGTTAAAACAAAGTTATTTTTTCGCTCTTATTTGAGTAATTTTTTTAATGGGCAGTACTCTAATTAAGTAGCCTTAATTTCTTAAGGGAAACAACAATGTAAGCACTACAGGATTTCCTTATTATATAGTTAAATGTGTGGAGAATTTTACATGATAAATTTTATCAAACTGTAAAAATTTTCACATTGAATTAAGTTTTAACGTATATCATATAAGACATATTTTTATAAATTTTTGTACATTTATAGAATAATAATTTTAAAAAGTCAACGCACTTAAAACCTTACAATAAGGAATAGCGTAAAACTAATTAATGAAATAATTTACGTCGTTAATTAACTGCATATTTAATTGGAAAAAATTTTTTCAAGATTATTTGTAACTACAAAGCTGATCTATCTGCCTCATGAATGGTGTGAAAACGATAAATATTGTATGATTGTAATAGTTTTTCCTAAAAGTTTGAAAATATGCTCAGAATGTGAAAGTTAATTTTCGTGAAATGATTCATTAAAAAGAGTCTTGCTCGAGCGCTCGTACCGAACGCACGCTTTCTGCGCAGGCCCGTGACGCATCGCTCTTACTCAGACTTGAGTTCTCTCTAAACGGCCCGTTTCAGGGCTACCTCCTTCTCTTTCCGTAAACGCGACTTAGTCGTGCCGCGCGACTGTGTTTCCGCTAAATTCTACACCCGCGTACACGCCGCCCTCAGGGGTGGCCCGATTGGCTAGCCCTTCACTAGGGCACAGCCAAAAAATGAGCACTGTGGATAATCCACAGTTTCAAGTCAGTGTGACTAACTCTTTTGACTCGCTGTTGGAAGAAACAGACTCCTCATCTTCCGAGATGTCCGCAATAAATGGTGCAAGTGACAGTGCTAGTACAAGTGACAATAGTGCACAGTTCCCCGCAGTGTCTGACATGACAGTCAGCCGGCCAATGGACCAGCGATCCCTCGAACTGAAGAGCCGAGACCTCCGCGTCAACTAAGGCAACTTACAGCGGAAACGCAGCCCGCTCTCCTGGGACACAGCTATGCCCCCTGCAATTGCCAAGGAACTCGACAAACAAAAACAGAGGATCGAGTACTTGGAGAAAATAGCGAGTAAGTACTCAGTTCAGCTGGAAAATTCTATCCAGTTAATAAATTGTTTAAAAGCCTCCAACGATGAGAAAGATGCGACCATCGCAGCACTCCTTGCGAAATCCCCTCACACAGCTAAATTTCCGCTCATAAAAGGCCCAAGCCTTATAAATCCGTCCCCAGGAAACAGTGACCCCCTGAATCTCAAAAACTCTTCCACTGAGGAAGTTGAGCAATTCTCCGCGCTACCAAAAACGGTAAACACCCCAGCGAACTCCCCAAGTGTAAAGCCACCCCAGAAAAAACGGCGCACGCACGATCTCGACGCGGGAAACTCCGCAGCCAATTTCTCCGACATGGAGGTCAAAAAATCCCCAACGCAAGTGTCACCATTCAGCTCTTCCCTGACAGGGAAAAATGCGCGTGCACCCCGACAATGTTGACAGCTTTCGACGTATCGTCCACGACCTTGACGAGAAAAAGGTCGAATTCACCACCCATCAGCTTCACGAAGACCGTGAAATGATGGTCGTCATCCGTGAAGTCAACATCGGCTACACGAATGCAGAAATCCTGGAGATGATCCAGGAAAAAGTACCATCTGCCCGTCGTGTCTATCGCATGACCAAAGATGACCGAACCTGGTCATTAGTCACTGTGTACCTAGATGCGTCAGATGTCAGATCCCACGACATCTACAACGCCAGGTCTCTCGGGGGCACTTCTGTCAGAGTAGAACAGAAGCGCAAGTCAAATAACATTCCCCAGTGTCGTCGCTGCCAAAAATTCATTCATCACTACTGCCGTGCGGCCTTTGTACCACCCCTCGAACAACAGCCCAAGGCTCGAACACCATTTACCCGAGGATTTCATACGCAAATGTGGCATCCTCTCAACAACACGGAACAGGAGATCCTCCCCCGGCTCCTCTGCTCAACACACCCCCGACCACCGAGACAATCCTCCACTCAATACTGACCCTGCTGACTCGCCTCGACCAAAGAGTGTCCAGTCTCGAGGGCAACAGAACAGCAGCACGCTAGACAGAGACTTTACGCTACTCAACTGGAACGCGAACAGCATCACACACAAAACGACTGAACTCTCATACATACTCCAGACAAAAGACATCAACATGACAGGCATCACTGAAACACACCTAGACAACACAAAAACACTCTACATATCAAACTACACGGTACACAGACGTGTCAGACGCGAAAAATCCCATGGCGGAGTGGCTATCCTTGTATGCAAGGGTATCCGCCATCGAGTCATAAGTACGGACGCTGCCAACTGCGAAGCAGTCGGCATCACAGTACACACCACCTCATCTACTTCCATCAGGATCATCTCCCTCTATTCTTCTCCAACGGATGATCCAAACCTCCAATGCATAATCCCACAGTTTGACTCCAACATTCCTACGATAGTTGCTGGTGATTTGAACCCCAAGCACAAATCGTGGGGATGCAAACACAAAAATTCTAAGGGCCGTTCCCTCCTTAAACACTTGCGCAACCTCAAGATCAACATTGAGGTTCCGAGTGAACCGACTCACTATCCCAGCTCACCAGACCTAGATCCAGACATCTTAGACATACTCCTGACGAAAAACTTGACCATCCCTACGGAACCACGAACAGCCCCAGACCTCCCTTGCAACCATCACCCAGTCTACCTAGAGATCCCAAGATCCCTTTTCACCATACCCGTCACCATCAGCCGCATAGACTGGGTCCACCTTGCGTATAACCCCATCCTCCCATCAGGTCCGGAACGAAACTCGACATAGCAGTAGACGAATTCACTGACGAACTCAACAGATGCACACAAGAAGCCACCACAACAGCCACAGCTCCCCAACACACACTTAAACTCCCTCGCGACCTCCTGTGTCTCATCAAGGAGAAGAAAAAAGTCCAGAAACTCTGGCAAAAAAAGAGAACCCCTGAACTTAAAGCTCATCTTAACTCCCTTGAAAGGGAAGTCAAATCCAAAGTCTTCGAATTCCGAAACAAGGAATTTAACAAATTCATAGCCGAGGCAGAGTCCCACCCAAGAAATGCTTGGAAGGTCGTTAAAAAACTCCGTAACAAACGGCCTTCCCCCCCCCCCTTTACTTTACTCGCTAGATTCGGACAAAGCAGAGATCTTTGCAGATTCGCTGCAAAATTAATGCTCTCCCAACCTTAGCGCTGAAGAACTAGGGCAGGAACACGCGAGGATCACCCACATGGTGCGACAACAGGTCCTTGACAATCCAAATTTCGAACACTGCACACCCTTCGAAATCAGAGGCATCATCTGCTCCCTAAGAATTCGAAAAGCCCCTGGCAGTGACGGTATCTCCAATAGCGTCCTGAAAATCCTCCCTCAAAAATTCATCACGGCGATTTGCAACATCACCAACGCCGTGATGCGCCTTCATTATTTCCCAATTGCGTGGAAGGTGGCTACGGTCATCTGCCTCCCAAAGCCGGGAAAATCCCTCAGAAACCCCGCGAGCCACAGACCCATTAGCCTACTCTCATCGCCCAGTAAAATCACTGAAAGCGTCATTCTCACCCGCCTAAACAAGCACACCACGAAAAATAACATCCTTCCAGACGTGCAGTACGGTTTTAGAGCCAGATATTCGGCCGTACACCATCTTCTGAGAGTTACCGAAGACCTCTCCGATAGCCTCATCCACAAAAACTTCACTGCGATAGCTTTCCTAGATGTACAGCAGCCCTTTGACAGAGTTTGGCACGAAGGCCTCCTGTATAAGCTTATTTAGTTAGGTTTTCTGCACTACCTTATCGGCACCGTCAAATCTTACCTCTCCGACCCCCGTCCAATAACCTCCGGAGTCCCCCAAGGCTCCAAACTTTCACTCACCCTTTTCAACATTTTTTGCCACGACCTGCTCCAGCGCGAAAACATCAAGACGTACGTCTATGCAGACGACGCCGTGGTCAGCTGCACGTCAAAACAACACTCTCGGTGCACCACCTTTCTAAACGAGCACATCGTCACTCTCTATAACTGGTTATGCGTCTTTGGAAACTGGTCGTAAACGAGGCAAAGACTATAGCCATGCTCGTCTCTTGGAAAAATCTAAGGAAGAAACTGCAGAAGATAAAGGTCAACGGAGTTGAAATCGACTGGGGCTACTCCGCCCAGTACCTCGGTGTAACGCTAGACCGCCGACTCACGTACGTGATCTCACTCACTCATCAACAACACCCGCAGCAAGGCATACGGAGCCTTCGCGCAGCTAAAGCCCTTTTTCAACAACAAAGCAGTCTCCCAGAAGACCAAGCTGCGCACCTTCAACGCCATAATCAAGAGCATCAGCACCTACGCGATACCAACGTGGGGCGCTGCAAAGGGAAACCGACCACAGGGCATCCAGGGCCTTTTCATGAAGATACTGAGGTCGGTCCTGGGTATTCCGTGGTACATCAGGAATACCCAGATTATGAAGGAGTTTAACATCGTCCCTCCAATACAAGCAGCCCCCGTCCTTGCGTCTAAAATCCGCGCCTCCATTATGGACCACACAAACCCCACCATCGCCGCATTCGCGAACCTCCAACCCGGTCGCTTCGACCTTATAAGACGTCCCTGCGCTCTAGCACAGAACCCCGAGGACCCTCAATATACTTTAGGTCTTCAATCCCCCGTGCTTTCATCGGATGCATAATCTCCATCTCTATGATCTCGACGAAACGAACGCGACTTCATTTAGTACGCTTCCTTCAGGAGCACCCTTCTATCCACCGTATCCTCTACGGCCTTAACTCTATACAACACTTACACTTATCACAAGTACGCTTCCAAATACATAATACCCAGTAGACTCACACATCTACACACAAACATACAATAACACAAAACTTAAGCTTCTCTGACTCTATTCCGGCGCAAGCCAAGATTTGAGCTTCACCCAGATGCGTAAGTGCCCCCTCCTCTCATCTCTTCGAGAGCGAGTCGGCCTCCAAAATTCTTCGTTATTTTCCTTCTTCTTTCTTCTCCTATGCCCTTTTGTCTTCTAGGGGAGTGGTCCTCACGGACCTGTCCCATGCGGGGAGGTTAGTTTTTAGTCGGTAGGCACACCGGGCAAATCCGACACTACCACTGGATTAGCTGGGGTGTCTATGAAGATTTTCCCCTCCCCGCTCCATCAAACAAAAAAAAAAAAAAAAAAAAAAAATTCATTAAAAAGACGTAAGGTGAATGTACATAAGCAAGCGGCTAAATTCATGCAACCACTTCAAAGAATAAAAAAGTTTCTGATGCCAGTAGGCTTTTTATATCTTTATGGACGAGCTTAATATTTTCATTCCTTACTATTTTTTCATTAAAATGCCACAATAAATAAATAAATAAATAAATAAATAAAAAAATTCATTCATAACATAGTATGTGACGTAAGTTACTTAAAAATTTTAGAACAAAAATATTAATTTAATTTAATTTAATTTTATTGTATGGTATAGTATTTATATTCCCTGTATATCTAGGTTAGCAGAGTTTTTATGTATCCTGTATTTGTAACCTTCACCATCTTTGTTCCTTTTTTCCTTCATGCCTTCCTTTTTCCCTAAGTATGCTAGTCTTTCGAGCGGTCCCCCTAGCAAAGTCTCTCACAGATAACTTTGTCATCCTCCATTGTTACCGATTTAATTTAAAAAAAATAATAATAAAAACTTACAGCCTTTCACTTCTTAAAAACTGATTTATTTCTATAATTATTTTACGTGTAGACTCGACCATGGCTTAGGAAGCAATGGAACAAAAAGACGTTTACTTATTGTTTTCTTCAAAGCAAAAAAACAAGGGAAAATTTAAAAATTTGTTGTAAAGGAAACGATCGTCGTCTCGTATAATAAAAGTGCGTCGTGACCGAACTTCAGTGAGAGATTTAAAATATTCTGTTTCGTGGCTCTTCTCACTTTACCGATTAGATTAGAGATAGGTGCCCCCGATCAGCCCTTATTTGACAGATCGTAATGATCTCATAGCTGTATGGAATACATGCTATGTGGACATACCTTTACACTGTCTCAATAATAATTATTAGCAATAACTAACGAACGTTATCAAACAATAAAAAAATTACTATATTATAACAATCATACTGAGTACTATTTACAGGTTGCTGCGATCGTCTCAAACCCATCCAAAGTTAGCTGGCTAGATGCTAGCTTGATTCGAAAAGAAAGCTCCTAAAAATCCAAACATCACCAAGTAAGTTCTAGTTTTTTTTTTTTTTTATCGGTATGAGTAGTTTTCGGCATCCTTAGTACTTATCCTATCGAAAAAGCCCAAGAAAAGAATCTCGATATTTTTTGACGGGAGTCAAACTGACAACCACTGGAGCTTCTCCAACTAGGAGACTAGCATGCTAACCAATAAGCCATCGAAGCTCTTCTGATTAAATTTGATTTTAATAATAATGAAAAACAGCTCTTTACTTTAATTGTTTCTATGAAAGATATATACACATTACAGAGTAGTACTCCAGATCATTATTGTATTGTATACCAATTTTATTGTTATTATTTCCATAATTTAAAGCAACTTTTTCATAAAATCCAACAAACAAACTACTTGACATATCCTAGAAATTTAACAAATATCAAAGAACGAATAAAATGGCTAATGTCACGTGACAATTAGTCTTTTAAAGTAGGGTTCATAAAGTAAATAGACAAAAAAATTTAATTTGACTGTGTTGTGTTACATTGGTAGTGGATGAGATAAAATTAATAAAACTTGTCACTAAAAGATGTTTTCAGTTTTTTTGCAAGAAAGCAAGTAGGAATGATTGAGAATCTTCAAAGTATAAAATTAATTATATTTATTTTTCCATCTTTACGTCAATAAAATTATCAGAAACAAGAGTACGTCATTTTTTTATACTACAGTTACATCTGGGCACGTACAGTGAGTTAATAAAATAAAGATAATGCATGTAATCAAGTTACGTGACATTACTTCAACTTGTAAAATATTAACTTTTTAAAATTGGGTTATTGATATTTTATATCATCTGTCAGTCTTATACAATAATTTAAGTGTCATCAAGTTATGCATATAAACGTGTAAAAAATCAGACTTTCAACATCACAAGAAAAAATATATGTGAAACCATTATTAAAGCGCTTCCTAAACAATTTATTATTTTTAACATTTTTAGCTTAAAAAAAATTTATAAATACCTTCTCACTGAGAAGCATGATAAATTTTATGTAAAAAATACGATCTTTTAATATATTCGAGTAAAAAGAGCCGTATACATTTTTGACAAAACTAATATATCACCTTATTTCACTTGAGTTACATGATAGAAAAAATAGGTGGAATTAATTTTGAAAAAAAATAACGGAAAGTTATGGTAGTTTTCGTACCTGGTGGCGCATGTCGCCAGGGCTAGCACCAGGCCCGAATGACTCCTTGTGCTTGCCCTGGTTTTATACGCACCAGGTGCGAACCCTATTTTTCATACTGAGGTTGCACTGAATGTCTGAATTTAAAAAAAACGCCCAAAGAAGGAAATAGTATACTTCTCATCTAGGGCAAGCAAATAAAGTAGGAAGCCATTAATATCTGGCAGCAAAAATGGGACAGCTCGAGAAATGGACGAACGACTTACTCGTTCCTAAGAAATGTCAGAAAGAGACTCGATTCTTAATGGTTCGAGCCGAGCCACGCATGTGTTCAGATACTAACTGGTCACGGTAATATCAATGCGAACCTATATAGGTTTAACTTGAAGGACTGAGATACTTGCAAATGCGGGGAGCTTGACACCGCGTATCATTGACTTTTGAAATGCCCAAAAACACATAAAAGTCGAAAACAATTCATGCAAAAAACAGGGTTTGAGACCTGGCCAAAGGAAAACGAGTACTTCGTGTCAAGCCAAGAAATCTTCGGCGCCTTTTCAGAGCTATGCGAAAGCATAGTAAAAGATGGGGGCTCCGAATGAGTGAGGTGATCTTAGTAGCAAATACAAAAATTTAAAAGATGGGTGTGAGAGACCTCGGGGACTTGGCTTTCAGGGAGTGGTGCCCCTGCCCGTATCACAGCTAATTAAGGTAAAAGTACTAGTTACTGGCCACTTAGTTGTTGTTATCAAAAGAACATCATATATTTTAAACAGCTTTTAAAACTTTAACTTCTGTTAGGTATCATTTAAAAGCTATGAATGTATTTTAAACTATACGATAAATATAAGTCGTATATCCGACCGTAGACAATAATAATTTATAATAATCTGAGTATGTCAGATGCTTTAGTACATGGCCACTGAAAAAAAGGTTGCTTTAGTGGCCCAAATTTAAGAGCCAGTAACTGGCCACCCCATGCTAAATGTAAATAAATCGAGGTGGTCGGCTACTAGTGCTCGCAGAAGTGAGGTTATGTACACATTTTATGTACAAGTTCTCTAGTACTAGGCCACCACTTTTTCAAAATTATTTTTTAAAGTGGCCAGGTACTGGTCGCGGCCAGTAACTAGTGCCTTTACCTTACGCGGTTCCAGGCGAGAGCCGACGAAGACGCCGCCTTGAGGTGCCCCGTGGATGCGGCCATCACTCAAACTGTCAGCGAACGGTTAGATCTGGAACGACTAATTGAGAGTCGGGGCAGCTGATGGCCGTAACGAAAGTGTTCGTCCCGGATTCAGGGCACAACGCTCATAGAGGCTTGATAAAATGTAACTTCAGGTCTCTATAGGAGATGTGACCTGTACGACCAACGGGCGTATAAATTTTTCCAAGTTTGACCTAAGGCGGGTTTGGCTGGTTGCAGATGGTAGTATTTTCCTGATTCCCCTTGTACTAATAAAGCGGTTGTTAGGCCCCCTAGTGGTCTGATAAACCAGGAACGGGGAGCAGCGTCAGCCGCCTCGGAGAACATCGCTGAGCACCCCCTCGTGCGTCATTTTCCTCATTTCTTACCTAGGGCAGAAAGTACAACTTGTGCGTCCGAAGGGTTGTATGTTTTCACACGAAGTGAGAATGACACTTTTTGTATCGAAGGGCAGAAAGTAAAACTTTGCGCTCATGGGTACACTTTCCGCCCATGGGCAGAAATAAGCCGGTAAAAAGTGTGCAACCAGGGCAAACACTAGGAGTCCCTTGGGTCCTGCTTCGCAGGTCCCTTAGTACTTGCCCTGGTGACATGCCCCACCAGGTATGAAAACTACCATTACAGATTCACTACGTGAGATACGCATAATATAGTTTAAAAATAAGTCAATCTCAAACATATCATACCAACAGACATTCATAACATCTAATCTTTGGTTTGGTTTATCTTTGGTACATTTTTTTGGATTGGATACTATTGTATACAAACCTAGCTACTACTTTCCTTGCTGATTTCATTAACTTTTATAAGTTCTCAAAATGCAATTCTATTTCCTTGATTACATGTAAGAATTTAAAAAAGTATAATTCTACAGAGTTGTCATTTCTCTATACTGCTTGAAAGTTTTGACACAAGTTTCAATTATTTGAGCAACTACATGGTACTTATATTTAATTATTTGTGAAACTTGTTTTGAAAGACTTTTGAAAATTACTGTTTGCAGTTCAGAAGTGTTTTATATTTTTACCACAGGAAAGTGGTCTCATCATACGGGAAATTTACTGTTAAAGGAATACAAAAAAATTTAATGCATAACAGCTATGGTTTAACAATGAATACCTGTTCGATAAATTTATGCATACATACATACAGTAAGGTGTCTACTATTTTTTAATTCTGATTTTTGTATTATGTACTTTTTGAAATATTTTCATCAGTGTTTTATAAAAACAGAAAAAAATACATACTCAGAAAATCTAAAATTTTTGGCGTTGATATGCACTACCAGACACAAGATGATTCCTCGTTTCAAGTAGGTATTTTTTATTCTTTAGACCACTTTCAATTCTATTTTTTTTTATTATTTTTTTAATTTTTAAGCAATAAAATTTGTTATGTGTATATTGCTTGATGCTAAACTACGGCTTAGAGTGGACTGTATAATCTAGTGAACTAGGGTTGAGCCGTCTCGGTCCTGGGATTCTCTAAGGAAGGAGCAGGAGCATCTAATATTGGAAAAGAAGAACAGTCTATTTGCACTGTAACTTAACTCCAATATATTTAAATGAACATCAGTAAAATCAATGTACACTGAGAGAAAGTAAAAAAGGTATTCTCATGAACAAAGAAAAGAAATCAAATAATTGAAATTATATTAAATGAATTAACTTAAACTTTTGAATGGCGTTTGCGGCTATAAAGAAGCCATTCTCTAGAAGTTTCTTCCTCTAGAAGGATTTGGCCTTACGTAATTTGCTGACCGCTCACACACTTGTAAGCTTACAATTGGTGGTCTTAGAAGTTTATTCTTGAAAGTGATTGGTGCACAAAGAAAGCGAGACTTCATGGCACGTAATTCAATTTAAGCAATAAACGACAATCTTCAAGAGTTGATTACACACATGCTTATGTGTTTACATTAAATTCATAACTCAAATTCAAAATAAACTATTGATTTTGAACATTCTCCCCCCGTTGATTTACGGAACCATGAAGGGGAATTAAAACTTATCCAAATAGAAATGGCTTTCTTGTTAATTTTCAAGACAAAATAATTAAACAGAAGTAAATAAAATGGCTCAGTTATAAAAAAATCTTACTATCAAATAGATCAAGAAATTAGGTAACTATGATTAACGCTTTTGATCGTAAATATGATTCAGTACCCATTAGTATGTTGAATTTATAAACTAATTTTCGGTAGAAATAATTATTCATTAACTAACTCATTTTTTCGCAACAGAATTAACTTTACAACTGGTCTGTTGAGCTCCGATGAAGAAGTTTTAACTTTGACTACCCGAACTAAACCATCTTTTCCGAGGTAAGTTTTTACAACGTGACCTAAAGGCCACAATCCAGGAGAACTTAACTCATTTTTAATCAGCTCTAAATCGCCAATTTGTAGTGAAACCTAAGGTTTAAACCATTTAGAATGCGACATGAGAGAAGTTAAAGATTCGTCTGACCAACGCTTCCAGAAATGTTGATTTAACTGAGTGATCAGTTTCCAACGGCTATGCAAAGAAAGCTTCTCATGTAGTATGTCTGGTTCTAGAACCAAAAACGAAGGCTGTTGGATCAAGAAATGGGAAGGGGACAGAACACTTAAATCCTCTGAATCGTCGGACAAAGGCGTCAATGGACGAGAATTCATGCAAGCTTCAATTTGACACAGTAGAGTCGAATACTCATCAAGATATGATGATTATTCACATATTTTCTTCGCTGAAAGCAGCGTTAATAAATTCTTTGTCTTCCTCATTTAAAAAACTATGATAGTTATTGCCAGGCTCTGATTTATTAGGTGCTTTGTCGTTAGGTACCTAATTTTCAGATTCACTTGGTAATTTCTCATTAGAATGGTAAGATATGAGGAAATCATCTTGGACATGAACATTTCGTTCGTTTTCCACAGATACAGACGACTCATCTTGGTCAGTAATCGATGCTACAGTTAATCCAGTCCTTGATAGATTATCTTTTGAGATGTCATCTTCATTTAGAAATTTAAATTTCATCGGAATTAAATTTTTATTTACTAGTAAAATTTCCGGACCGGTTTGATCTAAATATTAAAAAGTACTTATATGTGTAAAAAAATGTTTAACCAATTACCTATAATTAATAGTACGCACGTAATTTATAACGTCGAATATTGGTGTTTATAGATATAGATATTGTCATAGAATTTAAAAATAATTATTTGTTCTGAGAAAAAAGAACAAGCCCGTAGGAACTAGCACTATCTCTTGCAATGAACTTGCAGGATTAGTTTTTCGTATACATAAAAGATAAATTGCATCACAAAAAATACGAAACAAATAGCTGTGATGTAAAAAAACACTTATATTTTTATTATTATTATTGTTATGATAATTATTATTATATAAGTATTAAACAAATACCTGTGATAGAACAAAAATTGTATTATTATTATTATTATTATTATTATTATTATTATTATTATTAAATTTTATTCCGATACAATTTTTTTGCACTTACGTTTTAAGTTGATTGTATTAATTTGTGTGTTACTGTTCATTTTGGAAAACCCGTTTTCTTCTGACGTTTGAGGCATTTACATATAAATCTAAAGAAAATTCAAGAAAAAGTTTTTTTTTTTTTTTTTTTTTTGATGGAGCGGGGAGGGGAAAATCTTCATAGACACCCCAGCTAATCCGGTGGTAGTGTCATATTCACCCGGTGTGCCTACTGACTAAAAACTAACCTCCCCGCATGGGACAGGTCCGTGAGGACCACTCTCCTAGAAGACAAAAGGGCATAGGAGAAGAAAGAAGAAGGAAAATAACGAAGAATTTCGGAGGCTGACTCGCTCTCGAAGAGATGAGAGGAGGGGGCACTTACGCATCTGGGCGAAGCTCGGAGAAAAAGTATCAGGTAACCCAACAAAACTTATACATACATGTTTCAGTAAAACTTTGACTCCATGTAAGATTGATAAAATTAGCATTAAATTACTTAAATAAAATTTAAACTCTCTTATGTGGCGCTATCACACGCTATTATTAAAACTTAAACTTTATTTGTTACTGATTGTGAATGGAGTATAACTTTTACTATACATTAAAATTGTAAAAATAAAAAAAATAGTTGAAAATTAATAACTACATTAAGTATGAAGAAGAGAGAAAACACAAAAATCATTATCAACTGGAATTCTAAGGGATTTTCGCTTAATCATATTCACTGGCCATTGACAATGCTCAGATAGATTGTTTACTTTGAATATTTGAAGAAGATTAGAATTAATGGGGAAGTTATCAATAGGAGAATAACTTAAAAATTTGTGAACTAGAATAACTGGTTTGGAAAATTGATCATGACATATATGTTTAATAATGAAAAAAGAGTCATCCGACAAGTAACAGCAATTGACTGCCTGTTTTGAGTTTAAAAACAATTTTTAATTGTAATCTCAACTTAAGGATCAAAATAATGTCTACGAACATCTTCATTAAAGTTTTTACCTCTTATCAATGCAATGGCCCTATCATTACAATTGTTACTTTTAAAATCAGTAAATAATTTTTCAGAAATCCTATTACTTGTTTGAGATTATGGATAAGCAGCTTTGACTACCATATTACTCAATACTCTCAAATGATCCTCAAATATATAAGCACTAAATGATTTCAAGGTCCCGAAACGTAAAACATCGTCACTTATATGCGTCAAATTATGTACATTATAATAATATGCTCTTTCCCATAAATATCTTTCATTTGTTTAATAAACTCTTACAGTAACTCTTTAGCACATGTATTATTTCTTATACAATGTTCTTCTTCACTGAAAATTCTAGCTGCACAACTTAATAAATTAAAGTGGTACATATGAGTTTTAGAAATATATTTTTTGAAAATAATAACCCCGGTATACAATAATATCAATCTATACTAAGAACGTTTAAAATTACTAAAATACTTTAAAGAGCAAGTGCCTCTCGCAAAATCACTTGGAATTCATTTATTCATGCTTAAATAATCGTTGTTCAATTAAATTTATTTTTGGGTAATTTTTTAACTATTTATAATTAAATTAATTAATTATAAAACATCAAACCTAGTTTTTTCATTACTCCAGAAATAAGTGCATAGCGTCTAAGAGAACATCTTTTACTTTGTCAATGTCTACTTTTTCTAAAGGAGATTTGACGTTGAGGAATTGAACAAGTAGATTTTCACGGTAATTACTAGATGACCTGAAAGGAGCATGATGATCTAAAAAAAGTCTTCTATTGGAAATAGTTTTACTTTGCGTACACCGACCACATCTGCTATTGTGAGCAGGAAAAATACATATATAATTTCTTGTTACTGTATCAGCTACTATAGTAACGAGTTTTATTTTACATATGTTATTGCTGTACATAAAGCCATAAAGATTTAGATCAGTATAATCTTTTAATACAGGATTCAGATACTCATCAACATTTGATGGTTTGCCCAAACCATGTCATGCACAAATGAAGAAGGCTTTAAATTTTTTCATATTTGTGATTTTGCCCAAAACTGGCCTCAGTTGATCATTACTGCTTTTAGATAAAGCCAAACCATCGATCCCAAACTGTATTTCCATAATTAATGGAATCTCACTTGGTTTATAAAAATTTAGTTGTTTACAAATAGCTTTTCGTAAATCATAATAAACAAATTCACCCGAAGTTAAAGATATAATTTCATTTTTTGGCGAGGTTTGTAATAAGGTTCGCGAGGCTACTAAAAAATTTATAAGATTAAAAATATTTTTTAGTCCTTTTAATAAAGTAAAAATAGCATTTTGATGAACTGAAAATTGAACTGAACACCGTACGAAAAACTGTTTTAGTAATTTACTAGAATTTTCACTTTTATCTTGTTTAATTGATGGAGTATCTTTGATTGAAAATGTATTAAAATATATATTTTCAGGGTTTTCAGTACACGAAATCATTTAAATTTTCAAAGTTCATGTTTTCTATTATTACATTGTTTTCAGGATTGATGTTCAAGTTTTCGCAATCATTATTAACTGCGTTCCTAGTCAAATTACTACTTAAAATCATTTTTTTGCTGATATGTTGATACATTTTTAAATCTGCTTTAAACATGTTATTCAATCTATTTTGTTGCTGTTGTTTAGATAAATTTAAAATACTTATTGTCTTTATTGTTATGATAAACGAAGATTTTAATTTATGTAAGCAAATTAAACTATTTAAATTTTACGTATTCAACTTGAATAATTATTTACTTTGAACCGATATAAATAATTTAATAAATAATTTATTCAAAACCATGTAAGCGACAAACATTCTTGTTGTAAATATAAGAATATTTAATTTGATTGATGAAAAGATTATGAAAAAACTTATTTTAGATAACAAATGTTTTTTAGTCTTACCAAAAGAGTTTGTAAACTGAGGACGCAGACTATAGGAGCGCGTTGTAGTTCTACTACAATTTATTACAACAGGAAAGTTGTAATAATAATCCTGATTTATTTACTTCGAAAATAACGTATAGACGCAAGTGTACGTGTTCTCCTTGTCACAACAAACAGATAACTCGAAAGAGCCTAGCCTATTTTATAGAGATAAGAGAATTGACTTTAGGCTTAAATTGACGAAAGAGAAAGAGCAGAGAACACAAAACTATAATAAAAGATTAAGTATATTATTAATACAAATGGCACAACTTTTTGATGATGCCTTTGACGAAGAGCTGGATGAAAAAGCGAACGGGATCCGATAATGTGGCCTGCTTGACATCTGATGCAAGAAATAAGGAGGTTAACCCGCGCAAATGTAAGAACCGACTCCTACCAACCATATCGGGCCGGCTTTTATCATAATGGCGTCTGAATAAGTTAAAAATATTGATGTCATTTTTACTTATCGTAAGTTATCGTAACGTTATCATTTTCTACATTGAATATGATAACTCCAAAATCGTTTTTTCGATAACATTTTGACAACACTTCACAATGAAATCGGTCAAAAAAATATAACTCTAAGTTGTCTTTTAAAGTTATCGCGTAGACGTCTCCTAAAAGACAACTATAAGACATTATTTTCTCAATAACAGTTATCTATATAACTAATTGATATCTTTTATATAACTATAGATGTTATCAGAAAAACAGATAGTGTCAGTTGTCACCTCAATGTTTTGTGGGTATACTCAGAAAACAATGAGTTGACATAGAGACAACTTTATGATATCATACCTGTGATAAGTGATATCAGTATTAGTTGTCAGAGTGACACCATATAGATGTAAAATTGACACCAAATTTCTATCGCTATCATATCCTATGGATATCAGTTTTCTATCGAAGGATATCATCTGATGATAACAAAATGTCAACGTTTTGATTACTATTATTGTAATAAAAGGTAGTAATGTATGTTTACGATACCTGATAGATGTCTCTTGAGCCACATTGAATGATGTCGTAGAGATGTCTTCTTTGCACAACATATTTCATAGTGTATTGACGTAAGCAAATACAGCTTAACGAACTATGGAAATGTATTAAATTTAATTAAGTAACTATAAAATAATTAAATAAGTTTAAGGAAATCCATGACCTTTCAAGATCCATTTGTTACTGTTATTCTCTTTTACAAATAAAAAAGACGACTTTTAGGAAATTTATTATGATGAATTACAAAAATCTATTTAGTAAAATGTGACATAAAAGATACTGAGCAATTTATGATTTTAATTTACAGAGAAGAAGAAAGCTACTTCATACATATACAGTTAACTGATATTAATGTATCATTATACGTATTTTAAGTGTATTGAAGTTTGAAAACAGTTTTATTTCACTTAGTTTGGTATTTATTTTATATTTACAAAAAATAGTACGAGAAAATTCATCTTGTAACCGGTGAAAAAAAGTTTTATTTATTTTTGTTTCCTTTTTTTTTATTCTGCCTTTCTGATGGCTTTCGCAACCAATCTTTCATACGTTCTTCAACATCAATCTCTATAGCTGCATTTTTTTTCTTGTGGTACCTATGAAAAATTCATAACTTAAAATTTTAATTAATGGTAGAAATTAACTTTTACACAGTACTCATACTAGCAACTATTGATGGGAAATTTAGCTCCTTTGGTGCCAAAATATTATGAAAGCCAAACCAGGTCAGTTTGTGACATAAATCATCAGTTATCATGAAGGCCATAATCTTTTTGACAGTATTAGTGAAATTTCCCCCTCCTGGTGTTAAAAGTCTTTTTTTTCTAAAGGCATACAAGTATTAAAAGTTCGTTCCAAATTGAAATTCAGTAAAATTTAAGATATATTAAATACAGAACTGATAAATACAATAACTAAAAAATAACATTTTTTTATAAAAAAAAATTGAAAAATAATTAAAAACACAAACAAATTGAGTTACTAATTTAGCATTTAAAAAAAGTTCTCTATCAAAGTTTTATAGATCTTCTTTAGAGTTGAATGGCATAGTGGGTAATAAATAGAATACTTCTGGCTGAAAAGCTGTACATGAATTTGCCTGGATGGAAGTGACGACTTCTGTTAAGAAAGTTCACTTGTACCCAACCTTTTTGATGAATAAGATCAGCTTAGTTGTAACCTGTATGACTATGTATACAGATATAATGTGACATACTAACAGTAGCTGTCAAAAGAGAATTATTTTATTCACTAATTTATTGCTCATTTCATAAGTCATGAGTGAAGGTAAGACTATAGCTACGTAATCATCAAGTTTTTAGCTATTTTCAAAAAAATTTCCAATCAAATCTTGACGTCGATTATCCAGATATTTTAGGTTATGTATCAGAACAGAACTGATTCTCACAAGACTGTACGTTATAAGTTCAAAAATAAAATTATCATCAATATCTCAGTTTATAAGCTATAAAGGGACTTGAAGTTTGAATCAAAGGTTTTTCATATACTAATTTATCTCTATTTAAAGTTTTATCGATATATTGACGTTAATTCTCTTAGCGAGTGAACCTCCTTAATGCATTTATTTTCATTAGAAGTAAAAACAACAAACTTCGACATGAGCCTGTTACAACAAAGATGTAGGTACAATTATAAATATGATTACGAATATAAATTTACTCACAAATTTATGAAACTGATATCTTACACGTGCAATCCTCGTTCAAAGCTGCATCAACGAGTTCTTGATCGTCTTTGTTTACGATACTCTGAAATTTATTACCCAAGTGAATGTCAACAGATTGTACGTATCTGATCCATTATCACTGCGTCTGGACTCTTCTTCAAATTTTTCATTAATTCCTTCATTGTAACAAAAACTGTTTTCATTCACCTGAAATTCGTTTTCGAAAGAGGCAGGTTCATTTTGCTGATCTTTGACCAACTTTTCTCGATCAACTGCCATTGGAGATGTTACATAATTTATTGCTGATTGCTCATTCCTAACAGTAGTATCATCGTTTATAAATTCAAGTTGCACGGAGACTACAGCTTTGTTTAGTACATTAATTTGCCGACCTTTATCTAAAAAATTATTTTACGTAGAAAAAAGAATTTAAAAAAATAAAATAAAATAGTTACTTTCCTTTTTTGGTACTGGGTGATGATATAAACTTGAGATTGAAGTATTACTTAATTGCTTCAGTGTCAAAATGTCATTATCTCCAACCGATACATTTTTTTGTTTTGAAATAGCTTAGAGAGTGAATAGAATAGTTACGAATTCAATAAAAAACGTTATAATTTAGTTGAAAAATAGATAATAATCGTGAAAAGAATCTTACTCGACTGCAATTGACAGACCTCGCAGACTGTATCTTCTTTCTTCATCAAAAAATCAAACTTAGTTTTTGTCAACGGTGTGAGTTTTTTTGTATTTGCGATTTTTGATTCAAGACTGACTACATTAAAAGTAAATTTATCGTTGAATGAGATATTCCAAAATTACGAGATGTTTTACCGAATTTTGATGCTGCTCTTATGAACAGCGAATTTTGTGCTGTGTAATCAGCCTTATTTACATTTTCAGATTTTTGGGCAATAGAGGTTGTCCCATATCCATTTGATGGAAGCTTTAAAATGACATTGCTCTTAACTTTCGCTGAAAATGCTTCATAAACACGTAATCAATTGCAAACAGAAAGAATATTCATTCAAATAACATATATTTTTAAAAGAAGATTCTGAGCATACATAATAATAGATAGTTATTAAGATGGACAGAAAATAAGTTCTCTAATCAGAATTTTTTCGCTTAGTAAAAATATCAGAAAATTCACATTTACAAAATTTTTGAAGTAAAAACTTCCTTCGGCGCGTTGGACGATTTTGGATCGGGAAAAACTCTTGGTTTCGCGTCAGATTTCTCTCATTTAAAACCAAGCAATCCCTGCAGAGAGTCGCGTGTGAGCGCGAGAGAATGAAATGGTGGTAAGGGGACCAGGGGCCAGGAGGAGAGGGGAACCTCTGTATTTGTTGGTGGTAGAGAAAGAGAGAGTGAGGTAAAGGACCCAATACATGACCAGCATAGACATATAAAGAATAGACCGCTTATTAGCAGCCGGGGCAGTGAGGCTCGCGTAGAAAGAGAGAGAAGACGAGGGCAGTGAGTCTTTCTCTCGGATAATTACGGAGTGGGGTCGTAGGGGCACAGGCTGGAGGACAGAACAGATGCCCAGGGATCTCAGACGGGGCCCCACGAAAGATGAAAAATTAAAAAAAACTTTTGTCAATAAATCAATAAAATCGCATCTTACAACGTTAAATAGTAAAATGAAAAGTATCAGAGAAACCTTTGCGATACCCACATTATTCTGTTCACATTTAGTAATGAATTCAACAGTATTAAAATTTACATTTTACATTACTAAATTTAACAATATTTTTATTGTCAAAATCTCATTTAGTTATTTGAAAGTGACTCTTCAATTAGATTGAGTTGATATTAAATCAATTTCACAAACATTTTAATTGTAAATTTGTTTTGTTTGTAAAGAAAAATTTTCCGCTCTGCTTTTCACCGCATCTTAAGAGCAATTGAAATTTCTACCTTATCGACCACCGCACTTTTCAACCATCACATTTTTTTTACCTTAGATAGGCAACAACGATGATGCAGCTAGAAAACAAAGAGACTTTCCAAAAAAAAATAGTGGACACTAATCTTTTTGTTGTCATCAGGGATTATTGAGATTATTATTATAATTTGATTTGTATTATCCTATCAATTATTTTCAGTGTCGCGTTTATTTTTCCTTAGTATTACCATTCAAAGAGTAAAAAACAATATTATCTTAACTTTCAATTGTCCTATTTTGTATGATAAAATGTAGAAAATGGTTATGTCTTAACAATTATTCTACTGAGTGTTACTCATGAAATTACTTATTTGTTTCTATAATATGCAGTATATCCTTTAAGTTAACACAATCCGTAATTTAAATTTAAAAAATCTTATATGCTTTTGAAAAGTACACTGCTATTATCAGTGTTGTTGTGTTTTATACTTGACAATATGTTGGTATCCAAAATTCCTCTATTTTCATGTTTTTCGTCAATACTTTATTGAACTTTGAAAAAGGTAATGAGTCCCACTCTATTTTAATTTTCTTCGATTGGTTGCGGGGAATAATTGTTTTAAAACTATTCTGGAAATGCTCGAAAGCTATGGGATTATTTTGTGGAAACAGAATGGAGACTGCATTCTGTGGATTTAAGCACTGAAAAGCGTCGTATAAAGGATTCTGAAAATCGTTGAACCTTGACTTTATCTCCAAAAGAATTACTATGATAAAGCTGTAAGCATTTATACAGAAATTTATCATCTTTTCTTTTCCGAGTTCTAGCAAACAATCTCTTACCTCATCTCCCAATTCAAAGTCAATGTAAGGCAACTACTGTGATACATCAAATAAGTCAATACTCTGCAATGGCGTTTTAACTGTCTATCTATTATTTAGGATCAATGCGGCTATGTTTAAAAATGTTCTCTCAACTTGTTCTTTAGCTTCATGCATTATAATTATCTTTCTTTTGAAAAAACGTGTTCAATACATTTAAATGACAGAGTATACGATCTATCATAATTAAATAACATTTGGTATCACTTTTGATCATACAACTATGTACTTCTTGAGCAATTTTATCTTTTCTACTAGCAAGTTCTTTAGAGTACGCAACTAGCAGATTCCACTGTTTGAGATCACGTACAACACACTCTTTCAAGGACAGCCAACGAGTGCTAATGTAGCGCAATAGTTTATGTTTTGGATAAAACAAATCACTCTGCATATTTTAAAACTCTTGAGCTTTGTTTGTGCTTTTAAGCATGCCGTACATGTCTAGAATCAAATCGAGTATATCTTTTGGTAAAACTTCGAGTGCATGTTGTACGCATAAATTAGTCTTGTGTTGTGGGCATGTGATACATATTAGATTTGGAATTTCCTTTGATAAGCGCGAAATTATTCCATTTTTTGAGCCAGTCATTGTGCTGCACCCATCTACACAAATCGCAAATATATTTTATAGCGGTATGCTGTACTCTAAAAATGTTTGGCAAACACAATGAAAAATACGTTCGGATCCAGCTGACACAGCTTTTCGTTTCTCAAAGACTCTTGCATCATAGAATCAATATGAAATGTATGTAATACATTTTATATTTTTATTTAATTACCGTTGAAATGCGTTTATATTTATAAATACTTTTTTATATAAGGCTCTTGTGGAGGTTTATTCTTTTCGCCGTTGACAATAATCAATAAATTAACAGAACTTGTTACACCTAACCAACGAAATTCATCGGTAATGACGGTACAGCCAGTAATACACGACTTGTTGCCTGATATGTCATTTAATTCAAAAGAGAAATTGGTACAAATTGATAGAGACCTTCTGTTAAATAAAAATTTGTCATCTTAACTTGTAAGTATTTGGTTTATTTACAAAATACGTAGTTCTAGTTTAAGCATTTATAATTAAAAAACATTAAATATTTTTCTTTAGAAAAAAAAACTTTCAAGCCTGGGAGGAATTAACTTATCTAATACTGTAAACAAGATTATGCCTACCATTATAATAGATCAACTATGTCGTTAGCTAACTTGGTTCGGCTTTCACGGAACTCTAGCTATAAAGGATCTCCATTTTCCATCGATAGCCATAAGTATATACTTTAATTCTGGAAACTTGTTGAGTATTTTTTTAAATTTATTAATCGCTAACATATCTTTTTAGGTGCTATACGAAAGCAGAATGCAGCTACTGTACCGGATGTTCAAAAGCGCATCAAAAATTGGTTGCGTAGACCATCTTACAGGCAGAAAAAAAAAAGTGGAGTCAAATAACAGCCTGTATAATAATTAATTTTCCAATTGTACTTAAACTAGTGATTCTTATGCATGACGTAATTATAAAATATTTTGTAATCGTACAAAAAAACGTAATTGTAAGAAATACACTTTTAAACATATCTATTATAATGGAGGTATCATGCAATTTGAAGAACCATAAATACCTTTACATTTAATAAATTGATTAATTTATAATTTAAAGGATATTTATTAAATAAATCATAAACTTATTTAATTAAAAGGTATCTGTGGTTCTTTCAGTTGCGTATGCTACTATTATATTATTGAACACTGTTTAAACGATACCTTGAAGATATAAAATTTACACAGCAGATATCTGTAAGATATCATTGAATGTAGCACCACAGATAACTATAAGACATTCTTTATTGTTGCACAAAAGATATCTATAAGAGATCAGAAACATTTACGGTATGACAACAGCAGACATGTCGAAACGTTATTAATAAGTTATTGTTAGCTGATGTTTGTTTGCTGATAACTAATGATAATACGATTTTTTAGCCATAATAATCAAGCGTCAATTAGACATCTTGCTGATATATCTTTGATAACTTTGGTAGATATCAGCTAACGGTTCAATGATGTCGTACAAATGTCTTATTGTCACCCCAATGTTTTGTGGGTACCTTCCCACCAAACAACAATCATGACTGACATCGTATGGATGTCAAATTGTTGCCAAATTTCATCACTAAGACGTATCATCAAAGTTTTGTGGGTAATTTTATTTTGAAGTATAGGTATATGACTCTAATGCTAGTGAGTAAACTAGAAATTTAATATGATCAATAGATGTACAAGCGAATGTTTATACATCTTAATCATTGCATCAAAAAGCGCATATGTATAAATAGCGGCACTATTTCTACAAGCACTCTATATACTCCATACGTACCCTTTTTCTCAATATCCAATATACTATCCAATATACTTAAGATTCATAATACTATACCACATAATTTCTTTTTCAAGAAAATTTTTCGTTAAGAAATAAGTAGAAATGAAAAAAATATCTTCCCCGGAGAGTCATATACCTACTATATCGAGCTTAGGTGAAAAACAGCTTTATAAATAAGGAATCAGAACTTATCTAAACTAACAGTGCGAGTAAATGTACAGCTCCTCGGTAGCTCAAATGGTAGAGCAACTATCTAGTAAACAAAAGGGTGTGTGCTCGATCCGCTTCCGGGGAGGATATTTTTCTCATTCTTATTTATTTCTAAGAAAATTTCTTGAAACAAAAAACAAAATAAAAGTTTGTATTATAAATCTTTAGTACCTATATTGGATATTGAGAAAAGGGCTTGTATGGAGGATACAGAGAGCTTGTATAAAAAGTGCTGCCATCTATACATATGCGCCTCTTGATACCATGATTAAGATGTACAAACATTCGCTTGTATACCTATATTGGTCATATCGAATTTTTATAACTATAATAGATATATCGCATCTTAGCATATCAAAACGATGTCTGGACAACGATTAGTTATAGACATTATTTTAACTTACGAAACTAGTTATGGAAGTATTATCATTTTTTTCTTTTTAGCTGTATTAATATTTAGTTCAAAAATTTTTTTTTCTGTAACGTTTTTAATAACATCCAAAACAATGCCAGTAAAAGTGATGTCTTACAGTTATAACTAAGATCTTATAGGTATCTGTAGTGCTAGATTTAATAACATCTTCCAGGTATCTGCTGTTCTAAATTATATGATATCTTAAAGGTATTGTTTGAATAGCATTAATGAGTAATAAATAGTAGCATACACTACAGCAAAAAACCACAGATACCTTTAAATTAAATAAATTTATGATTTATTTGAATAGTGGCCTTTAAGATATAAATTAATCAATCAATTCATTAACATTAAAGGTATCTATGGTTCTTCAAGTTGCATGATGCCTATATTATAATATATATTTTTAAAAGTGTACTTTTACGATTACGTTTTTTAGTACGATTACAAAATATATTATAATTATGTCATGCATAATAATCACTGGTTTAAGTACAATTGGGAAATTATTTATTGTATAGGCTGTTAATTGACTCCTCTCTTTTTTTTCTGCCTGTCAGATGGTCTACGCAACCAATCTTTGATGCGCTCTTGAACATCCGTTACAGTAGCTGAATTCTACTTTCGTGTAGCACCTAAAAAGATATGTTAGCAATTAATAAATTTTAAAAAATACATAACAAGTTTCCAGAATTAAAGTACATACTAATGGCTACCGATGGAAAATGGAGATCCTTTATAGCAAGAGTTCCGTGAAAGCCGAACCAAGTTAGCTGACGACATAGTTGATCTGTTACAATGGTAGAAATAATCTTGTTTACAGTATTAGATAAGTTAATTCTTCCCAGGCTTGAAAGTTTTTTTTTAAAGAAAAATATTCAATGATTTTTAAATATAAATGCGTAAACAAGAACTAGGTAATTTGTAAATAAACCAAATACTTACAAGTTGAGATGACAAATTTTTATTCAAAAGAAGGTCTCTATCAAATTGCACTAATTCCTCTTTTGAGTTAAATGATATATCAGGCAACAAGTCGTGTATTTCTGGCTGTACTGTCATTACCGATGAATTTTGTTGGTTGGATGTAACAAGTTCTGTTAATTTATTGATTATTGTCAACGGCGAAAAGAATAAACCTCCACAAGAGCCTCATATAAAAAAGTACTTATAAATGTAAACGCATTTTAACGGTAATAAAGTAAAATTATAAAATATATTACACATACTTTCTTTGCTGAAAGCAGCGTTATAAATTCATTGTCTTCCTTATTTAAAAAACTTTTACAGTTATTGCCAGGCTCTACTGATTTATAAGGTGCTTTGTCGTCAAGTACCTCATTTTCAGATTCACTTGGTAATTCCTCATTAGAATGATAAGATATTAGGAAATCATCTTGGACATGAACATTTCGTTCGTTTTCCACAGATACAGACGACTCATCTTGGTCAGTAATCGATGCTACATTTAATCCAGTCCTTGATAGGTTATTTTTTGAGATGTCATCTTCATTTAGAAATTTAAATTTCATCGGAATTGAAGTTTTATTTACTAGTAAAAGTTCCGGACCTGTTCGGGTTAGAGAAGGAAGAGCAGGCAACAAAGCGAATAGGTAGGAGGGGCTAGGTATGACTGAAAAGAGAGAGGGAGGAGAGAGAGAGAGAGAAGGGAGAATGCGTGAGGGACGGGCAGTAGCAGAGATTAGTAGGGAGATTGCTGACTGCCATGCTACGGAGTGTGCCCACTTTTTTCCAGTGGTTCGAGCGCCCCGCCGCGGCCAAGCGGCCGAACCAGGCGCACATTTTTTTTTTATTTGAGAAGCACGGTAGGGGTATGAGAAGAGTGGATTCGCGTGGAAATGTCCATATAGGCGCACATTTTGGAGACGCGTGGAAGGGGTATACCGAATGTGCGCCTACGAGGAGAGGAGTGGAAATATCGGCTATATAGCTGTATATATCTGAACGCACAGCCAAAGCAAGCGACGACACGAGTTTTGCTTTTTTGAGAGTCTTTGGACTCAGCAACTGAGTACATGCTATGTATAATATGTATATATTTAAGGTGGTTCTTCACGATGGTGCCGTATCAAAGCGACACGGGACCCTGTGGTTTTCTAATTTTCGATTAGCGTATTATTTGCAACATAAAATATGTTGTACTGGCACTTGACTATAATATCATTGCATTTACATACAAATAAACGTGCTAATAAAGTCAGAGTAAGAGTTATGAAAAAATTTTTTTTTGACGCAAGGTTCTGAAAATGGCATGTACGCTCCTACTCAAGCAGACGTTGCCACCGATTTCTGCATGATCGATAACTGATTACGTTTACGATTAAATATCGTATACTATTTCCCTGATTAGCCCATACTTTTGTTATATTATTACAAAGCTGAAAAGTTCTTCTTTCACTACAAACTTTTTCTATTACGATCTTAAGTCTACTTTACGAGATATTACATGATATTGTAGTATGGAAAAGTAACCTACATTTTGCCTGATAAAGGGACTTGAAATTTTAAGAGAAGATGCCTTATAACTTTAATAACAATCCCTGCAAGTTTCTCTGTAAGTTTAAGTAAATGGGTTAGGTGAAGAACCACCTTAACTGACTTGCTCTCGCTCTGGCTTCAGTGTTATCCATAAATCTTATTTAATGAAATCGTGGAACTAAATGCTCATTAATTATATACACATAATTTTGATTTCAATACATTATGTTTTGACTCTCCCGTACTCTTAAAATTCCCAAATCCATTTATGTTTTCAAAAAATTAACCACTAATTTATTAATTTCACACATCCTAACTTCTGTAAACTGTAGGACAAGCTCCGGAGGATATCCATGAACATATGTGACTTCGAAGGAACTACATCCTGTCCTTCGGATAGCTAAGATGGATAAGGCTTATGCCCATACATAGATTGTTTTGCACTTAAGGGTTCAAATCCACTTTATGGTAGATATTTTTTTTTTTTTTTTTTATTCAATGTATCATTTTGTCTTCATTTCTTTTATTTATGTTTCGTTAAAATATATGTATGTAGTCACCATTTTTTTTCGGATACATCAAAACAAATTAAATTAATAATGATACTTTGATACAAGGCAATTCTATAATTTTATAATACTAAAATAACTTTTAAGAATTTTAATATAATTTGTGTATTTTAAAACTCTACATAGCTCTACACATTAATTATTGATAATCATAGCTGAATTAATTTATCATAAAGAAGTATGCACTTAACTACAATAAACAATAATAGTTTGAATACTTCACGATTTTAAGAATAAAATGGAAAACTAGAATAAATAATTGGTCGATTTTTTCAGTAAACTGCAGATTTTTGAAAGATTTTGCACTACAAACATTTACATATATGTTGATACTATTTTGAGGGGGTTGTCGTAGTACAGTCAATTTCAAAATTGAATTTTCGTGTTAGAAATGTTTTTGTTGTGATTATTCTTAACAAAACAGGTAAATAATTTAAAATTTAGGAACATGGAACAGAAAAATGCCCAGGAAAGTAAACACAAACGTTAAAACAACAAGTTAACCTAACTTTCGCCTCGGACTGTACCACTTTATAGGTATTCTAGTAACGTTGTAACTGAACTTTAAACTGTTATATTTTAAAAACAGTGAAGCTAGGCTTCCTCAATTTTAGTGTACTTATTTCAACTATAATAAACCCTAACATATTAATTTTTTAAAAGATTCTTAAGAAAATTTCAAAAGTTATGAGTAAAAACGTGCATTTTCCGACAAGTCAATCTAAAAGCATGTGTATGAGTGGCCAACTTCGCGATTTTATTTCTCTAAAACGGTGAAACTAGGCTCTTTGAAATTTTAACATGTTATTTATGATACTGAAACATACCTATACAAATTTTTTCAGAAATTTCTTCAAACAATGAAATATCACAACATCCCCGTAACTTAATCGAAGTTTTTGCTAGCAGAAATAGACCCAGACTCAGTTTTTACTAATATAGAAATTCGTAGTTAAAAAATTTTGTTAGTTCTCACAATTCCTGATTCTAAATAATTTATCACGTTAGCATAATAAAGAGTCTTCTCAGAGTAATAGGCGTAAAAGAGCCTTTTCAAACTGAATATAAGAAAGAGCCTTTAATTTTTATTTCTCCGATTTTAAGTTGGTACTACATTTATGTGTGTATGTATATAATTGATCTATAAAAATGTATACATTACTACCTTAAAATAGAAGTAAACAAATTAGTTAAAAAGGCATTGATATCTTTTTGTTAAACTCCTCGTTTTGCTCTCAAGTATAGAATAAATGTGTGGATTCGTACAGGGGTACGAGACCAACCGAGAGCTGGGTGAGGAACAAATAAGAACTCAAAAATGTCTAAGAATAATCTTGAGCGATGATTCGTTGGGCTCAATCATACCAATCGACGCCAACACCTCAGTGCGAGTGTACCTCTGTATAAAAAGGCTTTTTCTTTTAGTTTAAGAGAACTTTATTCTGCCCGAAAATTTAAAAAGGCTCTTTCTTGACTTTTACTCTAAAAAGACTCTTTCTTGCACTCACCCGATTGTATCATTGTTAAAAATATTACGATGCTTTTCCTGCATTCAATATAAATGATTAAAGTTCCTTTATAATCTACAGCCTAAAAATATGTTTATAACAATCATCACCCTTAAAGGTAATTCACTTTTTTTTTTTGTTTTTAACAAAATACTGCGGTATTATAAAAAATGTTTAGTCTCAGAATCTTGCCGAATAAATTTCATTACTTATTCATCGAACTGTTTCATTCATTATTCTTCTTCTGGCTGTCTAAAAATAAATAAAAGTAGCACACCTTATTAAAGATTTGCAAACAATTTTAAAATATTTACAAAACTATTTTATATTGTGTTCATCAAAATCATTTACTAATTAAAATTTCAACATTAAGTAAATAGCAGTAAACGGGCGGCTTGTTTTTGTCGCAAATAGGATGTTCACAATTTCTTAGGAGTTTTAAAATACACAAATTATATTGAAATCCTTAAAAGTTATTTTAGTATTATAAAATTATAGAATTGCCTTGTATCAAAGTATCAATATTAATTTAATTTGTTTTGATGTATCCGAAAAAAAATGGTGACTACATACATATATTTTAACGAAACATAAATAAAAGAAATGAAGACAAAATGATACATTGAATAAAAAAAAAAAAAAAAATATCTACCATAAAGTGGATTTGAACCCTTAAGTGCAAAACAATCTATGTATGGGCATAAGCCTTATCCATCTTAGCTATCCGAAGGACAGGATGTAGGTCCTTCGAAGTCACATATGTTCATGGATATCCTCCGGAGCTTGTCCTACAGTTTACAGAAGTTAGGATGTGTGAAATTAATAAATTAGTGGTTAATTTTTTGAAAACATAAATGGATTTGGGAATTTTAAGAGTACGGGAGAGTCAAAACATAATGTATTGAAATCAAAATTATGTGTATATAATTAATGAGCATTTAGTTCCACGATTTAATGAAATAAGATTTATGGATAACACTGAAGCCAGAGCGAGAGCAAGTCAGTTAAATAAATACATGGCATGTACTCAGTTGCAGAGTCCAAAGACTCTCAAAAAAGAAAAACTCGTGTTGTCGCTTGCTTTGGCTGTGCGTTCAGATATATACATGAGCTATATAGCCGACATTTCCACTCCTCTCCTTGTAGGCGCACATTCGGTATACCCCTTCCACGCGTCTTCAAAATGTGAGCCTATATGGACATTTCCACGCGAATCCACTCTTCTCATACCCCTACCGTGCTTCTCAAATAAAAAAAAAATGTGCGCCTGGTTCGGCCGCTTGGCCGCGGCGGGGCGCTCGAACCACTGGAAAAAAGTGGGCACACTCCGTAGCATGGCAGTCAGCAATCTCCCTACTAATCTCTGGCAGTAGCGACTCGAAGTTCGAGCAAGCAGGAGCTGTTGCCGTGTAACAGAGCACCTCGAGATCGACGCGAACGAAACGTTTTCACGCGCGATCGAACTTTCCTGCCATTTTGTGCCCTCGGAAACAAAGAGCTGAACTCTTTACCGTTGATCGGGAGCTGTCCTCCCAAAGAGCTGCTTACGGAGGCTGTCCCTCCTCGCAGAACACGGGAGCTGCCCTTCCGTGTGACACTACATGTGCTGCATAGACGACGCCTGAGACGTTGTTCTTCTTGTGTCTAAAGTTTTCCAGGCCACGCCGTGGCCATCCGTCATATTACCACACTCTCGAGCTCGAGTGAATTGACAAGCAACGTCCATCTGTCTCTTGGCCAAGCAGAGCTCTCAAGCCAACCCGAGCAGTGGTCGTCATCATCATCAACGCACAAGACCTTCGTATACAAGGTACAGGTTGACGCCATATTTCCCGCCGCATCGCCACAGCGCGTGCCCAGGTATGCGTTCCCTTGTCTCGCGTGATTCGCCGCCATTTTGCCAACGTACAAGATACGCGCAGCGATAGCTACGTCCCAAGCGTTTGCGTGGTACAGACTATATATATATATGCATATATTGCACCTTTAATTTATTATTGCATTTCGCCTTGCGCTCCGCAGGTGTGCTTTATGACTGGTTTTCGCCTTGCGCTCCGCGGGTGTGCTTTATGACTGGTGATTATTTTACTATTCGATTGATTTCGTTTTGTGTGCAGCTGGTATGTTGCGTTCGAATGCTCTGCGTTACTTTTTCAATTTAATTGTGCCTAATTTTGTGTGCTCGCTATATAGTCGTTTACGTCGGCACTAATATAACTGTTGTCATTATTAATCCGATAAGCGTGCGATCATCTCATTTTACGATAAATTATCAGTAAAATAAATGTTATGAATTTGATGTAAATAATTATGCTTAACTCATTCGACCTGTACGCTCTGACCAGTCCTTTCCTTCTTCCCTTCAAACGGACATTATAAACAGGGCCGGTTTGATCTAAATATAAAAAGTACTCAAATGTATAAAAAAATTTTTAACCAATTACCTACAATTAATAGTATGTACGTAATTTATTTTAGTTAAACATTGGTATTTATTAACTTAGATATTGTCATAGCATTTAAAATTAATTATTGTTATTTGTTCAGAGAAAAAAGAACAAACCTTAAGTAACTGACAATATCTCTTGCGATGAACTTGAACTTGCAGAATTAGTACCTTGTAATTTATTCAGTAATAAAATATTAGGTTCCCCACTTTTTGTTTTGTGTTTCACAATAACTGAATGGTTATACTAGTACAAAATATAATAATATAAAGTAAAAGTGTATGTACACTAAAAATTTATTAATTTTATTAAATAATACCTGGCTAAACCTTAAAAACAGTATTTTTCTGTTTTTTCAAAATTAAATTTACATCAGATTGGCTCAATGGTTTATTAAGACCCTTAATTCCTTGTTTCTTAGCAATTGATTGAGTTAAGCTAAGATCAACTGTTGAACGAACATTTGAAGCTGCTTTTGACAGTAGTACATTTTGTGCCGTTTGGTCAGGTTTAACAAGATTGTTCGAGGTAGTGGCATTTAAACTCGTTGTCAGAGGACCTTTTATTTTTCGGTAAACTTTTCGTACCTAAGTTACATCTAGCGTTTGAGTCAATAGTGCATTTCAAGGAATTGACAAACTAACGTTACTAATATCTTTGGCTGCAAACAAGGTAGAAATTTATATATGCAAGCGCGCGCGTGTGTGTGTGTATATAAAAAATGTAATGCATCACAGAAAATATTAAACAAATAGCTGTGATATAACAAAAATTATATTATTATTACTATTACTGTTATTATTATTATTATTATTTCATTATAAGACTTTTTTTTCACTCACGTTTTAAGTTGATTGTATTATTTTGTGTGATACTGTACTTTTTGTAAAACCCATTTTTCTATGATGTTTTAGGCAGTTACATACAAACCAAAAAAAAATTATAAAAAAAGTATAAGGTAACTTAACAAAACTTATATATACATGTTTAACTAAAACTTAGACTCCATGTAAAATTGATACAATGAGAATTAAATTAAATTGAATACGAGCTCGCATATGTGGCGCTATCGCACTACTTGATCAAAACTTAAACTTTATTTGTTACTCATTGTGAATGGAGTATAACTTCTACGATACATTAAAATTTTAAAAATAATAAAATAGTTAGAAATTAATAACTACATTAAGTATGAAGAAGAGAGAAAACATGAAAATTATTATCAACTGGAATTCTAAGAGAAAAATTAATCATATGACCTGGCCATTGACAAAGCTCAGATAGATTGTTTACTTCAAAAATTTGAAGAAGATTAGAATTAATGGGGTGGTTATCAATTGAAGAATAACTTAAAAATTTGTGACCTAAAATAACTGGTTGGGAAAATTCATCATGACATATATGTTTAATAATGATAACGAAGTCATCCGACAAGTAACAGCAATTTTCTGCCTGTTTCAAGTTTAAGAAAGAATTTTTAATTTTAATCTTAACGCAAGGATCGAAATAATCTCTATGAAGATCTTCATCACAGTTTTACCCTCTTATGAATGCAATGGCACTATCATTACAATTGTTACTTCTAAAATAACTAGATGATCTTTTAGAAATTCTATTACTTGTTTGAGATAATAGATAAGCAGCTTTGACTACCGTGCTACCCAATACTCTCAAATAATCCTTAAATATATAAGCACTTAATCGTTCCAAAGCCCTGAAACCTAAACCGTCGTCACTTATATGCGTCAAATTATGTACATTATAAATAATATACTCTTCCCCATTTACATCTTTCATTTGTTTAACGAACTCTAGCAGTAACTCTTTAGCACATGTATTATTTTCTATACAATGTTTTTCTCCACTCAAACCTCTAACTGTACAATTTAATAAATTAAAGTAGTAAGTATGAACTGTAGACATATATTTTCCGAAAATGATCCCAGATTACAATAATATCAATTTGTACTTAGTACATTTAAAATTACTACAATACTTCAAAGAGCGAGTGCCTCTTACAAAATCACTTGAAATTCATTTATTCATGCTTCAATAATCGTTGTTCAATTAAATTTATTTTTGGGTAATTTTGTTGCCCTGTCCTAAAGAATTATAAAACATCAAACCTAGTTGTTTCCTTACTCCAGAAAATAAGTGCATAGTGTCTAAGGAAACATCTTTTACTTTGTCAATGTCTACTTTTTCTAAAGGAGATTTGACGTTGAGGAATTGAACAAGTAGATTTTCATGGTAATTACTAGACGACCTGAAAGGAGCATGATGATCTAAAAAAAGTCTTCTATTGGAAACAGTTTTACTTTGCGTACACCGACCACATCTGCTATTGTGAGCAGGAAAAATACAAATACAATTTCTTGCTACTGTATCAGCTACTGTAGCAACGAGTTTCATTTTACATATGTTATTGCTGTACATAAAGCCATAAAGATTCAGATCAGTATAATCTTTTAATACAGGATCCAGATACTCATCAACGTTTGATGGTTTGCCCAAATCATGCCATACACAAATAAAAAAAGCTTTAGATTTTGCCCAAAACTGGCCATAGCTGATCATTACTGCTTTTAGATAAAGACAAACCATCGATCCCAAACTGTATTTCAATAATTGATAGAATCTCATTTGGTTTATAAAAATTCAGTTCTTTACAAATAGCTTTTCGTAAATCATAATAAACAAATTTATCCAAAGTTAAAGATACAATTTAATTTTTTTGCAAGATTTTTAATAAGGTTCGCGAGTGTACTGAAAAATTTTTAAGATCAAAAACATTTTTTAGTCCTCTTGATAATGTAAAAATAGCATTTTGAGGAACTAAAAATTGAACTGTACACGTCATGAGAAACTGTTTTAGCAATTCACTAGAATCTATATTTTCATCTTAATCAATTGATGGAGCATCTTTGATTAAAAATGTATTAAAACATATATTTTCAGGGTTCTTAGTACACGAAGTATCATCTAAATTTTCAAAGCTCACGTTTTCTGTAATTGCATTGTTTTTTGGATTGATATTTAAGTTGTCACTATCATTATTAAATACGTTTCTAGTTAAGTTACTACTTAAAATTATTTTTTTCTTAATGTGTTGACACATTTTAAAATCTGCTTTCAACATGTTTTTCAATCTATTTCTTTGCTGTTGTTTACTCAAATTACAAAAACTTGTTGTCTCCATTGTTACAATAAAATAAGAAATTTCAATTATTCAAATAGTTAACTAAAAAACATGTAAAATAAAAAAATTCTTATTTTTAATACAAAAAAATTTAATTTAACTGATGAAGAGATTATAAAAAAATTTAGTAAAGATAACGAATGTTCTTTCAGTCTAACTAGATGAGTTTGAAACTGAGGACACATACTATAGGAGCGCGTTATCTTCCTACTGTAATAAACATGGATGCAAGAGAGAGAGAGAGAGAGAGAGAGATAGATGTATAGATCATGTCTTTATTTATACTTAGGTACAAAATAGCATTCCTTTGAAATGTTTAATTTAATACACAATAATTATAATAGAGAAAGAGAGAGAGAGAGAAAGAAAAAGTGAAAAGGAGCGTAAAAAAGTGTGCGAGGAAAAAAAGCGTGAAAAAAAAAAAATAAATAAGAACCAAATCTTTTATTCTAACAACGGTACTAGTGTGTGTATGGGTGTGTGTGTGTGTGTTTGTGTGGAAAATAAATGATTTATTCACTTGGAAAGTAACGTATAGACGTACACGTACGTGTTCTCCTTCCCACAATAACCGCGAGTGCGAGAGAGATAGAGAGAGAGAGAATTGAATTGAATCGAATTGAATTTATTATCAAAGAGCTAAGAGCAGAGCGCTCTTTATAGCTCGGCTTGTTACATATGATTTAATACAGTTTTAAGGTTAATTACTAATTGACACTGGTGTCATATGCACCAACAACAAAGAGACTGTACATAAAACAAATATAAAACAACAACAAAATAAATAATAATAATAAACCATATAAATAAATAAATTAAAATGAGCCAAATAGGCAGACGACAAGTCTTTAAAAGCAACAATTAAGTACACACAGGTAACACACATAAAATTTACAAGCACGTCCCTTAAGAACCACGGAAGCGGTCCTGCCGCAAAAATTCGGCCACTTTCCTCTTGAAACAAGGTCGATCAAACTGCACACGAATGACAATTGGTAAGCGATTCCAGAGTCGAGCAGCGTAAACTCTAAACGAGTCACTGTAGAACTCAGTCCTCGTCCACGGGATAACCAGATCCAGGGTATTTGCTCTTTTAGAGCCTGCAGCATCAAATGAGCGGAAAACCATCCTCTCAGATATATACCGCGGCTCACCAGATTTCAAAATGCTACAAAGCAAGCCAACATTCATGTAGTCCCGACGAACACTGCAGGGCATGAGATTGAGGCGAATGTACGTGGGTGTGATGTGCTCATTCTTCTTGAGCCCCGCAACAAATCTAACTGCCGCGTTCATAGAACGCTGCATTTTTACCAACAGCTCCGATGACAAGCCAAGAAACAGGCAGGCAGCATAATCGTAGTATGGGAGGACAAGCGATCTTACAAGCAGCAAACGCATTTCAGGCACGAGAGAGTCATCACACTTACGCAATCGAGAAAGATCAGCGTAGCACTTCCTACTGGTCTCCGTAATCTGCTGCGCCATAGTCAGAGGCCCATCAAGGATAACTCCCAGGACCCTAACTGCATCGCTGTACTCAATGAAATTACCACCTACCCGAACCTTTGGTGGATTAAAATGACGAATACGGCTGACAAAGCCACGGAAGCCATACCACGCAACCTGCGTCTTCCCCGAGTGAACTTCCAGGGCACAGTTAATGCCCCACAGACCAAGCGCATCAAGGTCCTCATTCATATCACCAACTAAGCGAGGCACTTCGCTATAACGTCCCTTTATGTACAGAGTGAGATCATCTGCATATATGTGATGCTTGCAGTGTCTCAGCACAGAAGGCGCATCGTTAATGTACAGTGAGAACAGAACAGGGCCCAACACACTCCCCTGAGGGACACCCGCCCTCCGAAACAGTGGAGCCGATCTTCCGCCATCATCGTCCAACACCACCTGCTGTCTACCGGAAAGGTAGGATCCAATCCATGCGCACGCTGAGTCGGAGAATCCAAGTCTCCCAAGCTTCACCAAGAGCAAGCTGGCATCAACACAGTCGAATGCCTTTGAAAAATCGACAGCGACAAGCAGTGTGATCAGCTGATCGTCCGCAGCCGCCCTTATGTCATCGACCATCTTTATAAGTGCAGTATGTGTGCTATGATGCTTTCTGAAGCCGGACTGCAAGTGATCGATAAGGTCACGGCGCTGGATGTATTCAGTAATCTGCTCGGCAGCGACAGCTTCCAGAATTTTGGAGGTGGCCGACACAAGAGCAATAAGTCGAAGTTAGACAAGGTCAGTTGGCTGTCGACATTTAGGAATCGGACGTACAAATGTCATTTTCCACGCATCAGGAAATACTCCCGACTGTAGTGAGCAGTCGAATATATGCAATAAGACAGGGAGAATTGTTGGAAGACAGCTTCTAAGGCTTCTTACAGGTATACCATCCGGGCCAACAGCATTAGACTTGGCCTTGGCGATCGCCCTCAATAGGCTCTCCGGCGTCACGTAGGAGAAGTAAAAGCGGTCTTCAGGAGAGACCTGCACATTTGGCCATAGACCATCAGAAGGCGCAGGGCAAAAGCAACCAATAAAATATTTATTTATTTCGTCACAGCTAGCGGGGAGCGCAATTGTCTCTCTGCACCCCGAAGAAGCGCCCATCTCACCCACGCATCTTCACATTTCGGTCGCACTTCTCGATTTAACCAATCTATCCCTGTAGTAAGTTGTCATGGCCTGATGCGATGCTCGGCGTACATGACCCCGTAGCCGCTTGTATGCCGCATGATCAGATTCCCTTCTATATCTCCTGTACACAGTCCACGCCCTATTTCGTGCCCTGATCAATTCGCGTAGACCATCAGTAATCCAAGGTGAACGCCTCTTCCAAGGGGTGAACACTTGATATGGGGCATGTACATCGTAGAGCTGTGTAAGACGCTCAATGAAATAATCAACCTTCCGACTAACATCCGGCAACGCGTGAAGGTCACTCCAATCCATGCTTTGAAGGTCATTATTGAAACAAGCAATGTCAAAGTCACGGAATGATCGTCTTGTCACTAAGCGACCAACACTCCGCGGGACTTCAAACAACAGTGAAGCCGACAGGAAATCATGTTTAGATATTGCAGGATAAGGCAACTGAGTGAAATCGCGAACACGGTTAACATCACTTACACAGATATAGTCAATTGTCGTGTGCGAATCACCAATGTGATGGGTTGGCAAAAAGCAAAGAGGCTGAAGGCCACACACCGTCAAGGAGCTCCGCAAAGTGCGGCAGCTCGAAGAATCATCAGTCCAATTAATATTGAAGTCCCCAAGCAGCACCGTAAGATCACAAGGCACATTGCAATTCATAAGAACATCCTCAATGTCAGACCAATAACCAGCCTTTGGAGGGGAATAGATGACACCAAGCAGCACGCGCGCACCGCAGAAGTCAAGCGAAACAAAGAGGTACTCAGGTCTTTTTGAGTAGGTTTCACCAGCCATGGTGTGACATACCACTCTACATGGAATGGACTCATCCACGTACAATGCTACACCCCCGCCGCCCCTTCCAACACGGTCAGACCGAATTAGCTTAAAGTTCTGTATTGGAAATCTATTGGAAGATGTAAGCGGCTTAAGCCAGGACTCACTAATCGCCAGCAGGTGAAGCTGATGATCCGAGATTAAAGATGGGATGTCCGCAAAATGAGCCTCCAGTGACTGTGCATTAATATGGCCTATCTTAAATAGTTCTTTATGACAATGAGCCATAGTCAATGGATCTAATCTTACGCTCAACTTTTTTTCTCAAAATTGAACATCCCACCTTGTCAAATGCTGAGTGCAAGTGCACAGCACCACCTGCAGCTATACAGTTGCAACACTTGAGAATGTCACTCTTGTCTCTAACTGTGCACTTACTACTCAAGTGATTGCCAGCACAGTGGCCACAACAAATATCCTTATCACAATTATTGGCTATGTGTCCAAAGGTCGAGCACTTGAAGCACTGCATAATTGTTATGTGGTCCTCAATACGGCATCTAGACCAGTTAACACAAATTTTCTGCTGTCTCAGTAACTCCAGCCTATGCTTGGGACTGACCTCAATTACACAAGAGCGCACTTTTTTTCTGCCAGCAGGGTACAAGTAAATAGGCTTAATGACTTCAGCAGCAGCAGAGTCAAGATTTTGAGTCGCAATACAGAGAGAGAGAGAGAACTCGAAAGAGCCTAGCCTATTTTATAGAGATAAGAAAAAGAAATAAACTATACTGATAAGTGAAAGTTTAATCGTTTGTGTCTATAAATTAAGCATACACGTTATAATAATCAGAAAATTCGCGACGACGATGACGGTATCTTGTACGCGTGTATGTATACGTATAGCTGAAGCCAGTGTCCGCGATAGTATTATGTCAATTACAGTCTTAAATTTATTAGGCTTAAATTGACAAAAAGGGAAGAGCAGAAAACACAAAAACTAATGAAAGATTAAGTATGGATTATTGAAACAAATGGCACAACACACAACCTTTTGAAGACACCTCTGACGACGCGACAAAAAGCGAACGGGATCCAATAATGTGGCCTGCTTGACAGCTGATGCAAGAAAGAAGGAGGTATACTCGCGCAAAATATGTATATAAGAATTGCCCACAGTGGCCTCCATATACCAACCATATCGCTCCGTCTTTTATTATTTTATTATAATGACTTCCAAATAAGTTAGAAATATTGATATCTTTTTTTCTTATCGTAAGTTATCGTAATGCTATCATTTTCTACCTTGAATATGATAACTCTAAAATAGTTTTTTCGATAACATTTTGACAACACTTCACAATGATATCGATCAAAAAATATAACTCTAAGTTGTCTTTGAAAGTTATCGCGTAGACATCTTTTATTAGACAACTATAAGACATCTTTTCTTTCGATAACGTGGGTAACTTTAAAAAATAATTTTATCGATAGCATTTTGATAACGCTTAAAAAGGATACCAGTAAAAAAGATAACACTAAGTACCTTTTAAAGTTATCGTGTTGCCATCTTTTATAAGACAACTATAAGACATCTTTTTGATAACGTGGGCAATTCAGTTTTTCAAAAATATTTTGATAACACAGTAAAAATTTTTGCAGTAAAATTACTACGCTACGCATTGAAAATAATCCGATCAACGCTAGAGGTAGTATATTAACTATGGATATAGTCACAATACTTCTATAATAGAAAAATAACTATGTGAATAGTGTAATAATCAAGAAGAAAACCTGTCCATAGGTATATTTACGACAGCGGTAGAAAGAATACTATCAGTCTCGTAATTTTCTAACCAGGTGGCGTAAATTTTTATTGATGTAGTAAATAGACTACTTTCGTGATAATAATTATGTACTCGCTGGGAATGATTGAAACAAGTTATATTTATAGTGCGATGGTAATTAAAATAGGAGGATCATTTAAAAATTAATCAATGTCTTGTACAAAGTACAAACTTTTATTCCGTGATTAAAATATTTCCACAGTGTTTATGTCAATTTTTATTTTATAATTTAATCTTTAAAAAAATTTACGCTATAAATCTTACAATTTTTATGCGATTCCTACAATCATAGCATATTTTCTGTGAGTGCTCATTGAATTCTGAAACAAGAAACTGGTCATACTTCTGTAATTAACACAATCGCATTATATAAATGTTTTTATCCAGTTTTTGTCCAAAAAAAATTGTCATCCATATCATAAATAAAAAACAAACTGAGTTAGTAATCATTTAAACATACTAATCAACAATTCATAAACGATTTATCTTAGACAAAGTACAATGCTCAACAACAACTTGTATTAATTTTTTAACTAGTTACAACTACTACACTAAATTTTTTTCACGCTTAAAAACGTATTGATCAAATCATTGTAATGAAAAAAAAGTAGTTAACGACATTTGCGTAAATAAATATATAAATACATTTTAAACAAGCATTATACAATACAAAGAGAGACTCCGACAATCACAAATGATTCCCTTGTAATAGTGATTATATGAAAATTTTTATGACATTTTTTCTCGGGCTAAAGAAATAAGTCTACACCTACTCCTTAATAAATAATTAAACTCATGTGATTGTTTGCATTACTACCTAGTTATCAATTATCAATTAAAAAGCTCCATACTAACAGATTTTGCATAATACTACAACTGTTTTCATAACACTAACTTAACGGCTATAATTCATCAGATTACTATTTTTTTTTATGGTTAGCCTTAATTTTTTAAATTTTCTTTTCAAATGATAATACTTTGTCGTGCACCGTCTTCTTCATTCCCCTATTTGCACCATTAGTAGGTAAACCATGGCGGTTCTGGCACCCCCCCAGCTTCCCCTGAGGTGGTGGTGGGGGGAGAGGCTCTGGCTATAGCTATGGGTGGAGGAGAGGCGGTGGTGGGGGAAGAGGCTGATCGGGCAGTGGGAGGAGGGGCACATGCGATATAGGAGAGGTAGTAGGGGCGGTGGGTGGTGAGGACTACACGGGCGGTAACGTCAGGGGAAGGGGCCTCTTCCGGGTGCTGTGACGTTGGATGGTACTGACGGCTCCCTTCCTTTCCGACCGCAAATCGAGCTCCGATGTCATCAGGATGGGTCCGAAAGGTGTAGGTAACAAGCCCAACGTACAGCGCGAGAGAAAGATGATCAAGCACGAACTTGTATTTCATATCAGCGGATTTTTTTTTTCTTCTTCCGCTCATTGTCTTAGGAGTCTCAGCGTAATCATTGTTTTTTTTGTTCTTCTCAAGAGCGGGCATATCAAGTTGTTGGAGAGAAAATTTCATTGGAAAAAGCGGATCGCGTATCCCATTTAGCTGCGACCAACGTTGGCTTACTCGACGCAGTACCTTGCCAAGGAATTCAGCCAGCTTATGAATTTAAGTTTGAGATCTTTAGGATAGTATGTAAGTGGGTTTTCATAATAACAAAACTTTAAATTTAATACACATACATTTTTGGTAGCTACAAAAAAATACACAAGAATTTCATGGTTATTGATTTTTTTTTTCAATATATCATATCCATCTTTATTTGGATAAGAGCGAATATTTTCGGAATAATAATTTCCCTTCACTTTTGGTTGAGATGCCTCAACGTGCTTTTCTATAAGAGGTTTTCGGCTATTTTTATCTTCCTCCTCCTCCTCCTTCCTGAGGCTCTCATATTTTGGTTTGCTAAAGATCGGACCCATGTTATTGATGTTGACTGCTCAATTGTCACAGGATAACTGAAGCAATACGCAAATTCTCATCAGCTTATAAGACGGTGCTAATTTCTTTGTACTACCACACGGCAAGATGTACTTTAATTTTTTGATCTTAAATTTTATGCTTACTTTACTCTTTTTTTTTTGCCTACACACGGTCATCGTTTTTGACACCAACATTAGTATTAGTTCCAGAGTCACTATCAGTATCAGTATCATTAGTATTAATTCTATCAACAGTATCCCAACTGGGAAGCGTCTTAGGAAATTTCTTCTTATAACTATTAAGCGCGTCTAAAACACATTCTGAGTCGGGTTCAATGCTACTTTCCACCAAAGAGCAAAGCCACAATTTTATTTGATGAGCTTTACTAAGTGCGCAATATTGCTTTCTACGTAGACTTTTTTGTACATCATAAGTACTACACATTAACGCCTTTATTGAATATCCCATATTTAGAATGTGACGCGATGGCACCATATACTGCTGAATGTTAATCACAGTATACCCTATAGTCGATTCCAAATAAGTGGCTGTATTATCTTCATAAACATAAATTCGATGTGCATTTTTTGCTACAGTGTGGAAATGTTGCTGTAATTTTCTAATGGAACAATCACCCTCGAACCAGCAAAGTCCATGCACTCGCTTCGACTGAAAGTCGTTGTTTTGACGCACATCCATAAGTAAGGTGGAAAAGTTGCATGGGGGCCGCACAATCCAATGACTGATCGCTGGTCTCATAAGCAACACCACAGCCACTTCTTTTGGTAAAAACTGTCGAGAAGCGTCCAGAAAACCTTTTATCTCAATAACATAATCCTCGTAAAAATCCATTTTTATTTTGCAGTTCAAAAGCGTTGTACTAACTCTGATATAAACGAGTATCCGTCACGTTTGATGCTGCGTGATGAACTAAGCAGCACCCTGCACCGAAATTAGTCTGTATACACGTTAGTGTAGGCACTGCGCAAGTGTGTGTTTGATCAGAATGAATCATCGGTTCTTAATATTTTAATCTCAAACTAGTTTTGAGGAAAAGGCTACATAAATAATAACAATAATATAATTCAATACATTTATTAATGACATAATTTCAAAAAAAAATACAGTTTCATTGAGTTTTTTTTATTATACGTCTTCTTCAGAATCAGTAACATATTCCCATTCTATACAAGAGTAGAATTTTTTCATTCGTTTGACATTGTGGGTAGCACACATAGATCCATACGCACCATTATGGTAAGGACATGCAGTAGCTAATGTTGGAAGTTCAAACTCTGGATAATCAACCATATCATTAACTTAAAAATCGAACCTTTCGAGCCACCTTTTCTTCACTTCTCCAATCACAAAAATCTTCTGAGCATCTTTGAGAGTTCCCCGGAGAACATAACCGATTTCTGTGTAGTCGATAACACCTGATTGCCAATCTAATCCATGATAGGATAACTCAAGCCATAAATTTTCACGTTTGTATTTATCATTTAGTTTGCGCCAAGGAAATGGCGGCTTGAAGAGAAATACTTAAGGCTCATCATCTCCATGGAGTGGAAGAACCGCCAACTCTTTAAGCACATAATCGTTGCCAGGCTTCTTAAAGCCCTGCATGTCTACCATGTACTCCATCATGATAAAGGCTGACTTCACTGCTAGTATTTTTTTTTTTTTTAATTTTATATACGTGCTTAAACAAGTTTTCTCACGTCACCACTAATGGGATTGTACTCTACGATGCGTTCGTGTAGAATGAGACAGTAAGCAAATACATTTTCCGGGAAATTCTCTCGTGCTTTAAACTCCAAGCGCACGTCCACTGGCGCGCTTTTAAAAGCTTCATTCTGCTTAGAGCAGTCAATTACAATAAGAGGCATGTGTGTAATAAAATCTTTTTTATTCAGCATAGGTTCTGGTTCATTCCCGTCACGGGCGGCTTGAAAACGCTTATTCATATCATATAACGTTGAAAACTGATTTTTATTAATATCAAGATTAAGATTTCCATAAGGATAGTACTGTGATTTTAAGAAAAGCTTAATATTGCTGAAATTACAGTGATTAAAAAGACTGGCATTAAAAGCAGGATCATTTTTTCGCTCATTCTGAAAGCCCAAAATAACAAAACGAGGTTTTTTCAACTGATTGAAAGTTTTGACAGTCCACACATGCCTAGAAGTTTTTGGCAGAAGAGGATACTCTTACAACTCCCCATTGTGGAAACTCATAGAAATAGGCTTGTCTTTTGCAATATCATCAAGCAAACGAATTTTTCGTCTGTCTGATGCAGTTATGTAAGGCACAAGCCATTTAATATGAGTCGATTTAAGCTTATACTTTTCGAGAATTTGATTTTCAGGTACTTGTATAACGGCGCTAACATCATCTCTTGATCTTGTGAGAATTAATTCATGTTTTACATTAACCACAACTTTGCGATAGTCCTCAGCGAAACTAAATATCATACTTAAAGGTATTGACACTTCAAAATAAAAATTATTATTGATAATAGATTTTTTCTCTTTAATATCTATCCAGCCAGCATTTTCAAGCACAACTCTGACTGAGAGGGAAAGATATCCATCCTTTCATTAAAGATGTCAATCCAACATTCTTACACCTATCAATTCTATACCATTTAGTTTATATCGTATTTCTTCAAACAGATGGCAGATGGCGTTATTAACTAGTTTTGTTTTCTCAAGAGATTTATCATCTCCAGTTGTTATACGTCCAGAAATACGTAGGGAACTTTGAGAGGATAAAAAACAAAAATATTGATGTTGAATTAAGATGCGAATTTCATCACTGCTATTAAATGCTGATGCAATGTGGGGTCGATGTGTATAAATTTCGTAGTATGCAACCGAATCATCAAACACGACACCTGACTGAACCCCAAGAATCTCTTCCTCCACAACTTTTTCTCGTTCGCAGGCAGCAAAAAAGCACAAGTTATTTGCCACCAAGAGCTCTTACTTTTAGGCTTAAATTTTTTAAGAACTGCACGTTGTGACGTGTTAACGCTTTGAGCGTTCGTCGACGACTGATCCGTCTCATCCATTTTGGTTTATTCTTATAGCTTTATCCAATTTTGTTGTCTCGTGGATGACTATTTGTCCTCACCCTCGTTAATTTATTTTTATAGCCTTGTCCAACTTTACTATTGTTGTACACTATGCCCATTTCAGTTGAGCTGTTTCAAGTGTAGTCTTGGATTTATAACTTCTTTACGAAAATTAATCAAGTTACCTTCCTGATCAACAATGCGTACTTGAAGATGATCTATAATTTTAACAGCAACAGGTAAATAAATGATTTGCGATGGAACTTTGCCAATCTTGTATCCTGGTGGTACAGCAGGAAAAAACTCGTGGATGGTATGAACTTTTTCTCCGTTTACATAGGCTCCACTAATGATATTACACTCAACTCTCAATGTGTTAACCTTGAAAATAGCAACAGGTAAATCTGAGATGTGAGTACTGGTATCTCTAAGAATTCATTCAGTAAAGCCTAAAAGACGGCCTATCGAATCTTTTGGCCTGAAGTCAATAGTATGACTACACGTTATCACACTGCGAAGAGTATTATTGTTTGGTTTGATGCTAATAGCTATATCGTCAAGTTGTAACACGTCGATCAGAAATGACTCAATATCTTGAATTTCGTAGCTGCCAGTTGGAAAAACACCCATTTGATGGCCTACGTAAAACTTATTATTACCTTCGTCGATATTTGGAATTGAATTGAAAGTTAGGAGTTCTACTAGACCAATAACGTAGTTATGTGCTGGTGACAACTCGATAGGTGGAAAATATTGTGCTTCAAGAATAGATGATGTTCCTGATAAACTTAATGTCAATGATTCTTCCATGACGATTTTTCAATGACTAATGTTACTTGAGTATTGGGATACATTTATATTGGCTGATAATGGAGTTTTTTTACAAAGAAAGCTTAAGCAAAGATGGCCGCAGTTGTATGTACCAAAATCTTGGGACCTTTCATAATTATATTTGACACATCTAACACCAAGATGTAGCAGTGAATCAATCGGTGGCTGTTGGTCACTAAAACTGTCGAAATACGTCACGTTATTGCCTCGTTTTCTATAGGATATCCAGTGGGTACCAGGACCATCCTTATCATCGAGATTGACTATTGCTGATTCGGAAAAACGTGGGCCATCGGCTGGCAAAGCATTTCTCATGAAAACTCCACGGAAATGCGGTATTTTCAAAATTTTTGCATATTTGATGAGGTCATAGTCTGTGAGAGCTCGGTAAGGCAGTTAACGTAGAAACTTTTTTTTTCCATCTTTTAAGCCTTTTCTAAGCCTTAAATGTAGACCTACGCCGTTCTTATGTGGTTTTAAAAACAGCCCTTTTCCAAGTAAGAGTGCTTCCATTTCTTTATTATGCCTCTCACTCTCCTCTAGCTGTTTTTGAGCAACTTCAACATCAATAATAGCCTTGACAACTCCAGTTACACCATTAGTGATAGTGCCTATAGCACTAGTAGCACTACGACAGCTGACCGCGCAACACATATTTCTGCACGCCAGCAATAATGAGATTAGAAACATACGGAACAATAAGTTAATCTCACTGTAACGACCAAGTGATCCCAAAAATACGTGACGAATCCCTCTTAAAAGCTTTCAAGGGGAACATCCCCGGGAGAAAGCTCCTCCACGGAGGCGAAATCCGCAAGGATGAGTGGCAAGAGCCAAGAAGGGCAGGTTAGAAAACCACCAACGACCGTTAACAATGAATCTCCGAAAAAAAGAAATTCAAGCGTCCTAAGCAATAGCGACGAGAGGATAAACAAACTTCGGGCTCTTGAAGCGAGCAGCCTGGATAACAAAACCAAAAACATTGTACAAAAAATTTTAAACCCTACTAGTAAAACTGAATATATACCAAACTTCACGAGACTAAACAAGCTAAAAGACAGCGTACCCAGCAGCCAGGAACAGAAACCAAAGGTAAATAAAGCAAACGCAGATATGGGCTCCAGCTCCGCCAACACAGAGACAGAGAGCTCTCCTACCAAAAGTAAGGCCCCCCCCAATCATAATAGAAGGTCACACAACAAGAGACCTTATCTTACTCCTCAGGAAAGATAGGAGATGTGACGACTTCATCATCAAAAATACAGACGAAAAAAAATGCAGCATAAGGCCATCTAATGAGACACAGCACACTGAGATCACCACGATTCTCAAAGAGTGCAAAATCCCTTTTTTTACCTTCACTCCAAAAAACGCTAAAATGAAAACGTTAGTTCTAAAAGGACTCAGCAAAGAGACCAGTGAAAAAGAGATAGAAGAGGAACTCAAAAAAAAAAACAAGTAAACGAAGTTAACATTACAAAATTAACAACACTTAATACTAGAGATAAAAGATCCAAGATCTTTGATACAAATAACAGCAGATAGCAAAACTGAAAACCTGACAAACATGAAACACCTGCTATACCAGGCCATCAAATGGGAACCCTTAAAGAAAAAAGGACCCCCCCAATGCAAAAACTGTCAAAGGTTTGGACATGTAGCTACAAATTGCTCAATGGGTTATCGGTGTGTCAAATGCGCCGAGCCTCATGGCCCTGGGAAAGGCACCTTGGAGAATAACGCAGATAAGTCAGTGTTAAAATGTGCGAACTGTGGCCAATCGGGTCACCCAGCATCGTTCAAAGGATGTACCAAATGTAAGGAACAAAGCCAGATAAAAAATAACAAAAACACCAACAAGACCTCAACAGCGCCTCTAATTAAGAGTTATGCAGCAGCAGCATCAACAAACTTACACCAAAGAAACCAATTGAGCCAATATGCACACCCACAAATGCAGCAGCAACCACAACAACAACGAGACAGCCAGGGAAACATGCAGAACGATGGAGGCAATCCAATTACGGAGATAATAAGGGAAGCAAACAAGAACACAACAACACTACTCGATGAATTCCAACGCAATATGAGTAAACTCATACTAGACTGCACGGCTCAAATAAACACCAGGATTGACAACATCTTGATACAAACCGAATACAACGCACAAAGGATAGAACTGTTAGCTGCCCATCTGGAGATTGAATGGCAGCGTATGGAAGCAGAATAACTAACAACAGAGGAACAGCAATGCTAGACTCAGGTAAAATAAAAATTATAGAAGCAAATATAAACTCACTTAAAACGAATTATAAAAGACTTGAAGTTCAAAAAGTGATTAAAAATTATGATCCGGATATCATATGTTTATGTGAAACAAAACTGGTTCCGTCCCTTAAACCTAATTTTAAGAATTATAAAATATACAGAAATGACAGGATTGTGAGTGGAGGTGGAGGCACTGCAATTATGATAAAAGAGAAATATGAAGTGGAACTAATACACCTAAGCAAAAAATTGGATCTACTAGAATTGACAATAGTTAGACTAACTTTGTCAAACAAGCAAAAACTCTATATCATAAGTGCATATGCATCCAGCACCAACAAAAACAAAATCAGCGCAGACTTGTCATCTCTCTTTAATGATCTAAGACTCAACGAAACCAACAACTCATATATATTGGCAGGAGATTTAAATGCTAGGCATCCTCATTTTGGTGATAATAAAACGAACTACCGTGGTAACAATCTAAAGAGCTGGGTTGATGACAACAGCATAATTTACAAACTTAACATAATAAACCCAGAATGTGCTACCTTCCCTCTTTCTGATGCATATCTTGATTTGATGTTCACAGACACAAGACTCAAAGCAGACAAACCACTACTAACAACCATAAATATAGACAGTGACCATAGGGCCACCCTAGCCACCATAAAATTACCTGATAATTATCACTTAGAAATAGATAAAAATAAACCTATCTCCTACTTATACAAAAAAACTAACTGGAAAAAATTTCAAAAACAATTAAGTAAAGACTACTCTCTCAAAATACCTGATAACAGGAACTTAACAAACGAGGAGATAGATGACTTTATTAATCCAAGCCAAAGGATTATCAATGAAACAATTTCAAAAACAATACCAAAATATAAGCAAGCTGACTCTTTAGAAAAATTTCAATCACCCAAACTTGATAAGCTATACAAACTAAAACATAAACTACAATCACGTATACACAGATTAATAAATAAGACAGACTATAATAATATAATGTTAACACTTGACTTAAAAAACGAAATGAAAATAATAAAATTAAAAATACAACACGAACTATCAGCAATATCTAAAGCACACTGGAGAGATACTATAAAAACCATAGATTATAAGGATACGGCAAATTTTTTCCCACCCCTTAACAAGATTTTCAGAAAAAAAACAACAACAATATTGATCACTTTCTGATTCAGGAAACTGAACTAAAGAAACTGAATGGCATTGATACCAGCAACCTTTCCTTGCAGAAAAACGAAAAAGACCAGATAAAAGTAACAAACACCAAAATTATGCCAGACATCATCGGCTCACAGCTGAAAAACATAAATACGGATAATAATCAGTACACGCCACTAAGAAACATAGTGAATAGAGAAGTTGAAAAACAAACACGATAAATACAACAAACTCACAACATAACCTATTTCAGTAACTCGAAAAAGGCAACGAGGCCCACAAACGTAGCAGAAGCTGGCATCGACTTTACGAATACGCGCGCAATTTTAAAAATGATAGCTAAAATGAGTAATAAAGTCTCAGCGGGCTGGGACGGTATACCGAACCTAATTATAAAACACCTACCAGAATATATAATTAATGATTACACGATAATATTTAATAACGCATTAAACAATGGTTACTATCCAGAAACGTGGAAATTGGCTAAACTAATAATTCTAAAAAAAAACAAAGCGAGCCGATAACCATAGAAAACATAAGACCAATTAGTATGCTACCAGCCATAAGTAAAATATTCGAAAGAATAATAAATAATTCGATCCAAAAAATAGTAAAGGAAAAAAATTTAATTCCAGATGCACAATTTGGTTTTAAAAATAAACATTCCACTACACATGCAATAAACAAACTGCTAGCGGACATTAACTGGCATCTTAACAAAAAAGAAATAGTAGGCGCTTGTCTAATAGATTTAAAAAAAGCGTTCGACTCGGTCTGGCTAGAAGGACTTATATTCAAGCTAATAAAAAGCAAATTTCCTACTTATATGTTAAAACTAATAAAAATCATGATAAATAAAAGAAGTTTCAAAGTAAATATCAATAACAACACATCACAAAAAACATTCAGCATAACTAAAGGATTACAACAGGGCACAATTAACTCACCCTTACTATTCAATATCTTTAATGCAAGTGTACTTAATATCTTCGGCATAAACAGAGAAAATAACCTCTACGGCATAGCCTTTGCAGACGATCTGATCATTTATTCCGCGGATAAAAGCGTTAAAAAAGTAAATGAAACAATCCAAGGTAAATACAATAAAATATAAACTTTTTACAACAATTGGCTACTAGATACTAATGCGAAAAAATGCGAAACGATACTATTTAGGGATAAACTAATGGGCGCCTCAGATTCAATAAAAAAGAATTGGAAAAACTTAAAAATAAAAGATCAAATAGACAAAGTATTTATCCCACATAAAAGAATAGTGAAATACCTAGGTATTCACTTAGATGACAGACTTCACTTTGCAAACCATGTAAACATTCAAATCGAAAGAGCTAAGGTAGTATTCCAATCGCTTTACAAACTCTTTTACTCACCATATTTATGCAATAGAGCCAAAATAATCTCCTACCAATGTATCATCCGACCAATATTGACTTATTCATGCCCAAGTTGGTTTAACATCAGCGCAAGCATAATGGAAAAATTAAGATTTTTCGAAAGAAAATGCCTGCAAGTCAGCTTAAAAGCGTACAGAACTGCAAAAAGTAACTATACAAAAAGAATTAGTAAAAAAGGACTATATGAAATGGCAAAAATACCGAGAATCGATTTATTTATAAGTAAACTAATAAGAAACCATATAAAAGAAGCCATAACGAACAAAAATGGCCTTATAAGCCATCTATACTACCCTAGTGATCTATACCATCAAAATGCGATGAGGACAGGCTTGGTCCCGCCTACTTCCTTCCTATACCTAGATGTAAACAATTATATAATAAAAAAAGACTATATACCTATCCCATATCACACACATAGACAATACAACAATAAAAAAATACTGTATGACCCAAATAATATTAATAAAAGAAACCTAAGTTACTCAACGAACATCTCCAAAATAGATATAGATATTTGGAAAAACTTTAATTATTATAAGAATAAAAACTAAAAAAAAAAAAACCTTTTTCTCTTTCCTACTGTTATTATTTCTCTTACTTCTACTTGCTTGTTAACTTGTTAATTAGTTATAAGTCCTCTATGTACAAAACGAAGCGAAATAAGCACCGCTACTTTTTTATATTTTCTAGCAAAGTAATAATATTAAGTAAAACCTTGGCTGCGACCAAGTAAAAAAATATAAATGTAAACCGAAACAATAATAATAATTAATTACAGCGAGAGCATAATAAGCCATTCTGTATAAAATGTACACCTTCCGGCGTGCAAGGGTAATGTTGGACGTTTTTCCTAATGTTTTTTTTTCACGCCTTGTAAGTACTTTACGTAAAACCATGGATAAAAAAACTATTTTCAAAAAAAAAAAAGTGCCTATAGCACTTAGGCCAGCAAATACAGAAATAAGGTATGGTAAGAATCCTCTAGTTTTCTACGGGATAGGCAATACTCGAGGTATTAAAATATTTTTTCCACCACCAGATTTTTTCACAGCATCCTGCGCTTCCTTTAACGCCGAACTTATAGCTTTTCGAGCACTAAGATTAGGAATCATGGACTTTAAAGCACTTCGAATAAAGCTTTTTAAAGTAGTTTTCTTCGGCTTCATTTTATTCTTACTCACTTTACTAAAATTCGTACGAGGAAATGCTCCCATGCTGAGTTTGGATTTAAATTTCATGGCACTGGTAATAGTTAAAGCAGCAGCCTTTTCCCCTAAACTAGCGTCTGTGGCTTTGAATCTTTGGCACGCCTTTACAGCGAGAATTTTGTCAGCGGTGTTTCTTGCTGTAATATTTTTTCGATCCTGAGAATAGGCTATATCATGTTGCTTGCATACCTGATCCAATGGATTGATACCCCGATTTCCACGAGCTAATCTCTTGGCGAGTATAGTGCCCGGTCCACAATATTGATATCCTGGTACGTGCAGCTCTATAGGCAGTTTATTGATGAGTGTGTTTATAATTCCACAGCCTTTGCGATGATTAATAATCATTACTTTCCAAGTGCTTAACGATGACTGAGCTCGAAAATATATGTAGAGCACTATTTATAGTTTCATATTTCAGCATGCAGTCATCACAAGCTCCGGGGAACAGAATATTTAACTTCCTGTCATAAATTTCAACAAACTGATGAGCAAGATTGGAAAATTCGATGACAGATGAGTTTGAAAATATAAAGGCAAACTATTTACAGTATCATGTTTTAGTCTCAGTTGAGTCAGCATACAGTAAACATGAGCTTCGTAGATCAGAATATAAAACTTCCTGTCGTGAATTTCGACGGAATCGTTGAGCAAGATAAGAAAATCCAACGCTATGGTGATTTGCTACCCGATACGATAAGAACTGTTCTTTGTAGTCCGTCAAACTGTAGAAAAACAAACAGCTTGCTGGCTTTAATTACTCACCCCAACGGATGGAGATTTAAGAATGTTTATCTATACTCAAGGTCGCTGAATCAGCCAAAGTAAAAGTTTCTAGAACAACTGTTGTAGCCCATAGATGGTGTAAAGTATTTTTCATACAGCGATCATGAATCAGTCATATCTCCGAATAAGGCACTACCCAACTCCATAATGATATTTGATGACATTGCCTAATCTGAAAGCTTTTTTCTGCATGGGACATCACAAAAGCGTTGACTGCTTCTATCCATGCCAATCCTATGCTCAAGTTCCAAAGCACTTAGTCAGAGATAATTTGAACCTTTTAGTAATATTTCGACAAGATGACATCAATTTGAAGCACATCTATAATGATCATGTTAATACTGATATGACGTACAATGAATTCAAAAAATTATGTGTAAACTGTTGGAGAGTTGGAAAACATGGATTTGTCGTAATAAATAAGAAAAGAGATGTTGATAATGGTAGATATAGGAGAGGATTTAATTCTTTTGCTATAAATATCACTCATGCTTATTAAGTGTGTATTAATCTCTTGTTAACCATCAAGCGATCAACATGGACACTTTTCGTGAGGAAAAAAACGTTCTTCGGCAAGTTGAAAAAGCTAGAGAGGCTGTTTGACGTAAGCTTTGATTGTTAAAGTCAGGAAGAGAAAATTATGAAAAGCAGATTGGAGAAAATTTCAAGCCTATTACTGATCCACTTCTTAAAATTATCGATGACACAAAGAAAGTCAAAAACGTGCCACTTAGCTCTGAATCTTTACTTAGAAAACGCTTCAAGCCTTTTAAGTCAAAAATTAATAATACTGACGCATCAATGTTCCAATCAGCTAATAGTAACAGTGATGATGAAGAAGATACTTTTTCGTCGAATGATACTATCAAAGACTATGATGTCGTTGTTGAAAAAAGTGACGATGATAATGAAGCGCATGACATCGATAAAAATGAACCTATGAATCCATACTTACAAATACTTAAAAGAAAGGAGTCGGGACTGGATCGAATTTATGGGATAAGAAAGGAAAAAATCGGACAACATATACTTGCTGATTCGCCTATCTGTTTCAAAAATAATCAAATTCAAATAAAGGATCGAAGATATCCAATGACTGATGGATTAATGGAGTTACTTATGAAAAAGCATCCTGATAAAAAGCACATGACACCAGATAATTTAGTTAAATACAAACGAATCTTGGAAACGTCAAGTGCGCATGAAATAACATTTGACAAAAATGAGACGCTTCGTCCATACAATAGTAATAAATTCAATAATGTTATTGCCCTATTATTTAATCTCACTCATATTAAGAAGAAAGGCGGGTCTATACCTTTATTTGAAATTGCTCGGCTGAACACGCAAATGGACAAGGTCTAATGGGACGACCCTAACGAGCTGGTCAATCGGCTAAGATTACTAGTGGCAGAAAAATCAGCCGGTAATCTTAGTCACACTAATAAAATGAATTGAATCGTTGAGGAGCTTCGTGAAGCTAATATCATATATTGAGCATCGTTATCAATTCTACTTCAGTGTCAAAATGAGCATCGACATGTTCGGACGTGGATCAGCTAAGTCGGAAGGTGGTAGTCGAGGTCCTCGAGGAATTAAATATAATCTCACCACGGATGGTCAACTTGACTTGGAAAATAAAAGGTTGTGCAATGTTGCACCAGCTATTTAACCTTACGATGCTGTAAATCTCACTACTTTACAGAAAGAAAAAAGTTTCATTTTAGATGAACAAGAGAAAATAAATCTACTATTGAGCAATTTAAGTGATGTATTCTCAGAAACAATACTAAATTTGCAGCGTGAAATAAATACACTTAAGAAGATTGTAGCACATATATCTAGTATAACTCCAGAAGATAGTTAAGAGAGATGGAAGCAGTAGTGGAAGAGCTTCATAAAACTGCGAGACGCAACTACCTTCGCCGAAAGTTTGATATTCGAGGCTTGAATGAAACATGGCAAGCTGATCTTGTGGAGATTATACCTTATGCTCATGAAAATAAAGGTTATAGGTATTGGCTTACAGTTATAGATGTATTCTCCAAGTATGCATGGGCTGTGCTCGTAAAGAATAAGACCGGTAAAGATGTGACTGCAGCTATGAAGTTGATATTAACAGAGGAAAGAGTTCCAATTAATTTGCAAACAGATTATAGCAAAGAATTTACAATGTGAATTTTCAAAGTCTCATGCAAAAAAACAGAATTAACTTGTACTCGACTTATAGTAACCTTAAAGCGTCTATATGTGAGCGATTCAATCGTACACTAAAGCATGATATGTGGAAGAGTTTCAGCTTGCGTGGCAGATATAAGTGGATTGAGATCTTACCTAAGTTACTGACGGCCTAAAATAATCGGAAACATCGGACAATAGCTATGAAACCAAAGGATGTGTCAGCTGCTACTAAAAATGAAATTTAAAAAAAAATTTCATCAAGAACAATGGGGATGAGAAAACAACCGAAATGTAAATTGGGAGATAAAGTGCGAATAAGTAATGCTAAGCAAGTATTTGAAAAAGGATACACACCTAACTGGTCGACTGAGGTATTCACTACAACACGAGTAGCTCTAATCAATCCACCAACTTACCATTTGAAAGATTACTAAAATCAGCCAATTTCTGGAGGCTTCTACGAGCATGAACTGCAGAAAACCAAGTATCCTGATACTTATCTTGTTGGAAAAATTCTTCATCGACGAGGAAATCAAATATTCGTCAAGTGGTTGGGCTTTTACAATACCCATAATAGTTGGATTGATAAAAACAAAGAATAAAAGTGATATGTACTTTAAAAAATTATTAAAATTCAGAAGTTGTAAAAAAATTTGTATAAAACTTTTTATGGTCTTTTAATGTTTTCAATTATGTGTGCAAATGAAATTTTTTTACCATACATGCTAATGTTCTATCTTACATAAGATTCATAGAGATAAATAAAAACTCTAAACATGTAATAGATTGTATCATTTATTTTTTTTCACGTTAAACTAGTTTCACAAAAATAACTTTCTTTTTCTTGTATTTGTATAATTAAACATTTATTGGTTAAAAAATTCAACACTATCACCATTATAGCAAACTCACAGCTTCTTTCTATGAATAGATTCCAATAAACTATTAAACGATAGTTTGTTACTCACAAGATACTCAGATACTTGATTAGGTAAAAATATTTGGAAGTGATCGTCTAGTTCAGCGATAGCTTTCGTGCCAAATTTAGTGTTGGCTTTTCTCAGCTTCGACACTACATGACTTTGCCCCTTGATCATTGCGTTGATCTTCTTTGTTGGAAGGAATCTTTCACAGGTTAGCCGATTAAGTGCTGCTAAATCAGCCATCTGAAATATAAGAAAATTACATGAGTTTTATAAATGGTAAAAAAAAATATATATAAATAAGAAAACACGTAACAAACCTTTATTTCTGAGCTTTGCTGTTCTAAACAGATCTGCTTGTCTCTGTAGAAATTTTTCAACTCTAAACCTGTTCTTTTGAAAGCTTGTTGTTGACCTGAGCTGCTTGCATTGGATGATGAAGCAGTCGATACTTTTATCTGCTCACTACAGCTCTGACTGAGTTCTGCTGGTTGATGCTGCCGATGATATAGGGACTCTCCCACTACTGGAGAAATCCCCCTCTACATTGGCTACTGGTCTGCTATAATTTTCTACACACTCTCCAGCTCTTTGTTCTTCTATTATTTTAATCCTATAATGGCCCCAAGGTAGCGTATCTGTAGTGTTTGATAAAATATATCGTTCATGATCTTGGGAACAAAAAGCAAATTTATTTTGCCTCTCAGTGTAAAGCTTATGATGACGTGATCTTATATTAATTTGCTCTCGATTAATGTTTATAATTTGGTCACGTAGGCATTCAGTATAGTCGTTGAAATCAATAGTTGCTTTTACGACGTTACTCTTAACACCCTTTGCTTTTTTAATAATATTTTCATTTTCAAGAAGAATACTATTTATCTTACTTCTGAGCCCAACAAATTTCAATATAATATTTCCATTGCACTCATCTTTCATAAGCCCAACAATTTTTTTATTTTTTAACGGCATCATGAATTTATTATTCTCTGGATAATCTAATGTGTCAAATTCATTAATATCCAATTTCATCATTTTAAAAATATCATGGTTTGTTACCTCATATATCAGACTGTCTGTATAAGTATATAAGAGTTTTCAATCATTTTCGAGTTTGGAGAGCATAGAATCGTAGTGAAAACGATACACAAGTGTCTTCGATAAATCTAAGACATTAAGCCCAATGTATCTTGGCTTTTTCATCATCACTTCTGCACGTTTTAGCTGTATAGCTACAAAATTCTCATCAAAAACATCACAGCTGTGAAAATTTGGCTTTGCAATGTACGATGCCGCACCATAGCGTCCATCCCAATGATTGAGAAGTTTGACATCGATACGCTTTGTCTCATTTTCCATCGTTTTTCCAAAAATAGCATTATTGAATAGTTTGAAAAGCATTTTTTCAAACTCATTCTTAGCCTTTTTCCGCTCAATGCTATTGAGATCAATATATTTTTTGAGCCATGCACTTTGCCAGAATTTTAAGGCTCGATATATTTTTGTCAGTCGTAATCCATGATTTGTGGCTTGCTTGAGGGCTTCATAATGAAGTACATATTTATGTTTGTTACTTAATGTTGTCATTAATTTAGGCTGCTTTAAACCTGGCGCTGAAATGTGTTTGGAACAAAATGGCAAATCTTTATGAGAATCGTGGAGCTCCTCTGCGTACTCCAAATCCACTTCTAGAATGTATCCATAAGCACTTTTATTTCCAATATTATAAAAATCATGAGGCTGTTGCTCAACATTTTCGACCCACTGAAATCCACCATAGTTTTTTAGTTGTTGCCCAACCATGCAAATTATTTACGTCAAAATATGCTATATGTCTTTCAGTTTCATCTTTTTTATAATTTTCTATATAGTGATTATTAGCTTCTGCATATCTGTTACAGCACTGGCTTATTGCACCTCGTATATCTTTTTTAATGAACATAAATATATCGATATCAGTAATGAGTTCTAGTGAAATCTAAAAAAAATTCTCAATTAATAACTAAAGCACAATTGACATTATATTCTAATACATAATACTTACTTTCGTTTTTTTCAACATGGCATCCCAAGTGAAACCTGGAGTAGTGAAATAGTGGGCAGGATCTAATTTATAAAACTTGAGGCAATTATTTCTAAAGTTTTCAAATACTTCTGTTAACAGAAGTACATCAGTTTTGAGGTAAAGATCTGAATACTGTCCAAGAGTTATAATATCAAAAGTTTTCCATACTGTTTCAGCATGTATGTAATCTTCACTACTTACGTGTGCATTATATAATTTACTATAAAAATCATCTTTAGATGGGAGCCCAATTTCTTCAAGTTTTTCGAATGATGCTACATAATCCTATGAAAATACACTCTTCCTCTTCAGCATATTGATTTGCTTGAAAGAGTATTTATCATCTTGACTGAAAACCTTTTCTAGAGTATCATACTGCTGTAAGTAAGATCCCAACTTATCAAGCGACGATGGCAAAAATCTATACGAGTCAATGAAGCGTAAGTTTATGCGTGTCCCTTTAACGTACTTCGTAAAAGAAATATATTTTTCTTTAGTTTGAGGAATAACTTCTACTCTTCCGGGAAAGCAAATTACAAGTTCTTGTATAAATAAGTAGGCATCATAATTGCTGCGATTATGGAAAACTATTGGTACTGCTCACGAGTCCTGATACTTGAGGTTACATGCATTGTGAGCTGGGCCTCGATATCTGAGTAAAAAAAGCGAATTTTAGTTTAAAGGGAAAAATTTTCTCAATTACAAACTCATAAATATAATACTGACTCTCCAGTAAAATGGCAATGATCGTAAACTTTTACATCATTTTTAATAGACTTCTCACGTATGTGACATATATCAGCATTGAAAAAATCAAAGTCCTCTTCTTTAGTTAATGATCTCATTGGCACTGGATTGTTGTACATTCTATGTAAATCTAAGGCAAGATCTTGCATTTCTTTCACTTATCAGGTAGCTGGATTCTTACTGCTTTCAGTTTTTTTCTGTAGAAAATGTTTCGTGATTTCACGTTATCAAAACTGCACTTTGCACAATATCCAACACTTAATGCTTCATGGTGTTGTATTGCTCGCTCACTGTTATGCACAGGTTTTAATAAACACTCGAAGTCTGCGTATACTATAAATGGTACACGATTTTTATTTATGTGATTTTCAAATTTTAAAATTTTATTATCATACCTCGGCAAGCTTATTTTACACTTATTCACTTTAACGCACTCCACCGTATGTGTTCTTAACATTTCATCAGTTGTAAAGTAATGAAGACAGCGGTCGCAAATATATATTGTATGTTGATGTTTTGTTAAAGAACTTCTAACCAACCTAGATGTGTCTTTGATATATACGTAGTGGTATTTTATATCATTATAAGCACTATTATCACCATCTTGGATTTCTTCTAAATATTCTTCTCTATCTTATTCTACCTCATCTTCATCCATTGCCTCAGCATTAACGAAATCATCACGTTCTCCGTCAATATTTTTTTGTTTTCTTGATTTTCCCTCACTATACGTATCAATATAATAATTTTGTATAAGCAGAAAATTAATATGTTAATCCTTTTTCTGCTGTCAAGTGAAAGGGTAAAGTTTTATAACTATTTTTGCTTTTCTCCAACGAAAAATACACGTTAATAGACACATTATTCTGTTTTTCAAATTTTGTAACTTGCTTAGGCTGCACTGAAAAGGTGATCCCCTCGCAACTATAACTGTTTTCGTATTGAGTATAATTTGACACTCGTTGTGCATTTTTATTCACTGGATGTAAAGCTGACAAAATGGCCCATTTGAAGCATTGCTGATCTGCGTTCTGTACATTCACGCAAGCTTTTTTTTTCTCGATAGTAGTAGGGAGTTTTATGTAAGAACTACCACTCATTGCATTGTACTTATTTACATTTACTACTAAATTTAAAATTGAGCGTAAAGTCCATCCAGAATCGCGCTCCTGAAACTCTTCTACATCTGTAGAAATAGGCTTCTGGACATTCGTTTTAAACCATTCATGTAGGTCTGTCGTATCAAAAATGGAATCAGGTTTAGTATTAAAATATTTAACTTTAACAGTCTCTGTGTCATTTTTTAGGGTCAAAAACTCTGCTGCTAATTTTGTATTAATTTTTAAAGCATGTTGCTCATCGAGAATTTCTCGCACTTTTAAAATGAATATTTTTTCCGCAGACTTAAGAAATTTTATTATATCTAAATGCCCACTATTTGTTATAACAGCCGTTCTTATGCGATTTTTGAAAGCACTATTAAGATCTTTCCATGTCACAAAATTATAATCATCTTGATTGTCTTATTTTTCATCGAGCCCTGACCCTTGCACTTCTAGAATTTTGTAAAATGCTGCTAAAAACGTTGATAAAAGACACTCAATATTTAACAACTTATTTTCTACTGGCGATGACAATTTTACAGACAGCTTATAGTCAGAAATACTTTTAAGCACTATTTCACTATCATCAATAAAATCTCGTATCTCAGTCATCATATTATCACTATGCAGCAAGCGTTGATATTCTATTCACGCTATTTCACAGAAAATCACGTAACGCTCCACGGCGCGGCGTTGGCGTTAGCAAAATTATCGCGGAGTTGCTCCATTATACTTACAGCTCGCGTTAACGTACTCAAATGAATGACAAGCTGCTTGGACTTTTCTTTTATACTGATTTGCCTCTGCGAAAGCGATACGAGTGATAACTAGCGGTAACTAGCAGTTGTATATAAAGAGATGACACATCGATAGAGGGGTTAGTTAACTAATAGTCGTCACAACGTTAAGATGACGAAGTACGTGGTTGATGTTCAAGGCTTTAAAACCATGCACAACGAATTTATTTTTAAGGAGGTTGCTATTATAACTTTACAAGAAAATGCTACACCGTCAGTTTTTGTCTTTAAGTCCTCATATTCTTGGGCACAGCTCTTACCTAAGAACAAATGTGAAAATCGATGGTTGAAGTTTAATTACCACGGTCTTCGTTGGAGCTCGAGAGAAGTTCCCTACGAGGATCTAGCTACAACCTTTCGAGCTATTATTAATGAAGATGATGTTATTCACGTAAAAGGTCTTGAAAAAACCGAAGGATTGCGCCGTGTGCTATTTAATAGGTACATTACTCATAGTATGATTATACGCTTAACTAAATATTTGCATAATATAATTATTTTTATAGGTACATTTATGATATTAAGCAATGTCCAGCTCTAAAAAAATTAGTATGGATGATATCGAATGCATGGATCACCAATTTAATTTAGCTCATTGTGCTGTGAAGTATGTTGCAGCTTTAAAAAAATGGATTTTAAAAGAGCAGCAACGACAAAACGAAATTTTTTTATCAATGTACACCTGATACACAATACTTATGCAATAAATTAGATCTTCACAAATGTATGTCGATTTTTTTCATTCACGCCTTCTTATTGCCGTGCCGATTAAAATTACTTTATCGTATTAACTGACTCTATTCGTTGGCGAGGTACTGCGGTGAAAAGGAGTATGCCAAGCAATGTTGGGATACGCTTTCGGTTATGAAATGGTATACATGTTCTCTCTGGCAACTCGTATCACTCGATACGCCCGCTCTTGCTAAAAAAAACAACAAACCAGGGGGGATAAATGGGTCATGGGACCCACAGTAAGAACGAAGTTCTTCAAACATGACATGAGTATAAAAACACAATTTCTCAGGTCACAAGAGGGTCACCAGACCCGTAGGAAGAACGAAGCTCTATAAACGTTAGTACTGCATTCATGTAGTTCACTAAAAAAAAACTTGAAAAACGAATAAATCAAAAAATTTAAAAAAATCGTTCAGTACTCACGATGGTTGAACTTCGTGAGAACGTTGTGCATAAATACAGTACTCACGAAGTTCAATTATCGTGAGTACTGAACGATTTTTTAAAATTTTTTGATTTATTCGTTTTTCAAGTTTTTTTTTAGTGAACTACATGAATGCAGTACTAACGTTTACAGAGCTTCGTTCTTCCTACGGGTCTGGTGACCATCTTGTTACCTGAGAAATTGTGTTTTTATACTTATGTCATGTTTGAAGAATTTCGTTCTTACCGTGGATCCCATGACCCATTTATTTCCTCTGGTTTGTTGTTCAAATTCCCTTTATATTTTATTTATTTATTAACTTTTTTGTTTTCATTTCTTTTTTAATTTTATTTCATTTAATTTTCTTTTTTTTCATTTCTTTTTTTTTAGAACGAAATTTTTTATGTAGCGTACTTGGGGGGGGGGGCTGGAATTTTGAAACCGACGGATTTATTTTTTAAAACGGAAGTGGTTTACCTGAAGTCTCTTCCTCTCAAGTTACCCCCCTTACCCCGTCCTCCTCACCTACTGTTTTCTACACAATTCCCTTCCCCCACTATATATATCTGCCAACCGTGCCGTACGTGTTACTCTTCTGCACACCTTTGCCCACCATTCCCCCTCACACTCCCAAGCAATTAATTTTTAAACAAATTTTAATTTTATTTTCTCACAACAATTTTTATTCGACTTTGAATTTTTTTCTTTTACAATTTAAAAAAAAAAAAAAAAAAAAAAAAAACACTTTCCAATAAAGAAATTTAAATCCTAGACCTCCTGTATATGTCCTAACTCCTCGACGTCATGCATAAATACAGTACTCATGAAGTTCAACTATCGTGAGTACTGAACTAGATTTTCTTATTTTTTTTCATTCGTTTTTCAAGTTTTTATTTCAGTGAAGTACATAAATGCAGTACTTATTTTTATAGAGCTTGGTTCTTCCTATGGTTCTGGTAACCCCCTTGTTACCTCAGAAATTGTGTGTCTTTATACTCATGTCTTTTTAAAGAACTTCGTTCTTACCGTGGGTCCCATGATCCATTTATAACCCCTGGTTTGTTTCTTTTAATTTTTTTTATTAGGACATGGTTCAGTCTTATTCAATAATGTAATTGATTCTGGATTTAATTTTTTCCATCAATGGCACAGCTTTCGAAACTTGAACTTGTATGAAGCGAATGAGGTTGGCCACTATTTGTCCCTTCATGCTCGTTGACAGGTACATTTTTCGGCCCATTGTCCATAGATCCAGTACATTCTAATGAATTACTGGGTATGTTGTTACTGCTATACTTAGACCACAACTGATTTTCCTCCAAAATGATAAATTTTTCGTCCTTAAGTGCCAATATGAGAATGATTTCATCTTCGTCTACATCCGTGCCGTCAGATTCTAACACAAGTTTAATTTCTTGTAAACCGAGTTTTTCACTAGCTCTACTGATCACTGCTTGTCGAATATTTGTTGGCTCACTTACAATTACGAGACACTTTTGAGTACGACATGCAGACCACTCTTTGAAAAGCGTCATCTGCAACAAAGTGAAACAAAAAGAAATAACATGACACTTGTAGATTACAGAAATACATTTACATATTAATACTATAATTATTTTTATTTTTCTTATGATTATTAATATTATAATTATTATTTTGCCTAAAATACGAGTTATAGCTCATAAAGTTCCAGACTCATTTTATTTGCAGTCTCTATTAAAAATGAGTGCTTATTAAGATAAATACTCATGATTTCTTAGACATGGATATCAAATGACTCGTATTTTGTCAAGAAAATTGGCTTTCCTCTTAATTCGTACTGAAAGATGGGATCAGGAGACAAAAGAGTGGAATATAGGAACAACGCTCGATAAACTGACCTCTTTTGGTGACCTTTGTATTGAAGAATTTCATAAAAACCGATTTCAGAAATTTCAATGATTTCGAAAGTCTCCCCAAAGAAGTAAATATTATTTTTTTTAACATTTGTAAAAATTTGCTCTGTTTTGCATATTAAAAAGTTTCCATACTCTGACTTACCAATAAAAAGATAATCTCCCACCTTATAAGAAATCCCCCTAAAAGATACATCTGTGAATATGTATCCAATCTCTGCAGATCTATTTAAACCATCTACTGTTTTCAATATTTTTGGATCAAAAAGTTCTTTATCAAATTTATTGAATCGCGTGGACTTAGCGAAATAATTACGGCAAGATACAAATCGTATTGTAGAAAACCTTCGAAAACGTCGTGTGCGATACACGGTGGAAGACCAGGATTACTAACATGAAAGTGCGAGAGTCTGTTCAAAGGGGAATTTTTTTTAACTCCTTTGACAATAGTGCTACCATTGAAAGCTTCAACCGAGCACGTATCATACTGTTGTGTCGATCTAAACGGTTTTATGTTTAGTGGATCACGTTTAAATTCCAACATTGTATTTTCACAATAACGACAGAAGTATTGTTTTTTACTAAAATTTTCAGTGAAGCCACCAATTTGGTGTGAGCCCAAGTTATCAGCAATTGCGCAAACAATGCTACCTTTACAGTTATATTTACATTCATCGACGAATACATCGAGACCATTCAGTTCAAGGTGCTGAATATCTTCAATAAGTACTGATAGGACTTGGTCCCATCCGAATGCTTTCAAGTCTACTTCCTTAAAGAGCGCTACTAATTTGATATTCTCCACCTTTGAACGCATATAGGGAGGCAAATTGAGAATTATCAAATAGATGCCCACTACTTTAAACTTACCCCGAGATGAGCCTAGAGGATTGCATATCTCAAATGCATCGACGTAAAGCCCTGACTTCAAAAAATGTGGCTGTGAAAAAGAACATTTTTTTTTTATTACATCGCCATCATTAATATCAAAATATATATTTTTTTGTGTGATCTCACGATGTCTAAAAATAAAATAAGCAATTTCTTTGTTTCTTAACAAAACTTCAAGAATTTGTAAAATCAGTACGTATGAAAAATCCAAATTAGTTTCAAACCTGTTTATGTCTTTAAATTTTAAGTCAGCAGGTTGAACATAGTTGAACGAATGATGGAAGAAATTCTTTCTGTTGTACGTATTTCGTAACGACCCATGACTAGGGTGGAGCATGTAATAAATGCTTTGAAAATCATGCACAAACATATTTTTAACGATAAAAATTTTGTGAGCAACTGTCTACAATTTCAAGAAAATTTTGCACAATGTAATTAAGCAGTGGTTCTGCCGCTAAAAATCTGGCATTTAGAGTGAGTAGTACTTCTGCTATTGCTTCGTATACCCAGCTGGCGTAATTACTGCTGGTATTCAATTTTTTATTGTGAATATTTGCACATGAATTTGACAAGTCTGGCAATGAAAAATCATTATTCGTTATATTATCCCCCAATGGTTGAATATTGTCAGAATAACTTAGAAAAATTTCGGTGGTTTCTGAAACAGTCAATGTGTGAGGAAACTCGGAGTTTTCATTTTCTAATGGCTGTACCTGTATAACACTGACTGTTTTATCACTTAATGAAGGTTTTGACTGCGATGTAATTATACTTACACCCATAAGTGTAGCATATCTGTAGTATCTTGAGAAATGCACGTTAAGAGCATTTCGAGTAAGAAACGATTTTGTAGTACCACAGATACGACAAGACCACTTGCTATTGATTCTTGCGCGAGTCAAATAATGTTTCCTCAACAATTTCTCACTTTTACATGTAAATGTACACGTTTTACTCACGCATACATATAGTTTTTGTTTGGCAAACGTATAGTTGCGTAACAAATGTTGCTTAAAATTCAAGTACGAGTGAAACGTCATAGAGCAATTTTTATGTAAACAACTAATTTCTACATTATTACCTTGGCTGTAAATTTTTTGATGTTGATTGTAAAAATGTACATTTTTAAAACGCTTAGAACAGTTTTGACATTTGAACGCCAATATTCAATGAAAGGTATAAGAGGGATTATCTGTTAAAGAGGGTGTTCAAACATCACCACAAGATTAGAGTACGCAGTTAAAGTTGAAGGAGTTTCAATGTTTAACGTTGTTTCACATCTAAACATAAAAATTATCATAAATATAACATGATCACACCGCCTCGTGTAAGTCGCAAATCCAACACTTACAAACGTCTGCATCGTACACGATGAAGTACAGTTAATGAAAACAAAGTCCCATAATTATACACAATAAAGGGTGTACTGGTTGTTGTCATTGGCAGAGACATCATCTAAATCTGTGGATCCACATGTATTGTTTCGTAAATATTTAATACTGTTTTATTAAAATGAAATATTGGGCAAAAGAATTGTATACTTTGATAAAAATTATAATAGCTGCTTTGTGCTCAGGAAACTCTACAAAGAAAAAACCTTAATACCTATGAATGTGAAAGCCTGATAGAGCAGTTATCAAGGAACAGTTTTCAACTAACTACGTTTTCTTAGTAAGAATATCGAATTCTTGACGAAACGAAAAATTAAACTGCTACCTTAAGTAAACCAAATAGCAAGAGTATACTGTTCAGTTCGTACAATTTTGTGTTCAAATGAAATGTCATCAATTACTCTAGTCAAGAATTAGAATATTTAATAAGTGAAAGTTGGTTGACTGCAAGCTCACACTTCTATAAATTATTACTGGTATGGTAATTGACACTTGTGTTATTTATCATTTATTAACAAAATGATCAGTAAGCGCCGTGGGTTCTGCGTCGATTGGCGCTTGTGTAATTCAATAATAAAAAAATTTTCCAGTAAGTGCCCTGAGTTGTTCGATGATTGGCGCTTGCGATAATCAATGTGATTTTATTAATAACTGAAGCTTATAAGACTGGTCATTGTTGCGTTGGGTTATTGGGTTAAATAGCTTGGGATTTACTTATTAAGTTATTGTGTACCGAATAAAAGATTTTGCTTTTACTTTGTTTCTCATATCACTTTCTCAAGCTTTATTTTCTTCGCACACTCTTTTATGCTCTTCTTTACTTTTTTTTCTTTTTCTTTCCCTTTTGCACCCACGTTTATTGCAGCAGAGAGATAATGCGCTCCTATAGAATGTGTAATCAGGGTAAAAACTCTTTTGGTTGGACTGAAAAAACATTTGTTGTCTTTAATAAATTTTTTTATAATCTCTTCATCAGTTAAATTAAATTTTTTTGTATTAAAAATAAGAGTTTTTTTATTTTACATGTTTTTTAGTAAGCTATTTAAATAATTAAAATTTCTTATTTTATTGTAGCAATGAAGACAACAAGTTTTTGTAGTTTGAGTTAACAACAGCAAAGAAATAGATTGAAAAACATGTTAAACGTAGATTTGAAAATGTATCAACACATTAAAAAAAAAAAATGATTTTAAGTAGTAATTTAACTAGAAACGCAGTTAATAATGATAGTGACAACTTAAATATTAATCCTAAAAACAATAATGCAATCATAAAAAAACGTAAGCTTTGAAAATTTAGATGATACTTCGTGTACTGATAACCCTGAAAATATGTATTTTAATACATTCTCAATCAAAGATGCTCTATCAATTGATTAAGATAAAAATGAAGATTCTAGTGAATTGCTAAAACAGTTTCTCGTAACGTATTCAGTTCAATTTTCAGTTCATCAAAATGCTATTTTTACTTCATTAAAAGGACTAAAAAATATTTTTGATCTTTAAAATTTTTCAGTAGACTCGCGAACCTTACTACAAACCTCGCAAAAAAATGAAATTATATCTTTAACTTCGGGTGCATTTATTTATTATGATTTACAAAAAGCTATTTGTAAACAACCAAATTTGTATAAACCAAATGAGATTTCATCAATTATTGAAATACAGATTGGCATCGATGGTTTGTCTTTATCTAAAAGCAGTAATGATCAGCTATGGCCAGATTTGGGCAAAATCACAAATATGAAAAAATCTCAAGCCTTTTTTATTTGTGTGTGGCATGATTCGGGCAAACCATCAAATGTTGATGAGTATCTGGATCCTGTATTAAAAGAGTATACTGATCTAAATCTTTATGGCTTCATGTACAGCAATAACATATGTAAAATAAAACTCATTGCTATAGTAGCTGATACAGTAGCAAGAAATTATATTTGTATTTTTTCTGCTCACAATAGAAGATGTGGTCGGTGTGCGCAAATTGGTTAGACTGTTTCCAATAGAAGAATTTTTTAAAATCATTATGCTTCTTTAAGGTTATCTAGTAATTACCGTGAAATGGAAAATCTACCTGTTCAATTTATTAACGTCAAATCTCCTTCAAAAAAGTAAGCATTGACATAGTAAAAGATGTTTCCTTGGACACTATGCACTTATTTTCTGGAGTAAGGAAACAACTAGGTTTGATGTTTTATAATTCTTTAGGACAGGGCAACAAAATTACCCAAAAATAAATTTAATTGAACAACGATTATTGAAGCATGAATAAATGAATTTCAAGTGATTTTGTGAGAGGCACTCGCTCTTTTAAGTATTGTAGTAATTTTAAATGTACTCAGTACAAATTGATATTATTTTATACTGGGATTATTTTTGGAAAATTTATGTCTACAGTTCATATTTACTACTTTAATTTATTAAATTGTGCAGTTAGAGTTTTGAGTGAAGAAAAACATTGTATAGAAAACAATACATGTGCTAAAGAGTTACTGCTAGAGTTCGTTAAACAAATGAAAGATATTTATGGGGAAGAGCATATTATTTATAATGTACATAATTTGACGCATATAAGTGACGACGTTTTAGGTTTCAGGGCTTTGGAACGATTTAGTGCTTATATATTTAAGGATTATTTGAGAGTATTGGATAGCACGGTAGTCAAAGCTGCTTATCTATTATCTCAAACAAGTAATAGGATTTCTAAAAGATCATCTAGTTTTTTGAGAAGTAACAATTGTAATGATAGTGCCATTGCATTGATAAGAGGGTAAAATTGTGATGAAGATCTTCCTAGAGATTATTTCGATCCTTGCGTTAAGATTAAAATTAAAAATTCTTTCTTAAACTTGAAACACGGAGAAAATTGCTGTTACTTGTCGGATGACTTCGTTATCATTATTAAACATATATGTCATGATGAATTTTCCCAACCAGTTATTTTCGGTCACAAATTTTTAAGTTATTCTTCAATTGATAACTACCCCATTAATTCTAATCTTCTTCAAATTTTTAAAGTTGCTTGGTTTCACGCCCGAGCGCGACAGCGCCCGACCGCGACAGCCGAGCAAAGCGCTGCGTGCACTTCCGCTATGCTCACGGGCTTCCGCCTTGCCGGGAGCCGCCTCTGCGTTCGGGCACTTGAGCACTGCTCTCCGAGACGACTGGAAGCTTGTCCCGCTCACACTCACGACGCCTCTCACGCTGTAATTAACCCTCTTGTACAATATCTTATAAAGTAATTTACCAAACTTTGGTCCTTTGAGAGCCGGATTCCGCGGAGATAACCAGCGACCAGCAGCCCAGAGGACAGCCAGTGGTTCCACATTATTTGAAGCAATGTAAGTATAAGTGACAAACAAAGAGCGAACATGGCCGCCGCAGTCGCCATAGTGCCCGCGGCCCGGCACCAGTCGTTCGGCCACGGCAATGTCGAAGCCGTGTCGCCCTGCACGCGTGAAATGTTGTGAGGGACTGCCGCGGCTGACAGAGCTCGCGGTCCAGTCATTTGGCCCAGCCACGGCGGCAAGCAGGCTGTGTCGCTGACGGCCAAAGTTAACGAGTGGTATAGACGTGCCCCGGCTTCATCAAGCCGCCATTGTTGCAATAATCCGCCGACGGCCTCCTTGTCGGCCGTGGCGGTTATCTTGGCGTCTCAAGCGCGTCGCCTGCCGATTCGACTCGAATTGTCGACCCCCCTTACACCGCTAGCTGTGGCTCGGTGGCATATTCCACTCAAGCGTCGAATACTAATGTTTCAGAATGGACGAAGGCTGGACCGCGCTGTTCGGTGCTCAGTCGGCTCTCATCGAGGTTGTTGGCCACCTAGCCCGCACCATTCATGAGATTGAGCCAGCCCGCTGCAGCTCGGGCATGCTAGAAGCGAGGTTGGAGTTGCTCGGCGGATATTGGGGTGATTTTCAAGCCAACCATCTCAAGCACATCAAAGCTCCGCCACCGGAAAAGGCGTCTCGGTTGGTCCAGCTGTACACTAACGTAGAAGCGCACTACCTCGACGCACGGTCTTGCCTCTACGACGCGAGAGACTCCCTGGCGCCGGCACCTGTCCCTTCCGGGCCATTTCCGGGCCCAGGGAACCCGGCTTCGGGCCGTGGGCCTCGCTTGCCGCGAATCAGCATTCCGAACTTCTCCGGGAGACGAGAAGACTGGGAGAGCTTCCGCTCGGGGTAGCCCGACGGCTCTACATCATCAAAGCAGCCCCGCACGGACCCGCCCACCTCTTCATCGGGAGAGCACTCGACTGACGCGTCACCTCAAGCGTGACTAGCCGTGCTTCCGATCGCCCTCGTCCATCTGAGCGGTCCTCCTGGTCGTCAAGTTCCGGCCCGAGCGCTGATCGACGCGTGCTCCGAGGTCACCGTCATCTCTGCGACTCTCGCGCGCCTGGTCGGCGCACGACTAGAAACCATCGAAGCCAGCATCTCCGGCGTCGGCGGCGAGTCCGCCGTCCGGTCCAGAGTCCGGGCCCATCTCCGCCTTGAGCTTCCAGGGCCCGCACCACCGGTCGCGCTGACAGCGCTGTGTTTGACCAGGCTCGGCCTGGTATCCCCCTCCACCCCGCTGCACCTGGAGGCAATCCGGCAGTGGGCTGACTGCGAGAACCTCGCCGATCCTTCGTTTGGCACGCCACAACGCGTCGACCTCCTCATCGGCGCCGACTACTACCACTTGCTGCTACGACTCGGCTACACTCAACGAGGAGAAATCGTCGGGCAGCGCACAGTCTTCGGCTGGGTATTGGCAGGCCGTGCCGTCGGGCTCGCTCCAGGTACGTCGGCCGTCTGTGCAGCCGCCCAATCCGACGTGGCTCCGCCTTGGCACAACGAGCTAACCGATCTGCTACAGCGGTTCTGGGAGATGGAGGATCTTCCTCAGGCTCACCGCCGCTCAGATGAGGACATCGAGTGCGAGCGTGCGTTCGCAGACCACCGACGCGCCGCGGACGGGCGGTACATCGTGCGCCTCCCGCTGAAGGGCAGCGGTTCGCTTCTTCTTGGTGACAGTCTTCAGAGCGCCGAGGCCTTGAAGCCCCGACATGGCTGTGGAGTATAGTCGATTCATGGCTGACTATCTCGCGATGGGCCACATGCGCCCACTCACCAGCGCTGAGCTTGCAGCTACAGCTGGGCCCGTCAACTACATCCATCATCATGGCATCTGGCAGCATGCTGATCGCGGGCGCAAGCTCCAAGTAGTCTTCAACGAGTCAAACCCGACTTCCAGTGGCCACAGCTTGAACTACGTCCTCCATGCTGGACCCAGACTCCAAGCCGCGCTCCCATCGGTGCTCATGCGCTGGCGGCGGCACCGCGCCGCCTTCTGCAGCGACATCCGCATGATGTTCCGGCAGATTTGGATCGACTACCGTGACGTCGACCTGCAGCGGATCGTCTGGGCTGCCGATCCCAGCCAGCCTCCAACCCACTACCAGCTGCTCACTGTGACTTACGGCGAATGGTGCTCGCCTTACCTGTCGCTGCGTACCCTCCAACAGCTATGCCAGGACGAAGGCCACAACTGGCCCGAAGCTGTGTCAGCCACCCTGTGTGACTGCTACGCCGACGACTTTCTCTCCGGAGCCAACGACGTCACCGCGGCTCGGCGCCTCCGCGACCAGCTGAGCGGGCTCATGAAGGCCGGCGGCTTTCCCCTGTGGAAGTGGGTGGCCAATGTCCGCGAGCTGCTCGACGATCTGCTTGAGGACGTCTGCTTACGTCCGACCTGGGAGCAGCTCAGCACTGAAGGCCTCGTCAGCGAGCTCGGGGTCAAGTAGGATCCACCGTCGGACTGCTTTCAGTTGACGCCTCCACCACTCCAGCCGCAGAGCACAAAGCGGACGATGCTCGCGGCGCTCGCGGGTCTGTTTGACCCATGCGGCTGGCTCGCGCCGATCGTGTTGAATGACAAGCTCTTGCTCCAGGATCTCTGGCGCGCCAGACTGGGCTGGGACGAGCCTGCACAGATCTCAATGACTCGCCGATGGGCGGAATTTACCACCGAGCTCCAGGCCATCTCCACCTTCACCGTACCGCGCTGGATCGGAGTCAGGCCTTCGTCCGAGCTTCACCTGCACGGCTTTTCGGACGCCAGTCGCCACGCGATGGCAGCCGTCATCTACTTTCGCCTCGCGCCCGGGGCTGGGCCGGCGCTCTGCCACATTCTTCTGGCTCGGACGAAGCTCTCGCCTATTCGCTCTCTCAAGCCGGCGCCAGAGACATCCGCGCACGTGACGATTCTGCGCCTCGAGCTCCGCGCCGCACTGATTGCCGCCAAGCTCCTGCAGGCCGCTGCCGACGAGCTACGCGTACCTGTCGACCGCTGTCACTTATGGTGCGACTCACAGATTGTTCTGCACTGGCTGCGTTCAGACAGGCCAACCAACAACGTGCTGATTGACAACTATGTCGCCCAAATCCAGGAAATCCTACCTTCGAGCGTCTGGCGATACGTGCCGACCCAGTCAAATCCAGCCGACCTCGCGACCAGAGGTGCCGACATGACCGGCCTTCGCTCGCAGCGCACTTGGTGGGAGGGCCCCGCTTGGCTCGCCGAGGACGTCGACTCGTGGCCCCTAGACCCACTCCCCGCACCGAACCAGCATTCATCCATCTGCTGCGTAGTGCAGCAGCTCGACGCCAGCTACCTCGAGCAATTCTTCAACTTACGCATGCTACTTAGATTCCTCGTACGCATTCGTCGATTCGTCCGGAGCCGCTTGAGCAGGGGCCCCATGCTTTCGGTCGCTTCACCTCTTACGCCGACCGAACTCCACGACGCTTTTCTCGCGTGTGTACGCCTCAGCCAGGAGAGATCATTCTTGGACGACCTCCAGTGTCTTCGACGGGGCGAACATCTGTGGAAGACGAACCCCTTCGTACCGTTAGCAGCCTTCCTCGATGACGACGGGATTCTGCGCGTCGGCGGGCGGCTCGAGCGTTCGCCGCTGACCTACGAGGAGCGGCACCCGCCGATCCTCAGCGGCGCCTCTTCCCTCGCTTCCATGGTCATCGCCTGGGCGCACTCTCGGGCGCTGCACGGTGGATACCGTGTCACCAGTGCCTACGTCTGTAAGCGCGCTTGGCTCCTCGGTGGGCCCCGGCGGATCAAGGCTCACCTCCGCAGGTGCGTCGTCTGCACCCGGCTGCGAGCGCGACCGGCGACTCAACTCATGGCCCCACTGCCGTCGTCTCGAGTCTCCCTTTCTCTTGCCTTTGCCTGCACCGGAGTGGACTACGCCGGCCCTTTCCATGTACTCTCCGCCAGAGGACGAGGAGTCCGGACCATGAAAGGCTACATCGCCGTTTTTGTGTGCCTCGCCACCAAGGCCCTGCACCTGGAGCTGGTCGGCGATCTCTCAGCTGCGTCCTTCTTGGGCGCCCTCCACCGATTCGCTGGACGCCGCGGTCGGCCCGGCGAGATATGGAGCGACAACGCGACTTGCTTCCGCTGCGCTGATGTTGAGCTGCGCGATGCCTTGCTGACAGCCGAGCTGGACTGAAGATTGGTCGCGGGCTCTCTCGCCGATCAAGGAGTTGCTTGGAAGTTCATTCTACCGGGTGCTCCTCACTTCGGTGGCTTGTGGGAGGCCACCGTCAAGTCAACCAAAAGTCACCTCCGGCGCGTCATGGGGTCACGCCATCTCACCTACGAGGAATTTTCCACGGTGCTCGTTGGCATCGAGATGGTCTTTAATAGCCGACCACTGACACCGCTATCTGGAGACACTGGAGACCTCGATATCCTAACCCCAGGGCACTTCCTCGTCGGTGGCCCTCTTAACTCCATCGTTCTGCCCGGCCCCCCTGCGGAGAGCTTGGATGCGCTCGCCCACTGGAAGCTCGTTCGGGGGGTCCGGTCAACAGCGGTCAAAATGGACTACTCCTCGCCAGAACTTCATCGTCGGCGATGTGGTCGTCCTGCTCGACGCTACACTTCTGCAGTCCAGCGGCCGATGGCCGATCGGCCGTGTCATCAGCGTCCACCCGGGAGCCGACGGCTTTGTCCGCGCTGCTACCCTCAAGACGGCGATTGGCGTGTACGAGCGATCCATCACCAAGATGGTCTTGCTGCCTGTGTCAGGGCCTCCCGCGGCTCCGCCGCCTCCAGAAGACTCCCCGACTGACCCTGGTTTGGCGGGCGGCACGTAAATCTTCGATCCAGGATCGAGGCGGGCGGATTGTTTGGTTTCGCGCCCGAGCACAACAGCCGAGCAAAGCGCTGCGTGCACTTCTGCCATGCTCACGAGCTTCGGCCTTGCCGGGAGCCGCCTCTGCGTTCGGGCACTTGAGCACTGCTCTCCGAGACGACCGGACGCTTGTCCCGCTCACACTCACGACGCCTCTCACGCTGTAATTAACCCTCTTGTACAATATCTAATAAAGTGTTTTACCAAACAAAAGTAAACAATCTATCTGAGCTTTGTCAATGTCCAGTGCATATGATTAATTTTTCCATTAGAATTCCAGTTAATAATAATTTTTATGTTCTCTCTCTTCTTTATACTAAATGAAGTTATTAATTATTAACTATTTTTTTATTTCTAAAATTTTAATGTATCGTAAAAGTTATACTCTATTCACAATGAGTAACAAATAAAGTTTAAGTTTTTATCAAGTAGTGCGATAGCGCCACATATGCGAGCTCGTATTCAATTTAATTTAATTCTAATTGTATCAATCTTACATGGAGTCTAAGTTTTAGTTAAACATGTATATATAAGTTTTGTTAAGTTACCTGATACTTTTTTTTTAATTTTTTTTAGATTTGTATGTAACTGCCTAAAACATCATAGAAAAATGGGTTTTACAAAAAGTACAGTATCACACAAAATAATACAATCAACTTAAAACGTGAGTGAAAAAAAAGTCTTATAATGAAATAATAATAATAATAATAATAATAATAATAATAATAATAACAGTAATAGTAATAATAATACAATTTTTGTTATATCACAGCTATTTGTTTGATATTTTCTGTGATGCATTACATTTTTTATATACACACACACGCGCGCGCTTGCATATGTAAATTTCTACCTTGTTTGCAGCCAAAGATATAAGTAACGTTAGTTTGTCAATTCCTCGAAATGCACTATTGACTCAAACGCTAGATGTAACTTAGGTACGAAAAGTTTACCGAAAAATAAAAGGTCCTCTGACAACGAGTTTCAATGCCCACTACCTCGAACAATCTTGTTAAACCTGACCAAACGGCACAAAATGTACTACTGTCAAAAGCAGCTTCAAATGTTCGTACAACAGTTGATCTTAGCTTAACTCAATCAATTGCTAAGAAACAAGGAATTAAGGGACTTAATAAACCACTGAGCCAATCTGATTTAAATTTAATTTTGAAAAAACAGAACAATTTTGTTTTCAAGGTTAAGCAAGGTATTATTTAACAAAATTAATAAATTTTTAGTGTACATACACTTTTACTTTATATTAATAAATTTTGTACTATTATTACTATTAATTTATTGTGAAACAAAAAATAAAAAGTGGGGAACCTAATATTTTATTACTGAATAAATTACAAGGTACTATTTCTACAAGTTCAAGTTCATGGCAAGAGATAGTTTTAGTTACTCATATTTTTTTTAAGGTTTGTTTTTTTTTCTCTGAACAAATAATAATAATTCATTTTAAATTCTATGACAATATCTATGTTGATACCAATGTTCGACTAAAATAAATTACGTACGTACTATTAATTGTAGGTAATTGGTTAAAAATTTTTTTACACATATAAGTACTTTTCAATATTTAGATCAAACCGGTCCGGAAATTACACTAGTAAATAAAACTTTAATTCCGATGGAATTTTAATTTTTAAATGAAGATGACATCTCAAAAGATAACCTATCAAGGACTGGATTAAATGTAGCATCGATTACTGACCAAGATGAGTCGTCTGTATCTGTGGAAAACGAACGAAATGTTCATGGCCAAGATGATTTCCTCATATTTGACCATTCTAATGAGGAATTACCAAGTGAATCTGAAAATGAGGTACTTGACGACAAAGCACCTAATAAATCAGTAGAGCCTGTTAATAACTGTCTAAGTTTTTTAAATGAGGAAGACAATGAATTTATTAAGGTGGCTCCAGCGCCTAGTGCCGTATCAAAATGGGGAGACTTAAAATTAATCATTGTTTTCTTCAAAATATGGTATAAAATTATCGTAGAGACTGTTGTAAGCCATATTCTACATTTTATCTGTTACTTTAGTGAGTTAATATAAAAAAACAAAAAAGTTTTATGGTGCCCTAATTGATGAACTGTTACGGTACGCTCCTAAGTTCAAGAGTAGTTATACTTATATATATGTACTTTGCAGAATGCAGACAGCTGAGAGCTGACTTGCACTCGCAACTGTATACTTAGTCTCCGATTATTTAAAGATGTTGTTCGATAACAAGACACTTTTCTCATGTCATCGAAAACTGCGTAATAATATATACAAGATAGTATATTTTTTACACCTTACGGGTTATTTATATAAGTGCAGCAGTAGGTTGTATATCGCGTAAGCTTGCATTTCCTATGGAACCCGTATTAAAACTACGATTTTTTAAGCATAGTTTCTTACAATTTTCATCGTCAACCTTAATTTTTTTTTATACGAATAGAAAGATGGGGATTCAAAGAATATAATTCAATTTTATTAACCACGGTTGGGTTATTTATAATTTTAACATTGAGGCCACTGGAGCCACCTTAACGCTGTGTAACATCGGTGTATCCACATTAATTTTTTTTTCCTCTTGCTTCAAATCTTTCCGTGCCGATTTTAAAATACAAAACGCAGGGGCCAATGTGCATCTGCAAAGAGGTGAATCACCTATAAGAATGCTCGTAGCTAAGGTACTACGACCATGCATGACTCACTTACATACACGCTGGCCCACGCTGACCGGAAATGCAAAATGAAACATTTTTCTACAACCATAGATACAAAAGTTTAACTGGGAACAGTTAAACTGAAAAATTAAATTCAGATATAATGTTAGATAAACATAAGGTTGAACATAAGGATAGCTTAGAATTAATGCATAGAAATAAGCGAAAATATTATTACAAGCCAGAATCATCACAAACAACCAGTACGTACTACACCACTAGCAAACAACTACATTACATATTAACTATAACAAATTTGGTACACAACTTTAGTAACCTTCAAAGAACTATCCGATTTTTACCATTCAAGTTAGCAAACTCATAATTTACAGAGTAACCATTTTTTCATCGAATTAATAATTTCATAAACATACTGCAATAGTCTAAATTGTAATCTAGTTGATTGCTAACACCTTTTCCCGAATGTAAAGGAAAAACGGAAAATAACCCTTCCCTTTTTCTTGACTCGGAGAGAGAGTCCGTATGCCTGCCTCCAATAGGGGTAACAGAGTCCTGATTCCCCAGGGTACCACGAGACGACTCCCTCTCCAACTACTAGCAGCAGAAAAACATGTTCACCAAAATTATGCCAAAATTCCGCATTATTTTCGTAACATTATAAACATTCAAACTACCGGTAAAACAAATTATGTTAACTCACAACAAGCAAAGCTTTAGTATTCTAACAACTGCTATTCTTACTATCATTATTATGATTATTATTATTGTTATTATTATTATTATTATTATTATTATTATTATTATTGTTACTACTATTATTATAAATACCACCGCTAATTATAAGTTAGTACGGCCGCAGCCACCGTTTTGGCGCTTAAGTAGTAGTATTAACTAACAACTCACCAATCGTTTGTTCACCCTAGCATCAACCGAATTGTTAAGCGATTTTCACCGCTCTTTTTGCAATGAACTTAGCTGAACGAACAACCAATGTGTAGCATTAGTAAATATTAACATTACCTGGTCGTAATGTTAAGATTAAAATGTATTGAAATTCTGTCAACTTTTGATGTAAAAGAGAAAGGAAGGGCATGAGTAAGTGAATCACCTTCCCTTCTCTTGACGCACTGAGGAGAACAAGCCGGATGTGGGATGTGCCAATTTCTGAGTAGCTAAACTAGAGCAGTTCTAGCTAATTAGATTTTCGGCTCTTGTCTTTTCTTCAAAATTTTCCCTCGGCAAGTTTTTCTGCGTTTTTGAGCCAGCGCGTGACCGAGGTCCGCTTCTCGCAATAAAAAGGCCCGTAGGCCCAGAGGAAAATCAGTTTGCAGTTCGTAGTTCAGAGTTTGACTCGACTCGACTTGGCTCGAAGATAGCCCTTCAAAGTGGACTGAGTAGTAAGAGTCCGCCTCTGCTACAACTCAGTCTACTGCGAAGCGAGGTAAACCACTTCAGTTCGGCACGCGAAATTCGACGATACCCTTCGAAGTAGACTGAGTAGTGAGAGCCCGACTCTGCTACAACCCAGTCTTCTGCGAAGCGAGGACACTGTCGGATTTCGCTACCACCCTCGTACGATCAACTGGTTGCCAGAGTCCGTCTCTACTGCCACTTGATCTTCCTCGAGAGCGACTTACATTCACGCTGGTTCAACGTCTGTATAACAACTTTCACGTTTAAATAAAAGTAAGTGACAACATATCATATTCTTTCTTTTGACCAAGTGTTTCCTTTTGCGCGAATACCATTACTCGCCCTAGTATTGGTACCCGTGGATCACCGGGAAGTGTAAAGTGTTTTCGTTTGCGCGAACGCCATGTTAATACCCGCAGATCACCGGGAAGTATAAAGTGTTTTCGTTTGCGCGAACGCCATTACTCGCCATAGTATTGGCACCCGTGGATCACCGGGAAGTATAAGGTGTTTCGTTAGCGCGAATACCATATTAATACCCGTGGATCACCGGGAAGTATAAAGTGTTTTGTTTGCGCGAATACCATATTAATACCCGTGGATCACCGGGAAGTATAAAGTGTTTTGTCTGCGCGAATACCATATTAATACCCGTGGATCACCGGGAAGTATAAAGTGTTTTCCGCGAACGCCACTACTCGCCACACTATTGGCATCCTTCGGTCATCGATAATATCAAATTAGCCACGGACAATCCGTTGCCCTCCGTGGTAATAATACTGTTAGAATAACAACGAACGATCGGGTTAAGACAAATGCTAAATGCCAAATGCAAAATGCTTACCGTTATATTAGTGTGTCAAGGTCAAATTACATACGATATCCTTACTCGTGACGGTGTTAACTGTTTTTAGATCGTGAACGAAGTATACACCGCTCTTGACAAAGGAAAACCGCGAGCAAGTGCATCGGAATATTGCACAGCAGTCAATCTTAGTCGCGTGAAAGCAATTGTACCCCTTTTTGAGTAACGCGTCTTTAAGCTGAATTACCCTTTTAACTTCGCGTCCCACCTACGCGCCCAGTGTGAATCCCGAGCTATTGAGCAAAAGCTTAGGCTCAAATAATACGTTGCGCCGACGTAACAGCTGCTTTCAGCAAAGAAAGTATGTGTAATATATTTTACATTTTTATTTAATTACCGTTGAAATGCGTTTATATTTATAAATACTTTTTTATTTAAGGCTCTTGTGGCGGTTTATTCTTTTCGCCGTTGACAAAGATCAATTAATTAACAAAACTTGTTACGTCCAACTAACAAAATTCATCGGTAATGAAGGTACAGCCAGAAATGCACGACTTGTTGCCTAATATGTCATTTAACTTAAAAGAGAAATTAGTGCAATTTGATAGAGACCTTCTTTTAAATAAAAATTTGTCATCTCAACTTGTAAGTATTTGGTTTATTTACAAATTACCTAGTTCTAGTTTAAGCATTTATATTTGATAAAAACATTGAATATTTTTCTTTAGAAAAAAAAACTTTCAAGCCTGGTAAAAATAAACTTATCTCATACTATCAACAAGATTATTCCTACCATTACAACAGATCAACTATGTCGTCAGCTAACTTAGTTCGGCTTTCACGGAACTCTTGCTATAAAGGATCTCCACTTTCCATCGATAGTCATAAGTATGTACTTTAATTCTGGAAACATGTTATGTATTTTTTGAAATTTATTAATCACTAACATACTTTTTTAGGTGCTACACAAAAGAAGAATGCAGCTACTGTGACGGATGTTCAAGAGCGCATCAAAGATTGGTTGCGTAGACCATTCTGACAGGCAGGAAAAAAAGACAGGAGTGAATCAACAGCCTACAAAATAATTAATTTTCCAATTGTACTTGAACCAGTGATTCTTATGAGAAGGTAAACCATGGCGGTTCTGGCACCCCCCCAGCTCCCCCCCCTGAGGTAGTGGTGGGGGAAGAGGCTCTAGCTATAGCTGTGGGTGGAGAAGAGGCGGTGGAGGAGAGGCAGTGGTGGGGGGAGAGGCTGACCGGGCGGTAGAGGAGAGGCGGTGGTGGGGGCTGATCGGGCGGTAGAGGAGAGGCGGTGGGGGCTGATCGGGCGGTGGGAGGAGGGGCACGGGCGGTGGGTGGTGCGGACTACTCGGATGGTAACGTCAGGGGAAGGGGGCCTCTTCCGGATGCTGTGATGTCGGATGGTATTGACAGCTCCCTTCCTTTCCGACCGCGAATCAAGCTCCAACGTCATCAGGATGGGTCCGAAAGGTGTAGGTGTGACAAGCCCAACGTACAGCGCGAGAGGAAGATGATCAATCATGAACGTGTATCAGTGGATGTAGCGGATCGCGTATCCCGTTCAGCTGCGACCAACGTTGGCTTACTCAACGCAGTACCTTGCCAAGTAATGGAGCTATTATTTCTTATCTATACGGATGTGTTAGCCGTGGCCGATGACTTCTCCCTTCTTATTTATAGGCGTATAATGTTCCAGTGTAATATTTTTTTCTTAGCAAGAGCGGGTGCAACGAGTCATGCTAGGATACACGTATGTGTAAGCCGTGGCCGATAACTCTTCGCTTCTTATTTAGGCGTATAATGTACCAGCATCATATTTTTTTCTCAAAAGCGGGCGTATCGAGTGATGCGTGTTGCCAGAGAACATGTATACCATTTCATAACCGAAAGCGTATCCCAACATTGCTTGGCTTACTCCTCTTCACCGCAGTACCTCGCCAACGAATAGAGTCAGTTAATACGATAAAGTAATTTTAATCGGCGCAGTAATGAGGAGCTGTAAATGAAAAAAATCGACATAGATTCATGAAGAACTAATTTATTGCATAAGTATTGTGTATCAGGTGTACATTGATTAAAAATATCGTTTTGTCGTTGCTGCTCTTTTAAAATCCATTTTTTTAAAGCTGTAGCATTCTTCACAGCACAATGAGCTGAATCAAATTGGTGATTCATGCATTCGATATCATCCATACTGAATTGTAGCAAGAGTGTTGCTGCCCTGTTGGCTGCGTCTATTTTGACGAAGTCAACTTATTTGTTACTTAAAATTTAGGAGGAATCGTGGTACAAAAACTACTCAATTAACAAATGATTAATCAAAATCCTCCTAAAAAAAGACAATTTTGCTGAATTTATCGGAACGGAGGATGGGAATGAACTATAGGTGAAATAAATTCAAAATGCACTGATTATGAGCCACGAACGAAGATATACTTCGTGGCTCAAGGGAAAAACTCCGAAGAGAAAAACCCAAGAGAAGAAAAATTAATGAAAAATACAAACGAGTGAGGTTGAACAATAAATTTAAGATAAACTTCCTGCAATCAAGAGTGTGTACTTGTGTATTGCGTGTAGAAAACGTATACGTGCGCGTCCGCACGTGTCTCGAAAAACTCACGAATTGACAAACGTCGCACGGTCCGTGAAGCAGATTTTCGCCGTGCTTTATTCGCAGCATGCCGAGCTTCTCGAAGATGATGCAGATGACGATGATGATAGAAAAAGGAAAGCGTGAGAAAAATTAACCCCATAAAGGTGACTCCCAGATACACGTGTGCGTGATGATGATGAGGAAAGATGTAGAAACCAGTAGGACGAATATAATACCCAACTATGCCAGATACTCGAGATCGCAGTTGACAACTGTAGACCGTTTTGTATAGACAGATAGTTCGGAACTGACCCAGCGCGCCCACCCAAAGTAGTCGCAAGACCCCCCTTCCCTTTTGAATTCTCCTACCCGCTGCAGTCGTCAGGACCCATCAATCTCTTACACCTTATGTGAAAAGCCGGGAAAAGAGAGAGAGAGAATGATGTAAGCAATTAAGAGAGGGGGAGAGACCTATGACCCGTGGACACTTAATGGGAGCAAAGGAGATGGAGATGTAGATGCATGATAGAGAAGGAGAGAAATGTTTAGCTAATGAGAGTATAGAGAGAGACTTAATGAGTTGGCGCGAGAGCGATTAATTGTACCGACTGACACAAAAGGAGAAAAAGGATGAAGGTAAGAAAGAAATTGACCGGCGCTTGCATATGTGAATATGTGATGAATTTTGTGTGAACTCGGTGTGTTGCCACCTTCGGCGTGCTGCAAGGTTGATCCTCCATCGCTCACGAGGCGGTCTACGAATTTTTGTCATTTCGACTAAACATGCTCCCCCCGTTGCGAGAGAAGGCGAGCAAATCGAAAACATCATATGTGTAGCGTATTCGAAAAAGTGCTTACTGTGCGAGTCGTACGATGGTGTGAGAGTGTAGTGGTGTGTAAGTGTGTTTACAATTCGAGCGATGTTTACACAAATCGGTTTAATATAAGACAGACAATACGATCGAAAATTTAGTCTTCTTGTGACGATGAGATCGGAAGTGGACACAACGATGTGACGTTGCGTTTGAAGCTCCCTTGCTCAGTTTTAACGGTGACGACTCGTACGATGCCATCAGCGCCCGGGTGGACCTCGATGACAACCCCCAGCCGCCATCGCATGCAGAGTTGATTTCTATCGATGAGGAGGACGACGGAATCGATACCGATCTCGTGATTGGACTTGCTTCACTTTTGTCAACGTTGAAGTTCGTGCAAATATTCCAGGTGCCATCGCTTCCAAAAATCTTGTCGTGCTCTCGTAATGAAACGCCATGCTGACAATCGGTTACCTGGAGCACAAGAAAGGTCAGCTTCCGGAAAAAATTCAACGGTCTTCCGGTTAATAAATGTGCCGGCGTGATGGCCGCTATATCATTAGGATCACTCGATATACTATAAAGTGGTCTAGAATTAAGAATGGCTTCGATTTCGATAACGAGAGTATTAAGTACTTCAAAGGTTGAGAGTTGTTCGCTGATCACTCGCTTAAGATGGTGTTTAAACGATTTTACTGCCGACTCCCAAATCCCACCAAAGTGTGGTGAAAGCGGCGGATTGAAATGTCAGATGATGTTTCTCTGGACTGCGAAATGATCAACATCGTCACGAAACTGGTCGGAGTTAAACAGAGCAAAAATTTCTTGTAATTCATTACTTGCTCCGACAAAATTCGTGCCGTTGTCCGAAAACACGTGTTTGGGAATGCCACGTCGGCCGCAAAAACGCTTAAACGCGCCTAAAAATCCTTCGGTGGTTAAATCGCTCACTATTTCGATATGCACTGCTTTCGATGCCATACATACAAACACACAACCATAAACCTTGACGCGATCACGATTCCGCAGTTTCTTCTCTTTAATGTACATCGGCCCAAAAAAATCTATTCCCACGTGAGTAAACGCGCCTGACTCGGTAACGCGTGCTGATGGCAAATTTACCATTTTACTATGAATCGGATTAGAGCGATAACGCACGCAATCTACGCATTTTCGTACGATTTTTCGAACTTGTTGTTTTCCGTCGAACAACCAAAAACGCTGTCTTATAGTGTGTAATGTAGTTTGGATTCCCGCATGCAAAGTACGATAGTGCGCATCTCGGATTATCAAATCAGATACATGATGGTGCGATGGTAATAAAATTTGATACCTTTGATCGAAGGAAATTTTCGCGTTTTTTAAGCGTCCACCAACTCGTAAAATACCATGCTCATCAACAAATAGATCGAACGCTGCTAACCGTGCACTTTTTACCTTTTTAGATGCAGATACACGCGCAATTTCTTCAGCCAATTGCTCTGCTTGAATTAATTTTAACACCCGACGCTCCGCTTCAAGATTTTCTTCAACGCTGATTGATTTCCCTTTGAACTTATTTGAACGACGCATACGAAGACAATACGCAATCACGTTAACTAACTTGGAATATGAGGAAAATCGCGAAAAAATTTCTACCCCTGAATTTACTAAAAGACACGTTTTGCTCTTAAGACCTAGTAATTCACTCGGTGACGTTAACGCCATTCTCGGCCACTCGCTTTCGAATTTTTTCAACCACTCAGGTTCATTCAGCCACATTCGATTTTTTTTAAACTCGGTAGATAATTGACCTCGGGACAGTGCATCAGCCGGATTATCTTTCGTTCGCACATGCATCCATTCGTGAACGACGTCCAGCGCTTGAATTTTGCTAACTCTGTTTGCTTCGAAAACTTTAAGAGTTTCCGGTGATTTTCTACGCCAATGCAATACGATCGTTGAATCCGACCAGAGTACTACTTTATGAATTTCAAATTCTAGAGATGGACGCATTTCACTGTACAATCCCACGAGGAGCAGGGCACCGCATAGTTCCAGTTGCGGGATCGTTTTCGACTTTACCAGAGCTACTCGAGACTTCGCACATACCAGACGCACAACGCAATTTCCATACCGATCTACTGAACGCAAATAAAAACATGCACCATAACCTAATAGACTCGCATCGCAAAATCCATGTAACTCGATTTTCGTAGGCCTATCGATAACGATTTTCCGGTCTACTGCAAAATTGCGGATGAGAGACAGCTGGTTCGCAAACTCCACCCATCGCGAATACAACTCCTGCGGTACCGATTCGTCCCAATCACACTTTTGTTTCCAACACTCCTGAATAATTAATTTCGCGTACAGAACTACCGGTCCCAATAAACCCGGTGGATCAAAAATCTTTGCAATCTCGGAAAGTATATGGCGCTTCGTGATTTTATTTGGAATTGTAATTTCTTTGACGGTATAAATAAACGTATCCGCTCGCGAATCCCAAGTTACCCCGAGTGTTTTCGAAACTGCTTCCGTCTTTACCGCACAATCACTCTCAAAAATTTTCCAATCTAGCGTATCGAACGCGTATTTATCGTTGGATGCCCATTGGCGAATATTGAATTTTCCGCGCCCCAAGATACCGATAATTTTGTCGCGAAGTATCGCAAGTTCTTCGATCGAATTTGCACCTGTTAACAGGTCATCAACGTATAAGTCGCGTTTTAAAATTTTTGCTGCTCGCAGAAAATCGCGCCCCTCATCGTCCGCAAACTGGTGAAGCGTTCGTATCGTGAGATAGGGAGCAGAGGCGACTCCGAACGTAACCATGTTCAGCTCGTATACCGCGATCTCTTTCCCATGATTCCAAAAAATACGCTGATATTGCCTGTCGTCGGGATGCACTAAGACCTGCCGATACATTTTTTTATGTCTGCGGTTAAGACGAATGCATAAGATCGAAATCGCATTAAATGTTCGAAAAGTTTCGGTTGAATGGTGGGGCGTACAAGTAGTTTTTGATTCAACGAGACGCCTCTGTCAGTTTTCGCGGACGCGTCGAATACTACACGCACATTTGTCGTACTGCTCGACGATTTTACGACCGCATGATGTGGCATGTAGTATCCGTCTGGTGTTTCGTTTTGCAACAACGTCATACGTCCGAGTGCTATGTATTCGTCAAGCACCTTCGTATATTAACGATTGAGTTCATCGTCTGCTTGCATTTTCCGGCGCATCGCATGAAACCGACGAAGGGCTTGCGCCCGAGAGTTTCCTAAATCTGCTACTTAGTCGTTAAATGAAAGACGCACAATATACCGCCCGGTTCGATCGCGTGTTGTACTTTTTACATAATGCCGCTCGCATAGAGACTCCGGATCTGATACGCCCACTACGTTTTTAACCTCTTCGATTTCCCAAAATTTCGCTAACTGTTCGGTTAAAACACTTAAGTTACACGTCACTGCTGATTTTTTGAGGTTGTCATTCGCAATACCGCCCGCAATCACCCAACCTAATTGTGTTTTTTGCAACGTTAAATCGCTCCCGTTCGAAACGCGTATTTGACCGACTGATAGAAGTGATAACGTGGCTCCAGAGCCGATAAGCATATCTACTGGACTCGGAATATGAAAACGGGGATCGGCAAGTTTCAAATTTGGTGGGATCGCTATTGACGACCGCGGAAAAGGCTCATCGGGTACGAAATAGGCTATTTTAGGGATGGTGAGAAAAGTTAAAGTTTTCGCGAAATCGCTTGTACGTGACCGGAAATTAATCTCGATCTGATACTTTGTAGTCGTTTGTAATGCGTTAATCGCGCCCACGGGGATAGAACACGCATTTAACGAAAGTTTTAATTCACGCGCGAATTTTTCGGTTATAAAATGGGCCGTAGCACATGTGTCAAGAAACGCGCGTGCTTCGACGAAATTACCCTGCGCATTTTTGACTCGAATAACTGCGCTCATCATTAGCTGTGACTGTGCGGCTCGGGTGATCGTCTCTAGCTCGCCCACTCCAAGTCACGCGCTTGGTTTCGCATTCTTCGAGTCGCAATGGAGAGACGTGTGATGCCGCTCGCCGCATATTTTACAGGACCCTGCTTTACAGTGCTCTGAGTGTACTCCTTCGCAATTTTGGCACAATTTTTTCAGTTGAATAACTTTCCATCGCTCTTCGACGCTCAACTTGTTGTATTCCGGGCAAGAGTAGATGCGGTGTACCTCTCCGCAACTCGAACATTTAAATGCATTCGTATTAGTGACCATCGCAGTCGCCTGTCCCGTGCTCTTCGCCCTTTTCGCAGCTGTCTCGAATTCTTGGTCCTCTTGACGCTTCGCCCCCTTTTCCTGATTCACCCGCCTGATTTCGTCCTCCATCGTAGACAAATGGAAAGTTGTCGTGTGGATGAATTTGAAAAGCTGGTCAAGCGTTGGAAAAACATTTAAATCCAACGACTCGTCCCATTTGTGTCTGATGGGGATTGGAATGGCCCGCGAGTGTCGGTTTGTGCTAGCGAGAAATTCAGTGCGAACATCCAATTCGAATTTTGAGAATTTTTAGACAAATAAAGATTCGTTGGGAGACGTGATCACGCGTCGTTAATGAGCGGGAACGCGCGCGCGCGGCAAAGCTAGGCCTAGTAGAGGAGAATCGAGAGTCTGACAATAACAAGGGTGGCGGTAAGACGCGCTTGATCTTGCACGCCAAGGGCTGCGGTCACGTGGTTTTTAAATATCTGATCGCATGAGATTTTTCAGCATTCTAACCTTTCAATTCCATAACAGTTGATACTATTATTCGGGTAGCATTAACTACAATTGATTCGTCAAGGATACTCAATTGGGTTTTTAGTTATATTTGTTATTATCTTAGTATATTTAATTTCCAATCCAGTTATTTTACAAATTAGTTTAATCAATTAATCTCTTCCATAGTTTTTTCGTTCACTTCAATTCAATATTTAGCAAATTTAACGAATAGTCAATTTTTTTTATTTTTTGTAACAAGTTTAATTTTTTTTTTTTTCTTTAAGTTCATTTTTTTATCAAGTTTTTATTGATTTTTTTCTGTTTTTTCAAGTTTGTATTTTTTTATCAAGTTGTTATCGTTCTGCTCTAAGAATTAGTTCTACCTTTAACAGGGTTACATTCGTTAAGTGAGGATGGTGCAAAATAGGGCCGTCCTTTCAAAACGTGCCGCCCTGAAGGGTCAGCTTTCGACAATCGTGAACGCTCTTGAACAAAAAGCGATCGACAAAACCAATGCGATACTGCGACTCGAGCGGTTAAAAACTATTTTCATTACATATGAAGAGTTGCACTGCGAAGCCTTCGAGGAACTTGCCAAGCCTGATCCGGACGATGAAAATCACATCGCTATCGAGGATATTAGGGACCGATATTATTCACTTGCGGCACGTATCACGTCCATGCCAGGTGGGGCCGTAAACAATCCCATAAACGGCACGTAACCTCTCGGCTCGTCAACTTTCTTCGAGAAGCAAAAGCTTCTAAAACTTCCAGTCGCCGAACTCCCCAAGTTTGACGGTCAGCACAAAAAATGGATCACGTTTAAAAACGCGTTCGAAACCATGGTAGACGTGCGTACGGATATCGATGTCCTGGTTAAATTTTTCTATTTACAAAACCCATTACAGGAAGAGGCTCTAAGCAAAATTTCAATTTTCGACGCGACCGCAGAAAATTACAAAAATGCGTGGAAGGTTCTTGTTGATTCATACAATCAGAAGATGGTTTTCACATCGAAACATTTAGATGCTCTGATGAATGTTATCATCAAACCGTTAGAGGTTGCCAACGCACAGGCGTTATCAAGATAAGTCGATGATACACGTCACATCTGAATGTTTTGCATTCGTTAGGCATAAAACCGGATGAATCGATGATCGTGCGTTTTTTGAAGCGGGCCATTCCAATCCCCATCAGACACAAATGGGACGAGTCGTTGGATTTAAATGTTTTTCCAACGCTTGACCAGCTTTTCAAATTCATCCACACGACAACTTTCCATTTGTCTACGATGGAGGACGAAATCAGGCGGGTGAATCAGGAAAAGGGGGCGAAGCGTCAAGAGGACCAAGAATTCGAGACAGCTGCGAAAAGGGCGAAGAGCACGGGACAGGCGACTGCGATGGTCACTAATACGAATGCATTTAAATGTTCGAGTTGCGGAGAGGTACACCGCATCTACTCTTGCCCGGAATACAACAAGTTGAGCGTCGAAGAGCGATGGAAAGTTATTCAACTGAAAAAATTGTGCCAAAATTGCGAAGGAGTACACTCAGAGCACTGTAAAGCAGGGTCCTGTAAAATATGCGGCGAGCGGCATCACACGTCTCTCCATTGCGACTCGAAGAATGCGAAACCAAGCGCGTGACTTGGAGTGGGCGAGCTAGAGACGATCACCCGAGCCGCACAGTCACAGCTAATGATGAGCGCAGTTATTCGAGTCAAAAATGCGCAGGGTAATTTCGTCGAAGCACGCGCGTTTCTTGACACATGTGCTACGGCCCATTTTATAACCGAAAAATTCGCGCGTGAATTAAAACTTTCGTTAAATGCGTGTTCTATCCCCGTGGGCGCGATTAACGCATTACAAACGACTACAAAGTATCAGATCGAGATTAATTTCCGGTCACGTACAAGCGATTTCGCGAAAACTTTAACTTTTCTCACCATCCCTAAAATAGCCTATTTCGTACCCGATGAGCCTTTTCCGCGGTCGTCAATAGCGATCCCACCAAATTTGAAACTTGCCGATCCCCGTTTTCATATTCCGAGTCCAGTAGATATGCTTATCGGCTCTGGAGCCACGTTATCACTTCTATCAGTCGGTCAAATACGCGTTTCGAACGGGAGCGATTTAACGTTGCAAAAAACACAATTAGGTTGGGTGATTGCGGGCGGTATTGCGAATGACAACCTCAAAAAATCAGCAGTGACGTGTAACTTAAGTGTTTTAACCGAACAGTTAGCGAAATTTTGGGAAATCGAAGAGGTTAAAAACGTAGTGGGCGTATCAGATCCGGAGTCTCTATGCGAGCGGCATTATGTAAAAAGTACAACACGCGATCGAACCGGGCGGTATATTGTGCGTCTTTCATTTAACGACTAAGTAGCAGATTTAGGAAACTCTCGGGCGCAAGCCCTTCGTCGGTTTCATGCGATGCGCCGGAAAATGCAAGCAGACGATGAACTCAATCGTTAATATACGAAGGTGCTTGACGAATACATAGCACTCGGACGTATGACGTTGTTGCAAAACGAAACACCAGACGGATACTACATGCCACATCATGCGGTCGTAAAATCGTCGAGCAGTACGACAAATGTGCGTGTAGTATTCGACGCGTCCGCGAAAACTGACAGAGGCGTCTCGTTGAATCAAAAACTACTTGTACGCCCCACCATTCAACCGAAACTTTTCGAACATTTAATGCGATTTCGATCTTATGCATTCGTCTTAACCGCAGACATAAAAAAATGTATCGGCAGGTCTTAGTGCATCCCGACGACAGGCAATATCAGCGTATTTTTTGGAATCATGGGAAAGAGATCGCGGTATACGAGCTGAACATGGTTACGTTCGGAGTCGCCTCTGCTCCCTATCTCACGATACGAACGCTTCACCAGTTTGCGGACGATGAGGGGCGCGATTTTCTGCGAGCAGCAAAAATTTTAAAACGCGACTTATACGTTGATGACCTGTTAACAGGTGCAAATTCGATCGAAGAACTTGCGATACTTCGCGACAAAATTATCGGTATCTTGGGGCGCGGAAAATTCAATATTCGCCAATGGGCATCCAACGATAAATACGCGTTCGATACGCTAGATTGGAAAATTTTTGAGAGTGATTGTGCGGTAAAGACGGAAGCAGTTTCGAAAACACTCGGGGTAACTTGGGATTCGCGAGCGGATACGTTTATTTATACCGTCAAAGAAATTACAATTCCAAATAAAATCACGAAGCGCCATATACTTTCCGAGATTGCAAAGATTTTTGATCCACCGGGTTTATTGGGACCGGTAGTTCTGTACGCGAAATTAATTATTCAGGAGTGTTGGAAACAAAAGTGTGATTGGGACGAATCGGTACCGCAGGAGTTGTATTCGCGATGGGTGGAGTTTGCGAACCAGCTGTCTCTCATCCGCAATTTTGCAGTAGACCGGAAAATCGTTATCGATAGGCCTACGAAAATCGAGTTACATGGATTTTGCGATGCGAGTCTATTAGGTTATGGTGCATGTTTTTATTTGCGTTCAGTAGATCGGTATGGAAATTGCGTTGTGCGTCTGGTATGTGCGAAGTCTCGAGTAGCTCTGGTAAAGTCGAAAACGATCCCGCAACTGGAACTATGCGGTGCCCTGCTCCTCGTGGGATTGTACAGTGAAATGCGTCCATCTCTAGAATTTGAAATTCATAAAGTAGTACTCTGGTCGGATTCAACGATCGTATTGCATTGGCGTAGAAAATCACCGGAAACTCTTAAAGTTTTCGAAGCAAACAGAGTTAGCAAAATTCAAGCGCTGGACGTCGTTCACGAATGGATGCATGTGCGAACGAAAGATAATCCGGCTGATGCACTGTCCCGAGGTCAATTATCTACCGAGTTTAAAAAAAATCGAATGTGGCTGAATGAACCTGAGTGGTTGAAAAAATTCGAAAGCGAGTGGCCGAGAATGGCGTTAACGTCACCGAGTGAATTACTAGGTCTTAAGAGCAAAACGTGTCTTTTAGTAAATTCAGGGGTAGAAATTTTTTCGCGATTTTCCTCATATTCCAAGTTAGTTAACGTGATTGCGTATTGTCTTCGTATGCGTCGTTCAAATAAGTTCAAAGGGAAATCAATCAGCGTTGAAGAAAATCTTGAAGCGGAGCGTCGGGTGTTAAAATTAATTCAAGCAGAGCAATTGGCTGAAGAAATTGCGCGTGTATCTGCATCTAAAAAGGTAAAAAGTGCACGGTTAGCAGCGTTCGATCTATTTGTTGATGAGCATGGTATTTTACGAGTTGGCGGACGCTTAAAAAACGCGAAAATTTCCTTCGATCAAAGGTATCAAATTTTATTACCATCGCACCATCATGTATCTGATTTGATAATCCGAGATGCGCACTATCGTACTTTGCATGCGGGAATCCAAACTACATTACACACTATAAGACAGCGTTTTTGGTTGTTCGACGGAAAACAACAAGTTCGAAAAATCGTACGAAAATGCGTAGATTGCGTGCGTTATCGCTCTAATCCGATTCATAGTAAAATGGTAAATTTGCCATCAGCACGCGTTACCGAGTCAGGCGCGTTTACTCACGTGGGAATAGATTTTTTTGGGCCGATGTACATTAAAGAGAAGAAACTGCGGAATCGTGATCGCGTCAAGGTTTATGGTTGTGTGTTTGTATGTATGGCATCGAAAGCAGTGCATATCGAAATAGTGAGCGATTTAACCACCGAAGGATTTTTAGGCGCGTTTAAGCGTTTTTGCGGCCGACGTGGCATTCCCAAACACGTGTTTTCGGACAACGGCACGAATTTTGTCGGAGCAAGTAATGAATTACAAGAAATTTTTGCTCTGTTTAACTCCGACCAGTTTCGTGACGATGTTGATCATTTCGCAGTCCAGAGAAACATCATCTGACATTTCAATCCGCCGCTTTCACCACACTTTGGTGGGATTTGGGAGTCGGCAGTAAAATCGTTTAAACACCATCTTAAGCGAGTGATCAGCGAACAACTCTCAACCTTTGAAGTACTTAATACTCTCGTTATCGAAATCGAAGCCATTCTTAATTCTAGACCACTTTATAGTATATCGAGTGATCCTAATGATATAGCGGCCATCACGCCGGCACATTTATTAACCGGAAGACCGTTGAATTTTTTCCGGAAGCTGACCTTTCTTGTGCTCCAGGTAACCGATTGTCAGCATGGCGTTTCATTACGAGAGCACGACAAGATTTTTGGAAGCGATGGCACCTGGAATATTTGCACGAACTTCAACGTTGACAAAAGTGAAGCAAGTCCAATCACGAGATCGGTATCGATTCCGTCGTCCTCCTCATCGATAGAAATCAACTCTGCATGCGATGGCGGCTGGGGGTTGTCATCGAGGTCCACCCGGGCGCTGATGGCATCGTACGAGTCGTCACCGTTAAAACTGAGCAAGGGAGCTTCAAACGCAACGTCACATCGTTGTGTCCACTTCCGATCTCATCGTCACAAGAAGACTAAATTTTCGATCGTATTGTCTGTCTTATATTAAACCGATTTGTGTAAACATCGCTCGAATTGTAAACACACTTACACACCACTACACTCTCACACCATCGTACGACTCGCACAGTAAGCACTTTTTCGAATACGCTACACATATGATGTTTTCGATTTGCTCGCCTTCTCTCGCAACGGGGGGAGCATGTTTAGTCGAAATGACAAAAATTCGTAGACCGCCTCGTGAGCGATGGAGGATCAACCTTGCAGCACGCCGAAGGTGGCAACACACCGAGTTCACACAAAATTCATCACATATTCACATATGCAAGCGCCGGTCAATTTCTTTCTTACCTTCATCCTTTTTCTCCTTTTGTGTCAGTCGGTACAATTAATCGCTCTCGCGCCAACTCATTAAGTCTCTCTCTATACTCTCATTAGCTAAACATTTCTCTCCTTCTCTATCATGCATCTACATCTCCATCTCCTTTGCTCCCATTAAGTGTCCACGGGTCATAGGTCTCTCCCCCTCTCTTAATTGCTTACATCATTCTCTCTCTCTCTTTTCCCGGCTTTTCACATAAGGTGTAAGAGATTGATGGGTCCTGACGACTGCAGCGGGTAGGAGAATTCAAAAGGGAAGGGGGGTCTTGCGACTACTTTGGGTGGGCGCGCTGGGTCAGTTCCGAACTATCTGTCTATACAAAACGGTCTACAGTTGTCAACTGCGATCTCGAGTATCTGGCATAGTTGGGTATTATATTCGTCCTACTGGTTTCTACATCTTTCCTCATCATCATCACGCACACGTGTATCTGGGAGTCACCTTTATGGGGTTAATTTTTCTCACGCTTTCCTTTTTCTATCATCATCGTCATCTGCATCATCTTCGAGAAGCTCGGCATGCTGCGAATAAAGCACGGCGAAAATCTGCTTCACGGACCGTGCGACGTTTGTCAATTCGTGAGTTTTTCGAGACACGTGCGGACGCGCACGTATACGTTTTCTACACGCAATACACAAGTACACACTCTTGATTGCAGGAAGTTTATCTTAAATTTATTGTTCAACCTCACTCGTTTGTATTTTTCATTAATTTTTCTTCTCTTGGGTTTTTCTCTTCGGAGTTTTTCCCTTGAGCCACGAAGTATATCTTCGTTCGTGGCTCATAATCAGTGCATTTTGAATTTATTTCACCTATAGTTCATTCCCATCCTCCGTTCCGATAAATTCAGCAAAATTGTCTTTTTTTAGGAGGATTTTGATTAATCATTTGTTAATTGAGTAGTTTTTGTACCACGATTCCTCCTAAATTTTAAGTAACAAATAAGTTGACTTCGTCAAAATAGACGCAGCCAACAGGGCAGCAACACTCTTGCTACAATTCAGTATGGATGATATCGAATGCATGAATCACCAATTTGATTCAGCTCATTGTGCTGTGAAGAATGCTACAGCTTTAAAAAAATGGATTTTAAAAGAGCAGCAACGACAAAACGATATTTTTAATCAATGTACACCTGATACACAATACTTATGCAATAAATTAGTTCTTCATGAATCTATGTCGATTTTTTTCATTTACAGCTCCTCATTACTGCGCCGATTAAAATTACTTTATCGTATTAACTGACTCTATTCGTTGGCGAGGTACTGCGGTGAAGAGGAGTAAGCCAAGCAATGTTGGGATACGCTTTCGGTTATGAAATGGTATACATGTTCTCTGGCAACACGCATCACTCGATACGCCCGCTTTTGAGAAAAAAATATGATGCTGGTACATTATACGCCTAAATAAGAAGCGAAGAGTTATCGGCCACGGCTTACACATACGTGTATCCTAGCATGACTCGTTGCACCCGCTCTTGCTAAGAAAAAAATATTACACTGGAACATTATACGCCTATAAATAAGAAGGGAGAAGTCATCGGCCACGGCTAACACATCCGTATAGATAAGAAATAATAGCTCCATTACTTGGCAAGGTACTGCGTTGAGTAAGCCAACGTTGGTCGCAGCTGAACGGGATACGCGATCCGCTACATCCACTGATACACGTTCATGATTGATCATCTTCCTCTCGCGCTGTACGTTGGGCTTGTCACACCTACACCTTTCGGACCCATCCTGATGACGTTGGAGCTTGATTCGCGGTCGGAAAGGAAGGGAGCTGTCAATACCATCCGACATCACAGCATCCGGAAGAGGCCCCCTTCCCCTGACGTTACCATCCGAGTAGTCCGCACCACCCACCGCCCGTGCCCCTCCTCCCACCGCCCGATCAGCCCCCACCGCCTCTCCTCTACCGCCCGATCAGCCCCCACCACCGCCTCTCCTCTACCGCCCGGTCAGCCTCTCCCCCCACCACTGCCTCTCCTCCACCGCCTCTTCTCCACCCACAGCTATAGCTAGAGCCTCTTCCCCCACCACTACCTCAGGGGGGGAGCTGGGGGGGTGCCAGAACCGCCATGGTTTACCTACTCTTATGCATGACATAATTGTAAAATATTTTGTAATCGTACAAAAAAACGTAATCGTAAAAATACACTTTTAGAAATATATGTTATAATGAATGTATCATGCGACTTCAAGAACCATAGATACCTCCAATGTTAATGAATTGATTGTTTAATTTATATCTTAAAGGCCATTATTCAAATGAATCATAAATTTATTTAATTTAAAGGTATATGTGGTTCTTTTATGTTGTGTATGCTACTCTTCATTACTTATTAATACTATTCAAACGATACCTTTAAGATATCATATAATTTAGAACAGCAGATACCTGCAAGATATCATTAAATCTAGCACTATAGATATCTATAAGATCTTAGTTACTCATATAAGACATCACTTTAACTGGCATTGTTTTGGATGTTATTAAAAACGCAACAGAAAAAAATAATTTTTTAACTAAATATTAATACAGCTAAAAAGAAAAAAAATGATAACACTTCCATAACTAGTTTCGTAAGTTAAAATAATGTCTATAACTAATCGTTGTCCAGACATCGTTTTGATATGATAAGATGCGATATATCTATTATAGTAATAAAAATTTGATATGACCAATATAGGTATACAAGCGAATGTTTGTACATCTTAATCATGGTATCAAGAGGCGCATATGTATAGATGGCAGCACTTTTTATACAAGCTCTCTGTATCCTCCATACAAGCCCTTTTCTTAATATCCAATATAGGTACTAAAGATTCATAATACAAACTTTTATTTTGTTTTTTGTTTCAAGAAATTTTCTTAGAAATAAATAAGAATGAGAAAAATATCCTCCCTGGGTGCGGATCGAGCACACACCCTTTTGTTTACTAGACAGTTGCTCTAATATTTGAGCTACCGAGGAGCTGTACATTTACTCGCACCATAAGTTTAGATAAGTTCTGATTCCTTATTTTTAAAGCTGTTCTTTACCTAAGCTCGATGTAGTAGGTATATGACTCTCCAGGGAGGATATTTTTTTCGTTTTTATTTATTTCTTAACGAAAAATTTTCTTGAAAAAGAAATTATGTGGTATAGTATAATGAATCTTAAGTATATTGGATAGTATATTAGATATTGAGAAAAAGGGCACGTATGGAGGATATAGAGTGCTTGTATAAAAAGTGCCGCTATCTATACATATGCGCCTCTTGATGCAACGATTAAGATGTATTAACATTCGCTCGTATACCTATTGGTCGCATGAAATTGTCAGTTTACCGACAAGCATTAGAATCATATAACTACTTTATTGAGCTTAGGTGAAAGACAGTTTTGAAAATTAAGAATGAGAAACTTATCTAAACTTGCTGTGCGAGTGAATGTATAGCTCCTTGGTAGCTCAAATGGTAGATCAACTGTCTAGTAAATAGAAGGTTGTGTGTTCGATCTGCACCTGGGGAGGATATTTTTCATATTCTTATTTATTTTTTGACGAAAAATTTTCTTGAAAAAGAAATCATGTCGTTTAGTATTATGAATCTTAAGTATATTGGATATTGAGAAAAAGGGCTGTGTGGAGGGTATAGAGTACTTGTATAAGAAGTGCTGCCATCTATACATATGCACCTCTTGATACAATGATTAAGATGTATCAATATTCGTTTGTATATCTCTTGGTCATATAAAATTTCTAAAAAAAACAAATATTGGATTTTTGGTCCTAAATGATGTTTGGCCCTTCTGTCTTTTCATTGAAAACTAACATGTAGCTAGCTTATCAGTAAAGTCACTATCGATTGTAAAAAAAGTCGGTACAGTGACTTAGGTAGTTTATTAGAAGGAACCTTTACGAATTTCGATAACAACTTAGGCTTTGTAAACACGCTGCGAAAATTGACGCCGCAGAACTTTGGCAAGACAGTCTTTCTATAACTATTTACACGGGGAGCTTTACCCCGATCGGCCAACCTCAATTTCGTCGGGTAAATTTCTGCAGCGTGTATATGCAGCCTTAGATATGCTTGAGACAATTGCTGGACCCTGTAAATATTATTTACTAGGAGAGATGTTTAAGTCGTCTGAGGGAAACTTAGCAAGGGGCCCGCCCGAAAGACTTGCATACTTGGAAAAAAAAGTCGGCAATCAGCATAACTGCGATGACAAGTGGTGTGAGGAGAAGATTTAGTGGTCCTTTGTGTGCTGTGAAGATTTTTTGAAAAGTGTTCTTAGTTAAATGATTGACTATTGTGTAAGGTCTTGGAAGGAGAGTTTTGAAATTGACCTTTTGGAGTTTGTTTGATAGGTTTTCTGAGTAAAAATTGAGAATACGTGAAAGGAATCTCTTTTGGATCATCTCTGAAATTTTGATAGAGCAGCTGACATTTGTTCTGGATGGTGACAAGGTGCTCATTGGATAGGTTAGAACAGTTCTCTTTGGCAGCAGAAGAACATGAAAAAGAAAAATTACCGTTCACGATATCCATGGCATCTTCCCTAGTTTTGTTCTCACAGGCCATAACTCTCTGGATGGCACGTTCTTTGATAATAATAGGGCGGGATCTATCCATAGCGCAGTGGGAACCACTACAAGAGGCACAGTTGAGTGAATCAAATGTGCAAGTTCCTTTATGCTTATAGTTACCACATTTTTTGCAGAGGGGTGACTTTCAATATCTGGATGAAAAGTGGCAAGGTAGAAAACAGGAGTAGCAGATCCAGGGCTCAGCAATATAAACTTGGACTGAGTGAGCTATATGATGAATATAAACATATTGTGGCAGCACTTGACCACGAAATGAAATGACGGTTGATTTGGTTGTAACGTATTTTTAGAGGAAATGGTTCTTTGAAGCAGTAGAGTTCTTTCTTGTGATTCTTCTGGCATTGTGGATTTTAACACTTGAGTCAGCATCTTGAACAACTTTTTTATTCTTGGAAAAATCCTCGTCCAAGGAGTTCCCAGATCTCTTTATCAGGCCCTGATCGGTTGCCTTTTTCCTCGGTGATTTCCATACTCATGTTGAAATCCTCGAGAACATTACGATTGTTAGAAAACATCATGGTAAGTTCAGAGCAACCCGGAAAACTGGGAGCACAAAATGTTAAAAGCACCCAAAAGCAAGGGCTTGCTTCAGACACTATGTGATTAGGTTATGGCGGAACACCTTTACTCCACTTATAGTTGACAGAAGAGAAAATCTCATACTAGACGAGGAATAGTTCAAAATTTCAAAAAAAAGATGATACACAGATTTTAATGACAGAAATGTACTCATTGCGTTCACTGTAGAAAAAAAACTGCAATAAAGAACGCACAAAGAAAAGCGCACGAAAAAACGCATATGCTTAGCTCAACGGTTTGTCGCTATTTTGACACACGTGCACTTATATACTAGTTGGGCTCTGTCTGTTCCACAGTTTATGAGTTTACACAGTTATAACACTCTGTGGTAAAAAATGTCCACCAGGCGACATGTTTTTGAGAGTATAACCCGGGAATATTTAAAAATAATCAATTAAGGTTTTAAAAATTTAGTACTCATTTGAAATGAAACATAGCAATCAAATGTTTTCTTTATAGTTATGGTTTTAAGAAGCGTTATAGAACCATTGTAAAAATGTTTATTAATAAAAAATACGTATTCAAAAATTCAAGAATAAATTAGGTGTAAAAATCAGAATATTAATAAAATGGCAGGGAATGATAGTGTGCATAAATACGTGCATTTGATAACATGATAAAAAATTTTTTAAATTTAAAAAGTATGGTTAACATTTTAGAAAAACCTCTGTAATTGATGTACAGATCATCAAAAGTATTATTACTGAGATCAACATGTCCGCAAGATTAAATTCATAATGATTATCCGCCATGAAACATTTATATCAATTGAACTTCTTGAAGTGATTATTTTATGATCATAATTATCTGTGACCATCCTCTGGAATCTGGAAAAACTTATGTTCTTGAATTTTTTTTATACATTTCGTTTTACTTAATAAGTATTCACAACAAACAAGAGGCATCTAAATTATTTGTAACGCTCGTAACTATATGTATTGTATTAAAACACAAAAATCCTCTACAAAATACTGTAAATAGTGAAGATTATAAAGATCATTCCATTTGTGCGCGCAGTAGCCATGTTTTTGTGGGTATGATGTTATTTATATAATAGGTCCCATTTATGGACACTATTTTGTATTGGAGTGTTGCAACTGAGTAAACTGTGTACGTACCTCTGCGCGTTCCGCACACCAACCTCCCAATTACAGATTATGCTGTATACAGATTATACTCGGAAAGAAATGATCTGCGATGAGGGCTAAGGGAAGATTACAATGTTGCTTTCAAAGACTAATAAAAGTTAGACTGCTTCTTCCAAATAAAGGGAATAAAGTTTGGCAATAAACTTTTTTATAGATGATCCCGCTCGAAATTAGCAGTCCATTGTTTATAATTCCAAAAATTGATTTGTTAAGTGAGAACACCTTGTTGTACGTTCTCTCTGTAGGTCAAATTACATTACAATATATTCACATGAATAGTGCCTTGTTGTATGCAGTACATAGAAATAAAATTAAGTAAAGTGGATTGTTCATGTATTATTACTTACTTTCACACTGCATTAAATATTTTCAATGTTGTATATTAAGAATGTATTATATTGTCATTTGGAGTTAGTTGATTGTCTACTTTATTTCAATTGTAGTTTCAGTTTAATTTTTAAATTTGAACTGGTACCAGCAGTGAGTTTTTCAATTAAAGGTTCTGCTGTCACTACTCGCTCATTATACCTGATTTCTGTTGATACAAGAAAGCAGACATAAATAATAATAATACTCGTATTATTATAAATGCATTCGAAAAATGCATTTACATTAACTGAATCAAACAACAATCAATACCTGGTGACACCACCGTCTCTCAACTCAAGAATTTACTCCAGGTACCGTTTTTTATATAACAATAAAACACTTCGTGTACGTAAAATATAAGAGAACCACTTTGGATCTCCACAAATAATGAGATTTGCCATTTTTTGTTAAAGTTGAAACTGATTTCTTTTTTTACAACCTTTTAGCTAAAAAACCCTTTGCTGACAGCGTTAGTAAAATGCTACTCATGCAGGTCTCTCCAATACCCATATTCTGCAAGAGTATGAGAGAGAAAGACTGAGTGACTATTTACCCTCGAATTCTCTTCCTTTTCAATTGAGATAATGCCTGATGGGGTCCCTGCTTATAATAAGTAGTATATCTTGTGCATGTCCAGGGGCGTCATTACCACCGGGGGAGCCATTGCACAATCCAGGGCTCACTTTTTTCCAGCCCTGGAATTCCAGGCCTCGGAAATAGAAAATTTTTTTTAAGTTAACTTAAAGTAACCGAACCTTATTAGTTTTAAATCCAGAATTAAATTAAAAAAAAAAAAAACAACAACAAACCAGGGGGGATAAATGGGTCATGGGACCCATGGTAAGAACGAAGTTCTTTAAACATGAGATGAGTATAGACACAATTTCTCAGGTAACAAGGGGGTCGCCGGACCCACAGGAAGAACGAAGCTCTGTAAACGTTAGTACTGCATTCATGTTGTTTACTTAAACAAAAACTTGAAAAACGAATGAAAAAAAAAAAATAATAATAAGTAGTTTAGTACTCACGATGGTTTAACTTCGTGAGTACTGTATTTATGCACGACGTTCTCACGAAGTTAAGCCATCGTGAGTACTAAACTATTTTATTTTTTTTTCATTCGTTTTTCAAGTTTTTGTTTAAGTAAACAACATGAATGCAGTACTAACGTTTACAGAGCTTCGTTCTTCCTGTGGGTCTGGCGACCCCCTTGTTACCTGAGAAATTGTGTCTATACTCATCTCATGTTTAAAGAACTTCGTTCTTACCGTGGATCCCATGACCCATTTATCCCCCCTGGTTTGATGTTTTTTTTTTTTTTTTTTTTTTTTTTTTTCTTTATTTCTTGTTTTATTTTTTTATATTTCTTGTTTCTTTTGTTTTCATATTTTACTTTGTTACATTTTTTTTCATTTTTTTTTTTATTTCTTGTTTTACTTTTTTTTTTTCATTTCTTGTTTTATTTTTTTTCATATTTCGTTGAATTACATTTTTTTTCATTTTTTTGTATTTCCTTTATTCAATTTCTTTCTTATTTTCATATTTAATCTTTTTTTTTATTCCCTTTTCTTTTTTTTCATATATCATTCCTTTTTTTTTATTTTTAATTTAATTACTTTCTATTTTAATTCTTTTGTATTTCCTTTATTCTAATAATTTATTTATTTATAACAGTCATTATTAGCATTACTGTAATGCCAAAAAAAACCTCAGGTTTAATAAAAATCGGTCGGTATTTTATGCATCAAATGCATAAAATACAAATATTTAATGCGTAATAACACGCCTTATTATGTTTAATCTACATAACCATATTTATGCTAATGAAATCTTTTTTTTTTTTTTTTTTTAAAAACAAATACAGAATTTATCATGAATGAAATGTAGTATCAGTGAATGCATATAAAAATGGAAAATTATATAGTCACGAACCAGACGATAAGTACAAGAAACCAAGTTATTATAGGCGGCAGCGCTCGTAGCAGAGTAGGTAAGGTACTGGACTCACATGTAGGAGGTCGAGGGTTCAAATCTCTTTATTGGAAAATTTTTTTTTTTTTTTTTTTTTTTTTTTTTTTTTTTAGAATTGTAAAAGAAAAAATTTAAAGTGAAATAAAAATTATTGTGGGAAAATAATAATTGCTTGGGAGTGTGAGGGGGAATGGTGGATAAAGGTGTGGAGAAGAGTAACACGGCACGGTTGGCAGATATACATATATAGTGGGGAGAGGGGAAGTGTATAGAGAACAGTTGGTGAGGGGGACGGGGTAAGGGGGGAAACTTGAAAGGAAGAGACTTCGGGTGAAACCACTTTCGTTTCCAAAAAAAAAAAAAAATCTGTCGGTTTTAAAATTCCAGCCCCCCGAGTAACGCGACATAAAGAACTTCGTTCTAAAAGTGCATAAAATTTGAATAATGCGCCAGAGATTTCACGCGCGCCCTCTGCATCTTTACTGTGGACTTTTTTGGCTGTGTCACTGCAGTGTCGATCAATCAAAAGGTATGTATATAGGACTGCACTGCAATCTGCTGTTTATGTGTCTATCTTCTGCTCGTCAGTCATATCACGAACATTGAGTACATCAAGTACATGTACATGCACTTCAGAAAATGGATCTTTGCGTTAACGAATCATATGCTAGTGTTAATCTTGTAAAAACTAATATACAACAAATGAGAGATGAAGAAAAATTCAATGTCATTTGGACTAAAATCAATAAGAGTGCTCAAAACAACGGTATCAAGGAGCTGGTTTTAAAACGATCGCGAAAAGTACCAAAGCGTATAGATTACGAGTCAAATAGTAAAAGTTTTGTGTTTTCTGATTCAAAAGATTACTATAGAAAAATGTATTTCGAAATTATTTATCACACTACGAATTCTTGAAACAGTAGATTTGACAGCGATACTATGAATATATTAGTCTCTTTTGAGAACTTTTTGTTGGGTAGGAATGATGATGTAGACGAAATTACTAACTTTTATAATACGGATAATGATCATGAACTCGATGGGAGAAAATTGAAAAATGAGCGAGACTTACTCTTGAATGCAATTAGAAATAGTAAGAAACCAAAAGAAAATTTAAAGATAGGAAAAAAATTTAACACTGAAAAAAAAACATCTAATGATACACAATCCAAAAATAAAGATGATGCGACAGACCAAAGTATTAAATTAAAAGACATAATTGAATACATAAGGACCAAACCAGAAGCTCGGAATATATTTGTCGAATGCACTATACTCATACAATTAATACTGACAGTTCCTGCTTCTTCCTGTTCAAACGAGCGATCGTTTCAACCCTCAGGAGATTGAAAAATTATTTACGATCTAACATGCTTCAACAACGTCTAAATGATTTTAGTATTCTGAGTATACATAGAGATATGTTAGACGATATAGACCTTGACTTGTTGTTAAATAATTTTATTGAAAAACATAATATTAGAAAAACAACTTTTGCCATTGTAAAGAAAAAATAAAATTTTTAGTACTAATAAACTTTATTTTTATTATTTTCTAGTGTTGAATCAATTGTTTTTAATAATTATTTTCATGCCAATTCAATATCTTTCAAAATATATGTTCTTTACTATAGGTTGCGCAATTTAAGCCTATATATATACACACACTTTAATTACATATATAATTGACACGGGCGTTGAGCCGCGCTAATATATATATTCAAGGTACTAGGTTATATAATAATAATCTGACCAGGGCTCGGAAAAAATCGTAATGATGCCCCTGTGCATGTCTATCGATATTCTTAAAATACGTTAAGTGTGCACACCTCATTTTTTTTAACCGTAGTTTCTGGCTGTTCGTGAGTATCGATACAAGGGTAAAAATGTCTTGTTAAAAGTTTATTGTCCAAGATGAAATCATTGTGAATTTCACAAAAATATGAACTAGATGAAAAAAATTGAAAAAAAAAATGCATCAGAATTATCAAAACATGATTGAATATGAGAAATAATTAGCCAATGAGAAAATAAGTTTTAATTTCTTAGTAAATATTTTTGTACAAACACGAGCACTTGAATTGGAATTATTATTTTCAGATATTACTGATGGAAAAGCTTGAATTACGAAAAAAACTATTATACTATCTTAGGGTAGAAGTAAATATATATACTAACACGCTCGAGCATAGTTATGAATCGACTGTCTCTTTATTTCTCTTTCTTCGTGTACACTGATGCTATAGCGACACTAGCGCTATTATACTACGTATTCTACATCCTTCAATGCTTTAATTGTTTGTAAATTTATTTGTATATTGTAAAGTAATATTAGCGTTAAAAATAAATTATGGTAAATTAAATTGAGTTTAAAGGCTATTTCAAGTTTTCTTACTAATATATAAAGCAAAGTCGCTAAAAACGTTGTAATCGCTAACCGCGAAAACTACTGAACCGATTTTGCTGAAATTTTGCACACTGATTCATGATACTCCCTAGATGGTTTTAGTAAAGTTTTTATCATAAAAAATTAAATAACAATAGCAATAAATGAGCTCAAAGTTTTGCAACAAAACGCCAGCTTTTCACTTTAGTTCAGTGAAATCCGCTAGGTGGCGTCGACATAAAATCGAGGCTACCTGCAACAGAATTAAAAAGTGTGGTTATAATAAGCAGGAGAGTCTCGAAATCCATGCAGATGTACTCAGGCAGTTCAATGAACTGTACAGGACATGCTGATGAAAGTCTTGCAGCTGGGTATCCCGGTAACGGACGACACTCTTCTGTAAGGGGGAAGGGACCTAGGTGTCCATTTACCCTGAATCTCGACAAGTGCGATCAAAAAAAAATTAATTCCAACCGATGACGTCTCTGGCATAATACCAGGAGACATATCTAGCCAGAACACGATCTGCACCAAGCACCAACTCTTCAGAGTTGTGTGGCAGTCCCACCATCCCACCTGATGCAGTAAGAGCATTTTTGACTACAAATGTAAGCCAGGGAAGAACAGCTCTAAGGGGCATGGGCAGCAACAACGGCTACCTTCTTGGTCGTCGCGTCCCCAACGCGCTTACCCACATGTTCCCATCTAAAGATGAGCAGTTGGTTATCCGGGGAACGACCCGAGACGAGATATCCTTTGGTCAGCGGCGTACCTCCCTCCATCACAGTCTCCGTACATTGAGACTCCCTGGGTAAGAATCAAGCAACCCGTAGCCAGCTCTTTATTATCAGGAATAATAATAAAGAATAGCCTGAAAGTTTTACCACTGGCGCTTTTTTGGTCCATTATAAGTATTTACGTTCGCTACTTAACCATCAATTTCATCAAGTTTAAACTACCTTGCCAACAAATACATTTTTACTACCATTTCTGGAAGCAATTCGTTGACTAAAAGACCATATTAACTAAAGACGGGCACTATTGAACAAAGTCAGTCATTCACTGTCAGACGTCACAAGCGGAGTTGTTCGCCGCAAGGCTGGGAACCCCAGTGACCGTTGACCCTATATTACCCTCTCGACTCTAAGCATTCAACCAGGAATCACTGATCCTTTCTAAGGTCTGCGTTGGGCAAACCTATAACAGCTATGAAGGAAAAAAAACAACAAACCAGGGGGTATTAATGGGTCATGGGACCCACGGTAAGAGCGAAGTTCTTTAAACATGAAATGAGTATAGACACAATTTCTCAGGTAACAAGGGGGTCGCCAGACCCACAGGAAGAACGAAGCTTTGTAAACGTTACTACTGCATTCATGTTTTTTCCTAAAACAAAAACTTGAAAAACGAATAAAAAAAAAATAAAATAGTTTAGTACTCACGATAGCTTAACTTCGTTAGAACGTCGTGCATAAATACAGTACTCACGAAGTTAAACCATCGTGAGTACTAAACTATTTCATTTTTTTTTATTCGTTTTTCAAGTTTTTGTTACTACTGCATTCATGTTTTTTACTAAAACAAAAACTTGAAAAACGAATAAAAAATAAATAAAATAGTTTAGTACTCACGATGGCTTAACTTCGTGAGAACGTCGTGCATAAATACAGTACTCACGAAGTTAAACCATCGTGAGTACTAAACTATTTTATTTTTTTTTTATTCGTTTTTCAAGTTTTTGTTTTAGGAAAAAACATGAATGCAGTAGTAACGTTTACAAAGCTTCGTTCTTCCTGTGGGTCTGGCGACCCCCTTGTTACCTGAGAAATTGTGTCTATACTCATCTCATGTTTAAAGAACTTCGTTCTTACCGTGGGTCCCATGACCCATTAATACCCCCTGGTTTGTTGTTTTAATTTCCTTTATAATTGTTTCCTTTGTTTTTTTTTTTTTTTTTAATTTCTTGTTTTATTTTTTTCTTTATTTCTTGTTGTATTCTTTTTTTTAAATTCTTGTTTTATTTTTTTTTCATAATTCATTTTATAACATTTTTTTCATTTATTTGTATTTCCTTTATTTAATTTCTTTTTTATTTTCATATTTAATCTTTTTTTTTCTTTCCATTTTTTATTTCATTTTTTTTTCATTCTCTTGTATTTATTTATGTCTTTTGTAATTTTATTTTATGTTATATTTATATTTCATTTCATCAATTTAAAAAAAAATTTTTTTTTCACTTATTTTTTTGCGATTTTATAGCCCATTGATACCATTTTTGTTTTATTTTTATATAATTACTCAAAGACATTGTTCCACTATTTAATTATCAATTCAAAAATAAATGCCCATAAAAACCATTAAAATGATATGAAACTCGAAATATATTTATATAATGATCTTACTAATTCATTTATAATTGATTTAATGAATTACTTTATTTATGTAATTATGTGATAACGTAACATAATTTATCTCTTGAATTTGAAATAAGTGCCTTTAAAAACCATTAATACGTTCTTCAACTCTATTCTACATGTTTATTTATTTTTTTTTTTTTTAATTTTTTTTTTATTTTTTTTTTATTTTTTTTTTTTTTTTTTTTTTTTTAGAATTGTAAATGAAAAAAATTCAAAGTGAAATAAAAATTATTGTGAGAAAATAAAATTAAAATTTGTTTAAAAATTAATTGCTTAGGAGTGTGAGGGGGAATGGTGGGTAAAGGTGTGCAGAAGAGTAACACCGCACGGTTAGCAGATATACATATATAGTGGGGAGAGGGGAAGTGTATAGAGAACATTTGGTGAGGGGGACGGGGTAAGGGGGGAAACTTGAGAGGAAGAGTAAACCACTTTCGTTTCAAAAAAAAAAAATCTGTCGGTTTAAAAATTCCAGCCCCCCGAGTAACGCGACATAAAGAACTTCGTTCTAAAAAACTTGAGCCAACGGGACAGCCTCCACTGGAAAAGTATCACTAACCAATCTCCCCATCTAAGATCACTAAAACAACTGAATCTGCAAATAAAAAAGGTGCTTCAGACACCAACGTCTTCGACGTTATACCGGGAGACGTTGGGAAAGAGCACTACAACTAGCCCCAAAGCTTCGGACTTTGTAATTTTTCTCCCGAAGAAAGAGTTAACTTAAGAAGCTCACCAGTCTTTTTTAGGGCCATCGGACGTTGAACTACCTTGCCAACAAATATAGTAGAACTTAACAAAGTTGACAGAAAACAGCTTTTAGTGGTTACAAAAATTTAAGCATGCCAAAAGTCGCAAGAGGGTGAATTGGAAGAAAAACTTCAAGTGTATCTAATAAATACAATTTTACTTTGGCGTCAAGAAACTGACGCAGAAAATTTATCGAGATTAAAACAGCAGCGTCAAAATCGACAACTAAAGAGTCCATTACGTGAGATGTCAGCTTTTCATTGTACCCTCACAGCAATCTCTGAAATCTTTAAAGATCCTACTTCAGATTTTTTAATGAGTAGAAAATGTATTTGTGTTTTTGTGGCAATAAAAATGTAGGGTTTAAGGTCCAGGACTTTGTTGCTCTGGTAATAAAGTTGTAAGATATGAGAAAAAAAAATTTGTTTAATATATATTTTTTGGGGGTTTAAAATCTTAACAGCTTTAAAAAGTAGCCCTTTTCGTGAATTACACGGGAGAAACTGTAAATCAACGGCTTCTTATGGCCACCGATCATTTTATGGCATAAAGAACGCACGGTACTTTTCAGCATAATTATTTTTTTGAATTTTTATACCTTATTGTTTGACCAAATAAACTATATGGATTCCCAAAAATTATGTTTTTATAAGAACATTTTTGTTCTGAGATGTATCAGGAATATATGTAAAATTTCTAACTGAAAATGTTTTACATTACATGTCAACACACTACAGTGTTTTATTTAGTAAGTCTTGGGCGAAGCCGAGACGGGGGGCTGCTAGTATTATATATAATCCACGGCATCATATCAAGTTATATTTCGTTTAAGTCTAGTAGATTTTCTCTGAGGTGGTGTCGGATTTTCACTGTTTATATTATTGACCTTATCATTATTTACATAGTTTTCGCTTTTTCACTAATATCACATTTGATCATAATGTCTTTTATGCTCTTTATCTCCTCCCTCTCTAAATTTAATCATATAACTTCTTTGAAACTTTCTTACAATTTGAGCTTCTGACATTTTGGGCTTATCTTTTCAAAAATCATTTGTTGTTACCACGTCACCTTCGTAAAAATGTTCTTTTCTGTTACCACTGAAATTCTTTACTTGTTCATACTGTTTAGATTCAACATAAGATCTTGTATCGGGACGTAGTAACGACAAAAGAGTTTTAAGTTCTCTCTTAAATAACAGATTGGCCGGTGTTTTATTTATTGTTGCATGTTTGGTTGTTGTATAAGAGAAAAAAAATATATGTATATCTGCTTTGACATCTACTTTTGAATTGTTCATAATTGCTTTAATTTTACGCTTGAACGTCTTTACGAAATTTTCTTCTGCCCCGTTTGTTGCTGGGTGTTTTGGTGCACAAAAATTTTGTTTCACCAATATTACTCGTTTGAAGAAGTTTTTACACTCTTTACTCGTAAATTATGTTCCCGAATCAGTAATGATTTGACTTAGTAATCCATGAGTTGTAAAAACTTCTTCAAATTTTTGCAGTCATTTCTGTTGTTACATTTTTTATAGTAAAAATTTCGGGCAACTTTGAATAAGCGTCTAATATTAAAAGGTATGTGTATCCTAAATATGGCCCTGCAAAATTGGCATGGATTCTTTGCCAAGATTGGCTAGGCCATTACCATGGAGTTAATTCCATTCTTATTGGATTGTCTTTAGTTTTGGCGCAATATTTACAAAATTTACATTTTTCTACTTACTGTTTATCTATATTAGGCCACCATATAACCGATTCTGCCGTACTTTTCATTTTAAGAATGCTAAAATGGCTCTCGTAGAATTTTTCTATAACTGCTTCTCATAATTTTAGAGGAATAATTACTCTCGAACCCCACAATAGGCATTCTTTTTCGAGGAGAATTTCATCTTTATGCAATACATACGGTTGTAATTCGTTTGGCAAATTTTTTACAGATCGCTCTGGCCATTCTTCGATTACCATTCTTTTTACAATAGATAGTGTTTCGCGCGCAACCGTTTTATAATTTAAACAAGCATAATTATTTGTGTAAATATGATGTAAACATGTGAATCTGCCTTTCTAAAATATTAATTAAGTTTCTAAAATATTAATCTTATCTACATAGCCTACGGGTAATCTGGATAAAGTATTGGCAAAGATATTATCTTTTGTACTAATACATTTTATGTTGTAATCGAACGCTGATAAAAATGACTCCAATTTTGCAGTCTACTGTTAGCCATTTTTGGGTATACCTTTTTCTGGAGCCAAATTCTGGATAATAGTTTATTATCAGTTTTCAATGTGAATTTTCGTCCAAACAAATAATTATAAAACTTATTTACGCTGAAAATAATCGCTGCTGCTTCTTTATCGATTTGTGAATAGTTCTTTTGCACTTGTGTTAATCGTATCGATACAAAAGCTACAGGCCTTTTCCCGTTTTTTTATGGTTGGCTTATCCAAGCCCCTAGCCCATGAGGAGAAGCATCGCAAGTTAAATTTAATGGCAAAGATGGGTTGTAACTCTCAATTACATTGTTTTTCTTCTATTTTTACCATTTCCAATGCGTCCTTACATTTTTTATTCCATTCAAATTTTATAACATTATTGCAATTATATAAACGGGCTAAAGCTTTTGCACGATTTTTAAGTAGCCTCCCAAAGTAATTAATTTTTCCAAGTAATATTTGTAATTCACCATGGTTTTCAGGAGTTTTCATTTAAACTATAGCTTTATATTTCTGGTCATCCACCTGAATAGTATTACCTCGTAATTTATTATCCAAATAACAAACTTCATCTTTGAAAAAATTGCATTTTGATATTCTTTCTTTAAGACCGCACCATTCTAAACACGGTAATAACGAATCTAAATTTCTTAAATGCTTCTTATCAGTACCTTCTATTATGATTACATCATCAATCACGCTCGCTGTCCCCTCAATACCTTTTAGAATTTCTTCTATATTTTTTTGAAAACAACCAGGCTCTGAGGCAATACCATACATCATGTACTTACATTTAAACAATCCTTTATGTGTGTTTATTGTCAGTAACTGTTGCGAACTTTCTTTTACTGGTACTTTTAAAAATGCTTCTTTTAAATCAATTTTCGAATAACGTTTTTTATAATTAATTTGTTTGTTTGAGTTTGTTTATAATTTAATTACCGTGAGATAAAAATTTGGAGGTGCATAAGGAATTATTTTTAACTGTGAATGAACTGTCACTTTAAAATTTGCACAAATTCTTACGTTTCCGTTTGGTTTTAATACGGATACCATCGGTGTAGCCCATTCACTCGTTTCAGTCGGCTCAATTTTCCGTTCTTTTACTAGTCTATCTAATTCTTTTTCTATCTTATCCTTCAAAGCAAATGGTACTGATCTAAAATGCGCATATTTTGTTAAAACAATATTGATATATTGTCGATCTCAGAGTCATGGCTAACACCGTGCCACTGTTTGTTGCTCTTTAAAATGTCCGGTTACATTCTTGTATGGAATGACAGAGGCCTCAGGGTGATCAATGGGAGGCGGGAGTACATGCAGGGTGGAGGTGTCGCTTGTTATACACGACTTGCCCTCAATACTCGAATTATTGCAACGTCACAGATAACGCGTCTGAACGAAACTGAGTATATATTATTGAATTTGCGTCCTGGGTGAGGGCGCGGTATGCTCTTTGCGTTTGTATACAGGCATCCGGAAGGTGATGTACTCATTGATTTATTTAGTATGATTCAAGCTAGCTCGGGACGTTTCTCAGATATTGTGATAGCGGGTGATCTGAACTCAAATATGCTGGGAAAAGATCATTATGCGCGTTATCTACGGCAGTTGATGCTTGAAAGTTCGATGTACCTCGTGCCTACAGGTGCAATACACCACCGTTCGTCAACTGATAATTGGATTGATGTAATAATAACCAACTCAAGGGAGGTGGTGCGGTCTGTAGTGTCGTCTGACGCTCCATATATCAATGGTCATGATTTTTTGTACGTAGACTATGCATTGATTCAGCCGTTGGTAAGGATTCTACCGCAGAATCGTGACTTTCACTATTTCTCGGTTGATGGATTTTTAGCGGAGGTATCGTCAAAATTGTCTGTGGTTCATGTAGACGGTAGTGCGAACGTGGATGTGTTGCTTGGACACTTTCAGGAGGTATCTAGTGAGGTCGTCTTTGGACATCCATGCGCCGCTTGTAGAGAGAAGGCCGCATCGTAAGCCTGCACCATGGTTCACTGAAGACCTAGGTGAGCGCTGTGAGGTACGAGATCATCTGTATGGCGTTGTTTGGCTTTCTTCAACAGTATCAGAGATTAAAGTCAGCCCTGAAGCATGACATAAAAGTGGCGTGAGGCGTGTACCAACGTAATACTTCGGAGGCTGCACATGACGCGTCTAAGCGTTGGAGTATTCTCAGTAGATTTGGAATAGTTAGGGTTTTACTACGGTCACCATTGCACTTCATTTCACCTGTGGCATTTCTCAACGATGTCTTATGCCCATTTGCCGTGCACTGTGTGGGAGCTGGAGAGTATCTTGAGGGATGTAGTTGCCCGGCCTGACGGATTCGTATTGGATCTGGTGTTGTGTATGGAAGTATCTCAAGCGATTGCGTACTGCATTGGTTCGTTCACAAGGTAGAAGCTTTGATGGGTTGTCCCTTTCACATTTTTGGGGCTCCCTCACTGTAGTTATGCTATTCGTTACTGGCTTTATCAATCGTTTGTTTATGTTCTGCAAATATCCTGCAACTTGGCAACAATCCATTATTGTTCCGATTTCCAAGATAGCGCAGCCCACCAGCCCTTCTGATGTGAGTTTGGTCGCGAATATGACGCATTTTTCAAATCTTCAAGACGTTCTTGTGTTACGACAGGTGGTGGCTTATTTGGAGAGTCAAAGACTTCTTTTGCCTATGCAATCGGATTTTCAGAGGGGCTACATTATACAGTCCGCTCTCCTTAAGTTAACGGAGGATGTTTGCCTTGGGATAAAATGCGGAAGGGTCATAATACTAGTGTTGTTCGATTTCAGGCGCGCATTTGACTCTATCAGCTACTCGGTCTTACTGTGAGCTATGAGCTGAAAACACTTTTCTACGGACGCCATTAGGTGGTTTCACTCATACCTGTCCGATCGATCGTAGGCTGTCGGTCGGGATGGAGCTCAGATTGATTTTCTTCCATGTACGTCAGGTGTGCCTCAGGGCTCCTCTTTGGGTCCAATTTTGTTTCTAATAGTTATAGATTCTATTTTATCAGTACTCTCTCATAGTACAGGTATACTTTTCGCAAACGACTGGCAGTCATATGTATATACACAATGTAGGCCTGTGGCTGTGGGTACGTACAGTGAGGATATTTCGAGGGTTGTGGCTTGGACGTCTGAGTTTGGCCTTCAACTCCATTTTGGAAAGATGTACGCCATACTTCTGGCCACTTGCCAGAACTTGATGCAAATCAACAGTGATGCCCTGCCCCCCCTGCTGGCTGACGGTAGAGTGATCCTGTTCGCCAGTTCGGTTCCGGACTTGGGGGCGACTTGATCGGGAGATCTCTTATGGAACGCCCATGTTGCATCAATATACTCAAAGGTTCATTGGGTGCTGTATCGTCTTCGGTATAGGAGCGGTACTCTTTCACCTCAACTCAGGACTACTCTTGCCGTGAGTCTCGTTGTGCCTCATTTCGACTATGCTTGTTTGGTTTACATAGGACTAGCTTGATCACTTGTGCAATACTGATGTTCGGTCCTGACCTTTCGTCTGAGGCAAGATGCATCACTCTCCCAGTATTATAAAGGCTGAGTTGGTTGCAGCCAAGCTCTAGGTGGGAGGACTTAAAGACAACCGTTTATCGCTTTTATTAAGAAAAACAAAGCGATTGACCACCAAGCACGTGGGGACTCACGAGATATATATATGTAACATTATGAAGCGCTTATGATTATGTTGATATGGCTGTGTTGGCAGTATTATTCTTGTCATTAACTAAATTCTGTAAAAATTTGTAATAGTTGCCTAAAATTTATGAAATTTTAAAAATTATAAAAAATTTTTGTATATCGGTAGTTGCCATTCGGGTGTAATACCTTTGGCATAATAAAACAGCTTTTAAATCAAAATTAAAACCACTCGTATATTCATACTATTTACATACCTTACCTGTGTCATACAGCCATCAAGCAGATTAATTCATCTCGGACAAAAATATAGCTACTACAAACAGCTGTTTTGATAGCTGTACATACAGCTACAACTACCTATATTATAGCTATAATAGGGTGTATGAATAAGGTGTACGTAAACGTTTATTTATAGGTATAATTATTCGTATGAATTATAGCTATAAATTTTCTGATAAACTTTAAAAAAATGCGATTTTAAATCAAACTTTTATGTAAAATTTGAGCAAAATTTTTAGCTATAGTTTACAGCTGTATTTATAGTTAGTTATAGCTATAATTTATAGGTGTAATTATATATTGCTATATATTTTTGACTGAGTATCATACATTTATTTTATACCTGTAAATAAATATTTACGCACACCTTATTCATACACCTGATTATAGCTATACTATAGGTAGTTATAGCTGTATGAACAGCTGTAAAAACAGCTGTTTGTAATAGATCAATTTACAGCTTTACATTTTTGTCCGGGACACCTACACCAACACATACATATGCACACAAATATATTATAAACATCACACATAATATTATCACGAAAAAGTGGATCCGTCACAAGCTCATCGCTATCGGTTTTGAAAGGTCAGTACAGCGCATAGAGGTGTAAGAATAGTGCACGCGATGCCTATTAAACTGTGTATACTACTAATATTCCAGTGAGTGAGAGCGATGTTTATGAGAGGGCCTTCCTGTTTTAGTACTTTGCTAAATACACTCTAGACCTACGGACAGTATACACAGTATACTTACCAAGACTAACAATCAAGCGAAACGGACTAAAAAGTGCATTCTTACAGTCATCTCTTTCACTCCTGGCATGACGCAGCCAGGCGTGTTGCATGTCCGGGTCCAGCAGTATGTGCGCGTGGCCGATCGAGGTCCACGGATCCACCCTTTTTTATTCTATACATTTTGACCCCCTGAATACGATAAGCAAGGGTGGATCACTTGAATCATTGCCAATCAATTGTTATTAACAAGTTTTAGTAACAAATTAAAAATTCGGAGTTTTGCTTCAAAAAAAATTTGGTAACATTCTTTGGTACATTTCGAACAAAAAACCAGTAGGGATGTACATACCTAAACCCCGTAGATTTGAGTAAAAAATTACTCAAGACCGAAAAAATGCATTTTGAAGACCTTCGACCACATGTTACTCATCTGCTGTTGCATTATTTTAACTCGCCTAGACTCAAATTTAACCTCAAAGCATGTACTTTTGAATAAAAAAAGGATTTATAAACGTCAGTTGCTTATTAACTGCGGTATCACTGATCTACGAATGGTCGTTTTTGTACTAAAATTAAAAAATTCAATTTTGAATTGTATGAAATTAAAACTTATCAGATTAATTATAAATATTTTTTTACAAATATGTGAATAACATTTAAATTAAAATTAAAACCAATTCTAAAAGTGTACACACGGGTATAAAAATATTGCTTAGTATAAGTTTGTTAAAAAATTAGTTTTTTTTTGCAAGTAGTTTTATAACCATTAACTATCTTCTTTCTTTGTTCAAATTCCAGTTTTTCATGTTATCTATAAGACTGTCAACTGATGTTTGAATGTAATGCTGAAAAAAATGGTTTGATAAAGTATGTATTTATGAACACTTACAATAATTATACAAAAGTATCAAGTTTTTAACAGCTATACTTACTTTTTTTTTTATGTGGTTACATATAATAAACATTATGTGTTTATCGTGTTCAAGATGTTTTTGAACGTACTTGTAGAGTTCAGGATTTACGTTATCAAAATTTGTTTTAGTTTTAGAAAAATATTCCAAGACTTGGCAAATATTTTCTAGTACTTTATTTTTTTCAAAATCTAATGGACCATAAACACCTCCATAATCTATTATTTGAACAGCTTCAAAAAGATGGATCTAAAAAGAAAACGATTTATTACATTTGTTTAGTTTAGTTCATAGCAAAAAATTTGAATTGCAAGAATTAATTGGAAAATCATATTATTTCTCGTCATTAGAAAGTTAACATAAGAATCGTATAACTAAAGTACTGCTAAAGTATCTACTATAAAAGCGTGGGATCATGAAAAATAAAGAAACGAAATTAATCATTTAATCACTAACATATGATTTAGATTGTTTCTTGGCGATGGTTTACGTAAACAGGTGAAAGTCAGGAGTGGCAAATATCAGTCATACTTTTAATGGAGACATTGAGCCAACGCTAATAGACAAGATACCCTATAAAAAATAAGCGTGTGACAAATAAATAATTATTTCATTATTATGTTTTGTAACTATTTGACCAAGCGACAGTCTCTATAAAATTTAAGATTCCTTACTCACTCAATAAGTTATTTTCACTTAACGACTAAATAACATTATTAGTCAAATAAGTAGCTATACCGTCGAATGTGTATACCTATTATATAGTACTTTTGGAGGGTCATTCAACCCAATCACCCTCCACCCCTTTCAGCCCCCTTTCAATAAGTTAAAATTCTGTTGGTTTTTACCTTGATTTTATTGGATTAACTTTCTGTTAAGCCCCCCTCCAACCCCCACAGCCCCTACTCGATTTTAAAGAGCCCATCTTCAGCCCCCCTCTAATTGAAGTAAAATCCTATCAACTTTTACCTTATTTCTACTAGCTTAAATTTTTGTTTAGCCCCCTCTCCTCTTCACTATTATCCCTAGCTATATAACCCAATAAGTTTACCTCATCATTTCAAAAAACTACCTCCAGCCACCTTTTAGCTGTATCTCTAAGTGACATAAAAGTATGTGGATTCTCATGTCATTTTTAGTCAGGTTTTTCTACACTTTTCAAGAAAACAATCTCAGCCTCTTCAGTTTTTAAATCCATTGTCTGAGCAAAGTTCCAATATTTGTTGCAGCCCTCTTCAGACGTTTTCCACTACTTCCTCAGGAATTATTTTATCTATGTGATTTGTTAACACATTTCCACACCACCCTTGAGGTAGTGCTATGTTGTGGTGGTTTGTGTTATCTTTTATTTTGAATCAGCTTGTTGATTGCAATATTTCATATGAACAAAACAATCTTTTTAATTTTTAATTGAAGTTTTTACGGACATAACCTTCATTATTATTGTTTAGAAATTCAATCGAAAGTTATATGATTATCACTATCAGATTTATCATCGCCTTTGTAAGCAGCATGATCTCTGCTGTAGCATGTTCTCATTTCTTTTTTACATGATTTAGAATCTTACTACTTGAAAAAAAATTCTATTTGTTATGAGAAGTAAGCATAACGTAATATATTGAAAAGTTAATAGGTACCTTTGCCAAAAATATCGGAACATACATCAGTTGTTTCCCATTGATCTGGCACTTGCAATGATTCAATTTTTCCTTCTTCAATATCAAATAGTAATTTTAAAAATGTTTTGTCAGTCAAAAGCTTTTTTGGCAATTTTTAGGACTTTTTTTAAAATTTGAAAATTTAATTTAGCTGTAATAAAGCATAATTTTCTTTTTCTTTTTCTTTTTTAGAATCTTTATTATAACTTATTTTAGTTTTTTCATACGTTTTTGCCTTCAATATCTTCAAACATTAAGAATTATGCAAAAAAAATTCTCAATTGGCATGGCAGCATAACATTACGTGCTTCCTCAAAAATATTATGAATTTGTAAATCGTGTTCCACTTAACCTAAAGCAATAACAGCATCTTTAAATTAACTATAAAGTATTGCGTTAACTAACCTTAACATTTCAATGGATTCTGCTCCATTCATGCGGTTTAAAATTACTTACTACTTTACAAGTTACGAAATCACGCGACTCATAATTAAACACTAAAAATAAAGTAGTTATGTTACATCACACAATTCTTATTTTAAGATAGAGTATTAGATTTTCAGTAAAATCTTTTGCTTCTTACCTCAAAGCCTACGTAAAGGGTTACAATTCATTAATAGCATTTTCTGAGCAATACTTCAATATTTATTTTCATCCTCTTTAGACACTTTTTCTAGCTCTTCCTTAATAATCATTTTATCCATACAATCTGTTAATACATCTCCATACCACCCTTCAGGTAGTACTATACCACACTGGTTTTTTTTTTCTTTCAAATTCTCAATATATTTAATAATTGCATTATTGAATATATATAGAAAAGCATGACATGATATTTTCTCACTTAATTAAAAAACAATGAACAATTTTATGGAATATTTTCTTACCATGGGCACAAAGTGCAACTGACGCTTTGCGCCCTCGGGTCACACTTTGCACCCTTGTAATCACCTTAGGCTCATGGGCAGAAAAGTACTTTGGACCCGGATTTACTGGGCACAAAGTGTGCCCACAAGCGCAAAATTACACTTTGCGCCCTTGGTAAGAAAATTATTATACGACTCGGGCACCAACATACAACAAGCGCGCCCTTCGGGCGCTCATGTTTGTACTTTGTGCCCTAGTGACGTAATGTACCATTTAACCTTAGACCTCGCTGGTAGCTTTATTTATCGCGAAAAAGGTAAAAATTATCTGTTCCTCTTTATGGAAATATGTTAAATATTTCAGTAAAATTTACTATTATGTCTTCAACTTAGATAATGGGCAATGTTTAAAAGAAAAAGAAATTGTGCGCAATAAAAACTCCATATTATTAAAAAACTTGATGTACATATTGATGTACATGTTTTAATGTATATGTATTCATGTTACAATTTAATTTTTTAATGTTACAAATTTAATTTTTCAAAATAAATTAGTCATTTAAGAGAAATTTTATTTCAATCAAAGATATTTAATAAAACAAAACAGTATGCGTTAAAACGATATCTGCGTATGATAATATAGTGTAATTTTGTTTTTTTATAAAAGGAAGAAGTATAAAATAATTATCAAAAGGACCCCGCACAAACCCTTAGGATATTCTCTCTCGGTTAAATTGGCTGAAAATTTTATTTATTACAGATTAAGTTATCCTGAATAAGATACAACTATTTTTTTCCAAACAAATGGCTAGTTTTTTAGAAAAAAATTGTTGAGGATGGCGATTTGTCATGAGGTTAGTTTGACAGGCGGCATGAACCATTACAACCTTATAATGTATATATACACACATATATATGTATATTTATTGTTTTTGACTCTTGATCGCCGTTTGCACCTGCTGGAGAAGAGCGCGTGATAAATTCTTAATGAAGCAAGAGTCGACGGAGGGGTTAGGAGTTAGGGGTTAGGGGGTAAGAGAGGAGTGAATTATCCCATAGCCTTAACGACGTGGTTTGAACGCTCGGATAGGCATAATCAACTGTGCAATAGACGTTTATTATATATGCTCTCATCTTCAATTGAATATGCTTGTTAAAACCATTTATAGTATTTTGCAATTTCTCACGGTCTTATTCATCATGAAAACTCTATTATTGTTTTTTTTTAATTTAACTTTGATGTGCTATACAATTATTCTTACATGTGATATTTTTCCTATTTCATTTGAGGCACTAATAAAGTTCCTTTCTGTTTCTGCTCTTTTACTGTAGTCTAAAGGTCTAATACAAGCCCAGAACATATTTTTTATTTAATAAGAGTCCCCGAGTACTAAGTGCCCATTTTATTGTTCCTAATTGATTTAAGAATATGTTATTAATAATTCCCTTCTCTGATAAGTTCTTGTGTATTACTCTTAAATAATTATTATAGTAAGTACACTATACTTTTACTTTGTATTATTAGATGAACCTGCACCATCTCCCACTCCCAACCTCGTAGCTGTCTCTGATGAGAAGCCGTCACCACTGATCCGACCTATTTATCAACAACTGCAGTGTCATGAGCGGTCGTGCTCTTCCTCTCACCTGGGTGGCCGTTACTACTATCCCGCTCTAATGCTATTCACCGTTGGTCCGATTCAAGCCCTAAACTTAGCAGCGGTTGATGTTCTTGAGTTGCAATCCTTCCTATTAAATACTCAGATAAGTTCAATAAATTATTAATGTATAAATAATCGTAATAGTAACGCGTTACTTTGTTTCAATATTTTTATTAGATACACCAGTACCAACTCCTATTCCTTGTCTCGCAGCTGGCTTTGATGAGAAGCCGTCACCTCTAATCCGACCTGTTTGCTAACAACTGCAGGGCCGTTAACAATCGTGCTCTGCCTTTTGTTGAAGTGAAAAACTAGAATAATACTTTCTTTGATACTCTAATACTTTCTTTTAAACAATTATTTTTGTGACGAACATTAGGATCCAATTAGCATTGAGAACTGTTTGGACTCTTGTTTTTCGAAACAAGTTGAAAGACGAGTATTGAGATCTATTCAAATATCTGTTGCTTCACTGATCTCAGAACCTTCATAATTAACAGATTTAATGCATACCTTGTGATACATGCGACCAATTTGAGATGTACGTTAAGGCAAACCTTGAGATTTATTGAAAAATACGTTATAGGACGTAATATAAGACCAGATTTAAGATAAAGTGTTTGACTCTCTTTGAAACCGTTTACATACTTTCTGCCAGACTTTCAGCCAGACGTACAGCAGCTAGACTTTGAACCAGACTTTGAGCCAGACATACAGCCAGACTTTCAGCCAGACATACAGCTAGACTTCCAGTCAGACATTTAGCAAGTTTTTCTGCCAGATATTGAGCCAAACTTCCAGCCAGACTTTCAGCCAGACATACAGCCAGACATACAGCTAGACTTTGACCCAGGCTTTGAGCCAGACATACAGTCAGACTTTCCGCCAGACATTGAGCAAAACATCAAGTCAGAATTCCAGATATGCTTACTGCCAGACATTAAGCCAAATATCTAGTCAGACATACAGCAAGACTTTCTGCCAGACTTTCAGCCGGACATAAAGCCAGACATTCAGTCACATTTTCTGCCAGACTTTCAGCCTGACATACAGCCAGATACACATCTAGACATTAAGCCAGACTTCCAGACATACATTTGGTAATTCTATCTGCCAGACATTGATCAAAACATCAAGTCAGGTATCCAGCCATACTTACTGCCAGACATTAAGCCAAACTTCCAGTCAGATATTCAGAATGTTTTTTGCCAGACATTGAGCCAGTTTTTTTGCCAGACTTTCATCATATTTTACATATCTCCATTTGATTTTTTCAAGAGATATTTTTTTTTTTAATAGCAAAGATACAGCATGCAGTTATCACTAGTAGTACACTATTCATTCACGTCACTGACAAATTATAACTTTAAAAATAATTAACGTGTCCTTAATAATCAATGTTGAATAAGAGAATTTTTTGTATACTGTAGAAAAAAGATTAGCGTCGTTGTGAAAAAGGTATGACTGTGACGTATTATCCGGACTTCGGACTTCACACTTTGTCAATTGTTTTTTTTTCCATTTTCACGTCTACTTGATCGTTGGTTCACCGGCAAACTTTGTAACTTGATGCAGTACTGTAAGATTTTAATCGCACAGCTAAAACTTACAAAACAATAAGTATCGAACCATTGTTATAAAAACAATATAAACATAATGACTGTAAACATTTTTTGGTTAGCTTTTTTTTCGACTTAAATAAGGGAGAAAATATTTTTTTAAATTTACAAAAGATATCACTGGAGAATTTAGCAGAACAATAAAAAACAATTTTAGCAATACAACATAGCAAAAATAAAGCATTAGACACTATTTTCAATTTTATTTCGTAAACGGCAGTGAAAAATTTCAATCGTACGAAATGAATCATTTTCTATGAGTTTAGAAGGATTTTGATTTTTTAAAACTACACAATAAATAATTTCAGCATTATTTTAAAGGCTTACATCAAATTCACATGTTTATTAATTTTGCTACTTACAAAATTCAACCACAAAAACTTAAAATAATAGAGAAAGTGAGATAGTAGTTTACGTCAAAAAATATGCATGTCTCCGAGTTGGTCCATGAACCCGTGGGCTCTTGCCTTCGGTGGGAGAGGGGGTACTGTGCGGCCGACCACGTTCGAGCTGCAGGGCGTGCCATTGCCCACGCTCGACATCACCTGTGCCTACAACCATCTGGGTATATTTATACCCACAGGGTACCAGGTCCGACAAACTCCGGTGTCAACAAGGTCGGTAACTCTTGGCTCGCCCCTTGGCTGAAGTTGGATGTGGTGGGCACGTTTCTGCTGCCACGCCTTGACTTCGTCATGCAGGGGGCGAGCATCGAGAAGCAATGCTTCACAGCAGCAGACCAGGAGGTCCAAAGGTTCGCCAAGAGCTGGTTGAGCCTCCCTCAGCAGGCGAGCACAGAGTTGGTACACGTACCACCGAAACAGGGCTTCAGTGGGCTGCTCTAGCTCACGGATTTATAGGACCTGCTCACGGTGGCTCATAGTTACACAATCCTGTACGCCAGAAATCCCACCGTGAACGAGTTGGTCATGGAGCTGTTAAAGTCTGGCTGGAAGTCTGGCTCAAAGTCTGGCAGATAGAATGACCGAATGTATGTCTGGAAGTCTGGCTTAATGTCTGGCTGTATGTCTGGCAGATGAAATGACCAAATGTATGTCTGGAATTCTGGCTTAATGTCTGGCAGAAAGTCTGGCTGGAAGTCTGGCTCAAAGTCTGTCAGAAAATCTGGCTGAATGTCTGGCTGGAAGTCTGGCTCTAAGTCTTGTTGAATGTCTGGCAGAAAGTATGGCTTGAAGTCTGGCTAAATGTCTTTTACGAAGTCTGGCTAAAAGTGTGGCTTTGATTTTTGTCTTACGTCTGGATGAAACTCTAAAATTCTATTAAAAAGACTTGAACATAATGTCAACATTTGTTTAGTAATTACAAACTACAAATCTACAAAAAAGCCCATAATTTCATTGGGGTTATTCACTCCTCTCTTAGCCTAACCCCTCTGTCGACTCTTGCTTTATTAAGAATTTATCACGCGCTCTTTTCCAGCAGGTGCAAACGGCGATCAAGAGTCAAAAACAATAAATATACATAGATATGTGTATATATATACATTATAAGGTTGTAATGGTTCATGCCGCCTGTCAAACTAACCTTATAACAAATCACCATCTTCAAAAATTTTTTCCTATAAAAACAGCCATTTGTTTGGAAAAAAATAGTAGCATCTTATTCAGGATAACTTAATCTGTAATAAATAAAATTTTCAGCCAATTTAACCGAGAGAGAATATCCTAAGGGTTTGTGCAGGGTCCTTTCTCTTATTATATAATAAAACAATATTTAAATAGTAATTTTTTTTACTTTATACAATTATTTATTGTTTAAATGAACTGTGCGAAAGTATAACGTATAATTTTATACTTTTGCAAATGTATAAAAATTAAATTTTTTTATCCATCTCAAAATAGTTAACGTCAAAAGTTTCTTTTCAAACATTTTTTTTACAAATTATTATCTCTTCAATTTAAATATAAAATCCATTCCCATTTTCATCTTGATAATTTAAAAAATCGTGATTTAATCTTCATTTAATTTATCACATATTAAGTTAAACGCTTTAAAAATAAACCTTTTATTCTTTAACCATTTTTCAAATACAATAGCAAAAAGACAAAACCAATTTTTAAGACAATTAGTTAGTATATAATTTATAAAAACGCAAACAAAAGATAACATATCAAAATTCAACAGTGTCATAAAGTTGGGCAAAAACATCACTTCTCCTATAGAAAAAAGTAGCATTGTTTACAGAAAAAAGTGTACACAATGTAAAAAAAGTATATTGGTCGGACTGGCAGACAATTAAAAAAAAGGAACCTGTGAGCATATTAGGGATGTAATAAATAAAAGTGATAAGTCGGCATTAGGTGAACATGCGTCATCCACTAAACACACATTTGATTTTGACAGTTCGAAATTTTCGATACTGAACGAAATATATATAAAAAACTTTTTTCAGAAATGGCACATATTTAGTGACTAACGACAAGTTGAACAGAATAACCGATACGCACAATCTAAAAAATTGTTACAAGATTTTTAAAAATATTTTAAGAATTAATTAATAGTTTTGTGCCCCCTTTAATCCCCACCTTTGATCGCAAGCTCGTCACCTCTCGTAACTTATTTATTATATACACGTAAATATTTATTATACATTTACACTCAGAGAAATTTTTTATAAATTTTATGGTAAATGCCCATAAAAATTACTGTGCAGAATTGTAAACGTGGGACTAGGTCGTCACTCCGGACTTTTTACCTAACCTTAACAATTTTTACCGTTACGCCCAGTAAAAATCATCGGGCCCCAAAAAAAAATGCCCCTTGCGATTCACAAGCGAATGTTCACTGTAGATAAAACAGAGACTGTAGTTTAATTGCATTGTATTTGAATAAGCAATAAAGTTATTATAATATATACTTTCTTTAAAAATATTATGTACATCGGACAGTCCACTTGCAATGTCAAATCAGCTTTCGTTACAAGTGTTTAAATAAATTTAATTGATACATTTTAATAATTGTACTGAAAGATTTATTTTGAATGGTACAATGTTCAAGTAGTTACATCAATAGAAAAAAAAAAAAAAAAAAAAAAATGAGTCAGTGATATCGTACTACAATCAAGTACTTAAAAAAATATTTTTTGTCGCATCTTGTACTGACAACAAATACGTTAACTGTGGTCTCTATTTAACCTACAGTGAACTTAGGCTCGTGAGTCGTCAGGGAAATTTTTGTTGGGGGCCCGATAATTTTTACTGGGCGTAACGGTAAAAATTGTTAAGGTTAGATAAAAAATCCAGAGTGACGACCTAGTCCAACCATTCCGCACGGTAATTTTTATGAGCATTTATAATAAAATTTATAAAAAATTTCTCTGAGTGTACTGATATACTATTATAAGCCTTATCTGTAACTCAATTAATGAGAGGGCAAATTGGGAGGAAAACTTCAAATGTGTCTAATGAATAAAATTTTAGGTGTTAAGAAACTGATGTAGAAAATATGCAGCATATGCTGAAAACTACCGTGCATTTCTTGTGCCATAAAATAATCGTTGGCCCTGAAAAGCCGTTAATTGGCAGTTCCTCCGGTATAATCTATGAACAGGACTATTTTTTAATGCTGTTCAGATTTAAAACTCACAAAAAATACGTAACTGAAAAAAAAATTTTTCTCTTATCTCACAACTTTATTACCACAGCAACAAAGTCTTGGAGCTCAATCTCTACATTTTTTTATCACCAAAAAATTTTAAATACACATTCTACCTACTGAAGAATCTTGATGATTCAAGAGATTACTGTGAGGGTACAATTACAAGCTGATCTCTGACGTAATAGATTCTTTATTTGTCGATATTGACGCTGCTGTTCCAATCTCAATAAATTTTCTACATTAGTTTCTTAACACCTAAAATTTTATTCATTAGATACATTCAAAGTTTTCCTTCCAATTTGCCCTCTCATTAATTTAGTTACAGATAAGGCTTATAATAGTATATCAGTACACTCAGAGAAACTTTTTATAAATTTTATTATAAATGCTCATAAAAATTACCGTGCGGAATGGTTGGACTAGGTCGTCACTCTGGATTTTTTATCTAACCTTAACAATTTTTACCGTTACGCCCAGTACAAATTATCGGGCCCCCAACAAAAATTCCCCTGACGACTCACGAGCCTAAGTTCACTGTAGGTTAAATAAAGACCACAGTTAACGTATTTGTTGTCAGTACAAGATGCGACAAAAAACATTTTTTTAAGTACTTGATTATAGTACGATATCACTGTACTCATTTTTTTTTTTTTTTTTTTTTTTTATTGATGTAACTGCTTGGACATTGTACCATTCAAAATAAATCTTTCAGTACAATTATTAAAATGTATCAATTAAATTTATTTAAACACTTGTAACGAAAGCTGATTTGACATTGCAAGCGGACTGTCCGATGTACATAATATTTTTAAAGAAAGTATATACTATAATAACTTTATTGCTTATTTAAATACAATGCAATTAAACTACAGTCTCTGTTTTATCTACAGTGAACATTCACTTGTGAGTCACGAGGGGGATTTTTTTTGGGGGCCCGATGATTTTTACTGGGCGTAACGGTAAAAATTGTTAAGGTTAGGTAAAAAGTCTGGAGTGATGACCTAGTTCCACGTTTACAATATATTCTGCACAGTAATTTTTATTGGCATTTATCATCAAATTTATAAAAAATTTCTCTGAGTGTATATGTATATTAAATATTTACGTGTATATAATAAATAAGTTACAAGAGGTGACGAGCTTGCGATCAAAGGTGGGGAGTAAAGGGGACACAAAACTATTAGTTAATTCTTAAAATATTTGTAAAAATCTTGTAACAATTTTTTAGATTGTTCGTATCGGTTAGAGCCAAGAGCCATCGTACAAGCCAGAGAAGATCATCCTAAGGTATAGAGGCAATCACGTTTGCTGGAAACTTCAGTCGAGAAAGAGCTTACTTAAAAAGCTTACTGATCCTTTTCTTGGCGACTTTTCTTTATATATTAGTAAGATATTACTATACCAAGTGATAATAATTTTGTAGCTTACCGTGCTTATAAACTTTTTCAGGATTAAAGTCATATTTACACTTTTTTTTACAAACAAATAATTTGTCTTCACTTTAATTGTAACCTATAAATATACGTAAGACACATTTCAAACAGACAGCTGTCCGTTACCTCCTCTGCAAACGGCAATTGAACAGTGTGCCCTGTTCACATAGAGCGTCAATAGTAATCTGCAATCCATTTGAATGCACGGGTGCGAGAGAGATGACGGATTATTCGCCCTCTCTTTTGCACTTGCGCATTTAAACGGATTGCAGAAAAGTATTGACACCCCGTGTAAACAGGGCACTCTGTTCAATGGCTCTCGGCTGCAGTAGCAATACTTTTTCCCCCTCTTCTCTAGGTAGTATTGCTTTTATTGCGTTGCACACTCCTATTGATGTTGCGACTGAACGCAGCCTAACAATGTGTCCAGAAGTATCAGAGTTTAGTAGAAGGAGAACACAGAGGGTGCTACAGATAAATACAAATGCGCTGCCTCGAGGATATTATATATATATATATATATATATATATATATATATATATATATATATATATATATATATATATATATATATATATATATATATATATATATATACATACTAGTGGGGCTCCGCCCCCCTGCGCGCTCCGCGCGCCAACCCCCCCTTTTATTGTGTTATAAGTGTAATTTTTTTAAAATAAGGTTTGTATTAATATTTTTTAAGGCCTTAAAAATGATAAAATTAATTGTTAGTATAAAAATAATATGTTGAAGTATATTTTACAGAATTCGGAAGACTATGGTATTTTTCGAAAATACTCGGGAATAAATTTTCTACGCTGGGATATGATTACTGGTCTGTTTTTAAAGAAATATAAAGAACAAGCTGCTAATTTCAAATAAAAGTGGTAAATTTTATATAGACAGAGAGATGTGCCCTTGAATTTTTGTTGGTGAGCTTTATTATTTCTTCTAGTGGCTCCCTTTTTTAAATGAGCTGTCTATCCTGTATGTGTCAATAGATATTTCTAAGCTCTTATAACTATATATGCCCCCTGTGCGCTCTGCGCACTAACCCCCGTAATTGCAAATTAGATTTACGAAGTATGGAAAAATACCCAAATTAAATTAATTGTTACTTAAAATTTATGTATGTAATAAATGTTTATTGATCATAATTAATTACATGAACTTTTAACAATCACTTTTTATTTTCCCTCACTAATATCAGCTATTACTATGGGATTAGTAGAACACGATTTTCAAAACAATATAATTTTTGAAGAAGCATGTAACGTTATGCTGCCTTTTCAACTACGAAAATTTTTCGCATGGTTTATTATGTCTGAAAATTTTTTTGGTAATATTATTTGGAACAAATACAAAAAATTTTTCATTGAAAATTGTAAAGATGATCAAAATAAAGCTCTTTTACATTTAAACGAAATTTTTAATTCTGAAAATATGTCTTGTAAAGATTTCAGTTAACCAGAACCAACAGAAACAATGAAAGAAAATATTGATACTGACAATGATGAAATAATATTTTGTAAACATAAATTCCATAAAATGTTTTTACAACTCAATCATGATGAATGTCGAATTTTTCAAGAAATAATAAAATTTAAAAAAAAATTTTTTTCATCGATGGTCCTGGTGGATCTGGAAAAACTTTTCTATACAAAAGATTAATTTATTATTTCATATCAATTGAAAAAAAATTCTTACAATGGCTTGGATAGGTATTGCTTCTATTCTGCTTCCAAAGGGAATGACCACTTACAGAACTTTCAGACTTCCTTTGGAATTAAGCACCATAAAAAGTGCATTCTTCCAGTTTGAGCCAGATAAACAAAAATTACGTAATGTAAAAGTAATTATTTTGGATAAAGCTTCTATGGTACCAAAAAAAGCGTTAGAAATTGCTGATAGGACTTAAAAAGATTTATCTAGTGGTAATAAACCTTTTGGAAATAAAATAATAATTTTAGGTGGAGACTTTCGTCAAATTCTCCCAGTACTAAAAAACGGAAGCAAAATTACTATTGTTCAAGAAACCATAAAATTTTCCAATTTTTGTCCTTTATTTAATATTTTCTATTTAAAAAATAATATACGTTCAATTGATAAAAAATTATCTTCATTGCTACTGGATATAGGAGAAGGCAAAATTAAAACTTTTATAATCCCTCAGACATTGAAAACAAATGATATGTGTTCTTAAATTTTTAATAATGATAATTCTTTTATAAGTAAAGCTAAATTAACATCTCACAATAAATACACTCACTTTTTGAACAAAAAAATTTAAAATAATATGGTAGGAATATTAGTAACGTACTATAGTATTGATAACGCAAATCACAAAGAAGTAGATAAATTAGACAATAATATTTATACTAATTTCTCTACAGAATATTTAAATAGTAGTAAAGAAAGTCTTTTTTCACACGAATTAGATTTAAAAATCAATGCTATGGTTATAATAATACGCAACTTAAACATATCTGAAGGACTTTACAATGGTACAAGATTATGAATTACAAAATTATTTACATACAACATCGAAGCTGGAATAATCTCAGGTAAAAAAAAGGAAATAAAGTCTTTAGTCTAAGTATAACACTCAATACAAACAATTCTTCTTCACTACCATTTATATTGTACAGAAAACGATTTCCATTTATCTTAACTCTTCCTATGGCTATCAATAATTCTTAAGGTCAAAGTTTTGATGCCTAAGGGTTGAACTTTAGAAAACCATTATTTTCTAATGGGCAATTATATGTTGCACTGTCTAGATGTTGAAACCAAAAAAAATTTGAAATTAAAAATATTGTTTGGAATGAAATTTTAGAGTAACAAAAAAACTATTCTATAGTTCATTACTATTTTTATACTCTCTTGCAAATTTTGTCTTTCATCAAAAAAGCAAATTTCAGTACCGTCTAGTACCCAGATTTATGTAATCATAAACAATCCGTTTTTTGTTACATGTTTTCAGATACACCATCGTGGATGCAAAATTTTATCAGTGTGATAAATGTAACTCAAAATTTTCAAATCAAGAGTGTCTATCATCGCACGAAAAAATTCACAAAAAAAAATTTTTGTATGTGATCTGTGTAGCATTATAATATTCAACAAGAAAAACTATTTGCGTCACACAAAGGAATGCCAAAACATTGAAAAAATTTTTAAGAGTATCAAATGCGAAAAAAGTTTAAAAAGAAATCATCACTTACAGAGACATTTGAAAAGTCATGAAAAAAACGTTCAAAAAAATTTTTGTCAAAATTGTGGAAAAGGTTATGTAGGGTTAACTTAATTTTTTATTTTTATTATAAAATTATTTTAACAAGTTCTAACACCTCAAAAAAATTTCGGTGCTCTCTTGAGATCCTAAACAACAATTTTAAATTTACTGAGTCAATATTTAGTATCAAACTGTCTTACAATCATGGTAACAAAATAAAGTGAATTTACGGGTTTACGGTAGATGGTGCGTTTACCCCTAAAAACAGAGCACCTAAAAAGACATTTTAGAGTATGTAATCAAAATAAACATCGTAAGTAAGATAATTGTAACAAAATTTGTTGTTACGGTCAAATAAAATTATATGTGAAAATTAGACCACTTGTAACGGTTAATATACAAGGCTTTACTAATATATTTACATTATATATGGGGAAAATGGGGGGGAGCTGAGTGGAGCGGGGGGGTGGTGGGGGGGTGGGGGGGAGCAAAACCTCGCTCTAACTCTTATGACTATATAATATAGGAAGATATATATATATATACACATATATTTATATAAGAGACGTTCGTTGTCAAACGGAACAAAGATCTACCCAAAATTCTGAAAGTTGTAAACAATGTTTTATGGGCGCAAACTGTAGCTTAGTTAGTAGGCCTACTTTTGCGGTCTGGCTTTTATCTAAAACTCAAAATGGCGGACCAATATGGCGGCTGTAATCAGTCAAAATCACTCTGAGGTAGCAGTTTTACCTCATTTAAAATAATTTTGGACTTTCAAAAACCTCAATTAAAGCTTAATAATATATATTTTCCATCGCTGATCACAAATCTATGCTTATTTTTGATCAAGCACATCACTAATCTTTCCTTACCTCAAAAATTCGAAGGAATGTAGTTTTGCGTAGTTTTTTGACATTTTGCACGTCAAAAAATTCTTAAAAAATAATTATCAAGTGTATTTTTTGTATCGAATTATGAATCGACACTCTATTTTAATCTAACATATTGCTGAATCTTTCTAACCTTAAAAATCTTAAGATAAATCTGTAGTTTTTGATCGTATGATGCGTCAAGAAATTCTAAAAAAAAATAACCATCATGAACTTTTCATAGAATGATAAAAAATATTTATTACTTTTCATTGCACTGATTACTGATTTTTCCTAACCTCAAAAAACTTCGAAATAAAGCAATTATGCTTTGTTTTTCATTGTTTAGAATGAGAAACAATTTAGGACAGATCGCAAATTTTTTTATTTTTACTGCTGAATTATAACACATATGTATATTTTATAGGTAATATTGCTGTCTGTCACCAACCTTTAAACACTTTTTGATTAAGACATTTTACTTAGTTTCAAACCATGTTCGACCGTTCTATTATTTGTATCGTATAAAGAAAAATCCAATGTACTGATACATATCTATTTGAAGAAGAAAAGAAATATCATTAGAGAAATATATTTATCATGTTGAAGAAATGATGATAATATAACAAAAGTTTATGATTTTTAAAAAAATATAAAAGAACAAAAATATAATATCAGGAAGTTTTTTGCCAATTAATTGACAGCGGTTTTTGTTTTCTTAGCAATATTTGGTTGTTAATAGTACTTCAGTTGCACTCGAGTACCTAAATGCAGTCAGGGTATTTTTGGATGAGACCGTGAAAGCATATATATTGCATCAAAAAATGGATCAGACTTATTAGTAAATAAATAGTAATATGTAGTTCTGCCAAAAAGCTTTTTAAAATATTAAGTACTTTGATTATTATTAATATAATAATAGACTTTTTTTCATCATTTGATGAACAAAAAACTAATCCACTATTTTTGCCAAGCCGGTATGGTTATCTACTTGAAAAAAGGATGACGGAATCGTAAGTGTAATTATACTTCAAGAAAGCAGTACAGCATTACACATGGTATTACATCTGGCTTTATGACATCCCATGTCATATACTTAATATTTATTACTTCAAAACACAGAGTTTCGTTTTGAAATTATAAGAAACAAAAGCTCAGCGATCTTGAACCATCGAGCGGTATATCTGCTTCTACAATCGCGTGACATTCAACTTACTTCTTGTAAAACAAGCTACCGTCGCAAAACTCGAACTACGCGTGCACTCTCAAACAATCTTATAAAATGCTCATCTTACAACATCAATTTGAAGTGGTACATCCAAGAATGTGAATACTCAATAATTTCAACATTCTTTACTGCGTAGGTCCACAAGAAACATCATACACAATTTTAACAGCAACTTGTACTTAAAGTAAACGCACATAACAATATTCGCCTTTTCTCTTTCATCAAGTGCTCCGAAGTAACTATAAAGGTTGGAGACTGAGTTCTGTTGCGTCTTTTAAGCGGATGTAAGATTTAGTTCGGTGATTCAGCTACGTGTTAAAAGCGTGAATTTCAAGCAAATGTAAGACTTAGTTCGGTGACTAAGCTGTGTAAGAAAAGTTCGAGAAAACCAGAACACTGTAAACTTGCCTTAAAAGTGAATCAAGGAGGAACAAGAAAGAAAGGACGTCGACTTGGGTTCCGATGTGAAAAGCAGCAGCCTAATTATTGTCATCACCACGAGTACTCTTGTGTAGGATCAGGATCATCATTCCGGTCAATCTTATGAGATCTTACGATTGCATGCGCGCAAGCTGCGGCTAACCATCGATTATAGAAGTAAGTTAAGTTAAGAAAAACTGTAAATTGTATAATATTGATAATGCGTATCCGAAACTTTATTATTTATACTATTTGTAAAATTAACTATTTCTGGCTTTTCTAAATTTATTAAATCGTAAAATAAGCCATAACTTGATTGTTGATTAAATTAATTTTCTTAATTCAAAAACATTCCAATGACTTAAGTATATGAATCATTTCAAGATCTAATCATTCTAATTGATCAACACATAATTCTTACCTTAATAAATAAATTGAATATCGAGGAAAAATAAAATAGTCACTGCATGACAAAGACCTTTACAAGGATGTGAGATAAAAAGACGAATAAGATACGCTACTATCGTATGACATAAGCCATAAACTCTAACAGTAGGTCAACGCCAGCATAGCGTACACCACTCTATACATATCACTCGGTGAAACCTAACACCACAACGCCGAGTCAACGATTTCAAAGAAAAGTATACTGTAAGTAAAAGCAAATAAGGCCTTTGAGCCGACGGGTCGTTCCTGACAAACAAGAATAAAATTTATTTGTTCGTAGAACAAATTTACGAGTTCCACCCTTCACTTATAGAAGTTCGGACGTAACAGCTTTACATCAGGGGTTTCGGATTTGACATGCCATGTAAAATTCCATATGGAAAAACATGTGGAATAACAAATTGGAAAAAAAAAAATTTTGTTATCAAAAAATAACTGCAAAATACCGTGATATGTTATTTACTGTAGAAAGTAAAAAAAAAAAAGAACACTTTTCTCAAGACTTATACCCACTATGTCCTGCACTTAAACTAGTCCATTGTTCGGAGACAAAGAAAAACGATTTAATCTTTTATATTTCAGTAGAGAAAAAACTGGTTATTTCCCTCGAGAATTTCTCTAAGAATGCGAGGAAAATAGTTTTGTCCAAATCGAATTTGCGAAAAGTAAACGAAAGCCAGCTTCGAACCTTAAATTTGTCAATTACTGCTGAGATACTGCAACAAAGGATTTGCAATTCGTGTCGTCTGCGTATAAAAAGTATCAAAGAAGAAAAAAATGACGATATTGGAAATTATCAAGTCGAAATGGTATGTATCAGTGTATTAATGTTGAATGTAACTGTATTATAATATTAAAAATTGTTATTGGAATCTAACTTTTACGTACAGCTTCAAACAGTGTAGTATGCTCTTAATTCTTTTAGGCCATTAACTTCTTTAAGTCGATCAAATCAATTTCTTGAAAAATGATTATGTTTTAAATTAAATGTTAAAATTAAATTACTAAAATTCATTTTATTGTATTTCAATTTAATGGAAATTATTATACTTCCGCTATTTTAAATAATATAAATAATAAGTTTCTATATTATTTATAGCAGGAAAACAAGAAAGCATTAAGCAGCGAAGAATCTGACAATAAAAGTAGAAGTGAATCTACCTCTGGGGCGACTGAAGAAAATACAGCGTTACTTAACGATTGTATTTAATCTTGAATAAAGGATTAGCTGCCTTAGGACCCTTATTCTGTCTGTGTGTGTGCAATACATGAAAATTTTAAATTATTGATTGACGGAGCAAATTTAAAATCAGTCACTGCTGATTCGCCGCAACCTACAAAAAATTACCACGATTGTTTAGATCGCATGATTTGTCCTAGTAAATCTACTAATTGCTTTTTAGGAGAATGTGATGAATGTCCTGGCATAACTATTATTAATCAACTCGAACAAACTTTTCAAGACAAAATATTTGAAAACATTACATATAGACAGTGGATTACAACCGAAAGAACAACTGTACAAACACTAACATCATCTGTTGATGAATTTTTACAAAACTTAAGTAACGGTTTGTCCAAATTATTGACACATTAATTTTTAGTAAATAAACAGAGATTTTTTAAATGAAAAAAAAATGAAATTACTGTAAAATAAATGTATTGTCATTTGTGATTTTTCTGAGAATTATTCTTTTATAATTCAAAATTCTGTACAAGGTATTCACTAGAATAACGCTCAAGTGATGATACATCCATTTTCTATTTATTACAAAGATGACAAAAACGAATTGCAGCTAAAAAGTTTAGTAAGTATGTCTGATTGTTTACGATATGACACAACTGCAGTCCATATTTTTCAAAAACAATTAGTACAATTCATAAAATTTAATTTAAAGGGGGTTAACAAAATAATGTATTTTTCGGACGTTGCTAGTGGGCAATACAAAAATAAGAAAAATTATTAACCTTTCACACCACGAAACAGATTTTTAAATTATCAGCTGAGTGGCACTTTTTTCTGACTTCACATGGAAAAGGGCCATGTGATGGACTTCAGGGTACTTTAAAAAGACTTGCAGCTAGAGCTAGCCTGAAAAGGGTTAATAACCCTATCCGAACACCAAAAGATTTATTCGACTGGGCAACAGAAGCATTACCGAATATAACTTGTTGTTATTCGACAGTTAATGAATACAAATTGGAAGAAAAACAATTGTCCAAACGTTTCCAAAAAGCTTTAACAACAAAAGGAACTTTAAAACATTATTGTATCAATCTGATTTCTTTACAGCAATTGGAAGCAAAACGGTTTTCATCTTGCGAAAATAAAGATATTGTAAAAATTTTTAAACAGAAAATGTAAACATTGTCTTACTTTTAAATATTGTACTTATAATTATACTCCAAATATTGTTCTTATTAACTAATGCATTATCGAAATCTTAAAAAAAAAATTACATTTTCAACAATGTTTTTTTATTTATTTTTATTTATGTATTTTTTCCCATCTTCTTGGCTAATCAAATATGTTTTTTATTAAAAAAAATGAAACAATTATTTGTATTTAAGGGATAAACGGTGTAAAATAAGAATATGAGCCGTAAAATGTGACCCACGTGTCGATGTGACGTACCATGCTAAATTAATTAATTTTTTCCTCACAGTAAAAATATTTTTCCATTGTTTTTAAAAGTGTTTTCGGTAGAAAATTTGACGCAGAATACGATAAAAATAGTAAAAAATTGATTCATGGGTGGCGCCACTGTTAAAAAACCGATTTAAACATTTAAATTGTTAATAACAGTTTGAATTTTTTGACAATTTGTTTTGTAAGTACTTTTTTCTTAAAGCTTGTCTTTTTACCTTCAAAATTAAAAAAAATGAATTTCTTAGCTTAAATAGAACCGGCGTTATGAATTTTTGAAAAATAGGCTATTATCGATAAATCATCAAATTCACGAATTTTCGATCTTGTTTATTTTTCAAAATATCGAAAATAAAAAAAAACCTCTGATACGTATGTTTTTTTTCGATATAGAACTCGTAAAAAAAGTTTCAGTTAAATCTAAAATGTATCGGTCAGAAAGGTTTTTGGTTTGTAAAAGAGCGTCCCATATTTTGTTTATAATTGATCGAATCGTCGTATTTCCGTAGATTAACCTATATTTTTCTTACAGCAGTGCTGCCAACTATCAAAGTTTTTTGAGTAAATTAAGGCTGTAAGATAAGGGTTGGTATCCTTACTTGCTAGAACTTTTGGACTATTTATTATTTATTTTTTACTTTCATAATAAATCAACAATTGTTTACACAATTTTTTCATTTTTTTTTAATTAAAATTTTTTTTGTATTTTGTGAATACGCTAGTTCATTTTTACTGTGTTTTATTCTTTCAAGATTTTTCTATTCGTTACTACGGTGATTTTTGGACTCAAGGACGTTTATCACAATAAGCAAGGAAAAAGTTCAGAGAACCGAGAGGAACAAAAATATATGCAATAACGTTGGAAATTATTTTTCTAATATGAGTGTACTTAACTACACGCTTTTATGCAAACTTGACTCCTTTTTTCTTGTGTTATTAAAAAAAAAAAAAAAAAAAAAAAAAACTTGTGAATCTGTTTGGAAATTTAATAGCTTTATCTAAAGGTAAATAATGTATCATACAAGAAAAAATTGGAAGATTTTTACAAATCATATAAATGCAATTTTACGTGATTTTTTTATAATCTTTCATATAAAATTGAGATTTTTTAAGAGGAAAAATATAAAAAAAGGGTACAGTTCAAGGAGCTGCAATGTTTTTTTTGCGCTATTTCGAATATACATGTGATGTTTGAATAATATTTGCCAAAAAACCTATGTGTCATGGACGTTCTGAGAGAACATTCATTAGCATTTAATACGACCCTATTAAAGAAAGTGGTACGGCAGGATGGTTTTTCTTAACCTTTTCAAAAATAAAAAATTAGCGGTTATAGCTGAACTGCTATCATTAAAAATAAGCTGAACATTTTTTCAAAATAATACTGGATTTCAAAATAAGTATTAAAGGTACGGAAAAAATCAAAAAGAAATGTTTTAAGTTCAAAAGTCTGTGAAAATGATTATGAGCATTTAGTTCCACGATTTAATTAAGGTAATCTATCACTCACAGAGTATCTACAATGCATCATCTGTTAGTGCATTCAAAATGCGCATAACGCTTACATGTAGAAAAGGCTTATTATTACTTTCTGCTGAGATATAGTGGGATCGAATAAGCTGAAATGTCGGTAATTTCTTATGAAATTTAGACGAGCTCGAAAAATACATGTTGTGGAGAGTTAAGCAATATCAATCGATTGTAATAAAATCGAACAAAAAATATTTTCTGCTAAGGCTTAAAAAAAATGGCAAAATGGTATAAAACGCGGTTTTTAGCATCGGAAATGAACCATAAGCCTTGAAATAAAAAATAACAAATATAGAAGTATGCGTGGCAAAAAGACGAACAATATGAGCTCCGGTCGATCCCAATTGGCCCAGTGGTTTCCTCGCAAAATGCAAAAAGTCTGATTTTTTTGAACCAATATTAAAAAATTAATAACTCTCTTTCGCATGAACATTAAAAGCCGATTAATTTGGCAGAATTGTAGCTTTAGTAGTCTTTAACAGCCACACCAAATTTCAGCAAGATCGGATCAATAGTTTTCGCAAACCGCTGCTAAATTCAAATAAAGGTACTTTGGCAAAAGGGCTTAAAAAAAGTTGTTTTCAATGTTAGATGAAATTTTTTTGCGGCATTGTATTGTTTATCACTTAATCTACAATTTACCAAAGTATCAAATTTTTTTACAGTATGAAAGTTGGTTATATCGTTCCCAAGATATCGTTATTTTTAAGAGCGCTTGCAGTTTAAACGTACTCGGTCGATAACACCAGAGTCGATTTTGTTCATCTTTTTGCCACGCATACTTCTATATTTGTTTTTTTTTTTTTTTTAGGCTTATTGTTCGTTTCCGACGCTAAAAACTTTATGAAGCCTTGGTGAAAAATATTTTTTGCTCGATTTTATTACAATCGATTGGTATTGTTTAATTCTCCACAACATATTCTTTTCAAGCTAGTATGAATTTCCATTGCCGAAAACTTAATTCGATTCCACTAATATGGCAACAGTGTCGATCAGCTCGAGATCGTCATACATTTGCTATACACACACTCGCATATGGCTGTACATATGCGGCTCGCTGCTCTGTTGCCAAATATTTGAGACATTTACATATGCAGCAGACAAGTTACATGACAATTATTAAATGATTCACTACTTCGTATTTATACTGGTGGTTCAACAGTTTTAAAATTGTATAAAATTGTATAAAATAGTACAAACTGTAAATTTTTTGACGGTATATTTCTCCGAATTTTCTTAGTTACTTAAGTAGCTCATTTTGCCTGTATTCGAAAAGTGCCATTGTAACCCGTGTTGAAATTTCAAACTTGAAACTTTGTTATCTTAAAAACCAATATGGTAGAAATATTTTTTTATAATTGATTCCGAAAAAGAAAGATTTAATCTATAACCTACATTTTGTTCAAGGAAACCGAAGTTAAAAAGTGGTGGGTGATAAACTACCTTAAATAAGATTGATAGATAACATATTGAAGCAAGAGCGAGAGCAAGAGTCAGTTAAATATATGTATATATATATATATATATATATAGCATACACTCGGTCATAGTCGAAAGAGAAGAAGTCAGACTTGGGCAAAGTCGTATTTATTATTTGAAAAAAAAGATACTATATTATTTGGAAAAAAATAACTGTTTCATTAATTAAATAAAACTTTTTATAAAATAAAGTAATAATTACTTGAAATTTTAATTACAGTATTTGAAATTATTTTAAGAAATACTGATGATGTTTTAATTAGAATATTTCAAATACATTTAACAAAATTTTAAAAATCTTAACACTTTATTTTAAATACAACATTTATAATAAAATGTTTGAAATACAAAAAACTTGAAATACAATTATATTTGGTCAATGGATTTTAAATAACGTATTTGAAATACAAATATATTTGATAAAAGTATTTTAATTTATTTTTTGAAATACATATGTATTTCATTGTATTTTAAATAATTCACTATAAATACAATTGTGTTTAAAATTTTTTATTTGAAGTACTTCATCAATTAAAAGTATTATAAATATTTAAACTAAATACTGGACTAAATACATTAGTATTTTATAAAGTAATTGAAATAGCTGAGTTAAATACAAGTATAATTTTTCAACGTGTTTGAATTAAAAACAAAACTGTCCACGTCAAAGTGCGTTACTATGAAACTCAAAATTTAAATTTTTTGTCTTATTCTATGGCCATATCTAAACGTGATGTACAATGTTTCAAAGCAAAATCAGCATTATCATATCATAGGTATATTTTAGTGTTACCCAAACCCTACTGTGTGAAATTTTTGTAAAAGAACCTAAGGTGAATTCCTCGAACAGAATACAGAAAGCAGCTGTCACAAGATATTGGGATTATGCCTCTACCACGTGACCTCAGTCTATATATGACTAATATAGAGGAGAAATAACACAGGTCTTATGGGAGGAATCTTGTTTTTATTTTTTTTTTCGCACTTAAAAAGATATTGAGCTTAAAAAGGTTGTTAATTCCATATTACTGATATAATGAGAGTTACGTAGTTATTTTTTTCCTTTGGTGAATTCGTTTATGAAGGTTGAAACAGCGTTTTGAACGTATACGGAGTGCCGTTTAACCCTACTTTGAGCTGTTTGTTTATCTCTGAGCATCAGCAGCAGTAGCGCAGCAGCAGCAACAGCTGTAACAAACAGCTCAAAGTAGGGTTAAACGGCACTCCGTATACGTTCAAAACGCTGTTTCAACCTTCCTGAACGAATTCATCAAAGGAAAAAAATAACTACGTAACTCCCATTATGTCAGTAACATGGAATTAACAACTTTTTTTAAGCTCAATATCTTCTTAAGTGCGAAAAAAAATAAAAACAACATTCCTCCCATAAGACCTGTGTTATTTCTCCTCTATATTAGTCATATATATACTGAGGTCACGTGGTAGAGGCATAATCCCAATATGTTGTATGTGAGTTTCGTGTGTGGTTTCTTTGTACTCGTCATACTTGAGTACAATCCTTGCATCTAAAATTAGCTGTTATAAAATATTAAAACACATACACGCATATATCTACACATTAATTATGGGCTTAAAGTCATGAGGATGAATATTCAGAATTTTTTATTTTTACATTCAATTTCGGTCTTGAAACCATTGTAGGTAGTTTTAAAGCCGAAATCACGCGGAAACAACCCATACTGAAGCGGTCCCAGAATGCTTTAATTTTATGTATTTGTATTCGAAGTACAATATTTAAATACATTGTGTAATACAGTTGTATTTTATCAAGGTATTTAAAATAACTAAGAAAAAAACAAATGTATTTAGGTTATTTATTTTAAATACTTCATCAAATAAAATTGTATCTGAAACAATGTTTTTTTCAATAAAAATGTATTTCGTACAATTCATTTGAAATAAAGTATTTGAAATACTGTACATTCAAATGTTGTATTTAATATTCATCGTGTTTAAATACAAATGCATTTATAATACAAATGTATTTGACGTTTCTATTTAAAATAAAATAGCTTAAATACTGTCAATTAAATAAAAATAATATGTATTCTTATAAATAATTTCTGATGGTTAAATATTTTATTTTAAATAAAATATTTTCTTAAGTATTTTGTTTAAACTACTACTTTAAATTAATGATAAATACTGTATTTAGTTCAGATATTTAATTTAAATAAAGTAATTAAGTATTTAGATAACATGAATTAAAGCTAAAATAAAGTATTTCAACTCTGTCAAATACTGCCCATCTCTGGATATAGTATACTTTTCCACTCCTCTGAACCCTCTCCTCGTAGGCGCCATTGGATATACCCCTTCCACGTGTCTCCAAAATGTGCGCTTACGTATATGCTCATTTTCACGCGAATCTACTCCTCTTCTCGTAGGCACACGCTTTTCAATACAAGTCTCACACTTTCGAAAAATGTGCGCGCGGTTCGACAGCTAGCCGCGGTGGGTCACCCTGATCAGTGTCAAAAAGTCGTCTTGCATCGTATAGCATAGCGTTAACAATCTCTATACTCATCTCTGATGTCTTTATGACCCTCTGTTTATGACGACCGTTGCAGACTCAGACTCTCATAACCTAGTAAAAGTTGCTCAAACAAACATCTGACATGTTTGGAGTTTTCATTCTTTTTCCTTGATTTGCTATTACTGATGGTGTGCTTATAATCTGACTCAAGAAATCATAAAATTTTATATACATGTAAATCAGACCGAGCTGAAAACTGATGACGTCGCTAAGGTGCACTTGCTAATTATCAAGTATCTTGATAGTGAGATCTGAGCGTTAATCATTTATTAATTATACAACGATTCTCTGACGGAAAACTCGATCTGATATCTACACATACACGCACGCGCGCGCGCGTACACACACACACGCGCACGACACACACACATTTCTTCTATTGGCACCATATAATTATGTTTATCTCGCTTGGTTTTTCCAGATATTGCTTATTAAAAATTGAGGCACGAGTACAATGTATTGGGCACCCAGATGAAGCGAGATAAGTCTGTTAACACATTGCGTGTATGTGCGACGCCATGCAAAAGATATTGTACACTCTCCTTAAATATTATTTTTTGAAAATGGTGAATTTCACGCTCATTATGACGTCACACAGACTCCTCGTATGATTGGTGCAAATATGTAAACATGCGCGTTGACCTATCTATATACCTTATGTATACCTCCTGTGTCTTTGCCTAGTAGTGTTAGTGCCAAATTTAACCCTTTCAACTTTCAACCTGTGACAGATCAATACAAATCTCGATAGCTCCAATCTCACGTTGGCGGGCAGCTCAAATTTATTACGACAATAATGGAAGCAAAAGTAGTACTCCTCAAAATAATAATAATATTAATAATAATAATGATGATAATAATAATAATAATAACAATAATAATAACAGTAAATAGTGAAACACTCCCAAATAATAAGATGCTTCCAAAGAATTCGGGAGAAGAATTTTGCTTTCCAAAATTAATTACAGCATTCAAAGACGGACGACTCAGCTTACCGTCTTTCGGAGACAGGTTTGGGCGCTTGCTTTTCAGAGACGGGGGGCTTGGGTGCTCGCTTCTCAGAGACAGGGGGCTCGGCCGTTCGCTTTTTAGAAATGGGGAGTTTCGCCTACCGCATTGCAAAGCCAAGGATCAGCGAAGGTCACCATATAGAACCTCCCGCACTTTTCAGAGACGGGTGCCTCAACCACCGATTTTTGAGAGCGCCTCTCAGAGATAGAGAAACACGACCTACCGCTTTTTGGGGACGCTTTTCCACGAGCACTTCTCGGGGACAGGGCGGCATGACCCACCGATTTTTAGAGGCGTCTCTCAGAGATGGGGAAGCACGACCCACTGCTTTCCAAAGGCAAGAAGCATATCAAGGCCAACTTGATGAGGGGCAGCCCAAGGACTACAGCTAGGTATAAAAGGATCAGGCCCCGCAAAAAGTGGCAGTTCCAGTTCAGTCTTTTAGAGTTCAAAACATTTTTTATTTTGGATCCAAAGAGCCAGAGCTTGCGACGCTCAGTTCTGCGCTCCTTCACCAAATCTACGGCTAGTTAAATCCGTACTTCCTTCTGAAATTAGCTAGGGTAGTCCGAAGTAGATAATCGCAATCCAAGCTTAGGTTCAAGGACCTGGACATCATCCCCAGGGCATTTCCAAAGAAAGGCTCAAATCTAGCGGCCGATTGTGCGAGGATTATCAGAGGACTAGGACCCTTCGAGGAAAGGTCTCTTCAGGATCCTAGGGGACTTCCTAACCATCGCCTGGCACTTCACTGCCCTACCGGCTAACGAACCCATCAGCCCAGGCGATAGACTGTAGGGAATTGTTTCTGGAGATGAGGATCAAGGTACTGAAAGTAACCAGAAGACTTTAGTGCAAAGTTTAATAGTAGTTTACTAATATAAGCTCGGCAATAGCTCGGGCCTACCTAGCAGCCAATGTAACCTACGCTGGTACAAGCTTTGCTATTGTATAGAGCCTTATGTATTCATGAAACGCGGGGCTATAGCTCAAATCTAGGTTGGGAGCCAATGTAGGGAAATTAGTGTAGGAAATATAACTCTGAAAAGGCATGAAAAAGTAAATAATTATTGTACTGCCAAACTAAAGTAATTTTTTTTTTCACTTAAATAGTGGACGAATCATAATAATTAATTGTATTAAATATTGTAAGTTTATTGAATTACTAATTAATTTCAGCTACATTAAAATGTTCTTTGCTATTTCTAGCTGCTTTTCTCCCGTCCCATTCTTTGAAACGTAGAAAGACAGTTTCAAGTAGAACAGACAAAACCATTTTTACAAGTTTAAAACTTTTTATAATTAGTTTAAGTTGTTTCATAAAATATCCTACTCCGAACTCAAACCTATCCAATACACGCACACGGATATTTCGTAAGATCATGATTGTACACTTAAGTCACTATATCTGTCAGAACGATGAAAAATATTACCTGTAAAGTGACAGTAAGTCTTTGTTATATTATAGGTTACAAAATATCATTGTACGTGTGTAGACATATTGTTCTGACAGATATAAAGTACCTTCACTGTGCCTTAAGTGTATGTGTATGTATGCATATAGGTATAAGAGAAAGTGAGACAAAACATACATAACTTGGCTCCCTAGCTAGCGCCAACCACACGCCACGTTTCATATCCCAAAAATTTAATGTTGGCCCGACTGTGGCAGCCTACCTTGGCTGAATCTTGCGAGCTCGGTAGCAAGCTTATATTTCCGATCAGGATGGGATTCCAAAAGGTCACGTGAGTCTCGTGATATATATAGTCACTAAGGGGAAAAATAACACAGGCCTTGTAGGTGCAATTATATTTTTATTTTTTTTACACGTTCAACGATTGTAATACAATAAAAGCCTTTCAATAACATATTTTTAAGGAGATGACAATATCTTAGCTATTTTTTCCCAACTCAATTAGTTTCTTGCAGCTTAAAACTTTCCTTTGAAAGTGCGGAAGCGCACATTGCATTGTTTACGGAAAAATATGCATGCTTCCGACTTCGTAAGCAGATGGCGCTTAGACGCTTCCGTAGCCATCTGCAGTCGATGTTCGACAGTCAGCGGTCAGGTCATAACAGTAGCTATAATCACAGATAGTAAGCAGTTGCCAGGCATGTGAACAAACATTGCTTTTCAGATTCAGACGGTATGAAACATTTTAGATGTTTCCTACATCTGATTCAAAGTGAGCTATATACTGTCATTAGGGTCCCATTACAGTACTCCATTTTAGTAACACATTAGAAGAAACATAGACGTACAAAGGATAGACTGCTTATTGATAAACCCAAACTAGTGAAGTATATGTATCTGACTGAGCCTACGGGCGATGATGAATGAAAAGAAAAAAAAAAAAAAAAGTATATGTATTGCATGTAGTCTACGGTATATTCGCTCCGAGCATGACACGCAGCGCCGCTCTCGGTGTCAGAATCGCGCAATACCGTACCCCCGTATGATTAAATCGTAACACTGTCGCTTATAGGAAAAAGTATTATTTATTGAATAAGACGTACATACTGCTATCGCGTAAACATCAGCACCCTAAAAAATGGATATGATTATCCAAACAGGCTTTAGAAGTATAAGTTGCAACTTAGTTTTTAATAATGAAACGCTGAAAAAAGCTAAAAAATTAGTAGAGAGTGAGTACGTTGCCTACGTACAGGAATATGTAAATAAAAGAGTCGGTCATCTGATCAATTGCTATGTTGTGAGACAAACATCTGTCAGCTTAAATCCATACAAAGTAGAATTATCTGAAAGTACATTATTGCCTATGCTTGACAAATGTAGGTTATGGTAACATATACACAAACTGCCATCAGGACTGTAAAATTTTAATGATAATTTTACTTATAATCAATAATAATAATAAAAAAAATTCCGTAGGTTAGGTCCGAACTTTTGTCTCCTAACTGCCCTAATCCATAGCTCCTTCTGTTTTGTTTCATAGGGTCTACTTGGGAATTTATACAGCACCACCCCCTGCTTTTCTTTCTTGTTGCAATTAACAACGTAACACTGTCTCGTACGCATTTCGTTACTTTGTAAACGTAAACACTGATTCAGATTATACAGCTGGCGGCAGCCTAAGTCGACTGCTTGGAGTTCTTGCTCTCACGTATAGAACATTACAGATAAGTATGTGTGTTGTGTACTATATGACAGATGATATTTAATAACCCATTATTTAAAATTTCGGGCGATTTGAAGTGCCTAGCAAAATTATTTATCCGTATTATAGACCCGGTTTGGCTAAATAACATTTTTTTTTCGCCTTCGATTTCTCAACTAATTACTTTAAATGAAATAATATCTTTTCTCATACAAGACAACGCTTACTGTACGATTCATGGGGGTACGGGTTCGCCAACTTTGCTCACCTACAGCGTTGCAGTCGTTTTTTTTATCCCCTCCAACCTGATGCACGGAGCGAATAGGAGTATTATCAGAGATAAGTAGGGAGATTGCCAGTGCCTATGTTAAAGAGTGTGCCAATGTTTCGGCGCTGATTTGAGCGCCAATCAATCGTGGCCAGCAAAGAAACCATGCACACGTTTTCTATTGGCTGGCGGCTTGTTGGCTCGGCTCCCGGAGAGAGGTAAGGGGGGATGAGTGAATGAGATTCTCCGAACCGGGTTCAAATCACCTTAGTGGAGGTAAAAGATGCCTTTTTTTTTGTATTTACCTATTTATATTAGCTCTTGTAACAGCTTTTAAGCAGGAAAAGTTTTAAAATTCACCGTGTATGTAAGTAGATAGTAATTAAATACGTTTAAACGACTGATACAAGGACTCTTATAAGAACTTAAATAAGAAATTATATGAGATCTTATGTAAGTTCTTAGTTGATAGGCAAATGTAAGATCGTGCACAAGTTCTGACATAAGTTCTATTTAAAAAACTTATATGAGAACTTACATAAAAACAAATGTAAGAAATTATGTAAGAAATTATATAAGAAATTACATAAGAACTTGTGTAAGAACTTATGACAAATTTTTAGCTGGGTTGGCTGGCGGCTTGTAGGCTCAGCTCGCGGGGAGAGGTAAGGGGAGATGAGTGAGGGAGACACGAGAATCTAAATGTGTGTGCATCGGTGATGGAGAGATGAGAAGCTAAACCCATATGTATATGCATACAACGGGCTATATATCTATAGCTGTAGTTGTACACACTGCTCATACGGAAAAGAGCTGCGCGTAATACTTTTCTCGCTTTTCCCCCCTGAAAGAAAGATAAGCTTTTTAAATGCAGATGATCATTCGTTTAACTATAAAACAAAAACATAATTGTAAAGTTATTAAAATTTTTTTTTTCACTTTTCAAAAAATGACAAGCTCAACGCAATTAGTATATTATTTTGCTTTATTAATAAACGAGCGCCTTTATCCCAATAATCCAGTGTGCTAAATTGTTCTTCAGTGTTATGATAAGTGAAATTATTGAATAATAAATGAAGGCATTCACCACAACGACAAGGTACGCTCAAATATTTTTTGTGCTAAGTAATATTACTTACAAATATACTGAACACCTTTACCCGGACGCCCCATTGCACTGACATCTTTATTTGTTAATTTGTATTTTTTCACCATTAATACATAGCTTAACGGCAATAATACGATAAAGCTTAAACTAAATCTCAAGCTTTGAAACTTTACGATAAACATATGTAACTTTTAGTCTCATTACATCCTAAGCGTTAATAGCTCAGATGGCTAGAGCAGGGGGGTGATTCTCGTTTTGCGGCTCCGGGTTCTAATCTCACATGAACCAAATTTTTTTTTTCTTTTTTTTTATTCCAACAATACTTTAAATGTTTCGTCCTTTTTTTTTTGTAATACTTACGTATTTTGTTTTACCAGTGACAAAGAAGAATTTTTTTTTCCAATATTGGTACACGATTAAAGAAAAATTTTATTTCATTCATGGCTAAAAAAATCATTTGACGCATCAAGTAAAAATTTTTTAAGTGCAGTTGATCATTCATTTAACAACTAAAAGAAAAACATAATTGTCAAGTTGTTAAATTTTTTTTTTTCACTTTTCAAAAAATGACAAGCTCAACGCAATTAGTATATTATTTTGCTTTATTAATAAACGAGCGCCTTTATCCCAATAATCCAGTGCGCTCAATTGTTCTTTAATGTTATGATAAGTAAAATTATTAAATAATAAATGAAGGCATTCACCACAACGACAAGGTACGCTCAAATATTTTTTGTACTAAGTAATATTACTTACTAATATACTGAACACCTTTACCAGAACTCCCCATTGCACGAACATCTTTATTTGTTAATTTATATTTCTTCACCATTAATACATAGCTTAACGGCAATAGTACGATAAAGCTTAAACTAAATCTCAAGCTTCGAAACTTTACGATAAACATATGTAACTTTTAGTCTCATTGTAACCTAAGCGTTAATAGCTCAGATGGCTAGAGCAGAAGGGTGAACTTTAGTTTTGTGGCTCTAAGTTCTAATCTTACATTTTTTCTTAGTATAACAACACTTCTTTAAATGTTTTACACTCTTCTTTTATGGTTAGTTACGTGTTTTTTTTTACCAGTGACCAAAAACATTTCTTTTAATTACTTTTTATAAAGAAGTAATTATCAAAAAAAAAGTCATTACAGCTTTATTTGTGGTTATACCTGTAATAGGTTATTATGAAAAAAATCACGTTTTCTCTGTGGTTTTTTCGGGCTGGAGACTGGCACACTAAATGTGGCCACATTACGCGCGCGTTTCTTTTTTTTTTTTATTTGTCAAGTGCTCGATGAATTTATTGAAAATACTTTTAAATGTTTCATACTTTTTTTCAATGATTACTTACGTATTTTGTTTTACCAGTGACTGAAAAGCTTTTTTTTCTTCCAATACTGGTACACGATCCAAGAAAACTTTTTTTCTATTCATGGCTAAAAAAAATCATTTGACGCTTTAAGTAACAGCTTTTTAAGTGCAGTTAATTATTTCAATTTCATATTTCAGTTTGCATTACAACTAATGACGTTGACGAATTCTTGAATTGCTCGAAGATATTCCAAAAAGTAATTTTAAACTTTTTTTAAAATTATTAAAAAAATACTTTTTTTTCCATCTTTTGTACATTAAAAATGATTGATTAGTATGTCTTATGTCTTGATAGTCATGAAGAAAAAATTACTTGTTTTATCGCCAAAGAATAAAGACTGTTTACTTGTTTCATCGCCAAAGAATAAAGACTGTTTTCGTGTTGTCTAAAAAATTTACTAGACGTTATTATTATTATTATTATTGTTATTATTATTATAATTAGCCATAATAAATAAGAATAATTTCTCGCTCTAAATGGGATGCAAACGAGATTGGATGCGCTACTGTGTGTGATAGGAGTCATGAATTTAAATTTCTGTAAAAATATTGTTTACCACACGATATTTATTATTTTTATAAATATATACATAATGTATGCGTCACTGAGGATTGTATTATACTTTTTAAATCGAGTCGTAAAATAATACCTAAACGAAATAATTATGGTGCTTTTGGAAGAGAACTCTAATTACGAATCAGTACTTAAAATAATAACAGTAACAAAAATTTGCAGTATTTATTAATTCGTTCTAGTACTTAATCACTATTTTTCATTATTAAATTTGTCTTGAAGTATTATTTTCAATTATTCCGTCGAGCCCTCAACAAATTAAAAAAAATAACAAAAAAAAAAAAAAAAATGAGCGCGTCATGTGGCCACATTTAGGGTGCCGGTCTCCAGCCCGGAAAAACTACAAAGAAAACGTGCATTTCTTCATAATGACCTATAACAGGTATTACCACAAACAAAGCTGTAATGACTTTCTTTTTTAATAATTACTTCTTCACAAAAAGTAATTGAAAAAAATGTTTTTAGTCACTGGTGAAACAAATTACGTGAGTAATCATAAAAAAGAAGTGTAAAACATTTGAAGTAGTGTTGTAATAATGAGAAAAAAAAATTTGCACCAAGTGAGAGTGGAACCCGAAGCTGCCAAACTAAAGTTCACCCTCCTGCTCTAGCCATCTAAGCTATTAACGCTTGGATTACATTGAGACTAAAAGTTACATATGTTTATCGTAAAGTTTCAAAGCTTGAGATTTAGTTTAAGCTTTATCGTATTATTGCCATTAAGCTATGTATTAATGGTAAAAAAAAATAAATTAACAAATAAAGATGTCAGTGCAATGGGGCGTTCGGGTAAAGGTGTTCAGTATATTTGTAAGTAATATTACTTAGTACAAAAAATATTTGAGAGTACCTTGTCGTTGTGGTGAATGCTTTCATTTATTATTCAGTAATTTCACTTATCATAACACTGAAGAACAATTAAGCACACTGGATTATTGAGATGAAGGCGCTCGTTTATTAATAAAGCAAAATGATATACACATTGCGTTGAGCTTGTCATTTTTTGAAAAATGACAAAAAAATTTTTAATAACCTGACAACTATGTTTTTGTTTTATAGTTAAACGAATGATCAACTGCATTTAAAAAGCTTATCTTTCTTTCAGGGAGGAAAAGCGAGAAAAGTATTACGCGCAGCTCTTTTCCGTATGAGCAGTGTGTACAACTATAGCTATAGATATATATCCCGTTGTATGCATATACATATAGGTTTCGCTTCTCATGTCTCCATCACCGATGCACACACATTTAGATTTTCATGTCTCCCTCACTCATCTCCCCTCACCTCTCCCCGCGAGCCGAGCCTACAAGCCGCCAACCAACCCAGCTAAAAATTTGTTACAAGTTCTCATACAAGTTCTTATGTCATTTCTTATGTTATTTCTTACATAATTTCTTACATATCTTTTTATGTAAGTTCTCATATAAGTTCTTAAAATAAAACATATGTCAGAACTTGTACACTATCTTACATTTGCCTATCAACCAAGAATCTTTCCTTACCTTTCCCCGCAGGCCGAGCCAACGAGCTGCAAGCCAATAGAAAACGTCTGCACGGTTTCTCTGCTGGCCACGATTAATAAGCGCTCAAATCAGCGCCAAAACATCGGCCAGCGTAAGATTAAGAGGATTTCCGCAGTAAAAATTACGGTCGGTAACATAAAAGTTACTGTCACTAACATACCACTCTATACAGTTTTGGAGAAGCGAATAGGCAGAGAAGAAAAGGGCGCTCCAGAGGTTCTTACCGGTGCTCGCAAATGTAACTAGAAAACATGTGAAAAATAACTTAAGCACCAATCCGAGCGCCAATCCCCACACAACCCGGAGCGTTTACTGGCGAATTTGTTTATAATTTACATTAATAAAATAATACAAGCGCCAATCCCCACACCAACCAGAACGCTTACTGGACCCTTTATTTATTTAAAATAAATTAAATAACACAAGCATCAATCCCCATACAACCCAGAGCGTTAACTGGTCCCTTTAATTCTTCAAAATAAATATAATGATAAGACAAGCAACAATCCCCACACAACCACATAAGCTTACTGGTCCCTTTATTTATTTAGAATGAATTAAATAACACAAGCGTCAATCCCCATACAACCAAGAGCGCGTACTGGATCCTTTAATTATTTAAAATAAATTAAATAACACAAGCGCCAATCCCCACACAAACCGGGGCGTTTAGCGGCAGCTTTGTTTATTAATTAAATGAATTGAATAACACAAGTGCCAAACCCCACTCTACCCGGAGCGTTTACTAGCAGCTTTGTTTATTAATTAAATAAATTGAATAATACAAGCGCCAATCCCCACACAACCTGAAGCATTGACTGGCAGCTTTGTTTATTAATTCAGTAAATTATATAATACAACACCAATCACCACACAACATAAGCGTTTACTGGTCCGTTCATTGACAAAGAATAAATATAATGATAAGACAAGCAACAATCCCCAAACAACCCGGAGCGCTTACTGGTCCCTTTATTTGTTTAAAATAAATTAAATAACACAAGCGCCAATCCTCACACAACTTAAAGCATTTACTAGCAGCTTTGTTTATCAATTTAATAAATTAAATGATACAAGTGCCAATCTCCACACAACCCGGAGAACTAGCTGATCCCTTTATTTATTTGGAATAAATAAAATAACACAAGCGCCAATCCCCACACAACCAGGAGCACTTACTGGTCCCTTTACTTACTAAAAATAAATCTAACAACACAAGCGCCAATCTCCACACCACCCTAAGTGTTTACTGGCAGCTTTGTTTATTAATAAAATAAACTAAATAATATGAGCGCCAATCGCCACACACCTAGGAGCGCTTACTGGTTTCTTTATTTACTTAAAATAAATTAAATAACACAAGCGCCAATCCTAACACAACTTGGAGCGTTACTAGCAGCTTTGTTTATCAATTAAATAAATTGAATAATACAAGTGCCCATCTCCACACTACCCGGAGAACTAGCTGGTCCCTTTATTTATTTGGAATAAATTAAAAAACACAGGCGCCAATCTCATCACAACCCGAAGCGTTTACTGGCAGCTTTGTTTTTTATTAAACAAATTAAATGAAACAAGAGCCAATCCCCACTTAACACGGAGCGTTTACTGGCAGATTTGTTTATTAATTGAATAAATTAAATAATTCAAGCGCCAATCTTCACACAACCTATGGCGTTTACTGGCAGCTTTGTTTATTAATTAAATAAATTAAATAATACAAGCGTCGATTCCCCACACAACCTGGAGCATTTACTAGTCCGTTTATTTATTTAAAATAAATTAAATAACATAAGCATTAATCCCCACACAACATAGGCGTTTACTGGTCCCTTTATTCATAGAAAATAAATATAATAATAAGACAAGCAAAAATTCCAACACAACCCGGAGCGCTTACTGGTCCCGAAAATTGTTTTGAATAAATTAAATAACAAAAGCGCCAATCCCCACTTAACACGGAGCGTTTACTGGCAGCTTTGTTTATTAATTAAATGAATTAAATGATACAATTGTCAATCCCCACTCAACCTGGAGCACTTACTGGTCCGTTTATTTATTTAAAATAAATTAAATAACATAAGCGCCAATCCCCACACAACCCAGAGCGTTTACTGGCAGCTTTGTTTATTAATAAAATAAATTAAATGATACAATCGCCCATTCCTATAGAACATAAGCGTTTACTGGTCCCTTTATTTATAAAAAAAAATTATAATAATAAGATAAGAAACAATCCCCACACAACCCGAAAAGCTTACTGGTCCCTTTATTTATGTAAAATAAATAAAAACACGCAAGCGTTAATCCCCACACAACTTGGAGCACTTACTGGTCCATTCATTTATTTATAATAAATTAAACAACATAAGCGCCAATTCCCACACAACCCGAAGCGTTTACTAGCAGCTTTGTTTATTAATTAAATAAATTGAATAACACTAGTGTCAATCCCCACTCTACCCAAAGCGTTTATTAGCAGCTTTGTTTATTAATAAAATGAATTAAATAATACAAGCGCCAATCCCCACACAACCTGCAGCGTTTACTGGCAGCATTGTATAATCTTACTGGTCCCTTCATTTATTTAGAATGAATTAAATAACACAAGCGCCAATCCCGACACAACTTGGAGCGTTTACTAGCAGCTTTGGTTACTAATTAAATAAATTGAATTATACAAGTGCCAATCTCCACACAACCCGGAGAACTAACTGGTCCCTTAATTTATTTAAAATAAATAAGATAACACAAGCGCTTGTCCCCTCACAACTTAATGTGTTTACTAGCAGCTTTGTTAATTAATTGAATAAATGAAATAATAAAGTGCCAATCCCCCCACACCTAGGAGCGCTTACTGGTTTCCTTATTTATTTAAAATGAATTAAATAACACAAGCGCAAATCCCCACACAACTTGGAGCATTTTCTAGCAGTTTTGTTTATCAATTAAATAAATTAAATAGTACAAGAGCCGAACTTCACACCACCCGGGGCGCTTACTGGTCCCTTTATTTATTTAGAATAAATCCAATAACACAAGCGCCAATCTCCACACAACCCGGTGTGTTTACTGGCAACTTTGTTTATTAATTAAATAAATTAAATTATACAAGCACCAATTCCCACACACCTAGAAGAGCTTACTAGTTTCTTTATATATTTAAAATAAATTAAATAACACAAGCGCCAATTCCCACACCACTCTGAGCGTTTACTGGCAGCTTTGTTTACTAAATCAATAAATTAAATAATACAAGCACCAATCACCACACAACATAAGCGTTTGCTGCTCCCTTTACTAACTAAAAATAAATATAATGATAAGACAAGCAACAATCCCCACAAAACCTAAAGCGCTTACTGGTTTCCTTAATTATTTAAATTAAATCAAATAACACAAGCGCCAATAGCAACACAACCCAGAGCGTTTATTGGCAGCTTTGTTTATTAATTAAATAAATTAAATAATACAAGCGCCAATCTTCACACAACCTAGAAGATTTTACTGGTCCCTTTATTTACTTAAAATAAATTGAATGACACAAGCGCAAATCTCTACACAACCTGGATTGTTAACGGGCAGCTTTGTTTATTAATTAAATGAATTAAATACTACAAGCGTTAATCCCCACACACCTAGGGGCGCTTACTGGTTTCTTTATTTATTAAAAATGAATTAAATAACACAAGCACCAATAGCAACACAACCCGGAGAGTTTATTGGCAACTTTGTTAATTAATTAAATAAATTAAATAAAACAAGCGCCAATCTTCACACAACCTAGTGCGTTTTAGCAGCTTTGTTTATTGCTTAAATAAATTAAATAATACAAGCGCCAATCTTCACACAACCTCGAGTGTTTACTGGCAGCTTTGTTTATTGCTTAAATGAATCAAATAACACAAGCGCCAATTCCCAAACAACCAAGAGCGTTTACTGGCAGCTTTGTTTCTTAATAAAATAAATTAGATAATACAAGCGCCAATACCAACACAACATAAGCGTTTACTGGTTTCTTTATTTATAAAAAAGAAATATAATAATAATATAAGCATTATTCTTCACATAACCCGGAAAGCTTACTGGTTCCTTCATTTATTTAGAATAAATAAAAACACACAAGTGCCAATCTCCACACAACCCGGGGCGTTTACTGGCAGCTTCGTTTATTAATTAAATGAATTAAATAACACAAGTGCCAAACCCCACTCTACCCGGAGCGTTTACTAGCAGCTTTGTTTATTAATTAAATTAATTGAATGATACAAGCGCCAATCCCCACACAACCTGAAGCATTGACTGGCAGCTTTGTTTATTAATTCAGTAAATTAAATAATACAACGCCAATCACCACACAACATAAGCGTTTACTGGTCCCTTCATTAACAAAGAATAAATATAATGATAAGACAAGCAACAATCCCCAAACAACCCGGAGCGCTTACTGGTCTCTTTATTTGTTTAAAATAAATTAAATAACACAAGCGCCAATCCCCACACAACATAAGCGTTTACTGGTCCCTTCAGAAACAAAAATTAAATATATTGATAAGACAAGCAACAATCCCCACACAACAAGAAGCGCTTACTGGTCCCTTTATTTATTCAAAATAAATCAAATAACGACAGCGCCAATCTCCACACAACTAGGAGTGTTTACTGGCAGCTTTGTTTAACAAATAAATGAATTAAATAATACAAGCGCCAATCCACACACACCTAGGAACGCTCACTGGTTCCTTTATTAATTTAAAATAAATTAACTAACACAAGCGCCAATCTCTACACCACCCAGTGCGTTTACTGGCAACTTTGTTTATTAATTCAATAAATTAAATAATACAAGAACCAATCACTACACAACATAAGCGTTTACTGGTCCCTTTATTAATAAAAAATAAATATAGTGATAAGACAAGCAACAATCCTAACAAAACCCAAAGAGCTTACTGTTCCTTTATCTGTTTAGACTAAATTAAATAACACAAGCACTCATCTCTACACAACTTGGAGCGTTTACTAGCAGCTTTGTTTATTAATCAAATAAATTAAATCATACAAGCATTAATCACTACACAACATAAGCGTTTACTGGTCCCTTCATTAATAAAAAATAAATATAGTAATAAGTCAAGCAACAATCCCAACAAAACCCAAAGCGCTTACTGGTCCCTTTATCTGTTTAGAATAAATTAAATAACCTAAGCGCCAATCCCCACACAAACAGGAGCGCTTACTGGTCCCTTCATTTATTTAAAATAAATCATATAACACAAGCGCCAATCTCCACACAACCCGAAGTGTTTACTGGCAGCTTTGTCCAATAATTAAAAAAATTAAAAAATACAACCGCTAATCTCATCATAACCCAGGGCATTTAATGGCAGCTTTGTTTATTAATTCAATAAATTAAATAACACAAGCGCCAATCCCTACTCAACACGGAGCGTTTACTGGCAGCTTTGTTTATTAATTAAATAAATTAGATAATACAAGCGCCAATCTTCACACAACCCGGAGCGCTTACTAGTCCGTTTATTGATTTAAAATAAATTAAATAACACAATCGCCAATCCCTACACAACCTAGAGCATTAACTGGCAGCTTTGTTTATCAATTAAATAAACCAAATAATACAAGCGCCAATCCCCACACAACACGAAGCGTTTACTGGCAGCTTTGTTTATTAATAAAATAAATTAAATAACACGAGCTCCAATCCCCACAAAACGCGGAGCGTTTACTGGCAGCTTCGCCTATTAATTAAATAAATTAAATAACACAAGCGCCAATTCCCACACAACCAGGAGCGCTTACTGGTCTTTTTATTTATTTAAAATAAATTAAATAACACAATTGCCAATCCCCACACATCCCAGAGCGTTTACTGGCAGCTTTGTTTATTAATTAAATAAATTAAATTACACAAGCACCAATCCCCACACAACTCGGAGCGTTTACTGGCAGCTTTGTTTATTAATTAAATATATTAAGTAATACAAGCGCAAATCCTAACACAACACGGAGCACTTACTGGTCTTTTTTAGTATTTAAAATAAATCAAATAACACACGCACTAATCCCCAATCAACTAGGAGCTCTTACTGGTCCTTTTTATTATTTAAAATAAATTAAATAACACAAGCGCCAATCCCCACACAACCCGTAGCGTTGACTGGTCCCTTTATTTATTTATCCCTTTAGTCCCATACTTATTTTACAATCAATAAAGTAATAAGGCAAGCGACAGTCACTATATAAGCCTTGGCGCTTACTAGTAGCATTAATTATTATTAAAAAGCATAAAATAATAATTTAACTGCAACTAGTGGTGACCAGTGAGTATAATAAGAATTTGCGTTTTTACCTTATAAATTTTTTTGATTATTTTAGCGACTAGGAAGCACTCTGGGTTGTGTGAGGATTGGCACTTGTGTTATTTGATTTATTTTAAATAAATAAAGGGACCAGTAAGCGCTTCGGGTTGTGTTGGAATTGGCGCTTGTATTATTTAATTTATTTAATTAATAAACAAAGCTGCTAGTTAACGCTTCGGGGTGTGTGGAGATTGGCACTTGTGTTATTTCAGTTATTCTAAATAAATAAAGGGACCAGTAAGCGCTTGGGGGGTCTGATCGGGGTATTCGATATTTCGCAAAAGTATGCATTATTTTTGACAATCCCTATAAAATAACCAAAAATAACGATAATGCGCATGCGTAAATTAGGAATTATCGCCGATACTCGACAAAAATGCTTACTTTTGCGAAATATCAAATGCCCTGATCAGACCCCTGGTTGTGTGGGAATTGGCGCTTGCGTTTTTTAATTTATTTAATCAATAAACAAAGCTGCCAGTAATCGCTCTAAGTTGTGTGGGGATGGGTGCTTGTGTTATTTAATTTATTTTAAATAAATAAAGGGACCAGTAAGCGCTCCGGGTTGTGTGGGAATTGGCGCTTGTGTCATTTAATTTATTTAATTAATAAACAAAGCTGCTAGTAAACGCTCTGGGTTGTGTGGGGATTGGCGCTTGTGTTATTTAATTTATTTTAAAATAAATAAAGGGACCAGTAAGCGCTCCGGGTTTCGTGGGGATTGGCGCTTGGCTTATCATTATATTTATTTTAAATAAGTAAAGGAACCAGTATGCGCTCCGTGTTGTTTGGGGATCGGCGCTTGTATTATTCCTCACATGTTTGCCAGTCACATTTGGGAGCACCGGTGAGAACCTCTGGAATGCCCCTCCCTTTCTGCCTATTCGCTTTTTCAACACTCTATAGATTTGTACGTTAGTTACAGTTACTTTCATGTTACTGACTGTAATTTTTACTGCGGGAATCCTCTTAACCCAACGCTGACATTGGCACACTCTTTAACATAGGCACTGGCAATCTTCTTACTTATCTCTGATTATACTTCTGTATACCGTAGACTATATGCAATACATATACTTTTTTTTTTTTTTTTTTTTTATTCATTGTCGCCCGTAGGCTCAGATACATATACTTTACTAGTTTGGGTTTATCAATAAGCAGTCCATCCTCTGTACGTCTATGTTCCTTCTAATGTGTCACTAAAATGGAGTACTGTTATGGGACCCTAATGACAGTATATAGCTCACTTTGAATCAGATGTAGGAAACACCTAAAATGTTCCATACCGCCTGAATTTGAAAAGCAATGTTTGTGTACATGCCTGGGTTAGTTGCGCTTTCTTTGGTCAGACAAGGATACATGGAAACTCACTGGCAGTCTTTTCTTTCACTCCGCCTTTCAGAGATGTCTTTAGTGACGTCATCAATCACGTCTTTAGAGACGTCTTAACTTGGGATAGGGTATTCTCCAGCGTTGGGTTAGGCGGATTCAATATCGGAACTTTTTCCCTAGATCGTAAATATAGTTATACGATCTAGGGAGAATGTTCGGTCGAGCAGACAGGACAGCAGTGAAGGGACATTGCCAAAGACGCGCGAAAATTAAAAATTTTAATATTATAACACAAGTGTTTATCACCCGATGACCCGGGGTGCTTACTGGCCACTCTGTGAAATAACAAAATATTAATTAATAGCACAAGCGCCTATTACCCAATGACCTGGGGCGCTAACTGGTCGCTTTATTAAACGATATATATTATTAATTTATAGCACAAGCGCCTGTCACCCGATGACCCAGGGCGCTTACTGGCTTCTCTATTAAATAATAAAATATTAATTAACAGCACAAGCACCTATCACCTGATGACCGTTGTGCTATTAATTAATAATATATATCGTTTAATAAAGTGACCAGTAAGCGCCCCGGGTCATCGGGTGATAGGCGCTTGTGCTATTTTAATTAATAATATATATCGTTTAATAAAGCGACCAGTAAGCGCCTCAGGTCATCGGGTGATAGGCGCTTGTGTCATAATTAATACTTTATTAATTAATAGAGGCCAGTTAGCACCCCGGGTTATTGGGTGATAGGCACTTGTGTTATTAATATTACAATTTTTAATTTCCGCGTGTCTTTGGCAATGCCCCTTCACTGCTGTCCTGTCTGCTCGAGCGGATTCAATATCGGAACTTTTTCCCTAGATCGTATATATAGCGATACGATCTAGGAAAAAAGTTCCGATATTGAATCCACCTAACCCAACGCTGGTATTCTCATATCTCTATGTTTGTATCATATATTATAGACTAAAAACTGAGGCCCGAGAATGGTCGAAAATCTAAAACAGCCGCGATGCTTACCAGATGTGAAAATCCATGTAATGTGTAGACATCCGAAATATTTTTGTCATATTTTATTCTGGTAAATAATAATGTAGCAATTATAGTAGTGACATATGGTTTTTTATCAACCAGCCGCAATTTGAATCTGAAAATTGACAGAACTTTGATTTTGGATATCAATTATTGTAAAAAAACTAGCTACGTCGTGCCTTGATATTGCTTGGGTTTATTCAGTTCAAAGTCGAATTTTGAGTAGAAGATAAATTTTAATATTGCCACACATGACACTATTCGATGACAACTCTTCGTTTTCTATCTACTGGTCTAAGTTGCCGCTGATTTATAAAATAGATCATGTGGCACTACTATAATTACCACATAACTCTTCACTAGAATAAAATACAACAAATATATTTCGGATCTCACCGTATCTCAAGGTTTCCTAATTCTGGTAAGAGTAGCGGCTGGTTTAGGTTTTTAACCATCCTCGGGTTTCAGCTCTGTCTAATGGATAACATCGTTACTTGCCGCATGCTTAAGCATTTTTAATGCGCGTCAGGAATAAAAAATTAAAATACACTTACTCTAGTTTTTATATAGCATGCCATTGCACAGTCAAGTGGTTCAAGAATATCTTTAGCTTGATCGTAATATCCTTGCTCCACGAGGGTTGCGCATATTTCCAGTAGATTAACACTACTATTCATTTTACAATAATAATATCCACTGTAAAGTGAAGCGGTGTACGTGTAGTATGTAATCATATATGTAGGTAAGCTGTATGTAAAGAGAGTATTCTCGCTACAAAGGATGTTGACTGACAGCTTAATTGACTCGATTGATCATGCGCAAATAACCACCAAAAATAAACAAGTTTTCTACCCATAGAGGTATAAGAACCTTATACCTCTATGTTTCTACCACTACTACTCCATCAGTATCACATGCTTGCATCCGGTACTTAAGGCCTCCACATACTTTACATGCAAATACGATAAGAGCAATGAATAAATGAAATAACGGAAACAAGAGGAATAAGTGGAATAAGAGTTTACACAGTTGCAACCATTGGGATTCCAAAAGGTCACGTGACTCTCGTGATATGTATAGTCACTTGGGGAAAAAATAACACAGGCCTAGTAGCTGAAATTATATTTTTATTTTTTTTACACGTTTAACTATTGTAATACGATGAAAGCCTTTCAATAACATATTTTTGAGGAGATGACAATACTTAAGCTGTTTTTTCCCAACTCAATTAGTCTTTTGCAGCTTAAAACTTTCCTTTGAAAGTGCGAAAACGCACATTCAACCTGTACAAAGTTCTCCCGATCCCGACTATAAATAGAAAAACAAGCGGGATTTTGGTGAGGTGAAATGTGCGTTTTCGCACTTTCAAAGGAAAGTTTTAAGCTGCAAAAGACTAATTGAGTTGGAAAAAAATAGCTAAGGTATTGTCATCTCCTTAAAAATATGTTATTGAAAGGCTTCTATTGTATTACAATCGTTGAACGTGTGAACAAAATAAAAATATAATTGCACCTACAAGGCCTGTGTTATTTTTCCCCCAAGTGACTATACATACGGACATACCGCGTGAGTCACGTGACCTTTTTGAATCCCAATACAGTGCTTTCAAAAGTGGCTCCACACCCCCGGAAAATTCAAAAATACAAAAAAATTAACAAAATCACCAATAAATAATTACATTTAAAAGTATTTAAAATAACATAGTTAATTTAAACAAAGGAAGTTACAGTAATAAAATAATTTTCGTACAATTATTTAAGTCGGTTTTTGTGATCGGATGTCAATCAAATTCAGCGCAGATTTTTCCATATAACAGACGAATTGGCCCTATTAAAGTTGAATTTAAAATTTAAAATCGATATTTACACATCTTAAATGATAAAAAATTTGCTTTATTCCTCAAACAAACTTTTTGAGGATTGTTTTATGTAGAGGTACGTATCGGTACACTCAAAATAATCAGCTGATCTGTTAGCTGATAAATCAGCTGATTTCTGATGCCAAATTGTCAGCTGATTTTTTGACTGTATAAAAAAATACAAGTCCCGAGGCAAAATTTGTTTTTGGCCATCATCAAAACTATGCATTCTGGGACTTATACAGTAAAATGAGATAGGTGACACTTGTGAGTTTTAAAAATTTTTCGATAGCCAAAATTACAAGTTCCGTGCGCTGAAAAAATATTGAAAATTTTTTGATGGCCAAAATTACAAGTTTCGTGCGCTGAAAAAATATTGAAAATTTTTCGATAGTCAAAATTACAAGTTCCGTATGCTGAAAAAGTATTGAAAAAGTTTTTTGATAGCCAAAATTACAAGTTCCGTACGCTGAAAAAGTATAAGTCCTGTCAGTGTGACAAGATACAAGTCCTAACGGAAATTTTTTTTCTTTTGCCATCATCCAAACAATGCGTTTTGGGGCATTCACAGTAAAATGAGATGGCCCAAGTTTTAATAAATAAATTTTAAAAAATTTAAAGAAAAACCGATAAAAACAAATAAAAAAATATCAAAACAAATAAAAACAAATATTTTCAAAGATACTCAGTATGAATTTGGAAAATTATTTTAAATATATTCGAATTTATTTATTTTATTTTATTTTTTTTTGTAAATTTTTAGTAAGCATCTTATAATGTACAAAATTATTTGTTTTTATTTATCCTATTGTAAAAATTTTATTGTGAATAGACATTTTATTTAACCCGAATTTTATGTGTAATTATTATTAAAAGCCGTTAACAATACGTAAAAATTTTTGATGCAACGGATTTTAACAGAAGTCAGTGTAGATGAAACGTTAAGAACGTAATACTGTGACCACGTTACGTATTATTGCCGAAACGTTCGTACAACTTTTTTCAATATTCGTGAGTAGTACGAAATTTTAAACAAACATTTTAAACATTTTCACACTTTATCGATACTAACTCAATGTTCATTTCAATGTCGAATCAACATTCTGAATCAACGCTAAATCATTAATGAATCAACGATTTCTACGTCAAATTTTTACATGAAAAGTCCACGTGAAATTTACACCTAAAAAATTCGTGTACCATTTTTTTTTTAAATCAATTTGTACGTAGACTTTCTACGCGGAAATCAGAAAAATACAAACATTTGGCAAAATACAAACATTTCCGCAATTCCACTCTTAAAGAGGATACTTACACGATCTTTTTATTCATTTCTACCCTTGTGTAAGTCAAAAATTGGGGTTATATATACTAAATCTAAGGTTGCAGTCACATGGGGCACGGAGTCCGCATACGGAACTCATTTAAGCCCATAGGAGTAAGAGAGAGGTATACGGAAGATCAGTTCCGTACACCTCTCTCTCACTCCTATGGGCTTTAAAGAGTTCCGTATGCGGACTCCGTGCCCCATGTGACTGCAACCTTAACCTGTAATTTTTTTCAAAAAGTGTTTTGAGCCTAAAAAATCTTCCTTTACATTTTCTTGAATTATCATTACATTTATCACTTACATCTAGTAGTTAAGTAAAGTATTCATAATAAAAATCTGGCAGTCTTCAGTAACATTGTTTTCAGAATATAATTTTTAATAATGGATCAATATTTTTGTAGCGGCAACGGGAGCTGATATACAAGCGCAGGAAGCTATTTTTCAATTAAAAGGAAATCCACGTATATTAAGCACTGGAAGTGGCGTCCTAGCGAAAAAGTCAGCAGTTGAGCAAGCTTATGAAAGCTTAAAACCCAGTAAGTTTTACATCACTATGATGTATGCATCATGGAGGCAAAAAAATTTGTCAACCAGATGCATAAAAAAAAACACAAACTCTGAAAGTGTTGACCCCCCAAAAAAAAGAGCTATCAGAGAACATTTTATTCACTATCTAAATCATTATGGATACAGAGAACCACTCTACAGTAATGAATTAGGCAATATAAATGATTATGCTCGTCGGGCAATAAATGGAGCAAAAAAGTGGGTTAAAAGAATTAAAGATTATATCCTTTACTGGAATCAGACAGTGAAACTGAAGAAGCGGAATTTGTAGTTCTCTAAATCTTTTGCAATTTGTTTTGTTCTAAAAGTGTTCGAGTTTAAATAAAGCAGCATTCAGTTTACACAGTATTCATGAAACAATGTGCCTGATAGGAATAAGTTTTATTCGCTGTAAGTGATACTGTTTTATTATAATTTAAGAGATTAAGTGTTTTATCGTGAATAATAAAAAACATTAGTTGACAATGAAAAAGAGCTAATTTTTTATCTTAACAGACCTTTTCATTATTGATTGTCGCATGAACACAAGTATGATTTTAATCGGAAATAAATTATTTAAAAAAAAAAAAAATTTTTATTCATTAAAAAAAATTTTAATAAACAAAAATGAAAAAATACGAAAAATTAAAAAAAAAGTTAAATAAAAATAAATATTTACAGAATTTTTTTCTAAATTCATACAGTATTTCTTAGTAATTATTTGTTTATATTGGTGAGTATTTGTTAAAAAAGGGTATTCTTCCAATATTTTTTTATTTTCTTCAAAAATATCTGTTTTTATTTGTTTTTATCGGTTTTTCTTTAAATTTTTTAATATTTATTTATTAAAGCTTGGGCCCGGGTGAAAATTGAGAGAATTAAAAAATTTTCACTTGTCACTTTCTATTGTAAATGTCCTAAACTACAGACTTTTGATGTTCCTAAATGTATTTTTTTTTCTTTGAAACTTGTATTTTTTGGCACTGAAGAGACTTAAACTTTTTTCAGCTCACGGAACTTAAAATTTTTGATAGCAAAAATTTTTCAAATCTCTTAATTGTCACCTCTCTTATTATGCTGTAAATATTTCAGAACGCATAGTGTCAATAGTGTCGAAAAAAAAAATTTTCCGCATACACTTGCATTTTTCGCACTGATAGGACTTATATTTTTTCAGCGACCGAACTTGTAATTTTTGCTACCGAAAATTTTCCAAATCTCTTATTTGTAATCTGTCTCATTCTACTGTAAATGTCCTAAAATGCAGATTTTTTATGTTCGTCAATGTATTTTTTTTTTTGGGGACTTGTATTTTTCGCACTGACGGCACTTAAACTTTTTTCATCGTACGGAACTTGTAATTTTGGCAATCGAAAATTTTTTAATACTTTTTCAGCGCACGAAAGTTGAAATTTTGGCTATCAAAAAAGTGTACAAAGTATATCATATTATTTCAGATCAGTGTACGGGTAGAGTAGCTCACCGGTAGAAAACGAAATGTACTCCAGTTAAAGGCAACTGTTATTCAGTACCTTAAAGATTCAAGTTGAAGACTCATCTGACAGGCATCTGCCTAGAGGATTGTGAGCTTTGAAGAAAAACTTGTTTATGTCAGGAGTTTCAACATTTTTTGGGGACCAAGTGTGTGACTCATCAATTCTTCTAGTTACAGCCTCAGACACCTCAATTTATTGTTTAGCATTACTACTTGTCCAGCGTCAAATTTGGCTGTCAAGTTAAACTGTACTTGGTGTCTATCCCACAACACATTTGTAAATGACTAAAGGATATGTTTTTAAAAGTACACCCCAACGGAAAAAGTTAGTGTGAAAAAACGTAGCAAACCGTAACTTTCTGTGATGTAATGTACAGTTTGGTTGGATTTTGGACCACGGTTACAGTTTCTTACGTTTTGTTACGTTATTATAGTCAACTACAACCCAACACATTGTCTTACGATTCGTTACATTTTATTATAATTCTAAAAAGACACTTGAATCTCGTGAAAAAGCAACTGTAGTAAGCTCTAATAAACTGTAAGGAAGTGTTGTCATCTGTAATGTTTTAATTATAACAGCTTACAGTTTTTGGCAGTTTATTACACTTTTTTATATTTTATTATCATTGATAACTTTTAGACACATTTCCTGACATTTTCGAATAAAATTTGCCTTAAATGAAAAAAACTTGAGTAACTATTATTATGAAAAAGTATAAGTGTAACAGCATGTGGTAAATCATATTAAAACGTAAGAAAATGTAAGAAAACGTAACACAACACAATAAAGTGTAAGAAACGTCCGAAATTCATGAGACTATTACAGTTCCTTACATTTTCTTACATTTTCTTGCGGGTTACGGCATATTATTACACATGTTCACTTTTTCTAACATTTTGTTACGTTTTCAAATTTCCGCTGGGGCAGTATAGTACATGTAAAATTGATCATTTATTGATTGACCGAAGCACTTGTGTTCTTCCATCAGACTAAAGTTTTTAAACTAACTTCGGTTACCTGCTAAAAACTAAAGATAACCATCCGATTAAGTTTAATTCAAAGGGACAGACTGTACCAATATTATAATGAGCTTATTCTGGGCGAATTGAAATTTTTTATTTGCAATTTTTATTATAAAAACAAAAGATAAGTGTTTGGTTAATAAAAGGTGCAATTCATTCAAAACAATATTCAAAACCTTGTAGCTGTCAATGATTTTAAGAAATTACGATTCTAATATTACAGATGCGATTTTAAATATAACTGTCTCATATGTATCAACCTTGTCCATAATTGTTTCTTGTCGACTTACAAACGATTAGGAATAAGTATTGGGTCTGTTGAAGTAAATCTTTCAAATATATTCTATACGCTTAGTAAGTACCGCTGACAGAGCCGTCTGTTGGTAGCAAGTTTCAATAGCTAGGTGGTACAAGTTGATAGGGTAATGTAAAAAGTGTAGTTTCGTTTTCAAGTTTTTCGTGATGATTAAATACTTTGAGGCTTATAAACATTTGTAACAATGAAATGAGGTATTCAATAAGTAGAAACAAGGGTATTTTTGATAAAACGCTGTTTAATACAGCAGAAATCAGCAGCTGAGCAAGCCTATTCAAGTCCGTGAGAGCAAGAAAGAGAGTAGAGAGGGTCAGTTCCTCTCGTCCCTCTAACCGTCTCACTTGCTCTCACGGGCTTGAACAGGCTCTGCTCGGCCGTAGATTTCAGCTTTATAAAGCAACATTAGTTCTAAAATACTCTTGTTTCTACTTATACTTCATACGCAGTGTTGGTCTTCAGTCCTTAGATTTTGGCCCCGAGCGCTTGCCAGCGCCACCCCCGGGGCCAACTAGAAGTAATCAATCAGACTCATCATGCGTGCCTAGTTTTTTCAGTAGAGTAAGGCCTAGTTTGATCAGACATGCCCAAGCCCGAGGTCGCGGAAAAGTCCCTACCGTTTCAGCAGACGAGTGCATTCAAATAGATTGCAGAGATTGCTATTGACGTAGCAGGTGCGTATTTTGAGTATGTTTCTATTTTAAAGTAATTTAGCTTAGTGATTTAAAGACACTTGCAATATTACATCCAAATGTTTAGAAAAGCTTTGTTAAATTATAATACGAATTGTTGCTTTACGTTGCAGATGCCTCCTTGAAAATCATTTTGAATAATGCATTTACTCTGGTTTGGGTTAATTTTCCAACCCACGTTGATTTGATGCACATGTCAAAAGTGCCCTAGGCATTAGGATGGATGCTGGTTCACTGCCAGAAGGTGTTCATTACACAAGGTAAGAACGTCGATATTGTTAAAACAATTAAAGTTGAAGCAATTGTTGGAAATTGATTATCTTCTTTCATTTACAGTATTCGAGCTTGCGATGAAACAAATGTAGATAAGGGATCTGTTTATCACATACTTATCACTGCAGTACAGCCAGCAACAGTTCCTAATAATTTATCCCTTCCAGATCTCATCTTTAAAAATTCCTAATTCAAACCAAACACTGTCCAGCATCAGCAGTGGTTATTGTGGTAGCAAGTTCGACATGAGAGAAGTTTGAGCGATGGCAGACCTGAGCTGCCTGACGTGTTGACTGTCATAAGAAGGCAGAGAAGTCAACTGGAGAGTGCTGCTACGGACTGTAAGTCTTGAAGACTGTATTTGCCTGACAAAAGTGACACTCCTAGTTATATACCTAGTTTGCAGAGGTTCAGCCAGCATACTATCCAGCCACTTGAGGCATGTGTATTGGCTTCTCCAAGTGAAAAAACCTAAGGTAGCGAGTGAATCTAAGCATTGTGCATCACCGATACCAGCCATCGTTCTGGAAGAAGGAGGACACGCCAGTTCAGAAGAAGCTGTCACTGCCACGTTTACCAAGCTCAATATAACTAAAAGTTTAGCATCCGAGATTCCCAGCACGAGTAATCAGCTAACGTTGCCAAAAGACAAGACAAAACATCAGAGGACATTCTCAACATCGCGCGATGGAGATTATAAGTCGTGTTCAGAATATGAAACCAATAAGGATCATTTGCGCATCTGTCTTGTTTGTTTTCGCCATCAAGATTTAACAAAATAATTTGGGGAGCTGGCGGAACGAATCCAGCTGGCATTATTGTGAGTTGCTATGATTGTGGAAAAATAATGATTCACTTTGCTGACAAGATGTTTGAGAACGACAGCAACTGTTTGATTAGCAGTCCCGACAAACACAAAGGTCCTTTGAGAGCACTGGACTTTAATCCATTTCAGTCTCATTTTCTAGCTACTGGTGCGACAGATATTCACATGAATACTTTGTATATTAATTGGACAAATGAGCCTATGTCTCCTAGTCCCAAAAAAATTTACCACCTGAGGATGTACTGGATAAATCATGGAATACACGAGATACGTTACTTGGCAACATTTTTTTAAACATTCATAATTGACATTAGAGCATTTTGTTGTTTACAGTGCAACACATTCTTGCTTCAACATTTTAACAGCGTTGTGTCATTCAAAGAAGAATTAAGCCATGGTAATACTCACCGATGCCAATTCAAGAGCCTTTATAAGCATTATCATCAGAAATTTTAACATAACAATTCTTCATCTTTATTGAAATGTAAGTGAGATGAAAATCAGTACACTGACATCTTGATATATAGTCACACAGCTGTCTCTTGCTTCAGAAGAGGATTAAACTCCAATTATTGAACTGTGGGATTTGAGATTTGCGACCACACCGTAAAAACATTCCAAAACCATCGAAGAAAAGTAATATCAATTGCCTGGAATCCTTATAATTCTGATCTTCTCAGTTATGCAAAAGACAATAGAATTCTCTCTTGGAATCCTAATTTCAATATTCCAGTACGTAGCAGTTAAATTTTTTTCGCAACTCTGTTTTTTATTGTGTGATGCTTATTTTTTATTACAAATCTTATTTTAGGGTGGTGATACTGTTGGCTAATTGGCTCAAACAAATCATGGAAACTTAAATGTGTCTTAGTGTCCTAGATGAGCTTGATTGGTTGTGAGTACTACTTCATATGGCCAGGCAATAGCATACTCTCTGTAAGGTGGAGCTGACCATTGATCTGCTGAAACGTTGAATAAAATGTTGATTCATTTCATGGCATGAACCCATTCCCACAAGTCTCACAGATGATGCAAACAGAAGTATATTATGAAAGTAATGCTGTAGAATCCCCAGTCTCTGGTTTAATGGTAGCTAACTATGCGAATAATATCATACTTGAAGTTATACTTTTTATTTCACTAACAATGAGAGTTGGAAACAAAAATAAATTAGTACCCGAACCAAATAATATACCAATTAAGTCAGACTATACAGCTGAAATTGATGATCAAACTGCTCAATTCCAATAATTGTAATTAAAACGCTTTTAACTAGTGTTCTCGTAATTTATGTAGCTCCACAAGCTTCCAAAGTAATATTTTGTAGCTTGCTATACATGCCAGTATATTTAAAGTTCAAGCAATCAATACAGTTATTGCGCTAAAATTGTTTAAAGAGCTGCTACTTTTACAAATTTAAGTATTAGTTACATTTCAACATTTTTACAAATTAAAGCTACTTTTTTTTAGAAATAACAAACATTTTATTACACCTGGATCTGTCCTTACTCTTTTCTTCCATTATCCTTTTTCACGATATTCTCTATTGGGATTAAATTTTTCTTTGAGCTCATCAATAAATGAAACATTAATTATACACAACTTTATATATCAAAAGAAAATTGCTAGATCTACACCTATAGAAATGATGTTAAGACAAAGACAAGACTATTTAAAGAGTAAATAAAAAATAGAGAGGTAAACATAGAGACAAATAAGAGGGTAAGTCGAGTTATTAAATTGTATATTCGTTTATTCACCATAAATCAGTTATTAAAAATTTTTTTTTTTTTTTTCTATTTAATGATTTTAATTTAGTAAACGATTTTTTTTTCGTCACATTTTTTACAGTAAATCTTTCTCTGTTAAGATTGCACCTGATAATGAATATGCAAAAGTTGGACCCAACAATAGCTTAACAAAAAATCAGGTAACTGTTAAATGAACATTATGTAAACACTGGGTAAGATTTGCTCAAGATTAACATGAATATATTAATCTAAAATTACAAGAACATTCTGAATAATAATTAAACTAATTACTGGGAAATAAAGTGCCAGTCTAAAAAGCCTTGCTGTTTCGGAGATTTTAACAGTAAGTAGAATAATTCTTATGTAAGCAAGCGGTGGTGATAACTAGACCAGTCATTTATTAATTCATTTAATGAATAAATGATTCCTTCGGCGAGCAAGTGACGGCGATAAGTAGCTCTACCATTTATTAATTTACTTAATAAGTATATTATTTCATTGACAAGCAAGCAGTACCAAAAATAAATTTGGCAATTTATTAGTTTATTTGATGGATAATTTTTTTCTTTGACAAGCAAGCGACAACAACAAGTAGCTTAGCTTTTTGATGGATTATTGAGTTAATAAATTTATTCCTTGATGCGCAAGTAGTGGCAATAAGTAAATTAGCTGTTAATTAGTTTATTTTATAAATTTATAACTTCTTTGGCGAGCAAGCGATGGCAGTTCATAGCTCAGCTATTTATCAGTTCAGTTAAGAAATAAACTATTTAGTTGGGGAGCAAGAAATGCCAATAACAAGCCCAGCTATTTGTAAGTTTAATGAATAAATTATTTTTTTGCTGAGCAAGCGAAAGCGAAGAGTAGCTCAGCTATTTAATAATTTGTTTAATAAATATATAATTTCTTTAGCAAGCAAGTGATGGCAATAAGAAGCTTAGCTATTTATTAGTTTCATAATCTAATTAACTTTTTAGTGAGCAAGCGACAGCAAGGAGTAGCTCAGCTATTTATTACTTTTTTAAATGAATCAATTCTTTCTTCGGCGAGTAAGCGACGACGATGAGTAGCTCTACTATTTATCAATTTACTTGATGAATATATTATTTCTTTGGCAAGCAAACAACGGCTGTAAGAAATTCTGCAATTTATTAGTTTATGTGATGGATAAACTATTACTTTGGCGAGCTAGCAATGGCAATTAATAGCTCAGCTATTTATTAGCTTATGCAATAACTCACATGATCCTTTGGCAGGCAAGCGATGGCAAGAAAAAGCTTAGCATTTTGAAAGTTTATTGAATAGATAAAATATTTATTTGATCAGCAAGAGACGGCAAAAAGTAGCGTAGCTACTTATTAATTTATTAAATAGAGAAAACAAAATCTAAAAATAGATATATTAATATAGTGGGAATTTGACGGTAATGAGAAGCTCAGCTATTCATTAATTTATTTATTAAATAAATTATTTTTCTATCAAGCAAGCAGCGGCAAATAAAAAGCTGAGCTTATTATTATTTTATTTGGGAACCACATTTTTTCTTCGGTGAGTGAGTTACGACAACTAGTTGATTAGCTATTTATAAATTTATTTATTAAATCAAGCATTTTTTTGCAAGGAAGCAACGGCAAAAAGTTACTCAGCTTTTTAATACATTATTTAATAAACGAAATATTTTTTGGCGAGCAAGTGGTAGCAATAAATAGCTCAGCTTTTTATGAATTCCTTTTATTGTTAAACCTTTCCTTTGGCAAGCAATCGTCAGTGGTAAATAGCCCAGCTTTTTATTAATTCATGCAATAAATAAATTATTTCTTAGGCGGGTAAAAGCGGTGGCAATAAGTAAATTAGCTGTATAATAGTTTATTCGTCAAATGAATTATTTTTATGGCAAGCAAGTGTCGGTAACGAGAATTTCAGCAGTTTATTTGTTAGGAAAAATCGGGTTTCACCTGGTGCGTATTCGATCAGGGAATCACGAGTCAGCCTATAACGATAAGCTTATGATGCTTCTTTACTGCTAGCCTATAAATAAACTATTTCTGTGACAAGCAAGCGACGACAACGAGTAGCTCAGCTTTTTGATTTTTTATTTTTGGCAAGAAAGTGATGGCAATGAGTAACTTATCTATTTATTAGTTCATTTCATAATTAAATTAATTTTTTGGTGAGCACGTTACGGCAACGGGTAGATCAGCTTTTTATTAGATTATTCAGTAAATAAATTCATTCTTCGGCGAGTAAGTGGTAGCAGTAAGTAGCTCAGATTTTAATGGATTATTTATTTGATGAGCAACTGTCAGCAAGTAGTAGCTTACCTTAGTTTTCGTTTGTTGAATGGATAAATTATTTTTTTTGTGAGCAAGTGGCGACAATGAGCAGCTTGGCTATTTGTTTGTTTATTTGACAATAAATACATTTTTTGGCGAGTTAGTCACAGCAATAAGTACATTAGCTATTCTTAAGTTTATTTGATGATTAAATTATTTTTTTATGAATGAGCAAGTGGCAGAAGGTTGTAGTTTAGGTAATCATTAGTTTATTGGATAGATAAATTATCTGATCAACGAGCAAGCGGTAAAACTTAGTAGCTTAGCTTTTGTATTAGTTAAATTGGTAAATAAAAAAATTTTTTTTGTGACCAACCGACGGCAAGAAGTAACTTATCTATATCTCAGATTTATCAAGTAGATACATAATTTCTTCAGCGAGCAAGTACCGGAAATAAGAAGTTTAGCTATTTATTATTTTATTTAACGAGTAATACATTTGTTTGACAAGCGAGCGATGGCCTTACATGAAATTATTTATATAATAGTTTATTTGTCAAATAAATTATTTTTATGGTGAGCAAGTGGCACTAATAAATAGCTTCACTATCTCTTAGTTTACTTGATAAATGATCTATTTTAGTAGCGAGAGCAAAAGAAGCCGTAAGGTCATCTGCTATCGATTGATTTATTTAATAAATATACTACTCTTTGGTGCCACCATGAAATGGCAATCATTTGATTAGCTGTTAGTTACTTTTCTGCTATGTTTATTTCTTTTTTAGCCAGTAAGCGAATTTAACAAGTAAATTATCAAATTATAAGTTTACTTAATAAATAAAATATTGTTTTGGTAAGCAAGCGACGGAAATAAGTATTTTCGCCCTTGACTAAAATGTTTGATTAATAAGATACTTTTTTGGCGAGAAACTGATGGCAAGGAATAGCTTAGCTTTATTTTCAGGTTGTTAAATAGTGAGATTTTTTTTTTAGGGAGCAAGTGGTGGCAATGAATAGCTGAATTTTTCTTTAGTTTATTTGATGCTCTTATTATGTTTTTTGCGGGCAAGCCGTGGCAATAAGCGAATCCTATAATTAATTTATTTAATATGTAAAATATTTTTTTGGCCACAAAGTGCCGGTAATAAGAAGCTTAGCTATTTATAAGTTTATTCAACATGGGCGATCAAGCGGTTGCAAAAAGTAACTCAGCTCTTTATTAGTTTATTTCACAAATAAATTACTTTTTGGCGAGAAAAAACGATTTTATTTTTTGGCAATAAGTAAATTAGCTATTTAGTAGTTCAATAAATCAATTCATTCTTTAACAAACAAGAAACAGCAAAGAGTAGCTTAGCTGTTCAATATTTTAATTCAGAAATAAAATATTTTTAGGGCAAACAAGTGGTGTGCAATAAGTGGCTTAGCTACTTATTAGTTTAATAGAAAAAATTAATTTTTTAGCAAGAAAGTGATGGAAATAAAAAGCTTAGCTATTCATTAGTGTAATAAATAAATTTATTCTTTGGTGAGCAGGCAGTGGTCATAAGGCAATTATCTATTTATTAGTTCATTTAATAAATATGTACCTTCTTTGGCAAGCAAGCAATGGCAGTAAGTAGCTAAGCTATTCATCAGTTCAGTTAGTAAATAAATTACTTATTTTTGGAGCAAGTGACGCTAATAAAAAGCCCAGCTTTTAATAAGTTTATTAAGTAAATAATCTTTATTTTTGGCAAGAAAGTGATGGCAATGAGTAACTAAGCTGTATATGAATTTATTTTATAAATAAACCATTCCTTTGGCAAGCAAGCAGTGGCAATAAATGTTCAGTTATTTATTAGTTTATATATAAACTAAGATGATTCTTTGGCAGGCAAGCGATGGCAAGAAAAAGCTTAGCAATTTATAAGTTTATTTAATAGTTGGAATATTTATTTGATCAGCAAGAGACGGCAAAAAGATACTCAGTTTTTTAATACATCATTTAATAAACGAAATATTTTTTGGTTATCAGCTGACAGAAATAAGTATTTCAGCTCTTTATTAGTTTGTTCGATGAATAAGATATTTTCTTGGCGAGAAATTGACAGCAAGGACCAGTTTCGCTTTTTTCAGTTCATTCAATACTTAAATAATTTCTTCTGCGAGCAAGTGGTGGCAACGCGTTGCTGAGCTATTTATTATTTTATTTGATAAATAAATAATTTTTTTGGCAAGCAAAAGCGGTGGCAATAAGTAAATTAGCTATTTATTAGTTTAATAAGTAAATATGATTCTCTGGTGAGCAAGTGGCATCAAAATGTAGCTTATCTATTAACCAGTTCAGTAAATAAATTATTTATTTAGGGCGCAAGAGGTGCCAATAATATGCTCAGCTGATTATTTGTTTAATAAACTAATTAACTCTTTAGTGAGCAAATGACAGCAAGGAGTAGCTCAGCTATTTAATTATTTGTTTATTAAGTAAATTTTTCTTTTGGCGACCGAGCGATGGCAATGAATAACCTAGCTATTTATAAGTTTATTTGAGAAATGAATCATTTCTTTAGTTCCTTACTAATCAGTTTATTTAATAAAGAAGTTGTTTTTATGATGACTAAGTGACAGCAAACATTACCTCACTTTTTTATTTGTTCATTAATTAAATAAGTTATTTTTTTTTGAGCATGCGTTGGCATTAAGTCAATCACCCACCTTTCATTCTATTTAAAAAAATTAATTGTTTTTCCTTGGCTCAGTGGTCATCGTGCTCGTTATGGATTTAATGCTATTCTAGGGGTCTTATTGGGTTCAATTCCCTAAGAGTACAGATTTTTTAAATAGCTTTTTTTACTGGAAAAAGATTCTATAAACTTCGGTCTGTTTCAGAAAAGGTTTTTCCGTTAAGTTAGATGTCAAAATAATTTTCTTGTTGAGTTTTCTCCTTGTTGAACAGGTCTTCGAGCCTGGGTGAATGCGAAACAGTATGAGTGATACAGGTAGAGATTAGCCTGGATCCGATGCTTAGACTGTCACGGTACTTAACCTGGTAAAACATAAAAGAAAGAAAAATTAATTATATCTTTGGCAAGCAAGTATCAGCAAACATTATCTAATCCATTCTCAGTATTGTAAAAAACAAAGTGTCAGTAGGCAATCAAACATTGCTGCTAAGCAACATTACAGTTTTGATATATCATTTATAGATAAAATAGTAACTTAGGCTAGCAGTAAAAGCATCATAAGCGTAGTGTTATTGGCTGACTCGTGATTCTCTGGTCGAGTACGCACCAGGTGAAACCGGATTTTTCCTAACGAATGAATTGCTGAGCTATTGATTGCCGCATTGCTAGCTCGCCAAAGTAATAGTTTATCCATCACATAAACTAATAAATTGCAGAATTTCTTACAGCCGTTGTTTGCTTGCCAAAGAAATAATATATTCATCAAGTAAATTGATAAATAGTAGAGCTACTCATCGTCGTCGCTTACTCGCCGAAGAAAGAATTGATTCATTTAAAAAAGTAATAAATAGCTGAGCTACTCCTTGCTGTCGCTTGCTCACTAAAAAGTTAATTAGATTATGAAACTAATAAATAGCTAAGCTTCTTATTGCCATCACTTGCTTGCTAAAGAAATTATATATTTATTAAACAAATTATTAAATAGCTGAGCTACTCTTCGCTTTCGCTTGCTCAGCAAAAAAATAATTTATTCATTAAACTTACAAATAGCTGGGCTTGTTATTGGCATTTCTTGCTCCCCAACTAAATAGTTTATTTCTTAACTGAACTGATAAATAGCTGAGCTATGAACTGCCATCGCTTGCTCGCCAAAGAAGTTATAAATTTATAAAATAAACTAATTAACAGCTAATTTACTTATTGCCACTACTTGCGCATCAAGGAATAAATTTATTAACTCAATAATCCATCAAAAAGCTAAGCTACTTGTTGTTGTCGCTTGCTTGTCAAAGAAAAAAATTATCCATCAAATAAACTAATAAATTGCCAAATTTATTTTTGGTACTGCTTGCTTGTCAATGAAATAATATACTTATTAAGTAAATTAATAAATGGTAGAGCTACTTATCGCCGTCACTTGCTCGCCGAAGGAATCATTTATTCATTAAATGAATTAATAAATGACTGGTCTAGTTATCACCACCGCTTGCTTACATAAGAATTATTCTACTTACTGTTAAAATCTCCGAAACAGCAAGGCTTTTTAGACTGGCACTTTATTTCCCAGTAATTAGTTTAATTATTATTCAGAATGTTCTTGTAATTTTAGATTAATATATTCATGTTAATCTTGAGCAAATCTTACCCAGTGTTTACATAATGTTCATTTAACAGTTACCTGATTTTTTGTTAAGCTATTGTTGGGTCCAACTTTTGCATATTCATTATCAGGTGCAATCTTAACAGAGAAAGATTTACTGTAAAAAATGTGACGAAAAAAAAATCGTTTACTAAATTAAAATCATTAAATAGAAAAAAAAAAAAAAAATTTTTAATAACTGATTTATGGTGAATAAACGAATATACAATTTAATAACTCGACTTACCCTCTTATTTGTCTCTATGTTTACCTCTCTATTTTTTATTTACTCTTTAAATAGTCTTGTCTTTGTCTTAACATCATTTCTATAGGTGTAGATCTAGCAATTTTCTTTTGATATATAAAGTTGTGTATAATTAATGTTTCATTTATTGATGAGCTCAAAGAAAAATTTAATCCCAATAGAGAATATCGTGAAAAAGGATAATGGAAGAAAAGAGTAAGGACAGATCCAGGTGTAATAAAATGTTTGTTATTTCTAAAAAAAAGTAGCTTTAATTTGTAAAAATGTTGAAATGTAACTAATACTTAAATTTGTAAAAGTAGCAGCTCTTTAAACAATTTTAGCGCAATAACTGTATTGATTGCTTGAACTTTAAATATACTGGCATGTATAGCAAGCTACAAAATATTACTTTGGAAGCTTGTGGAGCTACATAAATTACGAGAACACTAGTTAAAAGCGTTTTAATTACAATTATTGGAATTGAGCAGTTTGATCATCAATTTCAGCTGTATAGTCTGACTTAATTGGTATATTATTTGGTTCGGGTACTAATTTATTTTTGTTTCCAACTCTCATTGTTAGTGAAATAAAAAGTATAACTTCAAGTATGATATTATTCGCATAGTTAGCTACCATTAAACCAGAGACTGGGGATTCTACAGCATTACTTTCATAATATACTTCTGTTTGCATCATCTGTGAGACTTGTGGGAATGGGTTCATGCCATGAAATGAATCAACATTTTATTCAACGTTTCAGCAGATCAATGGTCAGCTCCACCTTACAGAGAGTATGCTATTGCCTGGCCATATGAAGTAGTACTCACAACCAATCAAGCTCATCTAGGACACTAAGACACATTTAAGTTTCCATGATTTGTTTGAGCCAATTAGCCAACAGTATCACCACCCTAAAATAAGATTTGTAATAAAAAATAAGCATCACACAATAAAAAACAGAGTTGCGAAAAAAATTTAACTGCTACGTACTGGAATATTGAAATTAGGATTCCAAGAGAGAATTCTATTGTCTTTTGCATAACTGAGAAGATCAGAATTATAAGGATTCCAGGCAATTGATATTACTTTTCTTCGATGGTTTTGGAATGTTTTTACGGTGTGGTCGCAAATCTCAAATCCCACAGTTCAATAATTGGAGTTTAATCCTCTTCTGAAGCAAGAGACAGCTGTGTGACTATATATCAAGATGTCAGTGTACTGATTTTCATCTCACTTACATTTCAATAAAGATGAAGAATTGTTATGTTAAAATTTCTGATGATAATGCTTATAAAGGCTCTTGAATTGGCATCGGTGAGTATTACCATGGCTTAATTCTTCTTTGAATGACACAACGCTGTTAAAATGTTGAAGCAAGAATGTGTTGCACTGTAAACAACAAAATGCTCTAATGTCAATTATGAATGTTTAAAAAAATGTTGCCAAGTAACGTATCTCGTGTATTCCATGATTTATCCAGTACATCCTCAGGTGGTAAATTTTTTTGGGACTAGGAGACATAGGCTCATTTGTCCAATTAATATACAAAGTATTCATGTGAATATCTGTCGCACCAGTAGCTAGAAAATGAGACTGAAATGGATTAAAGTCCAGTGCTCTCAAAGGACCTTTGTGTTTGTCGGGACTGCTAATCAAACAGTTGCTGTCGTTCTCAAACATCTTGTCAGCAAAGTGAATCATTATTTTTCCACAATCATAGCAACTCACAATAATGCCAGCTGGATTCGTTCCGCCAGCTCCCCAAATTATTTTGTTAAATCTTGATGGCGAAAACAAACAAGACAGATGCGCAAATGATCCTTATTGGTTTCATATTCTGAACACGACTTATAATCTCCATCGCGCGATGTTGAGAATGTCCTCTGATGTTTTGTCTTGTCTTTTGGCAACGTTAGCTGATTACTCGTGCTGGGAATCTCGGATGCTAAACTTTTAGTTATATTGAGCTTGGTAAACGTGGCAGTGACAGCTTCTTCTGAACTGGCGTGTCCTCCTTCTTCCAGAACGATGGCTGGTATCGGTGATGCACAATGCTTAGATTCACTCGCTACCTTAGGTTTTTTCACTTGGAGAAGCCAATACACATGCCTCAAGTGGCTGGATAGTATGCTGGCTGAACCTCTGCAAACTAGGTATATAACTAGGAGTGTCACTTTTGTCAGGCAAATACAGTCTTCAAGACTTACAGTCCGTAGCAGCACTCTCCAGTTGACTTCTCTGCCTTCTTATGACAGTCAACACGTCAGGCAGCTCAGGTCTGCCATCGCTCAAACTTCTCTCATGTCGAACTTGCTACCACAATAACCACTGCTGATGCTGGACAGTGTTTGGTTTGAATTAGGAATTTTTAAAGATGAGATCTGGAAGGGATAAATTATTAGGAACTGTTGCTGGCTGTACTGCAGTGATAAGTATGTGATAAACAGATCCCTTATCTACATTTGTTTCATCGCAAGCTCGAATACTGTAAATGAAAGAAGATAATCAATTTCCAACAATTGCTTCAACTTTAATTGTTTTAACAATATCGACGTTCTTACCTTGTGTAATGAACACCTTCTGGCAGTGAACCAGCATCCATCCTAATGCCTAGGGCACTTTTGACATGTGCATCAAATCAACGTGGGTTGGAAAATTAACCCAAACCAGAGTAAATGCATTATTCAAAATGATTTTCAAGGAGGCATCTGCAACGTAAAGCAACAATTCGTATTATAATTTAACAAAGCTTTTCTAAACATTTGGATGTAATATTGCAAGTGTCTTTAAATCACTAAGCTAAATTACTTTAAAATAGAAACATACTCAAAATACGCACCTGCTACGTCAATAGCAATCTCTGCAATCTATTTGAATGCACTCGTCTGCTGAAACGGTAGGGACTTTTCCGCGACCTCGGGCTTGGGCATGTCTGATCAAACTAGGCCTTACTCTACTGAAAAAACTAGGCACGCATGATGAGTCTGATTGATTACTTCTAGTTGGCCCCGGGGGTGGCGCTGGCAAGCGCTCGGGGCCAAAATCTAAGGACTGAAGACCAACACTGTTCATACGCCTCGTTCTCAAGATTACATGTAGTTACCCTTTCGTCCGCCAGAGGTCACAACGTTTAGAGTCCCTGAAAAGGAAATAAAGAAACGAAAATCTGTAGGAGTGGGGGACGGTACGGCTCCCGCTGCCTCGCTGTGCAACTGTTCTCTTCATATTCTTCCGTTGTGTCCATGAGGTTACCTCGTACATCAGCTGTCAAGCTAAAAAACCATGAGCAAGCGGAAATCCGTGGACTTGGACATTGGAGCAGTTAGGAAGCAGATGAAGCTCCTAGGAGAACAACTCGCCTACCTGGAGGGTCGTGGCAAGACATGGGATGATGAAGGTTCATCAGGCTCGGAGCCCGAGGAAGACGAATTTTTCGTCAAGGACTACAACAGTAGCGACGAGGCAGGAGCTCCAGGCGTTAAGTATAAAGGTAAGCCAGATTCTCTTTTTCTGCTAAACTACTCGTTCTCTTTATGTGCGCGCCCCGGCGTGTATTTTCCCGGACTCGGCGCTTATTGCTTTTTTCTTTATAAGAGGCTATCGCACGCTTGTATTACGTGTGATGTTTATCTGGTAATCACCGGAGGTGGTTCGCAGGTCAGACGGCTATACACGCGCTCGTAGGACGTGTTGTTAAAAGCCTTATCGTTCCTGTCATCACAAGGACTTGTAAAGCATACATTATTGGACTAGAACAAAGAGCGGCCATTTTTCCATAAACTATTGTCTCTAGCGTTTGCGCGCTCGTACGACGCGCATGCCATGTGTTTATCACACCATTGTGTGCAGGTGAGTGCTAGCTTTGTCACTCTTATGCTCAGGCTGCATTTATGCACGCCAGTTTTATCAGGCAATATGGCCTCATACATTACATTACATGAGAGCTTTTTTGTTGGCTCTTTCAAAATAAGTGCACTTCTTAGAAGCAGGCACTTTATAATAGAAGCATGATTCACAGCTCTCTCGCTCGCCCCCCTACCCTAGTACTGTTATATTCTGCCAGTGGCATAATTTGCGCTGTTCTCTGTTACAGGAGACAGCAACAAAGAACAAAAAGAGAATGCATTGTCGAGCCTCCAGAAACCGCCGCTGGACAACTCAGTCCTAGAAATTCTGGGCAAGGAACCCTTAACCTCAAATGTTTCTTCACTGCTGCTCAATCCAGACGTAAAAACCAGATGGTCTTTTATTTATGAAAAAGGATTAGAGAAACAAGTGAGAGACGACTTAATTGCGCAATATGGTGTTCCAGCAGATTTCCCGATTCCAGTCATTAATCCCGAAATTCAAGTCAAGTTACAATCGCACTCTAAGACAAGGGATGCGTCAATGCTTAAAAGACAACAGTTGGCAGCGGCGGCCTTAAGCGCAATTGGATCAGTTTTAACATGCTTTGTTGAGGACAACGAAGAAATCAATGGCTTGGACTGTACTCGGAAATTATATGATGCAGGCAAGCTCCTAGCTGAACTAATGAATAGTCAGGTTAAGTCACGCAAGGCTTTCATATTGTCGGGAGTGGACAAAGACAACAGGGCCCTGCTCGAGAGTACCAGGTCAGATAGCATGCTTTTTGGATCCAACTTAGGAGACAAGGTCAGAAACGCGCAGAGTATGGAAAGGCTTTCCAAAGCCCTGATAAAACCAAATACTCAAGCTGCTCGCCAGCCCCTAGAAGCTCGCAGTTATTTAAACACGAACAGCCTGCAGGGAAGGTGGCCCATCCCGCCTGCAGGCCGTCAACAGGGGTCCTTCCAGAACCGTTTCAAGTCTCGCTTGAATTTCCGACCCGTCCCCAGGAACCAGCCGTTCAATCAGAGGACTCAATACCAAGGCCGCGGGAGAGCATCGAATGTCAACCAGTCGAGATAAATTCTGTAGGTAAATCTGCTGGTCGTCTGAGTAGATTCGCGTTACAATGGGAAAAGATAACGTCTGACAAGCATGTCCTTGAATATGTCTCGGGAGTAATTATACAATTTAATAAGCCGGTTGAACAAAGCACTGCGCCAATCCCTACCTTCTCTTCAGCCAGGGAGGAGTCGGAGGTACATAAAGCAATTACATCTTTGATTGATAAGGGCGCGATAGAGACATGTTCGCATCGGGATGGACATTTTATTTCTAGTTATTTTTTAGTCCCCAAGCCAGACGGATCTTTTCGCTTTGTACTTAACCTTAAGAAATTAAATAAGTTTATTACATCCCCTCACTTCAAACTGGAGGATACACGAACAGCCTGTGCCCTCGTATCCAGGGATTCATATATGTGCAAAATTGATCTCGAAGATGCGTACTTTTCAGTGGCCATTCACAAGCAAAGCCGTAAATTTCTAAGCTTTATCTGGAAAGGACAATTATACCAATTTACATGTTTGCCATTTGGTCTCAGTATAGCCCCTTACATTTTTACGAAACTGCTCAGACCAGTTGTAGGTCTTTTAAGGGCAAGGGGTTTTACCTCGGTTCTTTACCTAGACGATTTCCTTTGTATTGCCCAGGATTCTATTAGCTGTACTATAAACGTAAATACTACGGTTTCGTTTCTACAAAAATTGGGCTTTCTTATTAATTGGAAGAAGTGTTTTTTGTATCCGTCTAAGAGGTGCACCTTTTTGGGTTTTATTATTGATTCGGCTCAATACACACTCGAGTTACCAGAGGCTAAGAGAATTAAATTAATTAATTTAATCAAAGATCCGCTTAAGAAGAGGGCGTGTAAAATCATTGATCTTGCTAAAGTTCTAGGCAATTTGATTGCAGCGGCACCAGCCATCGAATTTGGTTTCGTACATACTAAAGTATTAGAAAGAGAGAAAACTCTGGCGCTTTTCAAAAGTAGCTTCGACTTTGAAAGAGTTATGCCGTTAACAAAGGAAACTTGCAACGATTTGTACTGGTGGCTCCACCAACTTCCAATCGCGTGTAATACATTTAAAACGCTGGACTTTGTGATGACCATATTTACAGACGCGTCGAACTCGGGATGGGGCGCTACGGATGGTTTACATGAAGTGTATGGCCACTGGAATAGTGATCAAAAGCTCATGCATATAAATTATAAAGAACTTTTGGCAATAAAGCTAGCTCTAGATTCCCTGGCAAACAAGGTCTCAGACGGTCAGATTCTTTTAAGAGTTGATAATACCACGGCGATCGCTTATGTAAATAAAATGGGCGGCGTAAGATTTCCGAATTACAATAAGCTATCTAGGGAAATCTGGGATTGGGCAGAAGAGAGAAGGGTCTTTTTGCTGGCTTCATATATCCCCTCTGCCAAGAATTGCATAGCGGACAGACTTTCGCGAATTGTTAACATAGACACTGAGTGGGAGTTGAATGACAACGCTTTTACTTATATTACCAATGTTCTGGGTTCCCCACAAGTAGATCTTTTTGCTAGTTCAGAGAACGCTAAGTGCAGGTTATTCTTCTCTTGGAAGCCCGATCCTAGAGCCTTCTTAATTGATGCGTTTACGGCTAATTGGGCATGCTTAGATTTCTACTGTTTCCCGCCTTTCAGTCTGATTACGAAATCCTTGGCCAAGATTAAGCGGGAAAAAGCTACGGGGATTATGGTTGTTCCTTTCTGGCCAAGCCAACCATGGTTCCCCCTTTTTCTCGAGTTGCTCATATCTAAGCAAATAGTCCTTGGTCCAGCGCCTGACTTATTATTTTCTCCTTTTAGGAAGGAGTTTCATCCACAAGCCAGTTGTCTCCGTTTAATTGCAGGCAAAGTGTCGGGGAAGCTTTCAGGAGAAAGGGTGCTCCCCTAAAGGCGATCAATATCTTGCTAGCATCACTTGCCCCGTCGACAATTAAACAATACAACTCGGCTTTGAAGAGTTGGCATGTCTTTTGTACCACTAACAACTTAGACTTTTTTAACCCGGATAGACACGGTTTATTGAATTTCTTGTCAGCTCAGTTTGATCTGGGTGCATCCTATGCTACTCTAAATACAATGAGATCGGCGATATCCCTTATTTCAGGGGACAAATTGGGAGAAGACGCTTTAATATCAAGGTTCATAAAAGGTGTCTTTAGGTTGCGACCGGCCTCTCCAAGATATGCGCAAACTTGGGACGTATCTATAGTATTTAAGTACCTGAGACCTTTATTTCCTTTTTCGTTGTTAAACCTCGAAGATGCAACCCATAAGACTGTAATGCTCCTAGCGTTATGTACAGCGCATAGAGCACAAACGATCTCGAAGATTAAAGTATCTAACATTTATAAGACTGCGCGCGGTATAGAGATTAAGATTGACGAGCTAGTCAAGACGTCAGCGCCAGGCCGTCTTCAGCCCTTGTTAGTTCTCCCTTACTTTAAGGAAGAGCCCAGTCTCTGTGTTGCTACAGCGCTGTGCCATTATCTAAATGTAACTAAGAACTTTAGGAATAACGTAGATAACTTGTTCATTGCAACCAAGAAACCACACGAAGCGGTGTGTGCGCAAACAATAAGCAGATGGATTAAGATAGTCTTAATAAAAAGCGGTGTTGACACCTCGATCTTTAAAAGCCATTCTACGAGACATGCTGTGTCATCTGCAGCCCTAAGCGCGGGCGTTAATCTAGACACGATAAAAAGGACGGCAGGTTGGACAGCAGGCTCGCAGGCATTCCAAAATTTCTATAATAGACCTATAATAACCGATTTATATGAGTTTAGTTCTAAGATAACACAGACTTTGTCAATACCAAAGCCTTCTCAATAGTTATAAGCTCATGATTTTGTATTGCGGATAGTTCAAATTATCTTTGTATTCTAAAAATTTTTCTTGTTTAAATCAATAAAAGTTTTGTACAAAATAATTATCGTATGTAAAATTGCCTTTTCTCTTAACATCTACATGTAATCTTGAGAACGAGGCGTATGAAGTATAATTGAAGATCAAACGAACTTACCTGTAAGTGAAGTTCGATCGAAATTATACGAAGAGCCTCGTTCGAAGAGATTACAGTCCCACCCAATATAATTTTTATTGATAACATTTTCCAGCTTATGGCAGGTTGATCTGCCTCTTTTCACCCGTCCCTTAGGTTGAACAGCAATTTTACAATACAACTCTGAAAATATGAAGAGAACAGTTGCACAGCGAGGCAGCGGGAGCCGTACCGTCCCCCACTCCTACAGATTTTCGTTTCTTTATTTCCTTTTCAGGGACTCTAAACGTTGTGACCTCTGGCGGACGAAAGGGTAACTACATGTAATCTCTTCGAACGAGGCTCTTCGTATAATTTCGATCGAACTTCACTTACAGGTAAGTTCGTTTGATCTTCAATTATTGAATACCTCATTTCGTTGTAACGAATGCTTATGTGCCATAAAGTACCTGATAATCGTGAAAAACAAAACTACATGTTTTTCATGGTTATGCTGTACCCTATCAGCTTGTACCACCTAGCTATTGAAATTTTTACTCGTGAGATGGCATGAGCGCTTCGCGCCAGAGATACTTACTAAGCGTATGTTTTATGAAATATGATGTATGCTAATTGTGTGGAGATAAAATACGTCTATGAGTCGTACGAGCACTATACAAACTTTAAAAATTCCATTCTGAACTTTTCCATTCCGACCCTACCTTACCTCAAAGTGCTGTTTTTTTCGTTGTAGAGCAATCAATCCCAGCCAAACTTTTTTTTCATCATTGTTGGGCTTAAAGACGAGACATATGTCTCGGGGTTTCGTCCAATTGGCCTCTTTTCGCTACATAATTGCAAAAACGGTGGTGCTACTTTCAACGTTAGTAGCTAAGTGGTACACTCCATTAAGTGGCTTTATCTGGGCTTAAATGAAAGCAAAAACATAGTCTTAATGATTCAAATAAAAATCTTTGAATTTTATGCCCCGAATGAAAAGTTATAGTGATTTTATGAAAGATACTAAATTTCAGCTAAAATCATATTATTAGCGATATTTACGTTTTAATTAAAATAGTTGTAACTTTTGAATGGAGGCACAAAATCAAACAAAATTTTTTTTTGGTCAATAGGTCTTGATTCCAGCTTTTATTTGAGCCCAGTGAAAACACTAGAACTGTTGAAGGAGTTTAGCTACACGTGCTAGAAAGTGACACAATTTTTCGAAAATCGATAAAAGCTGACTTTTATAAAATTTCGTATGACTTATGCATCGTTTCCAGGGTACGAAGTATCATTGAGTAGCGTGCACCGTTTTTGCATAAAGTTACTAGATTGAGCTAAATGCTGCTGCTTTTTTCGGTTAATTGTGGCCACACTTATTAAATGGTGCGCTGCGCGTGTTCTATAAATATTTAATGATGTTTGCGCGTGTCAACTGCCATAAATATTTAATGAATAAGTTATTTTGAAAATAGATATAGTGCACTGCTACTCAACGTTACACCTGTTATTTTTAAATTTGTCTACACCTCACCACCACTGTTCAGTGAATTAAATTTGTGATTCTTCTGTTTCATCAGTTTCTGTCTCACTAACAATAAATTATATTATACATAAAAATTTTTTGAACGAAAGTTAGTGTATCAGATTAAAAGTATGGCTACACCCCCTCCACCCATTTCTAATAACGTCTTATTCTACTGTTTTTTGGTGCCCACCATAGAATAAGGAAAAAACTATAATTCTTTGTTTGGTTCATTCTTTAATATTGGAGAACACCCTTCTCCATTTCACTATATAACTATACCTTTATTTTTGTTGTCTCTTGACGTCTTTAGAAATTGTATGGTCTCATATATATATAGTTCGCGGCGCGTCCAGAGGCCGCGAAAAATTTTACCGTAAATCTAATTGATCCCTCATTTTTGTTATATTTTCGCGCTGCGGCCGGGGGCTACGAAAATTTTAAGCGAAGTCGAATGTTCAAGTCAGTCTCTTCGTGTCCCACGCCCTGTTAGCATTTTCTGGCGGTGCCTTCACCATACATGCTTTTTTGATTTTATCTACGTGGGATACTCTTATTTCGTCACCTCTCTGTAGTTTTACGTTTTTGTTGATATAATCAATGCCTGTTATTTCATACGGGCCCTCGTATTGCGTCAGTCGCGAGGCTGAAAAACGTGGATTGTGTCTGTGTAAAGTGTCAAGTTGTCGTTTACGTGCTTTCCGTAATTTTTCTTTTTGTTTTAATATTGCTGGCGTGCTTGTAGTGGTTATCCCTTTTCGAAAGCCTGGCTCTTTCTTAATGTAGCCTAATTTTCCGTCTGCTGACCCCTGTGAAATTAATCCTCCTTTCTCTGCAACTTCTCGCACTTCCCACTCGTTTCGATCCTTTATTGCTTGTGGCAGCGGCGAATTATTTTCGTAGGACTCCTCTGATTCAGAGTCCGCATCGCCGTTTTCTTGAGCTTCTGTGCTCATATCTGAACCTTTTTTACTATTTTCGCCGCGATATCGTTTCTTTTTCTTTATTATGATGTTCGAGTTTTCTGAATCGATACAATGGACTTTTATTTTCTTCGGCCTACCTTGAATTCTCTTCCTAAGAGTTGCCCGTATTTTAAATATGCGCGCCGGAGGTCCATCGCTATCAGCCAGTTCTTCATTCTCTTGTTCGTCCGCCAGCTGACATAGCTCTTGGCAAGGCCTTTCGGAATTCACTTCCCCCTCTTGTAGTACTGGGTTTCGTGATAATACGTCCGGTGGTCTGTTGTTGACGCCCGGGCGGTATATAACTTTAAACTCATACCCTCTAAGTTCTGCCTTAAGTCTGTTAAAGCGAATGTCAGGTTTTTTAGACGAATGAAAGTGCTTAAGCGGCTCGTGGTCTGTAATTACGGTAAATTTGCGTCCGTATAAATATGGTCTAAATTGCTCTTTTGCAAATACAGTTGCCAATAGTTCCTTGTCGTAGGTCGGGTAGCGGAGTTCGCTCCCTTTAAGACAGCGAGACGCGTACTCGCTTTGCGTGCTTTTAGGAGACTCGATATAGGCTGGGCAATTCGTGCATAATTATTGACAAATCGCATGTAGTACCCTACGAAACCTAAAAATTGTTTCACTTTCTTTACGTTTGTCGGTCGAGGGTAATTTTTAGCCGCTTCAAGTTTCTTTAGGTCAGTCATTATTTGTCCATTGCCTACAATGTGACCGAGCACTTCCGCTTCTTTTTTCAAGAATTGATACTTTTTAGGTTCAATCGTGAGGTTTGCAGCTGCCAGCCGTTTTAACAGTTTCGTGAATCGTCTCTCATGTTCCTGAAGGTAAGAGCAAAGACCATTATGTCATCAAGATACACTTCTATTTCATGGCCTTGTAACCCTGCGAGTGCTAGTGCAATAGCCCTTAAAAATGTGTTTGGCGAGTCTTTGCATCCCATTGGCATTCTCTTGTATTGGTAGTGCCCGTCTGGGCCTGAAAATGCTGTCTTATGTGCATCGTCTTCGTGTATTTCCACCTGGAAAAATTCCGACTTAAGATCCACTACCGTGATGTAACGTGTCGACGCTAGGTTCTCTAAGATATCACTCTGAAACGGTAGCGGGTGACATGAGCCTACCGTAACTTCGTTTAGTAGTTGAAAATCCGTGACTACTCTCACCCTTTTTTTATTGTTTGGCCCCGGTTGTTTTGCCACTATCCAGGTGTTCGAGCTATATGGCGAAGTGGAGGGTTCAATTATCCCTTGTTCAAACATTTTCTTTATTTCGATTTTGATCTGATCCCTTATCGCCGGTGGATAGCTAAACCTTTTCGCCACGATGAGTTTGTCCAACGTCGTAATAATTCGATGTTTTAATAGATGTGCTGCCTTGAGAGGTTCTCCATCAAGGCCAAATACGTAAGGGTTTGACTCGATCAGTCTTCTTACATGTTCTATTTCTTCATCGTTGCAACCGGCTGTGTCTACAAGTTGCATGATCTTGTCCACCTGTATTTGTTTCTTTAACTCCTTTTCGTTTTTCGAAAAATTTTCCGTTTTTTCTTCATCATAATTTTTTTCCTCATTAAATAACCTTATCACTGCTTCCCCTAAGCTTTCGACATTGTCCCCTTCAACGTCTTTTGAGTGATCCCGGTAAATTTCTTCGTAATCTAGCAGCTCTACTTCCGGAACAGGCACGTACTTTATCTCTTCACTCATATTAATACATTCTGCAACTATTTTTCCGTTAATATTTCTAGCTATAAAGTTCCCAAATATTATTAATTCCTCTATCTCTTGGAGGGGTATCCAGCCATATTCTGCCTCATTCTTGTTTTTTATTATTCGCGCATAATTAATTTGTCTAAGTATTTCGCAGGTATTTTGAAACACTCCGGCTTTAACAGTGGTATCTCTACATCATCTAATCTAATCATATTCTTGGCGGCGCTTATCTGGCCCCGATATTGCTTAAAAGTATCCCACCCTATGATTCCTTCCGCGTCAATAGGGAAGTCATGGGGGACAACATGTTATGTGCACTCCAGCCCTTGTAACTGAGCCTGTACTGTGCCTAAAGTTTTGCGTGCTCCATGAGTCACGCCGATAATAGACACTCGATACCTACTGTCTATTACAATGTCTATGCTAAGAAAATTTTCCTTTACTTATAACCGAAATCTCTGCGCCTGTATCCGCATAAAAAGTCGCCTTTCCATTTCTTAATTGTGATCCTCGTAACTGGACCGATGGTGGCATATGCCTTGTTCCCGAAAGTTTGATAGTTATTTTGGGAAGCTGCTCTGTTTCTTCGTCAGACTCTGATAGCTTGGGTGCGTCATTCTCTATATATGTGTCTGGCGCCTTTATCCGATTACTCTTTCTGCGGGCCCTCCTGCCTTTCCTCGTGCGTCTGCCCCCCTGTTGTGTAGGAGTGTCTTCGCACTCTGCAGTGTTACATTCTATACTCCCCCGCACTGCGTAAGTACTCGGACTGTTGATGCACGATTCTGCCTCCACTATTTTTTGCTCCGCCTCTTGTAGCCTCTCTCTCACACCTTTTCTCTCGCCGTACACGCTTCTCTCCGTTTCTTTTTCTAATTCATGTTCGACGTTTGAGGAGCATGCCGAACATCTTGCGAGTTTAAAGCTGCGGGTGCGTCTCTTTTATTGTCAGGACCGTATGCGCTGTTTTCTCGCTGCTGTGGGCCTCCATCCTGTGGTGGCCCGTTCCTAACTGGATCCCTGTTATAGCCGTTCCTGCTGTCTTGATTCTTATTGATGTTTCCATAACAGTTGAATGTTTCCCCGTTGTTGTTATTATACGGGTCACCGTAGCCGCGGTTGGAGTATTAATTACTGCCTGTGGGATTGTAGTTATTGTACCTGTTACTGTAATCATTCGTATCATTATAATTGTTATTTCTATTGTTGTAATTGTTGTTTCTGTTATTGTGGTTGTTATTCTTGTTGTAGTAGTTATTATTCTTGTTATATGGCTCTGTTGGGCCACTGTTATAGCCCCTGTTATCATTATTATCATTATAATTGTGAGCATTATCATTTCCATTCCCGCAATTATAGGCGTTTCTGTTGGTATTGGTATTATCTACGGGTTGGTTATGCCCCTCGTTTCGCTGTCTCTCCTCCTCCACCATGTCTTGCTTACGCGAGCGGTAGTCTCTCACATAGTGTTCCGGTCTCTGACAATAGTTGCAATTTCCCTTTGGTTCTCTCCCGTTATCTCTTAGCGTTTTTCTGTCGTTTATCACCGCTTACAGTTTTCGGCATTCTTCGACTGAATGCCCGGTTTAGCCATCGCAGTATACATATACAGCGTTTTACGTTTGCTGCTGCTGCTGCTCCTTGTGTCCCATTACCGTGATTTCTGTTGTTCTTTCTCCTATATTTGCCAGGTTTACTATTGGCCCCCATTCGGTTGTTGCTTTATTGTGTGCGGGCAGTGTACGTACTGGTATCGCATGCCGTAAGTTAAGATCTCTCTCTATTTTCAGCGCTTCTATAATTTCTTCGCAGAGGGTCCTTGGGTTTAAACATGTAATTTTACATCTATATGTTGGGTGTAGGCCATATGTAAACTGTTTTACTGCCTCTGCCTCTGCACTTTCTTTCAGAACCTGCTTCTGGATAGGGAGTAGGCTTAGATTACAATCATGCAGCATCGTCAGCCTATTATACAATCCTTGTACTCTTCCGCCGTAATCCTACATCGATTTCCGGTTTTGCTGTCTAATTATTTTTAGCTGTGCCATCAGCGTATCCGAATTATTTATGCTCCTATATCTCCTCGCAAGTTCCCGAAGAAATTCCTGGACCGTGCCGAATAAAGCCAATCTAGGCGCGAAATGCTCAGCCGCTTTTCCCTTTAGTCTGCTCGCAAGTGTGCCGAGAAAAAATAATTCATTTTCTGGGCCCACCCTTTCCACAGTCATCCTTACCATCCTTTCGAATAGTGGCAGGTTGATTGGGTTTCCATCAAAGAACGGGATATTGCTTGCCATATGACTGAGCGTGGGCAGAATGTTTAGTTGCGCGTTCTGCGGTCAGCGTAGGTGGTTATGGTTGTTCTCAGTCAAAAATTTATAGCTATTAGTATGCCTATAATTTATAGCTATAATTATAGCTACAACTACCTTTAAAACAGCTATAATAATGTATTAAATTCAGCTATAAATATAGCTATAAACTACAGCTGTAAATTTTTCACAAATAATGAATAAAAATTATAGTTTAAAATCAGATTTTTCCAACATATATCGATCAGTACAGATGGTATTATCTGTGTGATAACAGTAAAACTGAGGACCTGAAGTATTTTTGAATAAGTAGAAAAGAAAAACAAGAAATCATATACAATTTTAAGTTTTTTTTAAATTGTTTTTTTAATTGTATAATCCACTCGAAAAAAGACCCGCGTCTTTGTTTATACATCCTGTGTTCACGTCTGTGTCACAAGATATATCCCTGTAATCCCCATTTGTCGGTGACGAATTTCGGATGGTTTCTGTGACCACCTTGTGCGGGACCTCCACCTCCTTTGTCTTCTTTAGCTTTGCCCTAATCCTTGAAAACAACCCCATTGCTATAGCCTTAGTCTTTTCGTCTAGGGCGTCAAGTTTTTCACACCCTTCTGGTTCGAGCTCCAATTCTAACATTTGTTTCGTCATATTTTATTTGCTGCCTTCTACTGGGCCCTGGCCTGCCCATGTCGGCTATAATATCTTTACCCGGGCCTTCGTTATCGCCTTCCAGCTCGTTAATAAAGTCACCGAACTGAGTCATTTTTCTTTCTACTTCTTATATCTATATATGTGTCGTGCATCGTATTTCCTTTCTTGATTGTAATAAATCTTGTTTATTTTCCTAGCTGCAGGGCTTTATTTCATTACCTACGTGGTGGCTGAATAATAATTCGACGAATAGAAACGTAAGTAGCGAGATAAGACGGTAAAAGAGCGGCGTTCGTCTTTCACTTGACTTTTGCTTTTTATCGCTTTATTTTTGTTTGGTGGTAATTGGGAGGAACTATTCTTTTGGGGCTGTCTGTCGTTTATTTTTGTTAAAAAGATAATAATAATAAAGATAGTTATAAATTCCTCAGCCGATGTGGGTGTAAGTAATTAATTACGGATGTTCCCTGTGTCTGTACCAGGCGTACTAATAAAATCTCTTTGTTTCCCGTTTGTTATTCAAAAAATTGTCTAGTCAACTGTATATTTAAGTTTGTTATCCCACGTGATTTTTGTTTCGAGTCTCGAGAGAAAAACCACTAAAAAAAAGGGTAGCCAGCGAAATAATATAAATATATATTGAAATTAAAAATTTTCCCCAACCCTATCTTTTCCTAATAAGTGCCTCGGGAGTAAGGGAAAAAAAATTTACTACAAATGTACTTACGTGCACGTTGCTATGCATACCAATAGAAATAAAATTTTGGAGACCATTTCCCTCGCCTTTTGTCTGCTTGATCTCGTGATTATCAGCAATTAGTACCTTAGATAGTCCTACTGGCTTCCGGGCTGCTGTCACTGCTGCTCGTAAATCAGTCCTGTCGCTTCTGGTTGGACCCTCGGCTTCTTGATTTCAAATCGTCGTATTCTCGCGGCACTATGTGTGCTTCTCGGCGGAATTTTTTGTGTAACGCGTAAAATAAAAAATTCCGATTCTCACCAAACCCCACACTTAGCACCAAAACTGTTACGTGGAAATGATATCGGTGAGGAGGTGCGTCGCGGAATTGACCAACACATTATATCAAGAGCTTTATTCAAGATACCGAAATTAAAGGCAAAGTAGCGCGTGTGTTCCCCTCTAAGTCTCGTCGTGTACTCCCCTTGGTCTGTCCGATCTCCTTGGTTCGCCTGACCCCTTTGAACTGCCCGACTCGTTGGTTGCCCGACTGCGCTGCTATTAGAGGGTCGCTGGGCCTTATATATTATTAGCTTGTTCCCCACCCGTCGATGCCTTCTTGATAAAGAGCCTCGCTGTTACTAGCGAGAGTCAGTGTGGCATCCTTCGTATATCGTACGTTACAAAAGGTTGAAGTTAATCAAAATAACCAACATATTTCGATAAACAGGGAAAAAGGACTTTTGCTTTTACGTGGTAAATAGGAATGCTGACGAGGTCCATTGCATAAACATTCCATAAGCTTATTCATTGTTTTTTGACTGAGTAAGATACTACTACCTATGTCATGTATTTATACGTATTTGATAACACAATTAATAAACTTTTTAGGGATTAAAAAAAAGCGTACCATAGCAATACTTCAATGGTGGTTTGGTAATGTGTTAGCAAATTCTACACAAGATAATATAATACATTTTACATTTAATAATATTTGCCAAAATTAATGTATAGTTATTGAAGCAGTGCACTTGAGATTACAATTTTGTTGTAATATTTCAAGAAGGATAAGAGGTACGCAATAGAAAACGCAACCCGTTAAAGGAAGCAAAAAATCGAAAGAATTTTTTCTTATATTCTTTAAAGCATGAGTTAAAAAGTAGTTGCATGACTAAAGGGATCAAATAGAAAATTTAACGAAATTAAATAACAAACTTAAATAGTTTTACTTTATATTAAAAGTAGCTAAGGCGAGGCTGATAGGGTATCACAAAGTATTAGGGTGTCGAAGTTGGGTTGAAAATTATACCTCATGAAATAACGGATAAACTATTGTAGTTTTAACTGACATTAAGAGGAGGGGGTAGGGAAAGCCAAGAGGGCACTATAAAATAAAGGGGGATCGGATGTGTATGGATGGGGGTCCGAAATAACGACAGTCTACTTCAATTTTGTAGAAAAACTATGAATGTTTATTCCAGTGATGTTTATCCCTAGTGTTTATCAGTAAGATAGCTGATCATAACTCAGGCAATACACCGATTAGTTGTAAGAGTTAGTCACCCCACACCACATCCCACTCTTCTTCCTTCTTATATATATATACCTACCTCCTGGTCTGTGGATTTACAACTTTATAAATTTCGAAAAAAAATTTTCCGTGAAACATTTTTGAGCAAGGCTTGGTGTCAACATTTTTTAAATATATTTTTAAGAAAACTTTATTTTTATCGGATGGATACAAAATTCTATCTATACAAGAAAGTAAAACGTGAGTTTTTTCAATAATTACGTACATATTGTTATTTACAGTTAAAAAATAAGACATTTTTGCTCAGTACGGAGCCAAACTAAACCAAACCAGATATCAGGATCAAATCTATATAATCAAATCATTTTTTCGTGCTACTGATGCCTCATAAATTTACTTTTTTGTTTTACATTTTTTTGTTTTTTAAATACTATTATTAATTAATGAGATATTATTAAAAGTTTAAACCACTATTCGTAAATTTAACAAAATTTGTTGCAATTAGTTTAAGATATATTTACAGACACGTCATACTTGCATAATTGCAATATTCCTAAATTTTAAATATCCTGAGAGTTCTTATCAGTAGTGTAAGGGGAGCTTTTAAATATGTTAGAAAAATAAATCTTGAAAAATTATATTTTTACTGTCAGCATACATGTGTTTTTCATACCCTATAAACCTTTGGGTAACATGCAGGCACACGTTTTTTATGCCTACATTGTGATTTGTTGATGATTGTTTTTTTTTCCAGTTTTTTGCATTTTATTTATATTTTACAAGTTGACTAAGACAGAAACTATCACAGAATCACATCGTTACAGCATTGATTGCTTCTTTGCTTGCCTGTAAGTAAATTAGGCTAGTATATTTAATTTTATGTATAAATTATTAGTTTTACAAGTTCAATAATTTTTCGCATTGATATTTATTGCATCGACCCTTCTTTTTTAATGTACGCATTTATTTACTAATTGTACAGCCTATTAATAGTACGTATGTGTTAGCAAATAAATTAAACTGTGCAAAAATTTTAGTGTTGCGTGGGTACATATTTGAAAATTTTGTTTTTAAATAATTTGATTATTATCTTTGAAATAAATTTTAGAGGTACGCAATTTTTTCGCATGACTTATAAAAAAATGTATCTTTCAGGATATAGCAGTTCTGCAAGATAGTAACTTCGTAGGAATCACTATATCTAAGATATTTCATGAACCTTCAACAAACGGTAAATAACAGCAGATTAATTAAAAATAGACTTTTTCAAAAATATGCATCAATATTTTTTAAGTTATACCTACATCTAATTAATTCGAATTTGTTTAACACGCTTCGAGTATTATATTATTATAAGAATGTAATCGAGTATTATTATAAGAAAAATAATGGTCTCTTGATAGATAATTTGTAATAATTATTTGCAATTCCTTATACAGTATATTATGCACCTGGGCCAAAAAAGTAAGGAAACTCTTTGATCGTCTGTGTATTGTCGATACACGGACGGATGATCTGAGGCTTCTTTACTTTCAGCCGTGGTGAGTATACAATTTTTCGTGCCCCAGCGGCTAGCAAGTGAATATATCCCCGGGATATGTCCGCTCCGCAGACGGAAATATTTACTTTTCAGGCCACTGGTATATACAAATAATTGTACTCGTAAATTCATGTAACACATTTTTCAAATAGAATTAGTATTAAAAAATTTACACCTATCCCTACGTGCACGCACACACATATACACACGTGTACGCGCGCAAATTTGATAAAGTCAATGAACAATTATAAAAAATAAATAAATGAAATCTCAAGAAGCACTAAGTGTTAGGATGGATGTCTCATTACCATAAACGTTAATTCCAACTCAGTGTCTCTTCTTATACGCAAACTCATTTCCGGCGAGATTGCACAGCAAGTAGACATACATGACACAAGTGAGAATGAAGCGCTTGATGTGAACAATATTGTGCACAATGACGAGCCGAATAAGCTCGACGTAGACACTCTGGTTTTGTCGTCATGTGTGCTCGATTGGCAGAGCTGCAGTGGCATCGCTGTTGATCACCTGAAGCGGTACCGAGAACATCTCCTCCCAGGGTGGACGAATCGAATTTATCACGGTCTCGGCTGCGCCAGGCGACACGAAGCTTAAGCACCAGATCGCCTCAGCACCCGCTACTTCGTCCAGAAAACTGAGAGTCAGTTTGGACCCATTAAAGTTCTGCTGACAGTAAACAATCAATCAGAATTAACTTTAGGGGACGACATACAACGTACCGTAGTTAAATCTTACCACTTCGATCAAATTACTCATGGCCTGCTCGGAAGCTATGGTCGGTAGTTTGTCACTGTTATCCGATAAGAGCCAATCGACCTTGTCCTGAGTGACGATCAAATTATTTTGAGTAACGATCAAACTGGACACTTTGAGCTTGACAGCGTCAATTGATAATGTAAGAACGGCCGACGAAAAGAGCGCTAGCAGGCGCACAGAGTCGTTTTCCCTGTGGCTCTTGGAAGACTTTAAAATGTCCTTCATGGAAGTATTACAATTCTGTGGTACTATGAATTCGACCTCACAGCTGGCGGGTAGCGGAGAATCTGTCAGATAGAACAAAAAATTCGACGTCCTCTGAAAATCTTGAAGAATGCATACGACTAGATTGTTGTTGACGCCCTCCCCGGGCTTATTGGGATGCTGTAGCTCGACTAGCACGCCTTGTTTAAATGGCAGTGGGGCAAAGCATCTTAGTCGGTCTATCGTCCAGCTAGCTTCCTTGTGCAGCCAGCGTTGCGGATCTTCTCTGGTTCGTCAAATAAAAGTTAGGTGTAAGTCGTCATTTTCGATATATTTTTATAAAATACATTAATCTATGTGGTCGTATTTATGCGTACTCACCCTTCAGGTCCAGTTATTTTTAAAATGTACACTTTAGCAGTCGACATGACCAAGCATCCCGGAAACGTGTTCATGGAGATGCGAGTCAAGATGTCAGCCTAAAAGTAAGTAGTATGTGGATAACTTTTTTTTTTTCCCCCAGACCAAATTGTACCAGTAAGATAAGAACTAACGCGCAACAAGAGAACAAGATCTTCGTTTTCGTGCTCAAAGACGTTCAGTATGATGTGGAGCTTGATTCTGTGGTCCACGTTACTAAAGTCCGTATAAGAATACTGTATACTGCTGCTGATGAACTCGGAGCTCTCCTCGGACTTTGAGGTCGCATCTTTAACCGTGCCAATTTTCATGCTCTGAAGCAGCTCTGTGGTATTAAAATTTCGAATGAGCGGTGCACAACGACGGTCTAAGAATAATAGTAAATAACATGAGTACACTCACCACCTAGCATTGTGGTAAGATTCGTCATGGGAGCAAAGCTGCTCTCCAACTCGGCCAGAGTCTCAGGTTTGACGGTTTCTGCATCGCTGTCGGTGCCGCCTCTGCTGTTGGACATTTCACTCTTATCGGATAACTTATTAGCGGCTGTTTTTTCATAAGCGGTACACACACTGTCAGTCAATGAACCTGCGAATGGACGGTAGTAGATTTTTTTTTCTTTTAATCAGGAGGTGTATCAAATATGATTTTTTCTTTTTAGTATACTGTAAAGATCTGGTTAGAAAATCTCACATTGGATTGATCAAAGCATTCAATTGTGTTTAGATTTTCGAGCCAGAAAAAAAAGAATAGACGGCACAGGAAGGGATATAAATAACCTGATGAGCTACTTTCGGTCAGTCCCGCCATAACAAGATTGGTATCTGGTATTGTTACTAATGCGGGTGCTATGGCGACTTTCCTCTCCTCAGATGAGCGCTTTCTGCGTGGAGTTATCGACCTAATCGATGGAAATGTTAAAATTCATGAAAGTCGTGGCATTGTTATTATAGCAAGTCAATTGTAATAATAATGACATCGAGATTATACGATTTTATTTTATTAGCAACATTAATGGTTGGCAAAACTTTATACATACTACCATGTATTTATACAATGTTAAACAATATTTTTAAATGTCCTTGCTGAATACAGATTTGTATTCAGCGATCCTACAATTCCCCAAGTATGTATTTTGGCTTAGTATTTTATACATAAGAGGCAAAATTCCAGAAGATAACTTTTTTCACGCCCACCCTGGGCCCCAGGTGCCCCGGACGCCGTCGCCGACTGCATAATCGTGCTCAGCGACCCCCAAAACCTCCGAGTAACGTAATTGAACTTATTTCTATAATAATCAACCGAGTTGTAAAATTGTTATTTCATGCTTCTTAGCGTTGCTTATATAAAATCAGTATTTTCATCGCAATAATTTATTTATTTAAAATGCATTGAATAATTATCTTTACAAAGTTTCAGGACGGTATTACGAATCGAATGCAAAAAATTCCATCCCGATCAATCTTACTCCGCCAATTTAAGCTTGTTTGACCTGATTTTGTGTTTTATTTCTTCGATCATCGGGCCTGCAGGGTGGATGCGAAACAGTGCTAGGACTATTGGGATGTAATATGGGCCACTGGATGGGATAAGAAATTCAACATGGCGCAGAAGAGTCAACGCATACACACGCGCAGCATAGGATTTGAAGGCTATTTTTCCTCCGTGTTTAAATTTTTGATGACAATGAGGCCCGTGCATTTTCTAAACTATATTTACATCAGGAAGCAGCTCCCGGTGCACTTTTTTTATACTCTAGAGCTATGTAACTCACGAAAATCCGAATTAAAATACGTAGCTGCTGATAGAGTGCTGTACCTATATTTATACGAGCACTGCTGTAGATATATGTATACGCGGGAAAGCTATCATCAGCTGCGTATTTTATTTCAGATTTCCGTGGTATACATAGCTCTAGAGTATAAAAAAGTGCACCAGGAGCTGCTTCCTGATGTTAATATAGTTTAGGAAAACGTACGGGCCTCATTGTCATCAAAAATTTAAACACGGAGGAAAAATAGCCTCCGAGTCCTATGCTGCGCATGCATATGCGTTGACTCTTCCGCGCCATGTTGAATTTATTACCCCCTCCAGTGGCCCATATTACATCCCAATAGGCAGGGATTAGTGGATTCGATGCTTCGGCCGGGATAGCCGGCTTAACTGGCGAAGAGAGAACGTCCTGAAATACGTATAGTCTTCTCCGGAAACGGGCTACACAGTGACGAGCAGATCTAATTTACTATTGGTGCAGAGAGCATAGAGATATTGGAATGGAGCACGCCCGGGGCCAAATTTTTCGATACGTGGAGTGAGAGAGAAGGCTGCCAGTGAGTCCCCGTGTGTCTTTGTCTAGTAGCCATGAACACTGATAGTGAGCAGTTGCGCATGCTAGACTTGTGAAGTTGGCGCCCGTAAATATTAAATATTAATATTTTGCACCTATTCAGGGCTTAAACAATTCCTCCTTACTTGCGGATTTATCCTCCACTTGAATTTTTATTTGCGGATCAATAGTTTGCGAGATATTTGCAAAATAAAAAGTCGAAAATGGGCGCGGCGCTGAAGTATAAAAAACTTTGTTTTAAGTGCTAAATTGGGTTAAAATCCAATTCTACCTGTACAATTCGATTCCTCCTCATTTGCGGATTACGGAGGTATATAAATTAATGTAATTAAATGTCACAAAGTTTGTAAATAATGAATTTAATTATTGAGTGAGAGAATCTAGTAACTTTTTTCTAGTGACTTTTGGTCCAGTGCACCGTTCCTGTTGTTCGGTACATGTCGTTTCCTCCGTACTGCGGGTTTTACAAAATATTTATCAGAATAGAAAACTTTAGTAGGTATTAATCTATTAATTATTAGTTATAAGTTATTCAGCTTTTGAGTCAATACACACACACACACACATACATTACATACTTGAAACTCAAAGAAAATATTATTTGTCAATAGATACAGATTTTTCATCTTGAGAATCTAATATCTGGAATCTATTGTGGCAAACACTGTGGACTAATATTTATTCATTACGCGCGAAATTTTAATATTTGTTGTTATTCAAGAAACAAATAACAACACAACTAAAAAGTAGCAGTACAGCTATCATTACAATACAAGCCACAGCTAAGTAAGCACACAAGTCATAATTTTGTTTGGACAAGTTTCAGAAAACAGCTCAAGCATTCAAATTTCACGCGTAAATGATCAATCAGGCGAATTGAAGATCAAGTTACCGACCAGTGGAAACGGATAAAAGTGACACAGGCTGTGTTCGCCTAAGGCTCTGTTTGTTATTAAGTCTGTTAAGGTCACGTGATTATTCATCATAAGTGCGAGGGAGACAGCATGATGTCACCGTCTCACTCGCACTTATCATAAATGATCACGTGACCTTAACATACTACAAACGGAGCCTATGCAAACACAGCCCCAGTAATAAATTTAAAAGTACTCAATTTTAAAAAATGTTTATTAAATGGGTTTACTCTAGATTGCATAGTCATCGAAAAATGTGTTTGTGTGTGTGTATTTACCCAAAGGCTGAATAACTAATAACTAATAATTAATAGATTAATACCTACTAAAGTTTTCTATTCTAATAAATATTTTGTAGAACCCGCTGTACGGAGGAAACGACATGTACCGAACAACAGGAACGGTGCACTGGACCAAAAGTCACTAGACAAAAGTTACTAGATTCTCTCACTCAATAATTAAATTCATTATTTACAAACTTTGTGACATTTAATTACATTAATTTATATACCTCCGTAATCCGCAAATGAGGAGGAATCGAATTGTACAGGTAGAATTGGATTTTAACCCAATTTAGCACTTAAAACAAAGTTTTTTATACTTCAGCGCCGCGCCCATTTTCGACTTTTTATTTTGCAAATATCTCGCAAACTATTGATCCGCAAATAAAAATTCAAGTGGAGGATAAATCCGCAAGTAAGGAGGAATCGTTTAAGCCCTGAATGGGTGCAAAATATTAATATTTAATATTTACGGGCGCCAACTTCACAAGTCTGCGCATGCTTTGGTTAGACAAAGATACAAGGGGACTCACTGGCAGCCTTCTCTCTCACTCCACGTATCGCGCCCTCTTATTGGGATTCCAAAAAGTCATGTGACTCTCGCGGTATATATAGTCACCTGGAGGAATAATAACACAGGCCTTATGGGTGTAATTCTATTTTAATTTTTTTTACACGTTCAACGATTGTAATACGATAAAAGCCTTTCAATAACATATTTTTGAGGAGATGACAATACTTTAACTATTTTTTTTTTACTTAATTAGTCTTTTGCAGCTCTAAACTTTTCTTTGAAAGTGCGACAACGCACATTTAACCTTATTAAAACCCTGCTTGTTTTTCTATAGGTATATAGTCGGGAACGGGAGAACTTTGTATAGGTTAAATGTGCGTTGTCGCACTTTCAAAGAAAAGTTTGGAGCTGCAAAAGACTAATTGAGTTAGAAAAAAATAGTTAAAGTATTGTCATCTCCCCAAAAATATGTTATCAAAAGGCTTTTGTCGTATTACAATCGTTGAACGTGTAAAAAAAATAAAAATAGAATTGCACCCATAAGGCCTGTGTTATTTTTCCCTCAAGTGGCTATGTATATCGCGAGAGTCACGTGACCTTTTGGAATCCTAATAGTAAACTAGATCTCTGGCGTGCTCCATTCTTATATCTCTATGGCAGAGAGTGTTAGCTTAACTGGTTAGATGTTCTACCGGAGGTATTTCCACTGTACCCATGGTATGACAGGTATGATATCAGTTATGAGATTAGTAAATACGGAAGCCCGTACAGCTCACCTCTCACTGAGTGGCAAGTGGTGCTCTCTGCTTCTCACACAGTTGGAGGTAGCAGCAGAGAGTTGAATATCACCGTTTTGAGATCTAGCGTGTTTTTATTTACAAAAAAGGGTTACGCGTTAGCATGAGCATGAATCTATAGCCTATAAAATTTTTTATAAATTGTTTATAAATCAATACAGTTGATTCTCCGCATGATTTTCTTCGACTACCTCTTTTCACAGCTCACCTTTAATACAGTGCCCAATATGTTGGAGTAATTGTTGCAACAAATTAAAAATTGACGATTTCCTGTCTGTTCAGTAAAGTAGAGTTATTTAGTTTTGTTTACATATATAAAAATTGTTTATGTTAACAGTTTTCAAAGAGATTGGAACCCCCGTCCTCTTGCTCACTGTGCAAGCTCCTTACCCACTCTGCTATGAGCAAGCCCGACAATAGAAAACCGATTACATAACTTTATCTTACAGTTCGTAACATATTTCTAATACAAATTTTAATTTACTTTTAGTTTAATTATACCTCAAATGAATAATTAATTTATTTCATATAAATATATATTTTGGTACCCGTTTTTTTCAAAAATTTGGAAATTAGTTTATCTCGGCAGGGTAGCTTTTATATATATTAATAAACATTTATTCACTTATCATAAATTTGTTTCTTTTAAAATAAGTTGATAATTGTTTATACAATTTTTCACATTTTATCATAATTTTCATATTAAAAAAAAAAATTTTTCTTATATGGATCAGCTTACGCTTTTACGCATACTTGACTCCTTCTTTCTTGTGTTATTAAACAAAACAAAAAAAATATATAGATCTATTTGAAAATGAAACAGGTTTATCTAAAAGTAATCTTTTATAAAAGAAAAAAAAACTGGGGGTTTATACAGATCATATAAATGTAATTTTAAGTGATTTTTCCATAAGGTTACATGTTAAATTGCAAATTTCTAAAATTAAACATGTGAAAGAGGGTTCAGTTGAATAATCTGCAATTTTTTTGGGGTATTTCTTATGGTATTTTTAGTATTCTTTTGATGCTTGAATAATATCTGTCAAAAAATCTATGTGTGATGAACTTCTTGAAGGGACATTGTTTATATTGTATAGTGCCATAATATATTATTTATAATGTTTCAGTTATTAAATATTAGAATATTTATTGAAACCACATCCAACTAACGTAGGTATACTCATTCCAACGAAAATTGCGCCACCTTTGTACACACCATATCGTTTCATGGAAGGTATATTTATATTTATAATTATATTATCTGCCATATAATTTTAACAAGTATAACTTCTTACTTGGGTACCCAAGCACCCACTGTCCACTGGTTTTTTCAGTTACAGTCCATATAATATTTGCTGTTCATACGTTTATCTTGAAGCTAATGATTAAATATTAATCTTTAGTTCCTCTAAAAAAGAAACGCAAAGAAACCAAAACAGTGGTTTTCGACTCACAGTCGCAACTATAGTACCAACTCTGTGAGAGGTTGGAACCAGTACCACCTCTCACACAGTAACAGGTTGGAGGGTATTAAGGTAAAGTACCCTATATTCGGACAAAAGTGTTGTTCGGACCTATGTCCGGACAGCAGCGATAATTACATAATTTTCTTACAATTTCTGAATGAAAAAATTTATTTGTAATCTACAGTATCGAATTGATTTAAGATAGTTACAACATATGTCGAATTAATTTGATAATTCATTAAAAGAAATGTTTTTTCTTGCAAATCGAGGTTTTTTGTGTTTGGCTGCTGTCCGGAAATTAGATACTACGGTTCAAACTGTACTCCATATTCGGACACACATAATCCAGCAATTCACTAGCTTACAAGTGCAAAGAAATGGTATACTATGTAGTAAAATACAATAATAATTTGTTTTTTGCATTTGTTTAACAAATGAAAGCCATTAAAGTAAAATATAACTGTATATAAAGATCTGCCATAACCTCATTTTCTCAATGTTCACCACTGTCCGGATTGTGGTCCCTACGTCGTAACGGGACCTATATTTGGACTATTTAGAAATGCATTGTCCGAATACAGGGGTTTTGAGACTGAATCTTTATAATTATTTCAAACAATGATTACACGGTCACAAAGAACTTTTTTTTTTAAAGTGACAGAAAAATTACTTTATTATCTATACGTCAACCGTCTTTTTCGCAAAAACAGCTAATTTCTTTGTGAATTTAGAAATAGTGGATTACCTAAAATTATGTGTCCGAATAGAGGGTACTTTACCTTACCTCTCACACAGTGAGAGGTGGGCTACACAAAGAGATAGTCGCAGGAAATCATGCGGAGAACCAACTGTATTGATTTACAAATAATTTTATTAGCTATAGATTCATGCTTATGCTAACGCATAACTCTTTTTTGTAAATAAAAACACGCCAGATCTCAAAACAGCGATATTCTACTCTCTGCTAGCTCCAACTGTGTGGAGATAGAGAGCACCACATGATACTCAGTGAGAGCCTGAGATAAGTGAGAGGTGAGCTATGCGGGCTTCCGTAAATAGGTGCGGCAACACCCCCAACATAGGTGGTGAGGGGGTGGCCCTGGTGACGAGACCAATAGGCTGTCGCGGTAACCCTGTAAATAAAAGAAAAGAAAAATACTACTGTATTGTTAGGCACGACCAATGAATGCGGGGAGGCCTCTATTTTGTCAAGGAAAAACATGCAACCATTTAAAAATCGTCTATTTTTAATATAAAACAAATTTTGAAGTATGAGGGTGATCTAAATGGGTCACATAGTACACGTGAGGACGTACATATCAAGTTTTCCGACTAATTCAAATAATTATCATACATATAGGCTCAAATTTTGGCGGTAGTTTTTGGTTGGATGTCTTACCTAATGGTTTACATTCAAATAAGTTTCATCAAAAGGAAAAATTTTGACAGCATTTTTAAATAAGAAAACCAGTTTTTCCGAGATAACTCAACTTAAGAATATTTTTTCACGTACATTTTACACGTCCGCATTCAAAGAAAGTTGTAGATCTCGTTAAAGTACAACTTTTTTGTACTTTACTTTTTGCTCTAGAACGCAATGCAGACGCTCCATAATAAAAAATAGATACAAAAACAGCAAAAAAACGTTTTTGGCTCACGAAAAACAGAAATTCAAATTCTACAATAAAGTTTTCAATACAAAAGTTGTAGAGCTTAGTAGAGTTTAGTAAAATGAAACTTTTGAGTGAAAAATTTTTTTCTGTTAAGTGCCTCCTCAACGATTTAATTGTCAAAAATCGTTTCAAAATTGCCAAAAAAATCGTTTTATGTCATATAATTTTTTTACATCACGTTTTAAGACAAAATGTTTAGTATAAAAGTTATGGATTTTCTAAAGATACACTTGTTTGCATTGAACGATTTTATCTGTAGTATTTTTATTATACAGTAAAAAACATAAAACGTTGTAAAATGGCTGAAAAATCATTTTGTAGCACGTAAGTTAGTTATTCTTAATTTAAAGTTGGCATATTGATTTTAAAACTCAGTTGAATGTGACGACATAAAATCAAAATTGAATTCTGATTTTTAAATAACTCTATATTTGCTCCAGCACATCGTAGATTGATCGTGCCTCACATGCAAGACGAAATGTTTTGCATTAATTTAGCCGCTTGTTCATGATGTGTAAGCTTATAAGAGATAAGTGGAATGATAATCAATTATTAGCAGCTAACATGATCATCAAAAAATCATGAAAAATCATGTTTTAATGATTTGATTTTTCATGCAAAAGTATATAATCAAATTTATTTTGAGAAATTAAAGTATAAAATAAATTTAACTTACTTGGAACCATCATCAAGTACTTCGATACTACTCTGACTGGGATTACTAAGGATTTCAATATCACTTTCATACTTCTTAGCCACTGTTCCAGTCGAAGGTGTTGACTCTCGAGACTCTTCAAGGCTCGTTGCTGAACCTGCATTCAAAACACAATAAAATTATACATTTGAAGATGATTAGATGAGCCAGTAAAAGTTGAACGCAGAGGCGGATAATTTTTGGCATTATAGGCGGCAATGCTGCGCCACCCATATGTGAGAAAATGAAAATTATACTTTTCAAAAGTAGAAAGTAGATTAGGATAATACCTAATAGAAGTTTTACATGTTACAATACAAATCACAATTTATTTTAGCTGCTTACGTTTATACATTTCATGTTTGAAAATTGATTTATTAAATCATCAAAGTCGAAGTTTAGGTTTCATAAAAGGTAATTTTCAATGAATGTAGTGCAAGTTAATATAATCACTCTCGATAATTTATAAAAATCAATAGTTAATTTAAAATCAGTTTAAAAAAATTTAATTGTAATAGTATCGTATAGGTGTAAACATGTAGTTGACTTTGTTCAAAGTATTTTGTTTTTCTCTATTGTACAACAGAATTTACAGTGATTTTGAATGCTGTAAGTTAGATTTTCTCAAGCTAGAATCAATCTGTGTGTTAAAGATTGCTTTATTATTGCAATGGGGCATTCTTTATTGCCTAGAAATTTATAACATACAATTTTTATTCCTATTATTTGTTTTACTTTTTCTCAAAATAGTTAATAAAAATATATTAAATTCGACAAGTTGAAATTTAAAGAGTCGGCGCGAAGTATATAATGTGCTCTGTCAAGTGCGCAAGAAGCTAGATAAGATATGCGCAATGATCATCAGCGAATATGTATGGGTGTATTCGGAAATGATGTTTCGATCAACTCTTAGGTTGGTATCTACCCCTACCTCTACTTAACTAACCAAGCGTGTGTTCAGTCACTGTAAACACCATTTAGTTAATCAGCTGAATTTAAAACAAGTTTTAGACGCAGACGATGTAGTACAAAAGATATTAAATTTCATTATTTATTTTAAGGTAGTGTTTTATTAAACAGATGATACAACAGTAGAAGTTCTACTCCAAAACTTGCTCCAAAATCAGCTGATCAACTGAACGGTGTTTACAGTGCCTGAACATACGCTCGGTTAGTTAAGTAGAGGTAGAGGTAGATACCAACCTAAGAGCTGACCAAAACATCATTTCCGAATACACCCTATGATCGATAGTGCGCAGAGAGATAGCGCAGATTACGGCGACAAATTATCTGCAAGTTGGCTATAAAAGGCACTGACGCGCGAGGAAACACGTTCCTCCTCCAGCAAACCCGGGACGTGGAGATCCACTGCCTATTACCCAGACCTGGAGCTCTCTCGTGCACCGATACTTGCCGGTACTAACCAGAGATTAACCGCGACGAGCACGAGCCAAGAGAGAGAGCAACCACGTAGTAGAGATACTAGGGATAATGATGGCGCTTCTTGGGCGAAGTACTTAGGTAGATTACTAGAGCTCCAGTACCCCAAGACCCCGAGGACAACCTAGCCCTACGTGATTCTTTCAAGATAGGCACAGAGCCCAGGACTAACAGTCCGTGGCTGTACTAATAATCTGCCCTAGTCCTAAGTGTATACGTCACAGAGAAATTGTGCGTGAAAATTTAAAAGTCCTTTAAAATATAAGAAATTTGACAAAATTTCCAAGTTAAAAATATAATTCATTTTGTATTCAAGCGCAAAATTCAACTCATCTCGAAGTGATTCACATCCTTTGAAATAAAATAGAAACTTTTTGGTTGTAAATTAAAAAATTGCGTTAATTGTTAAAATCAAATTGAGTTGTATAAAATAAAAGTAAGTTTTACGTAGAAGAATTTTATTTTTGCCCAAAGAGATATAAATATATTTACTTTAAATAAGAGAGAATTAACAAAGGAAAAATCAATCATATTTTTCTTCATGGAATTAGCAACCCGAGCGATTTCGCTCAATAGATTTGTTCAAGCCCCTTTTGGTTCGGTTTGGTTCTCTTAAAAAAATATACCTTTATATATACATAACTAGTTCTGTTTGGTTCGCTATATATAGGTATACTTTGCTAAGAGAACTGGACCGAACCAAAAGGGGCTTGAACGAACCTTTTTACACTGGGCAACGAACCCGCCCTCCAACATATAATTAATGATATTGATTTTGTGTTGGTTACTAATCTTAGAGTTTCCCCAGCACGGATAAAATTCTTAGCCGTTCCTTAACTACCGCCAACTAGTTGGGGTTACAGTCAAAGAAAGGGAGGTCGTATTAGGTTTGGCCGGATACACGGCATCCTTATGAGAGAAGCTGGTATGTTTTTTAATCGCAGATTGTCAAAATCTGATTTAAGTGAATCAGAAATAGATTGTGAAAGAGAAGATTCAAGTGACGAAGATCAAGAACCTTCTCCAAGTTACAAACAAACTAAAAGAGCACGTCTCAACGACGATGACCACATCTCTGCACTACAAAACCAAATCAACGTCCTCTCAAACCTAATTTTCTCAGAAGCCCAATCACATCAAGTTCAACAGCAACCATCATCATCTAGTTCTATTCAGAATCTTTTACATAAACCATTAAATAAGACTCTGAATTTGGACCAACTCACAACCAACATTGACAAAAAACGAAACATACGACCGACACACAAGGATCGTCTTGAGGCATTAAAAACCCTTTAACGTTTTGATTCTCCAGAGTGGAAAGAGGTGAGATGCATTCCCTCGCTCAAAAATTTTGTAGCTTTTCCGGGTTTTACGGAACTAAACATTATTGAAGAACTCTGCTATTTTACAAGACAAAAGATCTCTTTGCTCCCTCAGGAACAGTCCTAGCAGGATTAACAAATGCTGTTTTAAATCAACAAGATGTTCTAAAAAATAGCCTTCAAAAGATTATTGAATGGGCCTTTATGAGTCCTACTGATCTAAATCCTGACTCTCTATTCAATCTCCGATCAGACACGTTCGGTGCAACTTCTGAATTATCAAAAAATCTTGAACAAATATTACATACTATTTGTGGAAAAAGATCAGAATGTATTTAAATAAGAAGTCGCATTCTTACAGATCTTCCAAACAAAAATATTTAAACAGCACTGCGAAAAATTCCTCTAAGCAAAGAATATCTTTTTTTAAAAGATCGTTTATGTTTCATTATTCAATCATTAGGGGGCTCCCAAACTTGGCTTAACATACCATCCTACCTCAATAAAAAACTTTACCAGGAAAAATATTTCAAGACTCAAAAAAATATCAACCATCATACTTATTCATCTCATTCTAACAAATCTTCTACTTAAAATCATCATCATCGATAATTTAATAACAAATCAAACTCTCCTCAAAAAAAAGAAGAATCCAAATCAAAATTACACCGATTTTTTTGTAAAAAAACCACAAAAATGATCTAAAAAACCAGAGCTTTTCAGAAGGTGAATTGATTCATTTCAAAAACAGATGAGAATCAATGGGTGCCCCAAAACTCATTCTAAAGATCATTTCAGGTACAAGAATTTCACTAATTTCAAAATCACCTGTAATATCAAACTGGATAGTTTCAAATTTTAAAACAAATGTCTCTCAAGAAATGAAAAATCAAATTCAAATAATGAAAGATCAAAAACTCCAATTTATCCAAATTCAAGTTTTATCTCAAAAATGTTTCTAAAAACGAAAAGTTCTGGGGAAATCAGACCTATTTTTGATCTAAGAGGATTAGACGCTTATGTAAAAACAAAAAAATTTCACCTTATCTTCCTACAAGACGGAGACTGGATGACGAAAATAGATTTAACTCAAGCCTATTTTCACATTCCAATAGCAGAGTCTCACCGCAATCTTCTCCCTCTTATCTACGACGAGGAACTTCTTCAGATGACGAGCGTCCCATTTGGCCTCTCTTCTGCACCTTACACCTTCACGACAGTGACGAATTGGGTTGTAGAAATCCTTCGGTCAAAAGGTGTAAGAGTGATGGTCTACATAGACGATTTTCTCTTGGCCTTTCAAAACAGAGACAAGTTAACAGAACAAACGACAGAAACTGTCAATCTTCTGTCTTATCTTGGATGGAAAAAAAAAACTTGAAAATGCATCTTAGATCCACGTCAAGAAATAGACTTCCTTACTCTGATCTGGAACACCCAAAAAGGCCTTATAAGTCTACCAGATACAAAAGCAGTGAAAATAGCTCACTCAATGTCAGATCTGCTTTTAAAAAACAGCTGTACTCTGAAACAATTACAAATTATCTTAGGACACCTGAATTTTACAAGTTTCGTAATGCACAGGGGCATACTTTATTGTCATCATCTCCAACGGTTTCTGAGGCGATTCAAATACCACAGACAACGTCAAAAATTAATTATTCCTCCTTCAGTAAAGAGCGAACTGAATTGGTGGCAACAGTTGACAACCCAATCTACTCCGTTGCACAAAAAACCAATATCTCATTTTCTCATAACAGATACTTCAGACAAAGGATGGGAAGCCCAATTGAACAGCTGTCACTTATCAGGATCATGAAAAAAAACTCAGAGCAATTGGCATTGCAACAAAAAAGTTATGTTTACGGTTTATGCTGCAATAAATCAATCAACCCTCAACTTGCAGAATGCTCACATACTTTTACAAACCGACAACCGTACACTAGTATCCTATATTAACAAAGAAGAAGGCACTCATTTAGTGGAACTTCTGGACCTAACATATCAAGTACTTCAAATAATAGATCAAATGAAGATTATTCTAACAGCTGCATATCTTCCAGGCAAATACAACGGAATAGCAGATTACCTCTCACAGAAGAAACAACTACCAGAATGGCATCTTCTTCCAAGAGCCACGAGCGAAATATTCAAGAATTGGGGAAAATCAGTGATCGACCTTTTTGCTTCAAAAAGATCAGCAATAGTGGATCTCTACGTCTCACTAGACTATACAGATCATCAAGCAGTTTTCATATATGCATTCAATCGTCCTTGGAACTACAGTCTAGCATGGATTTTTCCTGCCCTCAACTTGATTCCAAAAGTATCCAATCATCTCAACAAATGCAACAACCAGTTCGTGATAATAACACCCAGATATAACCAAACTTTCTGGCTAACCGATCTTATCAACAGAAGCAAATATCCACTCATTACAATACTGAGTCTAGACAAGAATCTGATAGACTTATCTACAGACACTCCTCCCAGTCAAGTAGAGAAGCTTACACTGCAAGCATGGATGATTGGATGTGGAGAGACTTAACAAATGACTAGACTGAAGAAAAAAAAAACTATTGAAAAAAAAACTGGCGTAAGTCTACTTTACTAACTTATCAAACTCCAATTAAAAGATGGATTAACTGCTGTGAAAGTAACAACAATAACCCTGTTTCTTATCAGATGAATGACTTAGCAAGATTTCTAGCAAAACTATTTATCAAAGAAAAATGACCCTATAATACAATTCTTCTACACAAATCTGCAATTTCAACTTTTTCTATGACTACTTCGTCAACAAATCATACTTCATCAGATTTTCTAATTCATCAAATCCTTAAAGGTATTTCAAACTCTACACCCCGAGAAATTAAATCAAACATTTGGGATGCAAAAATTTTATTTGACTGGCTTGCTATTTCTCCAAAAAATATAACATTATTCGAAATTTCAAGATAAACTGCAGCAATCTTTTCATTAGTATCAGAAAGAAGAATTCATGATTTGACCCTTTTGAAATACTCTCAAGACTATTTTACCGACTCAAAAGACGAAATAATCTTATGGCCATCCTTTGGCTGTAAAACTGATCGGTCATCTTTCAGACAATCTGGCTGAAAATTTTCCAAACATGAAAACAAATGGCTCTGCCCCGTTACTCTAACCAGAATGTTACTCAAATTGTCTGAGTTAGGTGAGAGGTGATGCTTAAACACATATGAGCGAACGCGAAGAGTATGTACGTAGGGCATAGAAGTATGAACGGGTCGGAAGTGCGACCATGTAAAGCGAGCGAGTAGCGAGCAGTCCGCGTGTAACTGCCAACTAGCGCACACATGTACTCCTTTCATTTAATCCTTAATACAAATATACAACAAATGGCGACGAGGATGGGATTTTGTTAAGTGTGCGAGATCTCGAGTAAAGTGTGGTCGCAGCACGAAGTGCAGAAATAGTGCGGTTAACATTCTATGGTATGCCATGGCGCCTTTGGACAACACGGTCTGTCATTTCATTTCAATGTTTTCTTTCGGTGTGATTGAATTTGAAGTTCCTCGTTTTTTGTAAGCCAAAACGACTACAACGGGACAATCTACGATACCTACAAATACGACTACAACTGCTATTACGTACATGCAGTCTCCATCATTACACGTGAAGCCTTTCATCCCAGGAACTTCAGAATGGCGCAGATGGCTACAGAGACTGGAAGGAGTTTTCTCAATCATGAAGCTGACACCGGAAGAAAGGGTTCTGCACTTATTACATTACATAGGTGAAACCGCATTCAATAATTTGTGCAACAATATTTCAGCGGAAAATCCTTACGAAAAATCACACGACACTCTGAAAGAAAAGTTAAAGGAATTATACACACCAGCAGTACTTGAGATCGCAGAAAATTTTTAATTTTCAAGCAGAAGGCAGTTACCAGGAGAAAATACACAAAGCTACGCAAATACTCTTACAAAGATGAGTCTTACATGCAATTTCGGAAGTTTTCAAGAAACCGCTTTACGAAACCAGTTTGTTTACGGTATTTTAAACTGCCGGATTCAAGGCCGACTTTTAGAAACAAAAGAGGTAACCTTTACAAAGGCTTAACAAATAGCATTAGCATTGGAACTTTCCGAAAAGGAAGCAAATACGTTACGTCAAAATATGGTACAAGTTAATTACACTAACACAAGTACACGTAACTACAAGCAACGTAGATCACAACTAAATTCGAGTCAAAGTCATGAACTCAAAGGGCAAACAAGTCTACACTCGCAACAACAACACTACAAGTCGTGATTCAAATTCGAAGAATTTCAAATGTTATCGGTGCGGCTCCGATCATAAAGCCAATACGTGTAAGTTACCCGTGACAATCAAGTGCAATTTTTGTAGTTAACAAGGGCATTTAGCAAAGGTATGCTTCAAGAAAAGAAATCCGCTACATGCAATGGAAGAAAAAGAGACAGCAGTAGATACAAATTGCATAGAAGTACTAGGCGTCGAAACAGAAGACGGACGAGAAAAATTTTAAAGCACTCTCGGTCAACGGAAAACAAGTCAACTTCGAAGTCGACACGGGAGTAGCCGTTACGCTCATGGGAAGAGAGCTTGCAAAACAACTTTTTCCAGGAACACCGGTGCTAGGAACAGATCTACAGCTGATTACGTACTGTCAACGAAAAATAAATGTTATAGGGTACATTACAGTAGTTTTTAAGTGTGAAAATTTTCATAATACAGGAAAATTATACATTACAAATATCGAACAATTGTCACTGATGGGGCGTGAATGGATTAAAAAAATTATTAGAGCAAACGGAACAAATTCCTTATTTGATTAAATTTTACAAGTAGATATTTAAGAAGCGCAAAAGAATACGTTAATTGAAAAATTATTAAATAAATACAAAAAAGTACAAAAACATTACGAACGAAAATATAAGCGCAGTATACGATATTCAAGCGTCATTGATACTAAAAGAAGACGTTGAACCTGTTTTTCTTAAGCCCAGGGCTTTACCGTTTAAATTGATACCTTTAGTAGATAAAGAATTAGACTTACTCATTAAAGAAGGAGTTTTAGAAAAAGTTGACACTTCAGATTTTGCAACTCCTATTGTACCTGTACTTAAGAAAAATAACCAAGCAAGAATTTGTTGAGATTATAGCGTTACAATAAATCCACAATTAAAGATAAATACCCGCTACCTACAGTAGAAGAACTTTTCTCAGAAATGGCAGGTTGTACTGCGTTTGCAAAATTAGACTTCAAATTAGCTTATTTACAAATACAAGTCGATGATAAGAGTGCTAACTTATTAACGATTAATACACATCGGAGACTATTTCAATGTAATCGACTGATGTACGGTGTAGCCCCAGCACCAGCAATTTAGCAAGAGAAAATGGAAAACATACTTCGCGGTATTAAAGGCGTTAAAGTTTTTCTAGACGATATTCGAATAGCAGCTACATATTTTACAGAGTTCATGTTAAGGTTAGAAGAAGTGTTTAAAGTACTGGATGAATACAATATAAAAATAAATCGAGAAAAATGTGAATTTTTTGCTGCAAGAATATACTACTACGGTTAAGTAATAGATAAAAACGGATTACACAAAGATACACAAAAATTAGAAGTGATAGAAAAAATGAAAAGACTAACAAATATTTCAGAATTACAAGCTTTCGTTGGATTTGTTAATTATTACGGTGGATTAATTTTAGAATCTTTGTATGACTTTATTACCTTAGTGTACTTTTACGTACACAATAATACATTACGATACTAGTGCGTGAGGAAGGCGATTGACGCACGCGTGTCAGTTCGCGCAATAGCGCTAGCGAGTGTGCGAAAACACGCGTTTAGAGAATATAGAATATACTCTTCTTGCATAGAAAACCAGATTGGCCGTTTTCGCGTCAGCAGTATTTTCTCTTTATACTTTAGTTATGCCTCCCATAGGGCAGGCAGCGTTAGTGTCGGGGGGCAACCGGGTAACTTACCCATAGATGCCGATAACTTTTGAAAAATCAGTGAAAAGTCATATGTATATAGAAAATAAATGAGTGATTAAATTTCGGGGGTTAGCGCGTGGAGCGCGCAGGGGGCGCAGCCTCCTAGTAACACTGATTTTTGATGCAAAACTACTGAAAAACACGTGTAAACTACAATTAATTAAGAAAATATTGATTATGAAACTATTAAAAAAAGTTTTACATTTATTTTTCTCAACATGCATATCAAAAGCTTATGCAGGGGCACCTCACCAAATTCCACACAATCTCCTAGCAGATCTGTATAGTCGTTAATTTAGAGGTACAACTTTTGTTTTCGAACCCAAAGTTTTTGGGTTCAATGCACTTCTTCCAGCTTTTTTTTAAATTACTTCTGTATTTTCTTATGAAGCGTACAAAATATTTTTATGTCATTTTTGTATCCAATACTACTTAAATAATACACGTATTGAATATGTTGTATTTATTTTTTATCGAAAAGTAAGTAAAAATGTTTATGGCACATTTTAACACAAGTTAATGTACATTGCAAAATTCAAGACTCTTAAATATAGACATGAGCTCGCAAAAAATGAATACATAGTATAATATTCCTGTAAATTTAAGGAGGCTTGGGCGTTTGGTGTCGTATCTATTGAGGGGCCCCTGTGGGGTACTTGTCATACAAATGATTCTTTGTAGTATTTTTTTTATAATCATTTTGATTATACACATGTGTGAACAAAATAGCAATAATACGCGGAAAAGTCAATGGGAAAATCGATATTAAAAAATTTATTAGTTTTCCTGAGGTACCTTGTGTAAAGATGACGGCCCTGCCACGATAAAGCTGACAACACTGTACTCTCTTGCTCTCATCTGCTATTATATACCTATACTTGTGTTAGACTTAAATCTTTATGCTTGTATGTTTATGAATGTGCAGCGCATGCGCACTTACAGTACCTGAACAAAACAATTCTCATGTTCGATGTTTTCCTCGCTATTTTCTCAAAATTTAACGTGTTGATCCTATTCTTTTTTTTAAATAATAGATTCTTTATACTTTCAAGTACATGTAACAATTTAATGTGTGGGCCCACAGCTTTTTAATGCGGTACGGTAGTCTATTGAATTTCGGGTTCCGTAAGGTTGCGTGTTAAAATGACGAATTTTCACAAGCGATTTTCTCGAAAATAAATGTGTTGACCTACCTATTTTGTTTTCCTAAAAAAATCTAGCAAACTTTATCTATATAATCTCTGAATTTCAGACCTAGCCAGGATTTAATTCAAAATCGCCCAAGCCTCCTTAATGTATTAAATGGTTATTCCTAAATAAAGTTTTCAAGAATTGTAATAATTTTTTAATGAATACAATTTTTATGAAAAATAATGCAGTCATAACAAAGTTAGTATTGATAACTCTACTTAATATAGAATTAAATTCTCATTCTCTATATAGATTTGCAACCGTAGAAATCTTTAGCATGCTAGAAATGTTTGTGAAAAATTTTTTTTCTCATTTACCATCTTATTGCGTTATCTATTAATCATAAAATTCGATCTCATACAGACCTGTATCAGACTAGTTCTTAAAATATATTTAGTATACTTATGTAAAAACTTACTATGCATGAGTTGCTTAACTTTCTTTGATTGCACTATATAAATTCTGTTACGATTAACTTAGTTATAATTAGAATTTTTTAATGAATGCATAAGCTTTCTTGTCTTTTTTTGCGTATAAGGTGTCTCGAATCTTCTGTTTGAATTTTGCAACCTTTAAATATCGTCTTTCGATTATTTAATACAAGAGTTATTTTTCTTTCATTAGTTAAGTTAGTTGCATTTTGTATGGGATTTATTTAAAACGCAATCAATATACAACTGTCTTTCCATTACACTACATATCGTACGTAACAATCCCATTCCAATGGAAGAAACTGCTACCTTCTCGTTGGTTTCCATAGAATAATTTCAATATGAGGGAAAAATAATCTATTAAACAGTTTTGTCTCATATTTTTAATGGTTGTACTGAAGTATTACCTTAAAACTTATATTGACATTAACGCAGAGCAGAAAATTTTTTTACGTTTCATTAAAAAATAAAGTAGTAAATAGAAAAAATTAAAAAACGTTGGACGAAGAGCATTGAACCCAAAAACTTTGGGTTTGAAAGCAAAAGTTCTACCTCAGAACCAATAACTATATAGATCTGCTAGGAGATTTTGTGGAATTTGGTGAGGTGCCCCTGCATAAGCTTTTAATATGCAAGTTGAGAAAAATTAATGTAAAACTTTTTTTTATAGTTTCATTATCGAAATTTCCTTAATTAATTGTAGTTTAGACGTATTTTTTAGTAGTTTCGCAGAAAAAATCAGTTGTATATAGGATATTAATAAACAGGCATTTTGCCGTGCTGCTCAGAAGGTAACAGTTATCGGCATCTATGGGTAAGTTACCCGGTTGCCCCCCGACACTAACGCTGCCTTCCTTATGGGGGGCATAACTAAAATATAAAAAGATAATACTGTGGATTCGAAAACGGCCGATCTGGCCTTCTATGCAAGAAGAGTACTTAAATTCTATATTCTCTGACGCGTGTGTCAATCACCTAACCTCTTGCACATGTGGAGTATACAACTTTTTGACACATCGTGCGCAGGAAATGAAATTATGAGCCATCTAATGTGGCTCAGCTTGGCATGTCGAAAAATAAATTTACGTGGTCAAACCGCCAGGAAAAGGCATTTCTCGAAACAAAGAAAGCTTTTACTAGTGAACAATGTTTAACGTATTTTGACCCAAATTTACCTCTCGTACTGGCAACGGATGCGAGCCCATATGGTGTCGGGGCAGTTTTATCGCATCGTTTCACTGATGGGACCGAAAGGCCAATACAATACATTTCACAAACGTTGAATAAAACACAGAGAAAATATAGTCAGATAGATAAAGAAGCGCATGCTATAATTTATGCTGTAAAAAATTTTATTAATACCTCTGCGGGAATAAATTTACATTAATTACGGATCACAGACCACTTACATGAATTTTTGTAAAAAAACCAAAAAATTGACACGTTACAGTGCAATGAGAATGCAGCATTACGCAATATTTCTACGTGGTTTTGAATACGCTATTGAGTACAAGAAATCGGAGAATAATGACATCGCACACGAACTATCTAGACTACCTGTAATTACCACGGAAGAAAACATCGACACCATCGATTTATTTTGTATAAATACGTTTGAGACTTTATCGGTCGACGCAAATACCATACTAGAAACAGTGCATAAAGATCGCGAATTACAATATGTAATATCTGCATTAAAAAATGGAAAAAGCCTTACGGCAAAAAAAACATGGTGTATCGATCCGTGTGAATTTACTTTAGAACAGAGGGTACTGACGCGAAACCATCAAGTGGTAATACCAAAATAATTACGAAATACGATTTTACAAGAATTACATAACGGTCATTTCGGAATAGTCAAAATGAAAGGTCCAGCTCGATAGCATTGCTGGTGGCCGAACATAAGTAACGATCTAGAAAGAATTGCAAAAGACTGCTTACAATGCCAAAGAAATACAAAAATAATCCGGTCAAAGCAGATATACATGTTTGGGAACTAGCAAAAGCACCTTTTGATCGGGTCCACATAGATTTTGCCGGACCATTTCTTGGAAAATATTTTTTCATTTTAGTAAATGCGTCTTCGAAGTGGCCAGAAGAGTATATCGACGGCTCGGTAAAAGACAGAGCCAACTCAGATAATTGGTGAAAAACGAGCCAACTCGAAATTTGGGTTGAAAAAGCAGTCAACTCAGATTTGGCTTGAAAAAGGAGCCAACTCAGGTTCGGGTTGAAGAAGCAGCCAACTCGGGAGTAATTTTTTTTTATCAAGTTTTGTTGTGGTAGCACTGAAATTCACAATGTAGGTATACATATGTAAACGAACAAAGATTTTTCATTAATCCAATGGTTCAGAAAAATAATTTATGTTATTGTAATACAATTTGTGTTATTGTACAGAAATTTTTGGACGATTTGGAATTCCTAAGATTTTAGTATTTGATAATGGTAGGACTTTTACTTCCACAACGTTCCAGGAATTTCTTAAGAGTAATGGTATTGTACATGAAAGAACTCCGTTTTACCCAGCGACGAACGGTTAAGCCGAAAGATACGTGCAAACAATAAAATTAGCATTAAGAAAATTACAGCGTAGATTTGCGATTGATTTTGGCACAATATCGCTAAATGCCCCATACAATTACAGGGGTTCCACCAACAGAATTAATGCTCGGTAGAAAAATAAGATGTAGGTTGGATTTAATTAAACCGAGTGAGAATTACAAAAAGAGCGGAATTTAATGACAATAAAAAATACAGAGAAATTAAAGTAGGAGATAGCGTAGCGGCAAAGAAGTACGGAGAAAAAGAAAAATGGATTTTCGGTAAAAAGTGCATCGAACAGGTTAATTACATTATGAAATTAAATTACAATTTTAATCCGGAGGAAGAGATGGCAATCACGCGTATAGAACCTAAAGCAATAACGAATAATCTTAACACTTAAAGGTCTTCAGAGTCAACCTCCTTGATAAGCAGTCATGTCTCTACAGAGTCAGGAAAAGACAGGAGTCCACCTGTTAGACGAGTCATAGGACGGGGAAAAAGACTGAAGAAAAAGATACGCCGCAAAAAAATAATGATGATTCCACAAATGACGAAGAATTCCATGCACCAAGAATAATTCGCGTAAATCCGGTAAGAGAACGGAAAATTTCAACCAGTTTAAAAGATTACATTACACATTAAACACTACTTATCTGATACGAAGGTAGGAATTCTTCGTCGGGGGGAAGTGTTAGGTGAGAGTCGATGCTTATACACACATGAACGAACGCGAAGAGTAGTACATGTGTGTGGGTCTATGTACGTAGCAGGGCTAGGGCATAGAAGTGTGAAGTTCACACTGTGAACGGGTCGTAAGTCGTAAGTCGTAAGACTGGGATAATGTTGTGCGGTGTGGTGGCGTTGTGTGGTGTATAGGGGACCGGAAGTACGTCATCATGGGTGAATCGAAGTGGGAAAATGAAAGCAAAATCCACTTCCGTTACACTTTTTCTGAAGGTCACCAATCTGAAATCGTTGATCTACTCCGTAGCGCAGAACGCGCCTATGTAGAAGTATAACTTCAAAAAAAAAAAAAAAAATTTGTTTTTCTAATTGTGCGAATTTTTCTTTCTGTACTTACGTCGTCTTTCAATAAATATTGTAACTATACCTAAGTGTAATATATTTATCATAATGTAAAACACATCATTAAATTAATTGCATATGTGTATAAAGTGCTATGAAAATCGTTTATCCCTCAAAGCTGCGATAAATAATCAGTGACGAGGTTATTGTATGTTAAATTTAGCAACACACTCGTTTTGAAATCTTTACTGATTCTAATGTGAAAACTATGTTCTATAAACTAAAACATTAAGAGACATAAGAAGAGTATTGGTTATGTATTTGAACGTGTTGGTAGTGTGAGCTTTTTTTTTGTTTGATGGAGCGGGTAGGGAAAATCTTCATAGACACTCCAGCTAATCCCGTGGTACTTAGTGTTGGATTCACGCGGTGTGCCTAGGTCGTAATTCGTAAGCTAGCGAACAGTCCACGTTTAACTGCCAACTATAGCGCACACATGCATTTAGGAGTACTGTGTAGGATATCAGTTCTGTAACATAGCCATGTAAGGTTAGGTGCTTAGAGATATATATGTGCTATAGGGGCAACTCGGCAACGCCGTTGGCGCGCATGAATAGAAAATCAGTATAGTATAGGCGCTCCTCTCATGCATACCTTTATGTAAAGTTTGGCTCATTAGAGTATGTCATGATTACTAAATAAATGTCGTTTCATTTAATATAATGTATCAACCCGATACATTACATACTGAATAAACAAATCATTAGGTTACATTCTCAGTGTACTCCTTTCATTTAATCCCTAATACAAATATACAACAGTCTGATTGTAGATCTCAAATAAAAGATAAAAATTTGTTTATTTCTATTAATGGTCCTCCAAAAATAGCATCTAAGACCATTAAAGCTGGATGGATTCGTACAGTGCTCAAAGATGCTAACATTGACTCCTCACCCGAAAGTATACGTTCAGCTGTAGCATCACATGCTTGGCTTGATAATATGAGTGTACAAGATATTTTGAATCCTGGAAATTGGAAATATGCAGATACTTTCAGAAACCATTATTATAAAGAAGTGTTTAACAAAAATTTTAATCAGAGTTTACTTTGTAATAATTTCAATCCAATTTAAAATTAGCTCTCTCTGTTTATTGAATGTTCAGTGTTATTTTTATAAAAAACCAAAATAAATGTGTGTATATATATTACTATATTATATCATGTTAATGTAATTATTTATTCTAAGTTCTTATATTCACACATAGCATTGAGTTTCACACAATTAAACCCTTATCTTCTAGTAAATAATAAACATATCTCTCATGAGAATGACGTGTATCGGCTCAGCATATAATAAGTGTTTTGTTTTAGTGCAAAAAACCAATATTAGAAGCGCCATGTATTCTACTTATTTCTAATCATCCTATGTATCGCCAGCGAAGTAGTCGAATAGAGGGAAGAGATAGAGGGTCAACATACGGCGGCTTGTCGTCAGAAGTTTGAACTCTCACTACTTGACTCCCGTGCGGTACGTTTAGCGTGGCGAACCTTGAGCCTGTGTGAGCTCTTTCATTGTAAAAGCTTTATGACTTGTGTATGCCTTTCTTATTTATATTATTAAATAAATATCTTTATTTATTTTATTCTATGTTGCACTTGTACATTCTTACAGTTGGTCTGTTGCTATTCTCTCCTTTCTCTTAAATAGATTATAACATGTTAATCAGCAGACTTGAACTTGGAAAAGATAATTGCAGTGCATCAAAGAAGAGGCATTTCTTATAACTTCACGCACTGTTCCACATGTACCGGTTATATTAGTTTTTCATTGATAGTTGCACAAATTTATAGTCGGACAAAGGATTTAACATTTTTTTTTTTCTTTACGTAAGTAAAAAGCAAGTATGAAATTCGAAGTGTTAAGCGACTAGTAGCGCCGCCCTGAGGGTTCGATTTGGAACTATATGTTTCCCCAAAATATGCGTTCAAATCGTCGTGGTAGTACTGATGAGTTTTTATTTTTTTAATCATATTTATTGGCGAAAATTCGTAAAAATGAAATTCAAAAACAATATATTACAATGTGCTGTGCCTGATAGCCCAAATAAATCATCCTCAGATGGGCTAAGGTTTCACACATTGCCTCGAACCGAAAAAGCTCGGCAATTATGGATTGAAGCCCGTAATCTAACCTCAGTCACCAAAAAAACTGTAATTTGCAGTACACATTTTAGATAAGATGATTATTTTTCAGGTTCGTTAATTCCACTAAATTTGAAATAAAATCGAAAATTTTTATGTAAATAGTTGAAGTTGCTTGAAAACACATGTACATTTTTATTTGTAGCTATAACAAAACATGGAAGATTTTTAAAAAGAACTGCTGTTCCGTCTCTGAATCTCCAACAAAAGAAGCCAAAACATATTCCAAGTATATTTAAAAAGTAAAATTGTTTTATCATTAAAATGTGCAATAAAAAATGAAACATTCATAATGAAATACGTTGGTATTTTACAGGTCTCCAAGAAACTCATTTTCTACGTCGTTGCTACCGCGACGAGTTGAACGCATACTTTGGGGAAACATATAGTTCCAAATCGAACCCTCAGGGCGGCGCTACTACTACTAGTCACTTAACACTATACCTGGTCGTTAACGTGGCATAGGCTGTATTCCGCATTCCGACTTGTAGTGACAGATTACGAGAGATGTGAGAGTGACCTCGTGGGCCTTTTTTTTTTTTTTCTTTTTTTTGACTGAGTAAAGAGTTTTTATTTAAGTGCTATTTTTTATTTGTGCTTCCAGGGTGGCTTAGGCCTACCCTGGTATCATCTTTACCCCAGACAGTTTAGGCTGAAGGCAATTAATCATCTCCAAAGCAGGTGCTACATAACCTCAACTGCAGTTTCATGCTCTGGTATCCACCCCCGGTAACGGGTGGTGCTGATATGATGGAAAATGACTCTGAATGGGGTCTCAGGAGCGATGGTTTCGCTGCTGACATGCCCCCAGAGCATACTATGGATTGGAGCATACAAGAAAATAGTGATAAATCCCTTCCATTCAATAATGGTGAGAACAACAAAAAAAGGAAAAATTTTGATGCAGAAAAGCTAGACAAAAACTGCATCCAAAAGAATCCCAAAATGATCAAGGATGACAAGGAAGAATCTCTATCAGGGGTGCAAACAACTATCGACAAGAACCGAACAGTGTTTCAACTGTCCAATGAAGGACCATATGGAGTCTGGATCAAATACACCAGTACACATACCGGTAGCCCAGTACTCAACGAATACACAGTTGCAAGTGTCCTATACAATAAGTACAAAAATAAGTTCACCGACATAAGTAAGAAGAACATTGGACAAGTTGAAGTTTTGTTCGATGACAGAGAGGCAGCAAATAACCTCCTGTCTGACAGTGTCCTGAAACAACATGATCTTGAAGCCTTCATTCCTATATACAGACAATCAAGAAAGGGTCTCATTAGAGGCATACCGACAGACTTGAGTGGAGACCTTATCCTAAAACATATCCAGAGTGAAACAAAAGTAATAGAAGTCAGAAGATTAAAAAGGAAAAACAAGCTGACCAAAGAAGATAAAGATCGATGGGTGCCTAGTGAAACTATCCAGCTTTTCTTCGAAGGTCAATTCCTACCCAGCAGAGTGTTCATTTTTGGATTATCCACAAGAGTTACCCCCTACGTAAGGAATCCCATACTTTGCTATAAATGTCTACGCTATGGCCATACCAGTGCTCATTGTAAAGGTAAAGAGGCCTGCATTATGTGTAGCATAGAAAAACACGAAGGTCAGGCATGTGTTGGAACTACTCCGTCGTGTCCACACTGCAAAGCTCCGCATAAATGTACAGATCTACAAGTTTGTAAAGAGTACAAAGATCAAAAGGCCATCCAAACCATAATGGCCTTTGACGACCTACCCTACAGTGATGCCAGACGTCAAGTCAAGAAAAGGTTTGGAGAGTTTAGACCAAACGCAAATGAATTCCCAATGCTAAGAGAAAAAGCCCTTAAAAAGATTTATGGTACAACAGAGCATAACAAATCATACAGTAGCACGATTAAGCAAGCTTCTGCTACCAACCAAAGTCAAGAAACGAGCCCACAATCCACAAGTTCGAATACGCCAAAGAAGAGGATTCTCACAACAATAGATCCAGGTCATTTGAACAGAGACAATAGTGCCTATAACCATAAAATGGTTAACTTAAACTCTCTGAACAAATTAATGGCTAAGCCTGCTGAAAATAAAACGGCCAGCATAGACGTAGAAAAAGGTATGATTACTTCCAGTCCTTCGACAAAGTCCAATCCTGCAAGTAACTCGGCTGACGTGACGGCAATACATGCTCTGCTCAGCTTGAGCCAACCTATCATCCCAGTCACTTCGAGCAGCCAGAATAGAATCCTCAACAAGAGTACAAGCAACGTGTACTCCAATAAGAATAAAAAAGTCAACTCTGACACCAACATGCATAAGGAAAACAAGCAAGGGGATACTAGACTCAACGACACCAAAGAAAGACTCCAAAAGAAACTCCAAGAAAAAAATAGAAGTTTAACGAACAATTTAAAACTAAATTCGCATTAATTTAAATTTTTTATTTACTAATCTTACATAAAACACTTTTATATTTACAGACGTTCTATATTACCTAAAATGTCCAGTCTAAAGATAATTCAATGGAATGCCAGAAGCATCGGCAACAAGCTTGATTTGTACCATAATGTCCTAGACTTTGATGTCGTCGTGGTTGTGGAAACATGGCTTCAACCACACGAAAAATTCAGTATAAAAGGATTTGAAACGGTAAGATTCGACAGAGATAGTGGCGAGAGAGGAGGGGCATCGCCTTTTTTGTCAGGAGTAGCCTGATCTTTGACGTACTAGATTTGCCACTCAGTGAACCCGGATTTGAGGTCGGCGCCATTAGGGTGGACACGAGTCTGGGTCCGTTAAGTATAATTGGCTGTTATAGAAGACCAAATTCAAATAACAACCTTAGTAAAGAAAGCTAGATTGAATTATCTTCTAAAGTATCACAATTTGACTCTTTTCTTCTTGTAGGTGACTTTAACGCCCATCATGCTTTCTGGGGCAGTAAAAAGAATTGTACTAACGGTAGAACCCTTGTTGACAATATGGATTATGATAAATTTTTCTTACTTAACGATGGTAGCCATACCCACGTTACTATCTCTCAGAATGAGTGTAAATATTCAAATATCGATCTTTCTTTTATCTCACACAATTTAGCTCTCTTAACAACCTGGCTCGTGTTGGATGATACATAGGGAAGCAACCACTTCCCAATCCAGATTGAAATAAATACATCCCCTGAACACATGCCAAAAATTTACTATAGGTATAATTTAAGTAAATTAGATTGGACCAAGTTCAAAGATAAATTAGAATCCGGTAAACACATGTTCTCTTCTATTGATTTTCTTAACTGTCATATCTTAGAAAGATATGAAAGGTTCACTACCTTCATTGACTCTTGTATAGTAGAATCGTTAAATTACAATTTAAAAAAAAATGATCTGACAAAAAATCCACAAATATCTATCAGCAACAAAAATCCCAAAAGAAAAAGAAAACCTAATGCCATTTGGTGGAATGCTGAATGTGACAAAGCTTTAAGGATTAGAAAGGCAAATCTTAAATCCCTCCGATACAGATGAAATCTTCAAGATTTTATTAATCACAAAAGAATCATTGCTCTAACAAAAAAAAAATTTCGAGAAGAAAAAAAAAAGTCTTTTAAAAGGTTCTGTGAATCCATCTCACATCAAACTAAAATCTCAGAAGTCTGGTCAAAGGTCAAACGCTTCAAATCAGGTTTCAATCGTCCTGATAACTCTAGTGGTAATAAGAAATTTCTAAAGGAGACAGTTACATGTCTCAATGAATTATTACAGCCAAAAAATCTAAACAAAGAGGCATTTGATTTTTCTTCTTTGGACCACACGTCAGACAACCCAACACATTCTATCCTCTCCATTTTCATATAGTGAACTTTTGTACGTCCTAGACAACGTTAAGCTTCAGTCAGCACCAGGGGCAGATAGAATCAATTATCTAATTCTGACCAATTTACCAGAATTTTATAAGAGAGTACTCTTAGAACTTTACAACGATATTTATGATAAGGGTATCTTCCCAGAAGAATGGTCTTGCTACCTGATTACCTTTTTACCTAAGCCAAATGGTAAAGCTAGGCCTATCTCCATGGCCTCTTGCGTCCTTAAAGTCATGGAAAAAATTGTAAATAATAGATTGGTGTGGTGGCTAGAAAGGGAAAGAATCCTTCCTGATCAACAAAACGGATTCCGAAAAGGACGCTCATGTGCAGATAACCTGACTAGACTAACGTCAGACATACAAAAATCGTTTTACCTCAAGAAAAGCACTGTAGCAGTCTTCTTGGACATAAAGGGTGCCTTCAATAACGTGATTCCGGATATTCTTCTCGACAATCTAAAGGCACTAAACTTACCTCACCGATTTATTTCTTTCATTGGCAACCTGATTTACGACAGGTACTTGATTCCAGTTAACTCTAGTGTAAGAGGCAAATTCAAAACTAACATAGGTCTTCCCCAAGGTCTCTGTTCTAGCCCGATTTTGTATGCTCTATATACAGCAGGCCTCAACAAACTCATTGACAATCGAGCAACCCTCTTAAGATTCGCAGATGACGAAGTTAATTATACCTCACTAGAAAATGGAGAAACCTCTATAGCTCTTTTAAATCAAGTGATTGAAATCATCATTAAATTTTTCCTCGAAAGGGGGCTAGAACTCGCTCCAGACAAGTGTACACTGGTTGTTTTTAGCAAAAATCGGATTAAACTAGACCAATATTCACTAAAACTATCAAATAGTACTCTGTCCCCATCGGACTTTGTTAAATTCTTGGGCATGTACTTAGATAAACATTTAAACTGGCACAAACAGGTGGATTATTTAGTGACCAGAAGCTGTGCTCCTCTCAAAATCCTTGCATGTTTACGTCACACATGGTGGGGAGGTGATCCAGACGTACTTCTCATCTTATATAAATCAATGGTGAGATCCATCCTCGAATATTGTGGTTTTTTAATTTCACCATGCTCCGATAACCATTTCAATAAACTACAAAGAGTCAAAAATCAGGCTTTTAGGTTGGCCATGGGCTACCGGAAAAGTACCCCGATAAGTGTTCTCACTGCAGAATCCAAAATTCCTCTACTGAAGCATAGACTAAAATATTTAGCCCACTCATTTTTACTCAAACTTATCTCCAACAAAGAAAATACGACCCTCAAAAGTATAGAAGAACTATTTTCTGTATCGGAACATAATTTATACTCCCATAATCACCAAAAGTCCCTAATTGTAAACTGTTATGAAAACATTTGGCATCTAGAAGATCTCATTATACAAACAAGTGTATTCCTTAAATTCACTATACCTTTCTCTCTTAATTTTTTTACTTACACTTCCGATCTTACAACTGGTCAAAAAATTCGTTCTGCAATAGATCCCAACTTAGAATTCAGCAACATATTCGACCACAATGATAATTGTAACTTCATTTTTACAGATGGTTCCAAAACATACATTAATGAATCCCCCAAAGCTGGCTTCGGAACCTGGTCCTACGATGATAATCTAACATGCTCTTACAATATTCCTGGCGATGCCTCAATCTTTTCGGCTGAATGCTTAGCACTTTCTAAAGCTTTAGACTTTGTTATTGCCGACGGCAACAACTCATTTAAGATATTTACTGATTCACTCAGTGTACTCAAGGCCCTTAATAAACTCAAAGGCTTCAAATATGAATCTCCACTAATACTAATTCTTAAAAGGAAACTCGCAGAAGCGCAGAGTCTCGGCAGAAGATTTCAACTATTCTGGATTCCAGCTCACATAGGAATAAAAGGAAATGAGGCAGTTGATAAGGTAGCTAAATCAGCAGCAATTGAGGGACCTCCTGCAAATCTGGCGATCCCTGCCACCGATCTCAAAAGTAGATTTCGCGAACAATGTTTTAAAGAGAACGAATCTAGCTTGTTGTCCATGTTTCAAACAAAAGGCACCAATTATTTTAAGTTTTATCATAAACCTCGGTCCAAACCATGGTTTCATGGTCATTGTATTTCGCGTAAAACAATTGTATCGATAAATAGAAGTAGAAGTGATCATACCGCTCTTAACTGTGACTTACATAGATTTAATATTGTAAACTCTGATAGATGCGAATGTGGCAAAGATTCCGATAACTTAGAACACATTTTTTGGCAATGTGATATATACAAAAATGAAAGGACCGAAATGTTAAATAAGTTTTATAAATTCGGTAAAAATGGTCCATTTTCCATAAAAAATTTACTAGCCAATTTAGACGAACAAACAATTCCAATACTAGCTAATTTTATCGATAGTATAGATAAAAATATTTAATTTAATACCCTCCTAAATAGCAAATAAGACATTTGGCTAAGCTTTATAAATTATTTTCCATACCAATAATATAATTATTGTAATTCAATCGATATCTTATCTCATATAACTAGATATGTATATATACTAGTGTATAATACCTAAATGGATCTCATTATGTAATATTCTCATGTATACTACCTGCTCCATTTCGATAGAAATGGCTATGTAACTATAAGTTCAAAAGCCAATAAAAAACTATTCAATCAATCAATCAACACTATACCTACTAGTCGCTTAACACTTCGAATAGCCTAGGTTATCACATTACTGTAGATAAACAAATCTAAATTATTTTTCTCTTTCCTTTTTCTATGTTTTACAGCTATTTGAAGTCATCGTACACATACAGGTCCTATTTGGCTCGACATTGCTGTGTTATACGTTATAACCCCTATGCATGTGTATGCTATATTACCATCGGCATACCAAACAAAACCGCCTCAGATTTAATGTGATGAATCACTTACACAGTAATAGGGACCTTATTATACATGGCTTTCAAGCAATCGGACCACGGTTGAAAATATGCACATGAGAAATTAGTTTTCCAAAGGTGCGAGCCAAGTTAGTAAAGGCTGAGTCTCGAACTCGTAAGCCAATGTTACCAAGCCAGCCAAACCTCCAAGCTACAAAAACCACAGCCCAAACCACTGTGCTACCGTAGCCGCTGATTCTACATCTCTTATAAGATTTAAAAAATTAAACTCATGCTTGTAATTATATAATCATTATTTGCAAATAATTAAATAACGTATCAATGAAATGAACCGATCGATCATTCTGTTAGTATCTGTTTGTACAAAAAGAATTGTCGTTGCTAAAAATACCTCAAGTCACTCACCGATACTGGATTGTGAACTAGAGTGGAACAGTTGTGGCTCTGTCGGAACCTCCTCTTGAGATTCAACATTTGCTTTTTCAATTTTCACTGGGGGCTCCAAAATCGGTGTCGGCAGATCATCCGTTTGGATAACTAGTGTACTTTTGCAGGTCGGGCATTTGAGCATTGCACCAACTGTGTAAATATTACTTTTAAAGCTCCATAAATAAGATCACATTCAATGGCTTTGATAATCGATGAGAAAGAAAACTGTCCATAATCTTACCAGTCTGAATAGTCACTGCATTGCTATCACTATCTTGAGAAAAGTGAGTTGAGCATTTCATGCACTTGAAAATCTTGAGCATCATTGGCTGAGTCCTTATCATCTCGTTTAGGGTTTGGACGATTTTCTAAAGCATATAGATTACACGATATCAGCTATCTTTCATCGTAAGTTTGAATATCGCATGAAAAACAAAATGGTTAGCCAGGGTTACCTTAGCGTCTTCAAGCTCCGCCAAATAGGTTCTCGAAGCACGATCTTTTCGCATCGTATCGAAAGTAATGTCGATCGTCGTCGGTATACTTCTTCCTAAAACGCAGGATAGGACAGTATTGGTCGCCCAACGGTAATTTATTTTCCCATTCAGAGAATCTCTTTCCTTGATTTCTCTAAAAATTAGAGGTAACATTTATCACTCGATTAGCAAGATTGTACAATAATGATAATGATGATAATAATAATAATAATAATAATAATAATTATTATTATTATTATAGTTTTTATTGATATTGTTGCTGTTGTTGTTGTTGTTGTTGTTGTTCTTGTTGCTGTTATAGTTGTTACTGTTATTTTCGATGACCTACGACAAAGACTTACTCAGGTGTTATGACCAAGAAAATCATGTCATAGTCATCTGGACCTTTTTTTTTCTGCAGCAAATATAGATCTCCTTCTTCTGTAGAAAAAAACATATAACTTTTCAGCGTACAGTAAGTAAATCGTTTCTATGATGACATTATACACAAAGACAATCTTTCCGACCTTCTTTCGGATCGTACGTGGTTTCCAGCATCACGTGGGTCGCAGCTCTGAGGGTCGCGCTGCTCTTCTCAAGGTCGCTTTCCAGTTCGGTCTCAACAACAATGCCTTCGTCCATGCTCTCGTACTCTGTCTTCTTCTGCGTCGTCGTTCCATCTGCAGTACAACCTACTTCTTCGCTCTTGAACTCACTGCTCTGCTGCTGCTGCCAATCAACATTCGCGGATCCCGCCACAATCGTCGAGACACCAGCACCGATCTTGCTGAGCCGATCGCCTTGATCGAAAGTCGAGGAATAGGAGGATACTGAACCTGAAGCGTCCTTGCCAATGACCGGTTTAGTGTTGAGGCCTAATATATGGCTGACCGCTTGGGCCCTCATCCAGTTCTCCTCGCCATATTTGGCTCGCAGCGCAAGGATCTGGCGCTTGGTTTCCAAATGTTCCGTCGACATCTCGCGGAAGGAGCTGCTCAGCGAACCCGGCTTTAATTTTGGCTTCTCGCGGTCCAGCTCGTCCTCCGCTATGATGGCTTCGCGTACGCTCCTACGTTTTTTGCTTAGACCAGCGGCCCTAGGCTGTAGAGACGAGGTCAGAGGCTCGATCACTCGAGTCTCAACGCTGTGAACGTCCTCATAATGGCTTTTTGGCAAAGAAGTTTGGTCCCAGCTTGAGTTTATGGAGCTAGTTGTGGAGTCAAGCTCGCGGCGGCGCATCGAGGTGCGGAGGGAGAAGACTCGGTTCTCCGAAACGAAGAGTCGCTCTGATTTGCTGAGGGGTTCCGAATCCAACACAAACTTGAAATAATAGGTGAAATGTGTGAATTTTTGTAAAATTAATAATCGTTCAAGTTGTTATATTTCGTTTCAAATTGTAAAATTCATCAGTGTAGTAATAAAATTTCGTGGGTAAAACTAGAGCAAAATAGCATTACTTTGCTGTCACTGAGTGACGGATGCAAGTGCTTAATAGTATGAAGCCTGTGCCTAGGATGATGAGAAAGTGGATTGCCACTCAAGCAAAGCCAAATTAGCATCGACATCGTTTCCAGTGGCCAGAGCATCGCATGTTCAGTCAAACAGTTGTAGGACAAATCAAGCTCAGTTAAGTACTCAAGTCTATCTAAGCCTGCAAAGGAATTACTACTCATCATTTCTCATAAGATCAGGAATTTCTTAATGGTTATTATTAAAAAAAAAAAAAAAAAAAAAAAAAAAAGGAATGCTACAAACCATCTATGTTGTCTATGTAATTATTTTTTAATACAAGCTTTTGCAGAGTACGTATCGAGGTTTTGCTGAACAGAGGCACATGTTCTAGATAGTTGTAACCAAGGTTAACATGTTGGAGATTAGGTATCAATTCAAAATTGATGGCTCTAGTAATGAGATTGTGACTCAGATCAATGGTTTCTAAGAATGGAACGTTTTCCAAGGACTTGTCTAAGTTTGTTAGAGCATTATAAGGTAGTGCTAAACGATGAAGGGAGCTCCAGACAAAGCCTACTCCTCCATCACTTCCACAGGAAACTGAATGAGTAGCATGATAAATACTTTGACACGAGCAAACTGACGTAATAGTTTGAGAAACAACGTTTCATGATTTTTTTGACATACCTAATAAATCATGAAGATTATTGACACTTTGTCCACCAGAGCAGACAATACATTCCAACTGACTTCTGATTCCTTGAATTCCTTTAACTGAGTTGATAGATATTTTTTGCAACTCCAGATACTTTAAATGCCTAAATTTCGTAATGTCAACGACAAATTTGGGATCAATGGGATTGTGCTGAATTTTGAGACCAATCGTTTTTTGCACCAAGTCATGTAGAAATTTGATATCTCTAAAAATCTATGAAAATAATTACAAAAAATACAACTATCAAAAATATATGACCAAGTAGTTATTTATGCATATTAACTGAAGAGTTAATAAGCACAAAAACAGTCGTACCTCACTCCGCGAGCTGTTAGACACTTGGAATGAACATTCTAAGTCATCCGTCTCATTGATGATCATTGAAAACGCTTCATTCAAGTCATGAAGCAGTTTTGTCGAGAGGGATAATTTGCTAGAGGCACTTAAAACTTTGTCTCCACTGTTCCTTAAGAGCTTAGCTAGCTCGGAGATCTCTTGCATGCCAGCCAGCATTGTGATTTTTTTACTCTCTGACAACTTTGACATTGTGACAACTAGAATAATTATCTTGATTAATTACAATTATTTTATAAAATTCTGTAAGTATCAAAAGGATAGTACCTGTAATTCATTAGCAAGATATTTAAAAGTTCAACAAAATACAAAACTACTTGACAGAGTTGAGAACAAGTGTCGAAACAAAGATATATGATAAGCTAGAAATAGATAGTACATGCACGCATATGTTTTACACAGTATACATTACACCTCTAATTTGACAATAGCTAAAGTGATTCATTGATAAGTTTTATATTTAAATGGTATTCGATGATGTATTTAATATGTATACTCCACCTGTGTATGCTAAACAATCATTTGCTTATTGGCTCGAAGCTAGGATGAAAAATAAATTATGAACACAAATAAACATACAATATATGAATACGACACAAAGCCAAAGTGCAGTATCTAATTGATGTAGATTCTGTAAATAATTAACTCACTACCTGTGTAAACGTGTGTATGAGAAGTAACTTACACTAAAGTAAATTAATCAATTGTGATTTGTGAATCACAATTTCTGATGTGATGATCAGCACCAGCACTAGCAATAAGCGTATAACGTTGTACAATAAATTTTTTTAAGCTAACTAGATGAATCGCATCTAGGGGTTTTTTTTTTTTTTTTTTTTTTTTTCAAGGTGTTTTGGTTATTCTATACAGAGGATCAAGAGGCAGTGTATGGCAGATAAGAGCTTCTCCTGATTGGCTCTGCCATATTCAGGACTAATGCGTACACAATCCTAATCAACCAATCACTAGCTCAGAATTTCACGTACGTGGGGTTGGCGACATTTCGCCCGAAGCTAGTTTAGTGATTTTTTGTCGTCGGGTTGGCTCAGCTGCCCTACAGTAGGTCAAGGAACAGGAGCCGTACCGTATAACTCTTTCCGCTTCGCGGGCCTATGTTTTAAGACTTGTGAAGTTGGCGCCCGTAAATATTAAATATTATTATTTTGTACCCATTCAAGGTTCAAGGCTTACACGATTCCTCCTTACTTGCGGATTTATCTTCCACTTTAATTTTTATTTGCGAATCAATAGTTTGCGAGATATTTGCAAAATAAAAAGTCGAAAATGGGCGTGGCGCTGAAGTATAAAAAACTTTGTTTTAAGTGCTAAATTGGGTTGAAATCCAATTCTACCTGTACGATTCGATTCCTCCTCATTTACGGATTACGGAGGTATATAAATTAATGTAATTAAATGTCACAAAGTTTGTAAATAATGAATTTAATTATTGAGTGAGACAATCTAGTAACTTTTGTCTCGTGACTTTTGGTCCAGTGCTCCGTTCCTGTTGTTCGGTACAAGTCGTTTACTCCGTACAGCGGGTTCTACGAAAAATTTATTAGAATAGAAAACTTTAGTAGGTATTAATCTATTAATTATTAGTTATAAGTTATTCAGCTTTTGGGTCAACACACACACACATACATTTTTTGATGACTATGCAATCTAGTGTAAACCCATTTAATAAACATCTATTCTGATAAATATTTCGTAGAACCCGCTGTACGGAGTTAACGACATGTACCGAACAATAGGAACGGAGTAATGGACCAAAAGTCACTAGACAAAAGTTACTAGATTGTCTCACTCAATAATTAAATTCATTATTTACAAACTTTGTGACATTTAATTACATTAATTTATATACCTCCGTAATCTGCAAATGAGGAGGAATCGAATCGTGCAGGTAGAATTGGATTTTAACCCAATTTAGCACTGAAAACAAAGTTTTTTATACTTCAGCGCCATGCCCATTTTCGACTTTTTATTTTGCAAATATCTCGCAAACTATTGATCTGCAAGTAAAAATTCAAATAAAAGATAAATCCGCAAGTAAGGAGGAATCGTTTAAGCCTTGAACCTTGAATGGGTGCAAAATATTAAAATTTAATATTTACGGGTGCCAACTTCACAAGTCTAGAATAGTTACATAATACGGCCAATACAAATACAGGCGATACGGGTCGTATAAGCCGTATCATGCTAGACTAAGAGCTGGGGTCGAGTGGGTGGGTTGTTTGTGAAATCGCCGCAGATTTGTCAAACATTGAAAAAACTCATGATTCGTGGATCTCGAAAGTATTTTTGCGATATCTATGATTGATAACGAGTTAGGTTGTATTGAAAAAAGTCACAGAGTGTCAAATGGGACAATAGTCACCACCTGGTGAAATAGATAGAGGATAAAAAGTTGTCAGAATAAAATAACATTAATGGCAAAATTAGACTTACAGAAGCCGTACCATATAACTTTTTTTAGCTTCGCGGGCCTATGTTATAACATAGGCCAATGTACATAAAAATAGTTATATGGTACGGCCCCTGTTACAGTACTAGCCGAAAAAATATGCTCGAAAACAGAGTGGCGGCAAACTTCGGTATGTGTAGGAACTGTCTATTATTTACGTAAATACCTTAAAGGAAGGGGAGCAGTGCTCTCGACAGTGGCACCCAAAGAAGCGCGAAGTACAAATTAGCTATATGGAGCAAGACGTGAAAACCCAGATATCACGACAGTATTTCATACACAATAAATTAATAAATAAACCCTAAGCTATTTAACCGAATTACCCAGTAAGCCTACTGGTCGCTTTGTCATTAAATGAATTTAATAACACAAGCGCCAATCACCACACAACCCGGGGCGCTTACTGGTCGCTTTGTTATCAGAAAAATTAATTTAATAACACATGCGCCAATCACCACACAACCCGGGGCGCTTACAGGTCGCTTTGTTATCAAATAAATTAATTTAATAACACAAGCACAAATCCCTAAACAAGCCGGGGCGATTACTGGTCGCTTTATTAATAAATAAATTAATTTAATAACACAAGCGCCAATTCCCACACGACCCGGGGCGCTTACTGGTCGCTTTGTTAATAAATAAATTTAATAACACAATCGCCAATCACCACATAACCCGGGGCGCTTACTGGTCGCTTTGTTATCAAATAAATTAATTTAATAAGACAAGCGCAAATCCCTAATCAAGCCGGGGCGATAACTGGTCGCTTTATTATTAGATAAATAAATTTAATAACACAAGCACCAATCACCACACAACCTGGGGCGCTTACTGGTCGCTTTGTTATTAAATAAATAAATTTAATAAGACAAGCGCAAATCCCTAATCAAGCCGGGGCGATTACTGGTCGCTTTATTATTAGATGAATAAATTTAATAACACAAGCACCAATCACCACACAACCTGGGGCGCTTACTGGTCGCTTTGTTATCAAATAAATTAATTTAATAAGACAAGCGCAAATCCCTAATCAAGCCGGGGCGATAACTGGTCGCTTTATTATTAGATAAATAAATTTAATAACACAAGCACCAATCACCACACAACCTGGGGCGCTTACTGGTCGCTTTGTTATTGAATAACTAAATTTAATAACACAAGCGCCAATCCCCACACAACCCGGGGCGCTTACTAGTCGCTTTGTTATCAAATAAATAAATTTAATAACACAAGCGCCAATCCCCACACAACCCTGGGTGCTAACTGGTCGCTTTATTAACAAATAAATTAATTTAATAACAGAAGCGCCAATCCCCACACAACCCGGGGTGCTTATTGGTCGCTTTATTAATAAATAAATTAATTTGGTAACACAAGCGCCAATCCCCACACGTTCTGGGGCGCTTACTGGTCGCTTTCTTATTAAATAAATAAATTTAATAACACAAGCGCCAATCCCCACACAATCCGGGGCGCTTACTGGTTGACTTATTAATAAATAAATTAATTTAATTACACAAACGCCAATCCCCACACGTCCTGGGGCGCTCACTGGTCGCTTTGTTATCAAATAAATAAATTTAATAACACAAGCGCCAAACCCCACACAACCCGGAGTGCTTAATGGTTGCTTTATTAATAAATAAATTAATTTAGTAACACAAGCGCCAATCCTTACACGTCCTGGGGCGCTTACTGGTCGCTTTGTTATTAAATAAATAAATTTAATAACACAAGCGCCAATCCCCACACAACCCGGGGCGCTTACTGGTTGACTTACTAATAAATAAATTAATTTAATAACACAAGTGCCAATCCCCACACGTCCTGGGGCGCTTACTGGTCGCTTTATTAATAAATAAATTATTTTAATAACACAAGCACAAGTCCCTAAACAAGCAGGGGCAATTACTGGTCGCTATATTATTAAATAAATTCATTTAATAACACAAGCGCTAATCCCCACACATCCCGGGGAGCTAACTGGTCGCTTTATTAATAAGTAAACTAATTTAATACCACAAGCGCAAATCCCTAAACAGGCCAGGGTGATTATGGGTCACTATCGTAATTATTAAAGCTATAAATAACAGTGAAAGCAGTAATGTTTACATGGTAATAGAACTTGCATCATTTACCGGCGCTCTTGTTATCAAATTTATTTATTTAATAACAAAGCGACCAGTAAGCGCCCCGGGTTGTGTGGGGATTGGCGCTTGTGTTATTAAATTAATTTATTTATTAATAAAGCGACCAGTAACCACCCCGGATTGTTTAGGGATTTGCGCTTGTGTTATTAAATTAATTTATTTGATAACAAAGCAACCAGTAAGCACCCCGGGTCGTGTGGGGATTGGCGCTTGTGTTATTAAATTCATTTAATGACAAAGCGACCAGTAAGCGCCCTGGGTTATGTGGTGATTGGCGATTGTGTTATTAAATTTATTTATTAACAAAGCGACCAGTAAGAGCCCCGGGTTGTGTGGGGATTGGCGCTTGTGTTATTAAATTAATTTATTTATTAATAAAGCGACCAGTAACCGCCCCGGCTTGTTTAGGGATTTGCGCTTGTGTTATTAAATTAATTTATTTGATAACAAAGCGACCTGTAAGCGCCCCGGGTCGTGTGGGGATTGGTGCTAGTGTTATTAAATTTATTTAATGACAAAGCGACCAGTAGGCTGACTGGGTAATGGGGTTAAATAGCTTGGTGTTTATTTATTAATTTATTGTGTATGAAATACTGTCGTGATATCTGGGTTTTCACGTCTTTCTCCATATAGCTAATTTGAACTTCGCGCTTCTTTGGGTGCCACTGTCGAGAGCACTGAAGGGGAGTATGTTATTTTTTTTAAGTTGATTATGTGATGGGAGGGTTCAGGATCATTCAAATACTACGTAACCTAATTTAACATCTAATATGAAAAATTGTATCTTTTCCTACTTTCATACTTTCTCATAATTGACACCCCTACAGTAGATCTAATTTTTATCGACACTGCAGATAGTCGACTGACGTAAACGGTTTCTTCTCATTGGAGCATGATACAGCGGATTCGTGTAAACTTATTTTCTCGTTTAGTGTTACCTGAATAGCATTATTTTATTATACAATTATTGTTATAAATTAAATATATTTATAAAAATGCAACATAATACACGTAGCAAATAAATATAACAAAGACAATTACGTCTTGATTATAATTTTATCCTTTTTAATAATTTCAATACCTTAAGATGTTTTTTACTATTAAAATCATTTTTACTTTTACCATGTATTATTAACATCTGTAAATTTGACAAAATGCTATTATTCTTTTCTTTATTAAGCAAAAATGACAGTAATTTGGTGTAGGGCCGGCAGATGGTTTTAAACTCGAGTGGGTAGTTAAGGGGACATATAACCCAATAACCCAACTAACTGAGGGCGTTCGAAAACCCAAATAAACAAACTAACCCCACATAACCCAGAGCATTGTAAACCCCAAGCAAACGACCCCCGCATAACCCAAGGTATCCTAAAATCCAAGCGAACCGACTCCGTAACCAAAGCATCTCTGTTTTTTAATTGATCTAACGTACGTTCTTCAGAAGGCCTCTTCAGAAAAATTGATGTTACATGAAAAAAGATGGATAAATAAAAACATTTGATAAGATACAAAACAGATAAGTTAAACTCTTTTTATTATAAAATTTCAACAGTCTTATGACAAATAATTATTAATTATGACTATCATTTGCCTAACGCAAAAACTGAGCGGCGTTTTGCATTTCGCGAAATAAATTCATTTACAAGTACTTCTAAATTAAGTTAATCAGTCGTTGTATTGTAAATGTGTAACAAAGCAATGTGATTAAGTCTATCCTGCAACATTGTCGACCTTAAATAATTTTTAAGTTTTCATAAAACAGAAAAACTTCGTTCATTTGAACACGAAGACCCTGGTATCGTCAAGTGAAAGCTCAACAGCAATTTTGACACTTAATTGCCAGATTTTTTTGAATTTTGAATCGCGAGAAGCGTTCAAAAAGTAAGTCACAGCTTCAATTTTTTTGTATGACTCGATCACGCATAACTCTGATTTTTGCAATTCTTTATTTAAGATTTTGACACGGTCAAAAATTTCAATCATCAAGGTAAAAAAAAAATACACTCGAATGATCCCATATAACTAAAAAATCCTGAGGGTTTTGCTGATATCGAACTGTCAACTTCTCTATCGATTGACCGATCATAAAAAAATTGCATGAGTTGAGCGTAATTTTCTTTCACAGTTTTTAACGATTTAATTCGTACCACCCACCTGGAAGAACATAAATTTCTATACAAATCCAAATCATAATTTTATAAAATTTTTAAGCTGAATTTATACCTTGTCTCAGTTAAAAATTTATAGCTATAATTATACCTATAAATTATAGTTATAATTATAGCTATAACTACCTATAAAACAGCTATAATAATGTATAAAATTCAGCTATAAACATACCTATAAATTACAGCTGTAATCTTTCCAACAAATTTTAAATAAAAATTAGTTTAAAATCAGATTTTTTCAACATATATCGATCAGTGTAGACCGTATCATCCGTGTGATAACAGTAAAACTGAGGGTCTAAAGTATTTTTAAACAATTTTTAAAAAACTTGAAATTGTATATAATTTCTTGTTTTTTTTTTTCTACTTATTCAAAAATACTTCAGGCCCCCAGTTTTACTGTTATCATACGGATGATACCATCTATACTGATCGATATATGTTGAAAAAATTTGATTTTAAACTAATTTTTATTCATTATTTGTGAAAAATTTACAGCTGTAGTTTATAGCTATATTTATAGCTGAATTTTATACATTATTATAGATGTTTTATATGTAGTTATAGCTATAATCATAGCTATAAATTATAGGCATATTAATAGCTATAAATTTTTGACTGAGGTTGGTCAGTACGCTGCAAGAGAAGGTAAATTGCTATCGTTTTCTTTTTCTGCTTCAATTTGCAAATCTTTAAATTGTGCAATATGCTTGGTTGAGTCCCGAACAAAATTGATCAAATCTTTTAATGTTCTGATGAACTTTCTGGCAAATAAAACTTTTTCTACACTATCTTGAACGACAAGATTAAGATTATGCGCATTACAGTGCATGAATAACGCTCGAGGCTCTTCTTGGCGTACTTATTTTGCGACTGTAAGCCGGAAATTTTACCAGAAACATTTGATGCCCCATTATAACAGTGTCCTCTCAGTTTTGAGATTGGCAAATCATATAGCATTAAAATTTTATTAACAAGGTCAAATAAAGCTTCGGCAGAAGTATTTTTTGTACTACAAAATCCAACAAAATATTTTTTGGCGCTTAGGTCATCGGAAACAATTCTGAGGCAAATAGAAACTTGCTCACTTCGGGAAACATCCGAAGTTTCATCTAATGACAACGAAAAGTATTCCGCTGCTCTTATCTCATCCATGATTTTTGATAACGCAGTGAAAGCCATCAGCTCCAGAATTTCGTTTTGACTTTGATGGTGAAGCCACTTGTGACCTTTCCGTTGTAACCAACATTTTAACTCTACGACATCTTCTGCTCGAGTACGGATAAATGCCATTAAATTGGAGTTTTTGTCATTGTTGGCTCCTCGGATTGGAATACCTTGCCTATCTAGTGTTTTTAGTGTACTGAAAATTTTCAACAAAGCAACCCGATCATTCATTATCTGTTTGGATTTAGCCAATGATATTGATTGTACGATGTTAATAGTTTTAAAATTGGCTAGTGCCTCTGCACAGTTGATATGTAAAGTGCTAACTCCGTGATTCTTTATTCCTCCTAATCCATGCTTCCAATCTAAAAATCCCTTGTCAACCCAGGCTAGCATCGATTTAATTGTTCTTGAATTAAAATTAATGATTAATTTTTGTTTGCACGCTTCTGTACATGTAGTGCAAACAGCTTTATTACTTGTATTTAGTTTCAGCCACGGGTGCTGTTTCTCCCAGTTTCTCAAAGCCTTAGGCACCGAGGAGGCGTTAGCTAAAAAAAAAAACAAAAAAATAAAAAACATAAAAAGTAAAGCTAGAAAAAAAACATACAAATAACATAGGTTAAATTTTAATAAGCTGTGCTATATATCTGAGCGATTACGTTTAAGACGCAATTCAGGCGATTTATGACTTGACTAGTAATTTGTATGCCACGAAAAGCCAAGCGAACGAGAGAGAAAATGTGCACATGTATATAATACGTATCAGACTGCGAGAAGATTTTCAGTCGAGATTTTATAGGATGGTCCGTTTATTCGCTTGCCTCTTCGTCACTCGCACTGACATTATCAACTCGGACTACCCGAAAGCCTTTCAACAGATCGTACGTGCACCATGCAATTGTTTGCTAAGAGTGTGTGTAAGTGTGGGAGTGTATCTGGCGAGATTAGCTCGTCTACTTGCAACGATGACTTTGTCTAGCCGATCCTAAGCTCGAGATACCCCCACCCTTACTATCCTTAGGCCCTATTATAGTGAACAAAGTTGTCTGCGGCAAACAGAGGCAAGTATAGTAAAACTCGTTTGTTTGCCTATGACCTAACGCTTGCTTTGTGCAATATTGGTTTATCCGAGATCTCCGTGCATCAATCGTAAACTAGCCAACGTAACCGTACTTTTATTGCACTTTTTAACAAGTTATTTTGTACATTAAAACTAGTTTTAAGACTCGTAAATAAATTTACTGTCCTAATTTATTGTCTAATACAACAATACGGATGAAATCAATAAAAAAAATTACAAAATTAATCGTTAGGCGTAATTCTAATAAATTTGGAGTTCCTCGGAGGAAAAACACATGTTCGGGGGAACAGCTCGGACTCGTCCGAAGCCTTTTAGAGCCCTCCGAGTAACGCCCTCAAATGAATCTGCGAGAATCAGCTGGCCACTCAGGTTCCTGATTGGCTAGAGTCTTTCCTTTTAACGTCCCTCCTCCCTCCTGTACATACTCTGCTGTTTGTTGTGTTTGCAGACTGACAAATCACGCGTTCTCATATATCTATATATATCAGCTGATTCTCGCCTGCGGTAGCCCGAAGTCAACCAAAGAACGCTCGTTCTTTCGTCAAACTTGGGTTAGCGTGGGCTGCCGTGGGTCGCCCAGGGTCTCCGGATTTCGGACTATGAACAAACCTAGTACCTTCTTCCTCCCAGGCGACGATATTATGTTCTCGAGTCAGCTGATCGGCTGCTGGCTCAATGTGTGTTTGATCGTATATCTATGTATACATTAAAGAATTACCATGACAAATAATAGCGGTAAAAATTATTGTGAATTTAAGATGAATTTTAATTTAGATGAAATTCACCCTGAGCCTATATGGAATCGCGGTAAAAACAAAATTTTTATCCATCTATGTACACATCAACACAGACATACACGCTGCACATACACATATACACAGACACTCTCACAGGTATGTGTATGTGTCTTTATATGACAGCTAAGAGCTAAGAAGCAAAAATATCACATAAGTACTTATTTGATATTTTTCTCCGCTTTGAAAAATAAAACTTAAAAAACTATGGAAATTTTAGTTATTTCATAGTGTTCTTACAATTTTCTGCATCAACTGACTGAACTGGCTCAATGTGTTCAATAATGGCTTCACTGTCGGTCGATTCTGTTACTAAGGATTCCTTTTCCTTATTATGTTGCCCAACAGCATCATCTACACTACCTTCATGTTTCTTTTTCTTTCTCACTACAAATTTATCCATCATACAAAAAAAAAACAAAATGTATTCTTCAGACCGATAAATTTTTCACGTTCTGCGCACGTCTCTGTTTCCACCGTTTAATTCAATACTGATATGATCGTATAACACCTATTGGTCAGAAACATAATACGGACGAAGCTATAACGAGCTGTGATTGGTTGAATAAAAATAGATGCGCAGCAGCACTTCACCTGTACATCAGCAGCGCTCCCAGTTGCGAGACCGTGAACCACGCGAAATTCAAAAGTAAAGCAAAACGTATGTTAAGATCTTATCTATCTTTTTTTAAAATTCTCACACATAGTAAAATTAGAATTTTCGAGCGGGGAATTTCAAAATTCTATTGGTTATGAACTTTAATTAACCACTGGCCCGTTAACTGTATAGGATTATGTGGTTGTGGTTATTGGGTTACATCAACGAATTTCGAGTGGGTAAATTACCCACTCGAGATTTTTCGAGTGGGTAGTAAGTACTACCCACTCACTCCGTATAATCTGCCGGCCCTGATTTGGTACACCAGGTTTCCTATTTTCGCCACTACACACGCTGGTGTTGACTCATCTATCCCCTCCCATCACTTGCACCTGGCCATAATAAGCTCAGCGATAGCTCGGGCCTACCTTAGCAGCCGAGGTAACCTACGTTGGCACTTGGCACAAGCTTTGCTTTCGTCAGAGAATATGGAAACACATCCTTTCAAGTATTGTCAGATGAAATTTTACTTAAAAAAATAGCCAAAAATTTAGCTGTAAGAATGTGTATTTTTAGCTATTTGATTTGTATTTTTAGCTGTTCCGTTTAGCTATATTTTCAGTAGAATATTCAGCTAATAATTACCGTACCAAATGCTACCGTAGGATAGTTGTGATTTCAGCTGTATTTTTAACTGTGTCTTTTATTAGTTAAAAATACAACTAAAAAAAAATTATTGGCTGCAGGCAAAAGAGTAATTTTCTACAGTCCTTTTTAGCTGTACGTTTTGATGCATCGTTATCTAATAATAACCGTGTGAAAAGCTACTTTAATTTCATTTGTATTTTCAACTGTTATCAATATTAATTAAAAAAAAAATACCAAAAAATACAACTGATACTTTTGCTTTTTAATAGAAAATGATTTTCGTCTCTTTGAGCGCTATATGTATATATATGTATTTTTTTTTCAATGTTCAGTTAATAATAAACTAATGAAATGCTGCTTTACAGCTGTATTTGTAACTGTTATTATTAGGAAAAATTATTGCTAAAAATGCAGATAAAAACTTATCTTTAATCAAGAGTATTATTTAAAGTCCTGTATAGCTACATGTTTAGTTAAACACTTAGTCAATATATGATACTGTAACTTAAATAGTTCACTTCAAATGCAAGGTTATTTCTAATTTCTATTCTACGGCGTGATGACAAGAAAATTGAAGGGAGTGTAAATAATTCAGCATTATTTTGAGCTGATACAGCAGATACAATTTAAGGTAGATTAATTTATTCGATTGTACAATTAATAAAGAAAATTTGATACATGAAGATATTTTTAGAGTGAGTTGAAATAATTTTTAGGTACATAAGTAATCGGAAATGAACAAGAAATATATGTATGTAATTTGTCTCTTATCAATTAGAAAATATTTTCCTAAATTATTTTGCCTTCTACGAATACATCGCCGTAGTTGGTTCGCAATTAACTTTATATACGAACATACCTCAGTTATACCATTACGGGCATTTAATCTATTGTAGATAATTAATTGCCGATTATTAAGTGGATTAATTAAAAACTCTAAGATTTGGGCAAATTCGCCAGTTTCTAATTAAACTATTGAGTTGTTAGATTTAACCAGGTTTTTTTTGTTGATTGATATAAGCAACCATTCATAATCATTCTGTGATAACTTACAGTATCATCTAATAATTCACATTGATCTGATTCAATACTTTCTGGTATTTTTGGCACTCCAAAATATCGACAATGACCAATTTTTCTATAGTTTTCAATGTATATCTACTTGACAATTCTTCGCAATATTATAGGGCAGGTGATAACCCTGATAAATGGTTTCGGTACAACATGATAAAGTCTGATATAAATTTCTTTTAGTATACCGGACATAAAATTGTGAGGTATCATATTTTATCAGTAAATTTTTTGTCTTTCCAATGTATCGGTGTATATGATGTAAAAATATTTACCATGATTCGGAACTGTCAAGAAAGTGAGCTTTGAGCAATCAAAGTTCCCGTCTTGCTCACACATGCGCCGCCTTATGGATACATCGGGCACTACAATCACTTGAGCTCTTCGTGGTCGTCTGACGACTCTCTCTACTTCTCCGGCAGCCGACCGATACCAGCGCTCGGAGACAGAATATTTTTTCCGAGGATGCAAGGTTTAAGTTGGTAGCACCTTGCATCCAGCACTCTCAAAAGTAACTGCCAAACTTGCGGGAAATTCAAATTGGCTATATGAAGCAAAACGCAAAACCCCAGATAACTCGACAACATTTCATACACCATAACTCGATAAATTAATCCTAAGCTATTTAACCCAATAACCCAACGCGCCTAAAAGCAGTACCACAAGCTTTAATGATTAAAAAAATACAATAAACAATAACGCAAGCGCCAATCCCCACACAACCCAGGGCGCTTACTGGCCGCTTTGTTTATTAATTAAAAAAAATAAAATAACACAAGCACCAATCACCACACAACCCGGAGCGCTTACTGGTTGCTTTGTTAATTAAAATAATAAATAAAATAACACAAGCGCCAATCCCCACACAACCCGGGGCGCTTACTGGCCGCTTTGTTTTTTAATGTAATAAATAAAATAACACAAGCGTCAATCCCCACACAACCCGGGGCGCTTACTGGCCGCTTTGTTTATTAATTAAAAAAAATAAAATAACACAAGCACCGATCACCACACAACCCGGGCGCTTACTGGCCACTTTGTCTATTAATTGAAAAAATAATTAACGCAAGGGCCAATCACCACACAACCCGGGGCACTTACTGGCCACTTTGTTAATTAAAATAATAAATAAAATAACACAAGCGCCAATCCCCACACAACCCGGGGCGCTTACTGGCCGCTTTGTTTTTTAATGTAATAAATAAAGTAACACAAGCGTCAATCCCCACACAACCCGGGGCGCTTACTGGACGCTTTGTTTTTTAATGTAATAAATAAAATAACACAAGCGCCAATCACCACACAACCCGGGGCGCTTACTGGCCACTTTGTTAATTAAAATAATAAATAAAATAACACAAGCGCCAATCCCCACACAACCCGGGGTGCTTACTGGCCGCTTTGTTTTTTAATGTAATAAATAAAATAACACAAGCGCCAATCACCACACAACCCGGGGCACTTACTGGCTGCTTTGTTTATTAATTAAAAAAAAAAAATAACACAAGCACCGATCATCACACAACCCGGAGCGCTTACTGGTTGCTTTGTTAATTAAAATAATAAATAAAATAACACAAGCGTCAATCCCCACACAACCCGGGGCGCTTACTGGACGCTTTGTTTTTTAATGTAATAAATAAAATAACACAAGCGCCAATCACCACACAACCCGGGGCACTTACTGGCTGCTTTGTTTTTTAATTGAATAAATAAAATAAGGAATAACATTCCGGAATGTTATTTTATTTTTTTTAACTAAAACACAAAGCAACCAGTAAGCGCTCCGGGTTGTGTGGTGATCGGTGCTTGTGTTATTTTATTTTTTTTAATTAATAAACAAAGCGGCCAGTAAGCGCCCCGGGTTGTGTGGGGATTGACGCTTGTGTTATTTTATTTATTATTTTAATTAACAAAGCAACCAGTAAGCACTCCGGGTTGTGTGGTGATTGGTGCTTGTGTTATTTTATTTTTTTTAATTAATAAACAAAGCGGCCAGTAAGCGCCCCGGGTTGTGTGGGGATTGGCGCTTGCGTTATTGTTTATTGTATTTTTTTAATCATTAAAGCTTGTGGTACTGCTTTTAGGCGCGTTGGGTTATTGGGTTAAATAGCTTAGGATTAATTTATCGAGTTATGGTGTATGAAATGTTGTCGAGTTATCTGGGGTTTTGCGTTTTGCTTCATATAGCCAATTTGAATTTCCCGCAAGTTTGGCAGTTACTTTTGAGAGTGCTGGATGCAAGGTGCTACCAACTTAAACTTTGCATCCTCGGAAAAAATATTCTGTCTCCGAGCGCTGACCGATACACTCTCTCTTCTTGATCGCCACGTTACCGCTGTTAAACTACTTTCACTGTAACAGCCTAAAGCTGACCTTGCTGTAATACGTTTATTATAATACTTTGTGAGATCAAATCTTTTGTGTTTTTTTCCTTCGCGAGTGCCTACCGTCATCTCTGAGCCACCAACTCTGACAGGAACGAAATATACCTATATGTGGATGTCAAGTACATATGGTCATTTACAAAATAGTTGTACACATTATTTTATATAGGTTATTTTCTGATGGTTGCGTATGGCGAACCTTGAAGTTTATTTACAATTTTTCGACTTGTTTGTATTACCCGTCCAGAATTAAATATCCCTATTTAGTGACGCAAACTTTATGACATAGGTTTTTCTTGATACACTTCTGATAAGTTTGTATAAGAAAATTCTTTATACATTTGTATCATGTCTTAAAAGCAAATAACTATGCATAAACCATACAGGATCATATACATTTAACTTCATGTATATTATTTTTTTCTTAGTATTTTGATGTATTCTCGGTATATAAGGTCTTATAAAATATGTCAGGTGCAAATAATACACACATTTATTCGTATAATTTTAGTCATTAAATGGTGTCATATGATGTTATATGATTCTCGTCTAATTTCTACCGGTTTGGTATTCAATGCAGATATGACTGACAATGTCAACATGAAACTTCTTGTCTTAGGGCCCACGGAGCTGAGCTTGCCAAAATATTGTGTAAATATTAAACGAACAACTACAATTGTGATATACACGTTCTGACGTGTGCTTCAATGTAACGGATTCACAAGATATCGAAAGACTCCCGCGTGACGTAGGTACATTTATATCAGTTAAACAATTTATATCAGTTTTTCTTCATTCGAATCCAATGTTGCCATAGCCCAGCGGTAACGCGTCGGATTCAAACACCTGTGGACTCCGGTTCGATTCAAGCTCACGGTAAAATTTTTCAAATTTAATTTTCAGGGTGGTAATTAATATAAGGTTATGTAAGTATACGTGATAAACAATAATAATTGTAAGATTAAAATTTATAAACTACATTGCATTAAATAAATACTTAGTAATTGAGATATGATCTATGTTGAGGCTCTTAAGTAGGTAAAAACACATAAAATTTATGTAAAGATAGTCTAGTCAAAGGCAAGCCACAAAAAAAGGCACGTTTAATACGTTTTTTATTTTTATAAATGATTATTTTAAATTTCAATAAAGTATTTTTATTTGACTGAAAATTGAATCTTAAAATAGTGTGTTAATCGAATTTCCCAAAAGATTTGAGTTCTAGTCAGACATCTAAACTCAGTTTTAAAAAAACATTAAATTTTCAGTATCACGCGTATCTTAATAATTGAGTGGATCCTGATAAATAATTTGGTAATGTAATTAATCTTATACGGCATGATACAATTTTATGTCAGCTCTATACTCTTCATAAAAAAACCTATAAACAATTGTAAGTCGTATGTTTGAATCGAAAAAAATTCATATATTTTACAATACTGTTTAAAACTTGTATGATCCTATAAAGTTGACATAAAATTATCCTGGGATATTCATACGAAAACACTGATCAATATATCAGGTTTTGTTGGTGCAAAGACACACATCTATCCTGATATAATTTTTTTTATCGTGTTTTATCGGAACCATTCAACAGGGAAGGGTTCCTTACTTTTTATGTAACTAGTCAACGAAATAGTATTGCGGCTTATGCACAAATGCCGACCAATTTGATGAATGACACCCTTTGCTGCATGTACCACCTTAACAATTTTTCCATTACCAGACTCAAACGGATATCCACTATGAGACCATAATGGTCCCCAATTTGAGATTTGAGACGCTTTGAGATAAGTGTATTAATTGATGCACATTCTAACTCATTGCTCTCTTCGTGTAGTAGTATTCCCTCTTTGCAACAAATTCCCTCAACATTTTATTTGCTTTCAATAATTTTTCAACTTCAATACTGTCACTTATTAAAATAGAAATCCCCTGAACCAATAGACTCCAATGATTCACATAAGGTGTAAAAGATGGATTTGTTATTGAAACGGCATTGAGTAAAGGTAAACTGTAAAACAACAGCCAATTCTCCCATTCGCGTGATTTCCATACTTGTCTACCAGAAATAGATCTTGACAATCTTGATAAGTGACTTGGTACTTTAAAAAGAGAAAATCTATTTTGTACAAGTTTAGTTTCACTGACTGACAAAGAATATTTTTCTCCACTTGAGTCAAACCAGTGTTCAAAAAATTGTTTTGCAATACCTGGAGCAACACAATGCATGTAGTCGGGTACAAATCCGTTGATCATGTCAAATCCTTTTAGAAGCCACAGTGGAGAAGCAGCTTTGAAACCAGAAATAGTAGAACCACTTCTTAAAGCTTCTTGCACATGAGTTAAGGTATTTTTACTGTTCTTAACTAAATATATTCATTTTCATTAGAAACTGGAAATTTTAGTGCATGGCCTCGACCATAATAAACTGTCTCTCCACGTTGCAAACACCAGTTGCAACCGTAAAAACCATTAAACTATACAATTCCATGCATTTGTGCTCTTGAAACGGAGTCCACGCAACAATACAGACAATACAGTTTTATTTTTATTTTTTAATTATTAAGAGATTTCCTCTAGAGAGTATTTATTCATATTTTCCACAAATGATGTCAAAAACCATATTATGTTTGGTTTGTCACGTCCGAATCAGAGTGCTACCGTAATTGACTCATTTCTGTTTGACATGGAAACTTCATTGATATTTATTTGAATTGGCCAGACGGAAAATTTAGAACTTTTAAATACTGGTGATCCATCGCGTCACTACTGAATACAAAAGTGGCAAAACTATTTTTTTCATCGTTAGGCAAGGACTTAAGAAAATCCTGATAGCACCGACCATCATAAATATCGTTAATATAACCACGAACTATTTCATTTGTACCAGAAACAATTGAATTACAATATACAGCATTATTAGCAAAGAAATGCTTTATATCCCGTTCAACGTCATGTATAATAAAATAATCTGTGCACGATGGGTCTTCAATGTTAATATTTTTTTCGCAGTCACTGCAAAAAATAAAACGTTAATTACGATCAAATTCACCTACGTAACCTTTGCAGTAACAACAATTTGCATGATACTAGATATTTTCCGTGTGATAGAAGTATTTATCAAAAAAATATCTACTTTCTGGTATTATGTGGTCATTAAACAAACTATTCATCATCTTACACAACCATACCATTCCGTCGACGGGAAGATTGAATTTCTTCATAAAAATCGAATTCAGAAGTAATATTTAATTTACTGAATATTACATTTCTTTCTATGCGTTCATTGAATTCAGGATTTAAAAAAAAATCTGATAAGTTATGAATATTTTCTTGAAAAAATTCATTGTCTTCGTGTCCCAAATCGGGATCACCTGGGTTATCTTGGTAAATATCATTATATAATATATTATCAACGGATTCCTCGTGCAACAACTGAAAGTTTATTTTTACTTAAATCATTACGTTCAATCTATTTTTTCTCACCATAGGAACAAAGTGAAATACCGCTTTGCGCCCTTTTATCCACTTTGAGCCCATGGGCAGAAAAGTTTTTTGGACTCTCCAGGCCCTATTACAGTATTTTTCTTTGCTAGGGCCTAAAGTGATTTACTGGGCGCAAAGTGAGAATCAAGGGCAAAAAATACCACTTTGCGCCTTCAATCAGAAAAACAATATACGTGACTTGGGCACAAATATACAACTACTACGCCCTTCGAGCGCTTTTATTAGTACTTTCTGCCCTAATGACATAATATTACCGAAAAACTATTGTATAACGTTTATTAGAATAATATTTTAATATAAATACATTATAACATCGTAATAGCTAACATCAATCCAAACATTTTCTGTAACCACTCCGCAATTTAGGTCAATACATAAAAAAAAAGAAATTCTAATAATTTCAAGTTTTCACGATAAATTTAAGTTTCCTGGAGTAATAAAAACTATGCAGTAATGTATACTTTTTAGTTTTTAGGGCTACTGGTGTTATGAACGTTTCGTGTAATTATGTGAGCAAATGATATATACATCTCCCTATATTATATAGGTGTATTGACGAAAGTGAGTCTCAGCCCCCCCCCCTGCTCCCACTCAATTTACTTAGTTATTTGATTGTTTTAACGTCATTTTTGATCAAATTATATTTAAGTAAGTTCCACCCACTCCCCCTCAGCACCCCCTCCACCTTTCCTCCAAAGAATACTTATTTATAGAATGTTTTACCATCATAAATGTTAAAAAATATACGTAATTTAGTACCCAAGTCATACCTCGTTTTTAGGGTATTTTAAGTCACTGTTCATAGGTCTCCCTCTGTCTATTCGCTCCCCCTTACTCACTATATGTCTCTGAAGTACCATTATTTGTTTAACTTGATTGACCTTTTACATTTCAAATCTCCTTCTGGTCCATGTTTACTTTACCCAAATATGAAATTCTTGATTACCTGAGGACTTTATGAACAAACAGACAAAATTCAGAAGGAGGTATAATTAAATAGACAAACACAATTAAGCTTTTCTTATCTTACTAATATATAGGGCAAATTCTCTAAAACCGTTGTAATCGCTAACCACGAAAACTACTGAACCGATTTTGCTGAAATTTTGCACACTGATTCATGATACTTCCTAGATGGTTTTAGTATAGTTTTTATCTTAAAGAATTTAATAACAATAGCAATAAATGAGCTCAAAGTTTTGCAAAAATACGCCAGCTTTTCACTTTAGTTCAGTAAAATCCGCTAGGTGGCGTCGACATAAAATCAAGACTACCTGCAACAGAATTAAATAAGTGTGGTTATAATACGCCGAAGCGTCTCGATAGTGATGCGACGTGCTTCGGCAGGTCAACGAGCTGCATAGAGAATGTTGATGATAGTCTTGCAGCTGGATATCCCGTTTACGGACGACACTCTTCTGTAAGGGGAAAGGGACCTAGGTTTCCATTCACCCTAAATCTCGACGAGTGCGATCCAAAAAAAATTCATTTCAACCGATGACGTCTCTGGCATAATACCAGGAGACATATCTAGCCAGAGCACATTCTGCACCAACTCTTCAGAGTTGTGTGGCAGTCCCACCATCCCAGCTGGTGCAGTCAGATAATTTTTGGCTACAAATGTAAGCCAGGGAAAACAGCTCTGAGGGGCACGGGTAGCCACAACGGCTACCTTCTTAGTTGTCGCGTCCCCAACGTGCTTACCCACACGTTCCCGTCTAACGATGAGCGGTTGGTTATCCGGAGAACGACCCGAAGACGAGATATTCTTTGGTCAGCGGCGTATCTCCCTTCATCACAGTCTCTGTACATCGAGACTCCCAGGGTAAGAATCAAGCTACCCGTAGCCAGCTCTTCATCATCAGGAATAATAATAAAGAATAGCCTGGAAGTTTCACCACTGGCGCTTTTTAGGGCCATTATAAGTATTTACGTTCCCTACTTAACCATGAATTTTATCGGTTCTTTTTAGGGGCCACCTAAGTCTAAACTACCTTGCCAACAAATACATTTTTATTACCATTTCCGGAAGCGATTCGTCGACTAAAAGACTATATTAACTAAAGACGGGCACTATTAAACCAAGTCAGCCATTCACTAGCAGACGTCACCTGCGGAGTTGTTCTTCGCAAGGCTGGAAAACCTGGTGACCGACGACCTTATACTACCCTCTCGACTCTAAGCATTCAACCAGGAATCACTGATCCTCTCTAAGGTCTGCATTGGGCAAATCTATAACAGCTATGAAGGAAAAAAAACTTGAGCCAACGGGACAGCCTCCACTGGACAAGTATCACCAACCAATCTCCCCATCTAAGATCACCAAAACAACTGAATCTGCAAATTCAAAAGGTGCTTTAGACACCAGCGTCTTCAATGTTATACCGGGAGACGTTGGGAAAGAGCACTACAACTAGCCCCAAAGCTTCGGACTTTGTAATTTTTCTCCCAATCAGTCTGGGTCTTCAACAGCAAGCCAGAGAAGATCACCCTGAGGTATCCAGGCAGTCACAATTGCTGTCAACTGCAGTCAAGAAAGAGTTAACTGAAGAAGCTCACTGGTCTTTTTTAGGGCCATCAGAGGTCGAACTACCTTGCCAACAAATATATTAGAACTTAACAAAGTTGACAGAAAACAGCCTTTAGGGGTCACAAAAATTTTAAGCATGCCAAAAGTCTCAAGAGGGTGAATTGTAAGAAAAACTTCAAGTGTATCTAATAAATACAATTTTACTTAGGCGTCAAGAAACTGACGCAGAACATTTTTCGAGATTGAAACAGCAGCGTCAAAATCGACAACTAAAGAGTCCATTACGTGAGAGATCAGCTTTTCATTGTACCCTCACAGCAATCTCTGAAATCTTTAAAAATCCTACTTCAGATTTTTTAATGAGTAGAAAATGTATTTGTGTTTTTGTGGCAATAAAAATGTAGGGTTTAAGGTCCAGGACTTTGTTGCTCTGGTAATAAAGTTGTCAAATATGAGGAAAAAAATTTTTTTTTTAATATAAATTTTTTGTGGGTTTAAAATCTTAACAGCTTTAAAAAACAGCCGTTTTCGTGAATAACATGGAAGAAACTGTAAATCAACGGCTTCTTATGGCCACCGATTATTTCATGGCATAAGGAACGCGCGGTACTTTTAAGCATAATTATTTTTTTGAATTTTTACACCTTATTATTTAACCAAATAAACTATATGGATTCCGAAAAAATATGTTTTTAATAAGAAGATTTTTGTTCTGAGATGTATCAGGAATATGTGTAAAATTTCTAACTGAAATTGTTTCACATTACATGTCAACACACTACGGTGTTTTATTTAGTAAGTCTCGGGCGAAGCCGAGACGGGGGGCTGCTAGTGAAACAATAATTCATTCTGTTAGCTTAATGTTGTGACATTTCATGGGTCGTTTTAACCCATCTGTTCTTTTAAAACCATTTCCACATTTCTCACATATTTGTTTTTCATAATTTTCATGAATTAACATACGTCTGTTTAAATGTGACGATCTTCAAAGTTACATATTTTTGAATTACTGAAAAATGTCTTGCTAAGCAATATTTTTAATTTATGATTTATTCTCGGATTCAATTTGAATTAAAATTCTTTTTGGATTCTTACATCTTAATAAAGCAATATATAATTGTCCGTAAGAGAATAAAGGTTTTTTAATATACAATCTTAAGGAATCAAAACTCTGTTTTTCTATTTATTGATAAACATAGAACATGCTAATACAATGGCAAACTGTTTCCTATAGAAGACAAAAGGTAATGATGATAAGGTGCCAGTATTCAATGTTTTTCTAGGAATATAAACTTTGTTTTCTTTTTTTTCTTCCGTTAATATTTCTGCTTTTAAATTATACTTAAATAATTCTATTTTTAATCTTATTTTACATATCGTACAGCTAAATTTTTAGCGAAACGTTTTAGATATATTTTTAGCTGTTAATTTTTTCCCAGCTCATGCTGAAGTTCTACTGTCTTGCGATCCATGTCGGTAAATTGTTATTAATACGTATTTATTGCAAAAACACTCTGGATTTGCATTTAAGTGTTCGAGAGTTTTAGAATCCTTGTGGTTTTTTACATGTGTCCTCAAAATCACAACCCAAACGGTTATCCTCCAGAAAATTTAATGTGGCTTGGGCGGTTGGTACCGTACCTAGGGTAGGGTGCCATAAGAGCCCCTAATAAATCAACGCTCTTCGACGGTAAATTTTTCAATAAATATAGTTATTTCGACAGAACCTAAGTACAAGATCAAGAAATTGCCAGAAAAGTACCGTCATAACTGTGAAAATTGGGAGATGCTGCAAAGCAAGCCAGATTAATATTTCATACTTTTCTTCTGATTTTCTCTCAAGTTAAGTCGTTGACCCTACATTTTTAAGAAGTTGATAGATTCTTTGTAAAAAAATACACTAAAACTGTTTTAAATTTTTTAGGTTAATCAAAGATTTTTGAAGGTATAGTCGATTTTGTGACCACTTTCCATAAGAGTGGGTGTTAAGTTGGTGAATTCTCAGTAGCAATTTGTGAAACAATTAAGTCGCTGACCCTAGTATTTTCTTATCGCAAATAAATTTGGCAATCTTTATTAACATATCCCAGAATTTTAGAGGTTTTGATCAGGCCGCTAAAAATTGCTCTAACCACCTTAAGCTTAGCAGCTTGTTATATTTTCCAATCGCACGGATTTGTCGCCCAGAAAGGCCCAGGCCCCAGCGTGAAAGGGCGAAATTGCTCGTGTCACAAATAATAAATTGTGTATATGTGGCAACTCAGCAATGCTTGCGAGCTGCACACTCAAGGCTCAAGCTGCAGCTGATACCTCGTGTCTCCTTCTAACTGCAAAGTAGCATAAGCCGATCCAACCCTACCATTCGTCGCTTCAGCTGCGGAGAAGAGAGAAGAAGATAGAACAAGCAGCAGAAACGCCTAGTTCAGGCACTTTAGTAGATTCTTTCTTCTAGCCAGCGCTATCGCCGGAGACGCACGTTACACCAGAGATAAGTAGGGAGATTGCCAGTGCCTATGCTAACGAGTGTGCCCATGTTTTGGCGCTGATTTGAGCGCCAATCCATGGTGGCCAGCAGAGGAACTATGCTTTTGTTTTCTATTGGATGGCAGCTCATCGGCTCAGCTCGCGGGAGAGGTGAGGGCAGCGCTCGGAGACAGAATATTTTTTCCGAGGATGCAAGGTTTAAGTTGGTAGCGCCTTGCATCCAGCACTCTCAAAAGTAACTGCCAAACTTGCGGGAAATTCAAATTGGCTATATGAAGCAAAACGCAAAACTCCAGATAACTCGACAACATTTCATACACCATAACTCGATAAATTAATCCTAAGCTATTTAACCCAATAACCCAACGCGCCTAAAAGCAATACCACAAGCTTTAATGATTAAAAAAATACAATAAACAATAACGCAAGCGCCAATCCCCACACAACCCAGGGCGCTTACTGGCCGCTTTGTTTATTAATTAAAAAAAATAAAATAACACAAGCACCAATCACCACACAACCCGGAGCGCTTACTGGTTGCTTTGTTAATTAAAATAATAAATAAAATAACACAAGCGCCAATCCCCACACAACCCGGGGCGCTTACTGGCCGCTTTGTTTTTTAATGTAATAAATAAAATAACACAAGCGCCAATCCCCACACAACCCGGGGCGCTTACTGGCCGCTTTGTTTTTTAATGTAATAAATAAAATAACACAAGCGCCAATCCCCACACAACCCGGGGCGCTTACTGGCCGCTTTGTTTATTAATTAAAAAAAACAAAATAACACAAGCACCAATCACCACACAACCCGGAGCGCTTACTGGTTGCTTTGTTAATTAAAATAATAAATAAAATAACACAAGCGCCAATCCCCACACAACCCAGGGCGCTTACTGGCCGCTTTGTTTATTAATTAAAAAAAATAAAATAACACAAGCACCAATCATCACACAACCCGGAGCGCTTACTGGTTGCTTTGTTAATTAAAATAATAAATAAAATAACACAAGCGCCAGTCCCCACACAACCCGGGGCGCTTACTGGCCGCTTTGTTTTTTAATGTAATAAATAAAATAACACAAGCGCCAATCCCCACACAACCCGGGGCGCTTACTGGCCGCTTTGTGTTTTAATTTAAAAAAATAAAATAACACAAGCACCGATCACCACACAACCCGGGGTGCTTACTGGCCACTTTGTGTTTTAATTAAAAAAAATAAAATAACACAAGCACCGATCACCACACAACCCGGGGCACTTACTGGCCGCTTTGTTTTTTAATGTAATAAATAAAATAACACAAGCGCCAATCCCCACACAACCCGGGGCGCTTACTGGCCGCTTTGTTTTTTAATGTAATAAATAAAATAACACAAGCGCCAATCCCCACACAACCCGGAGCGCTTACTGGTTGCTTTGTGTTTTAATTAAAAAAAATAAAATAACATTCCGGAATGTTATTCCTTATTTTATTTATTCAATTAAAAAACAAAGCGGCCAGTAAGTGCCCCGGGTTGTGTGGTGATTGGCCCTTGCGTTAATTATTTTTTCAATTAATAGACAAAGTGGCCAGTAAGCGCCCGGGTTGTGTGGTGATCGGTGCTTGTGTTATTTTATTTTTTTTAATTAATAAACAAAGCGGCCAGTAAGCGCCCCGGGTTGTGTGGGGATTGGCGCTTGTGTTATTTTATTTATTATTTTAATTAACAAAGTGGCCAGTAAGCGCCCCGGGTTGTGTGGGGATTGACGCTTGTGTTATTTTATTTATTACATTAAAAAACAAAGCGGCCAGTAAGCGCCCCGGGTTGTGTGGGGATTGGCGCTTGTGTTATTTTATTTATTATTTTAATTAACAAAGCAACCAGTAAGCGCTCCGGGTTGTGTGGTGATTGGTGCTTGTGTTATTTTATTTTTTTTAATTAATAAACAAAGCGGCCAGTAAGCGCTCTGGGTTGTGTGGGGATTGGCGCTTGCGTTATTGTTTATTGTATTTTTTTAATCATTAAAGCTTGTGGTACTGCTTTTAGGCGCGTTGGGTTATTGGGTTAAATAGCTTAGGATTAATTTATCGAGTTATGGTGTATGAAATGTTGTCGAGTTATCTGGGGTTTTGCGTTTTGCTTCATATAGCCAATTTGAATTTCCCGCAAGTTTGGCAGTTACTTTTGAGAGTGCTGGATGCAAGGTGCTACCAACTTAAACCTTGCATCCTCGGAAAAAATATTCTGTCTCCGAGCGCTGGGTGAGGGGAGATGGATGGCTAAAAATCTATAGCTATAGTTGTATACTCATACGCACGGAGAAGAGCTGCGCGTATGACTTACTTTTCTTGCTTCTTTTTTCTGAAAGCAAGATAAAATTTTTAAATGAAGTTGATTATTCATTCAGCTGTAAAAATAAAAACATAATTGTCAAGTTATTAAAATTTTTTTCTTTCATTTTTCCAAAAATGACGAGCTCAATATAATTAAATTACTATTGTGCTTAAGTAATAATCAAGTGCCTTTACTCCAATGGCCCAGTGCACTCAATTCTTCTTCACTTTTATGACAAGTGAAATAATTGAATAATAAATGAACGCATTTATCACAATGACACAGTACGCTCAATTTTTTTTTTCTTTCTTTTTTTGTAACAAGTAATATATTATTTAATAGTATACGAACGCCTTTAACCAAACGCCCCAGTGCGCTAAAGTCTTTTTTATCTTTAAAATGATGTATAATAGTTAACCATTACTAGAAAGCTTAACTGTAACAATACAATAAAACTTAAATTAAATCTTAAATTAAAGCTTTGGAACTTAATGATTAACATATGTAACTTTTAATCTTATTCTATGCGTTGATAGCTCAGATGGCTAATACACACATCGAGGCCCATTGTTTTACGGCACTGGGATCGAATCTGACTCAGAGCAAATTTTATTAAAATTTATTTATTTATTTTTATTTTTATTACAAAATTCCATTAAATGTTGTACAATTTTTTTTTTATGATAACTAACGTATTATGTTTTACCAGTGGCCAAAAATTTTTTTTTTATTTCACAATATTATTATATGAACCAAGATAACCACTTGAAATTAAAAAAATTCATTTTGAAAGCAGTAGTAAGCCTTGATATGTCTTACATTCATATAAATATTTTTTTAAAGCGCTTGTGTAACGGTTTTTGGATAATTTACCAAGAAAAATCTGTTCTATTTATGGCTAAAAAAATCATTTGACGAATTACGTAAGAATTTATTTCACGATAAATGTAACCCATAGTTATGCGTCAAACGTTATTGTTTTTTTGTTAAATTATTATTTCGGGACTCCAGAGAGGCTGTCGTGCCTAAAACATGAGTAACTGGGAGTGATTTCAGCGAACTTCTTTTTTATTTAATGTGTTCAATGAGAGGGGCTAATCACTTCCAGTCCTCTTAAAGTTCTCTCCAAAAAGTCCTCTATAGTTTCCTCAGTACTCTTTGAGTCCTCTCTGTCCTCTTGAGTCCCTATCTATGCATTACAGTTGTGGTAACTATACAGAATATATACAGATAACCAGAAAACTAAAAAGAGTACCAAGAGGACTTAAAAAGAACCAAGAGTACCGCAGTGAGAATTCAGTAGAACAAAAGTAAGTTAGAGAAAACTTCGAAAACGATATAAATCGTGAAAGTAAGGAAACAAAGTAGATTAGTTACTCAACAGTTTTTTAGTGAATTAATTGATAAAATAATCTCTTTGGCGAGCAGACATCAGCGATTAAAAACCCAAAAGATTTTTATTAAATTTATTAATATACCAGAATCGTTGGCTAGATTAAAAATCCAATAGTTCACCAGTAAATTTTATATAAAATAATTTATTTGGCAAGTAAACATCGGCGATTAGAAACCCAAAAGTATTTTAGTGGATTTAAAATTAAAATAATTTCTTTGGCGAGTAATCTTCGATGATTAGAAACCCAACATATTTAAAGTTAATTCATATGTAAAATAAATTTTTTGGCGATTAAGTATCAGCGATTAAAAACCCAACAGACTTTCAGTAAACTTAAAATAAAATAATCTTTTGGGCGAGTAAGCATCGGCTAGTAGAAACCCAAAATATTTTTAATCGATTTTTAATAAAAGAATTTCTTTTGTGAGTAAGCTTTGGCAAGTAGAAGCCCAACAGATTTTTATTAAATTTATTTATAAAATAGAATCGTTGGTGACTAATCATTAGCGATTAGAAATCCAGTAGTTTATCAGTGAATTTTATATTAAAAAATTTTCTCAGCCGAGTAAACATCAGTGATAAGAAATCCAATAATTTTTTAGTATATTTATTAATAAACTGCCGAAGAGATAATTTTATTTATAAATGCCCTAAAAAACCGTTGGGCTTCTAATCATCGATGCTTACGTGCCTTAAAGATTATTTTATTTATAATAAATTCACTAAAAAACTGTTAGGGTTCCAATCGCCAATGCTTACTCGCCAAAGGATTATTTTATATAAAATTTACTGATGAACTATTGGATTTCTAATCGCCAATGATTAGCCGCTAACGATTCTTAAATTTAATAAAAATCTGTTGGGCTTCTAACCGCTGAAGCTTATTCACCGAAGAAATTATTTTAATTGTAAATTTATTAAAAATCTGTTGGGTTTCTAATCACCAAAGATTACTCGCCAAAGAAATTATTTTAATTATAAATCCACTAAAAAAATTTTGAGTCTGGAATTGCCGAGCTTACTCGTCAAAGAGATTATTTTATTTTAAGTTTAATAAAAGTCTGTTGGGTTTTTAATCGCTGATACTTAATCGCCAAAAAGATTATTTTATATATGAATTTACTTTATTTATAAATTAAATAAAATAGTGTTAGGCTTCTTTTCGTCAATACTTACTCACCTAAAAGATTATTTTATTTCTTAAATTACTAAAAGTCTGTTGGGTTTTTAATCGCCGAAGATTACTTGCCAAAGAAATTATTTTAATTATAAATCCACTAAAAAAACTTTAAGTTTTCTAATCGCCGAAGCTTACTTGCTAAAGAGATTATTTTATTAATAAATATTCTAGAAAGCTGTTGGACTTATAGTTGCTGATGCTAACTGGCCTAAAACCTTATTTTATCTATATATCCACTGATAAACTATTGGGTTTATTATCGTTGATGCTTACTTGCCTAAAAGGTTATTTTATTATTATTATTATTATTATTATTATTATTATTATTATATCCACTAATAAACTTTTGGGTTTCTTATCACTGATGCTTAATCGCCAAAGTGAGTATTTTATTAATAAATTATCTGGAAAGCTATTGGGTTTGTAATCACCAACTTTTACTATTTTTATTTAATTTGGGTTTCTAATGCCCATGCCTAGAAAATGATTTTATTAATAAATCTATTGAAAAATGTTGGGTGTTGAATAACCAATGCTTAGTCGGCTAAAAGCAGACATTATTAATAAATCCACTGGTAAATCATTGGGTTTCTAATCGCCGATGCTTACTCGGCTAAGAAAATTTTTTCTTATAAAATTCACCGATAAACTACTGGATTTTTAATCGCCAGTGATTAGTCGCCAACAATTCAATTTTATAAATAAATTTAATAATAATCTATTGGGTTTCTAATCACCAAAGCTTACTTGCCATAGAAATTATTTTTAATATAAATCCCTTATGAATTTATTGGGTTTATTAGCACCCATTTAGAAGGAAAAAATCAATTGTGTGATATAAATAATTAAACTGGTTGTTCATTGCTTAAAAATGGTACATCGCACGTTTCAAAACGCGTTGTGCGAGTTTGAGTAAATCTCAAGAGGTCGTGTAGTTTTTTTTAACGAAGTGTAAGAAATATTTTATTTCATAATATCAAAAAATTAAAAAATTTTCGGTCACTGGTAAAATATAATACCTTAGTAATCATAAAAAAAAAAAATTGTAAAATATTTGATGGAATGCTGTATTGAAAAAAAAAAAATTAATAAATTTAAAAACAATTTGAACCGAGTTAGATTCGATCCCGGTGCCGCTAAACAATGGACTTCGATGTATGCGTTAGCTATCTGAGCTATCAACGCATAGGATAAGATTTTAAATTACATATGTCCATCATAAAGTTCCAAAGCTAAAGATTTATCGTATCATTACAGCTAAGCTTTCTATTAATGGCTAACAAATATAAATCATTTTAAAAATGAAAAAGACTTCAGCGCACTGGGGCATTTGGTTGAAGGCGTTCGTGTATTATCAAATAATATTACTTGTAACAAAAAAAAACAAAAAAACAAAAAGTTGAGCGTACTGTGTCGTTGTGATAAATGCGTTCATTTATTATTCAATTATTTAACTTGTCATACAAGTGGAGAATAATTGAGAGCACTGGACCATTGAAGTAAAGGCACTTGATTATTACTTAAACAAAATAGTAATTTAATTATATTGAGCTCGTCATTTTTGGAAAAATGAAAGAAAAATTTTTAATAACTTGACAACTATGTTTTTGTTTTTACAGTTGAATGAATAATTACCAATCACCGCACAACCCGGGGTATTATCTGGTCCGTTTATTTATTTAAAATAAATTAAATAATAACACAAGCGACAATCTCCACACAACTCGGTGCGCTTACTGGTCCCTTTATTTATTTATAATGAATAAAATAGCACAAGCGCCAATCACCGCACAACCCGGGGCGCTTACTGGTCGCTTACTTATTTTACAATCAATAAAGTAATAAGGCAAGCGACAATCACCAGGCAACTCGGGGCACTTACTGGTCGCCTTGTTGATTAATAAAATAAATACAACAACACAAGCGCCTATCACCACACAACCCAGGGTGCTTACTGGTCCCTTCATTCATTTATAATGAATAAAATAGCACAAGCGCCAATCACCGCACAACTCGGGGCGCTTACTGGTCGCTTTGTTAATTAGTAAAGCATTCGAAAATAATATAAGGGCTCATGATTAGGCTACTCAAGGCACTAACTTGCTTTTTTATTAATTAAGAGAGCATTAATTAATAACGCATGCATTATTTATCATAAAACAACGAATGCTTTAGCTGCGGTGTATAGGTCAACTGATTTAGAAAGCGAACTAAATGCGCCTCAAGTTGCTTAGTGATTGGCGATTGTATTATTTTATTTATTAATAAAACGACCAGTAAGCACACCGGGTTGTGTGGTGATTGGCGCTTGTGCTATTTCATTTATTATAAATAAATAAAGAGACCAGTAAGCGCCCTGGGTTGTATGGTGATTGGCGCTTGTGTTGTATTTATTTCATCACCAAAGTTGTGTGGTGGTTGGAGCTTTTGTTATTTTTTAAGGGGGCTCCTTCACGAAAGTCCCCAAACAGAGATACATTATTTCTTGTAAATAAAAGTCTACTGAATTTAATGGTGGTCTAAATTATATTTCGAATGGGTCAAAATTTTGAGAAATCCGAGCTCAAAGTTGTAACTATTAGCACGTGTTCCTATGGGGCAGCGTGAAAAACAATTTGTTTTCGTTTATAATAAACCTAAATTAAATGTCCCAGCAGACTGAACATATACGTTTTGTAGATGAAGTCTTCCTCTGTAATATGCTGTATTAAAAATTGTGGATAAAGGACCATTATAGCGAGATATTTGTGATGGAAATAAATAAATAGTGTCTGGGAGGTCAGGAGGTCACGTGGGTAGCAGACGTACTTGTTCACCTAATCGCGCGAGTTTTCAAAAAGTTGAGATTGCCTTTCCTCCATCCTCTTGAGACTCTATGTGCGTGGTATTCTTTTTTTTTAGGCGGATTAGAAGGACCGTCATCCATTGTTTATCAATTAAATGATGTTAATGACATACAGATACTAAACACTACAGAGATAGAGTAATAGCAGAAAGGCATGCAAACACGACATATATATACCATATACCTATATATTATATCGCTATACTACACCAACACAGGTGGTGTACCACTGTACCCTCGTATGCACTAGACTGGTCAAAACAATAATTAATTTTTCGTACAAAGTTAAACTACATACATAAATATCATTTTTCCCACTTCATACGTTATTAAAAATATCATAATGATTTTCAGACACATTTGTTTATTGAAAAACAAAACTTTATTTTTTGTTTGTCTTTGACCTCAGCAGTAGTCGTAGGAGCCCCCTTAATACATTAAATTTTAAAGTGGCCAGTAGGCGCTCTGGGTTAACTCATGAGGGCCATGATGTAAGTAGATAAGGTGTGTGATGGCGCAACTTTCCGATGAGTCCGAGTTTCTCCAATAGCGTGCCTCATCCGCACATCGTCCATATTGGGATTTAAGCCAATCCGAATGTAGCGGTATTTCAAAAATATGTGATTGTCAATGGTTTCAAAAAGGTTTTAGCTTACGTTACAATGTTAAAAGTGATGCTTAAAAATTGTTGCTGAAAACGAGAAAACATCATTGAACAGTTATTTCGAATAGTGATGAGACAATAAAAATAAGTTATTGCCGGATTAAAGACAGAAATTATTTCAAGTAAGTCATGTACATACGTATTTATGGTAAAAAAATTATCAATAAGTATATTAATTATAATTTTTTTTAAATTAATGAATGAATTTTGGTTGATTGTGATTGTTGTTGTGGTATGATTGTTCTCATCCAGTTATAAAAATATAAACAGCCCGCAATGCAATAACAAAAATAAATAAAAATTCAAAAATTGATAACAAATTAACTTTACTATTAGATAATATTTTAAAGGGATCATGACTTATGCACAACAATAGTTAAAAAATCACAGAGAGCTTTCAATATTTTAAAAGCTGCTGTATTCAGTGAGGCTTCAAGCTGTATTTTTCTTTTAGTTGCACATTTGAGATTACTACATGAGTTTAAATTTTATTTCAAAATTGAAATGTAAAGAGCATACCCTACTTACGATAGAAAAATGTTTGACTGTTCATTCATTCGTGTGAAAATATTTACATGTAAGCGAACACGATGGCATATTGTAAATATTAATTTATTACACCACTCATGTTCTCAAGTAAGTGTCATGAGTGCATGTATATATATTACAGTAAACAAAGCAGACAACATAATTCAACATGGCGGAATTACGGATGTGCGCAGGAACAGTCTTAATTCTCAATTTGAAATTTGAACCAGTTGGGTTACACACATTTACTTGCATCATGCTTTAGTGCAGTACACAAGAACGAGCAGTCTATTTCTTATCACTCTATGGTTGCATCAGCTGGCCTTAGTTTACTGACCCTCATCTTTGGCAATGTGCAAAAGAGACAGATACCCACGTTCAATGTTGTGTCTTTTTTTACTCGTGCTTCAGCGCCGTACATAAAAACGAGCAATCTACATTTCTTATATGTCTATGGTATAATGAGATTGTGGAATGGTAATGGTGGTGTGATGTGAAATGTTATTTACCATTTCAAATTGACCACCACTGACATGTACTATAAATGGCGGCTATCTGCCGCATAGGGGTCTGATTAGGGCATTCAATATTTCAATATCTTCCTTGAGTAAGCAGTTATTTCAATAATCCCTATAAAATCACTATAAATATTAAAATAATGATAATGCGCATGCGCAGTTGAGGAATCATCGCCGATAATCGACAAAAAAGCTTACTTTTGCGAGATATCAAATGCCTCGATCAGACCCTTAGAGAATATATACATGGGAGCTGTTCACATAGACATTTTTTGCTTAATTCAATGTGAACGTTCATATTGAAAAGGGGGTTCCACTGCTCCGCTAAACTCAAATTGAGTGAACAGACTGAACAGACCTATGCTGTGTTCTCTGTCAGTCAACCAGTCAACGTAGTTGCGACCATAGGCTTTTGTTGCCTGATGGAAAAAGAGGTATAGGTCTGTTCAGTCTGTTCACTCAATTTGAGTTTGGCGGAATGGTGGAACCCCCTTTTCAATATGAACGTTCACATTGAATTAAGCAAAAAATGTCTATGTGAACAGCTCCATGGAGGAAGCATTGTATGCTCCGACCGCGAGACGAGATGAGAGAGACAAAAGACAAATAGCGGTACAACCTTTCTCTCTCTTACATGCCTCGGATTGGTTGGCCCCCTTCCGTATATATATGTGTAGTCGTATCCACGAGTGGCGGTCGTGGGGGAACAGAGCAGATATATGTAACCTAAGCTCTGATAGTCTGATAAAAAAGAACTTACACATTACCAGAGAATATAGAATATATCCTCTTTAAGTATAGAAGGCCAAAGCGAAATTCCGAGCAATAAACACTAAAACAATAATCTTCCATTACAACATAAATATAACAACAAAATTTGAATAAAAATTTCCAATTTCAATTAAAGCCCTCATATCTGGTTAAACAGTTCATGTATGGCTAATGACTCAATTGAAATGTTTGTCTTCAATAGCTGAGCGGTCAAGAATGCTGCCTTAGCTTTTGCGCTCTGGGCTTCGGATCTGACCTATGCTTTTTTTTTTTTTTTTTTTTTTTTCAGGTATACATTTTCATAATACTTGTTTTATTACGTTTGGTTTGTTTATAATTTTTATATATTTTTATAAATAAATTTATTTTATAAGATTTTACACTGTGATAATAAGATTTAAAAAACTACTCTTGGCTAATGCCAATAAAATACTAATGCGAGGATAAATTCAATATTTTACTATTACAATACGTCGTATAATTTATTTTATTTTGGCATTATTCAATGGAAACCGACGGGAAGGTGGCAGTATTTTTCATTAGGATAGAATACATGCAGGATAAAGGGCATATTAGATATTAGAACCCCAATAAATCCGTATCGATCAATGCAGTAAATAATTAAACAAATAATATTTACACTTGTAATAATAATAATATACAAAAAGTATTTACACATTTTTGCATTAGTATTTTACTGGCATTAGCCAAGAGTAGTTTTTTAAATCTTATTATTAAAGTGTGAAATCTTATAAAATAAATTTATTTATAAAAATACATAAAAATTATAAACAAACGAAATGTAATAAAACAAGTATTATGAAAATGTATACCTGAAAAAAAAAAAAAAAAAAAAACATAGGTCAGATCCGAAGCCCAGAGCTCAAAAGCTAAAGCTGCATTCTTGACCGCTCAGCTATCGAAGACAAACATTCTAATTGAGTCATTAGCCATATATGAACTGTTTAACCAGATATGAGGGCTTTAATTAAAATTGGAAATTTTTATTCAAATTTTGTGGTTATAATTATGTTGTAATGGAAGATTATTGTTTTAGTGTTTATAGCTTGGAATTCCGCTTTGGCCTTCTATACTTAAAGAGGATATATTCTATATTCTCTGGTAATGTATAAGTTCTTTTTCATCAGACTATCAGAGCTTAGGTTACATATATCTACTCTGTTCCCCCACGACCGCCACTCGTGGATACGACTATACCTATATATACGGAAGGGGGCCAACCAATCCGAGGCATGTAAGAGAGAGAAAGGTTGTACTGCTTTTTGTCTTTTGTCTCTCTCATCTCGTCTCGCGGTCGGAGCATACAATATATATGCTTCCTCCATGTATATATTCTCTAAGATCAAACCCCTGTACGCCGAAGCATCGGCACAGCACACTCTTTGGCATAAGCACTGGCAATCTCCCTACTTGTCTCTGGTTACACCTGTATGACTTGTACGTTGAAATAAAAGTTTTTTTATGTTTATCGTTGTTGAAAGTCTCCTATCTCGATCTAGTGCTCCTCCTTCCGTACCCGGACACGGAGGCACCTTATTATCCAGAGCCTCAGTGCCTTACCCGCGCTTCATTCCCCATATTTATACTTTTTTTATCAGTGTAGAACCATGATTATAGGAAAATTTATGCTTTTTGGGCCATATTTCAACAATGAAGAACGATTCAATCATGTCATGTACTTTAAAAAAAATAATGTTTGTAATATTTATCGATAAAAAGAGACTTGCTGCTGACTAAAAAACGCTAAAAACTGAGACAAAAAGTTTTTGCTGTGATTGATCAACTTACATAGATTTCGTTAAATTGTCAGTTTGTAATATAGTTATAGACCAGTAAGCATCTGTATTGGCTTAGCCATTTTGAGTCGGAGCTCAAATTTTTACGGGAATACCTCCGAAATGTTGGTAGAAACCAGAATTGTGATATGCTCCCACCCCAAAAGTTGTGCTACGCTCGGTATAGACAATGTAGTGAAAAATGTGTCGTTTTGACCCCTATTTTTTGGCCATTTAGGCCAAATATCTTGGAAAATATCGCGTCTACGTGAAAAATGAAAAAAAACAAAATTGTTTGTGAGAAAATTTCCTATCGGATAAAGATTTTAAAAGTTGAAAAAAAAATTTTTTTGTTGCAAAAAATCCGAAATTAAAAAAAAAAAAAAGCGAAAAAAAGTGCAATTTGGAAAAGTTGGAAAACAAACTTGAAGACAACATTATATTCGGTTGAAAATACTGTCAGAAAAACTTCAAGTTATAATAAAAATAATGGCGCAAAAACCAGCTCGATATTGTTTTTTGTTTTTGCACAATAATTTTGCAATTTAGGTATCTCCGAAAAATATCGAAATTTTGAAAATGTTGCTAGAGCTTAAAAAACAAATTCCACAAATTGCTGATTTTTTAACGTATAGTAGATCATTAGACCTTTCAAATCCATTTTGAAAAATTAAAATCGGATAGTTAGGAGAGCGTACATAATTTTTTTAAATTTGCTATCATTTTTTTGCTTATAAACAAATTGAACATCTTCGCGAATTTCCCAGTTTTTGGATTTAAATTTTGTAGGATGATAGTATTCGGCAAGACGCTTCTCCCAAAAAAAAAAAAAAAATTGAAATCCGTTCATCTGTTCCTTAGATATAGCTAGTCAAAGTCAACTTAAGTTTAACAATAAACAATAGCAGCTATCCAACTAATTATAGAACGAATGCCCTCGTTTTGTCCAGTACTTTACTAATTAACATTAGGCATGCTGAAATGTATTATTATTTAACGATAAATGCGCAATTCAGTTGATCCTATTGCGAAAAAAATTGCTGCGAGGTGGTGGTGGGGGGCGACCATCAGACCTTGCTTCAAAAGTGAACCAGCAATCTTAAGGTGGTTCTTCACGATGGTGCCGTATCAAAGTGACACGGGACCCTGTGGTTTTCTAATTTTCGATTAGCGTATTATTTGCAACATAAAATATGTTGTACTGGCACTTGACTATAATATCATTGCATTTACATACAAATAAACAAGCTAATAAAGTCAGAGTAAGAGTTATAAAAAAATTTTTTTTTGACGCAAGGTTCTGAAAATGGCATGTACGCTCCTACTCAAGCAGACGTTGCCGCAGTTTACACGGCAGACATTTCGTTTACGATTAAATATCGTATACTATTTCCCTGATTAGCCCAAACTTTTGTTATATTATTAGAAAGCTAAAAAGTTCTTCTTTCACTACAAACTTTTTCTATTACGATCTTAAGTCTACTTTACGAGATATTACATGATATCGTAGTATGGAAAAGTAACCTACGTAAGAACACATGTTAAAAGTGCATTTTTTGACTGACTTGTTTTCAAAAATTTGCCTGATAAAGGGACTTGAAATTTTAAAGAAAGATGCCTTATAACTTTAATAACAATCCCTCCAAATTTCCCTGTAAGTTTAAGTAAATGGGTTAGGTGAAGAACCACCTTAAAACGAACGCGCGCTTCAAAATTGACAAAATCTCGGCTTCTAATGAACGGATTTGAACGTTTTTTTTTTTAATCTGGGGTAGCATTCAACAACAAGTTCAACTGTGATATTTGTATTTGCGTAATATATTAACAATATGCCTTAATTAATTAACAATTATAAATGAGCTGGAAATTTAGCGTTTTACGCCGGATAGAAATTTTTTTTTTCCTCAAACAGCATTAATAATCTTTATAAATTATAAAAACCAAACAGTAACATGTTTAGAAATTGTTGTAATAAATTTTTTAAACATTTTTATTGCAAAAAAACATTTTTCTTTGGGATACAATTTTTTTTTTATTTTCAAACAAAAGAAATTAATTGATTTATGATAATTGATTATAATGTATCTTTCTCTTCATCAGAACAGCACATCTATACGCGACCATCACTAATTCAACGAGACACAAAAGACGTGCAACGCTTAGTAAATTTTTATAACAAATGGAATCCTTTTGCACCATCACCTATTCTGGATTCTCTCGTGACAGGAAATAAAGCAGGGGAAAATATTAATTGTCACGTTGCTGTGGAGGAGGGCGTAAAAATGATTGATAAAATGGTGGGTCTACAAATCACTTCTTTTAAGTTTAAAAGGAAGGATCGCGTTGTTCCTCTGCAGCAAGCTAATATGTGTAAAAAAGTAAAAGACAAAGAAATCGTAATAAATCTCACGCTAATTTTTCAAAGAATAAGTGCCACAATGCATGACAAAACAACCGAATTGGAAGATTATTTTAAATACGAATTAGCTCCGTATCCTCTCTCGCTATTTAAAGATGGCTGCCTACGGACAGATAAGTCGCAATTTTATAATAATTTGAAACATTTTTCAAATATTCCATCCACAGATAACTCTGTTCATGTTATTGATGGAGGTTTTTTGTTGCACAGAGTTGTATGGCCTCAAATAAAAACTTTTGAAAACATTTTGAACAGCTATGTCGATTATGTAAAAAAACACTATGCCTGTGGGAGTTACATAATTTTTGACGGCTACCCAGACGACTTACCAAGAAGTACCAAGATCGTAGAGCAGCGTCGAAGACAAGCACGAAAATTCTCTCCTGACATACAATTTGACATACATACGACCAGCACAGTACCTCAAGATAAGTTTTTGAAGTGAAAACTTCTTATGGCGCGTTGGGCACTTTTGTGGGTGAGCATTTTCAGCCGTTCTCGCGACAGACGAGATTTTACACAGATATACTCCGCGTGTATATGTATACTGTACGCGCTCTTTGCATGGGCATTTGTTCGTGCTCTCGCGACAGACGAGATTACATACCTATATGTATACTCAGAGTGTATAGGTATGCGAGTGCGCTGCATGCTATGAGGCTCTTTTACCGTCAAGCTTGAATCAGATGGCGCCAGGGCACGTCGCAGCTGTCATGGCCGTTGCACTTACACACCGTCAAATTTACAGTTGTGTATTGTGTTCGTGAGCCTATCTGTGTGATGAGCAAAGCATAAGGCATAACCTTTGTAAATGATTGCTGTTGTTTGCAGACAATTTTTGTTTGCATTTACGTTTAAAGATAGTAGGAAAAATGAAGTGCAGTGTAATATCCTGCGATAAGAAAGTGAAATTTAAATTTCCTTCTGATAGTGTGAAAAAAAAAAGTGGCTCGAAGCAATTGGGAGACCAATCATTAGTAAACAAATACATAAATAGCCTTGTAAATATAAACTAAAATGTACACTTACCTGTCCACGAGTTCTGCTTTTCTTCCACTGACTCTTGCTCCTTTCCCTTTTAAAAGCTTCTTCAATTCTGAAACTTTTAAGCTCCCATAATATTCTTTCTTGTCTTCCTTATTCATTTCAAAATTTCAAATATTGCGCTTTACCACTACACTTTAGTTTCCTGTATACATACAATACTAAAAAGTAATGTTGTGTGAGTGAGACGGCCATGACAGCCACGACGTACCCTGGCGCCATCTGATTCAAGCTTGACGGTAAAAGAGCCTCATACGCAGCAGCGTTGGTCTTTGGTCTGGGCACTCTGGGCATTATTCCTTATTCCCAGCGTTGGGTTTGGCGGATTCAATATCGAAACTTTTTCCCTAGATCGTATATATAGCTATACGATCTAGGGAGAATGTTCCGTCGAGCACACAGCACAGCAGTGAAGGGGCATTGCCAAAGACACGCGGAAATTCAAAATTGTAATATTAATAACACAAGCGACTATCATCCAATGACCCGGGGCGCTAACTGGCCACTCTGTTAAATAAATAACTTTTAATAACACAAGCGCCTATCACCCAATGACCCGGGGCGCTAACTAGCAACTCAGTTAAATGAATAATTATTAATAAATAACACAAGCGCCTATCACTCAGTGACTTGGAGTGCTTACTGGCCACTCTGTTAAATAAATAATTATTAATAACACAAGCGACTATCACCTCATGACCCGGGGCGCTTACTGGCCACTCTGTTAAATAAATAATTATTAATAACACAATCGACTATCACCCAATGACCCGGGGCGCTAACTGGCAACTCAGTTAAATGAATAATTATTAATAAATAACACAAGCGCCTATCACTCAGTGACTTGGAGTGCTTACTGGCCACTCTGTTAAATAGTTTATTATTAATAACAGAAGCGACTATCACCTCATGACCCGGGGCGCTTACTGGCCACTCTTTTAAATGAATAATTATTAAAATAACACAAGCGCTTATCACCTCATGACCCGGGGCGCTAACTGGCAACTCAGTTGAATGAATAATTATTAATAAATAACACAAGCGCCTATTACTTAGTGACTTGGAGTGCTTACTGGCCACTCTGTTAAATAAATAATTATTAATAACACAAGCGACTATCACCTCATGACCCGGGGCGCTTACTGGCCACTCTGTTAAATAAATAATTATTAATATAACACAAGCGACTGTCACCCAATGACCCGGGGCGCTAACTGGCAACTCTGTTAAATGAATAACTTTTAATAACACAAGCGCCTATCACCCAATGACCCGGGGCGCTAACTGGCAACTCTGTTAAATAAATAATTATTTATAACACAAGCGCCTATCACCCAATGACCCGGGGCGCTAACTGGCCACTCTGTTAAATAAATAATTATTAATAACACAAGCGCCTATCACCAAATGACCCGGGGCGCTTACTGGCCACTCTTTTAAATAAATAATTATTAAAATAACACAAGCACCTATCACTTAGTGACTTGGAGCGCTTACTAGCCACTCTGTTAAATAAATAATTATTAATAACACAAGCGCCTATCACCTAATGACCCGGGGCGCTTACTGGCTGCTCTTTTAAATAAATAATTATTAAAATAACACAAGCACCTATCACTTAGTGACTTGGAGTGCTTACTGGCCACTCTGTTAAATAAATAATTATTAATAATACAAGCGACTATCACCCAATGACCCGGGGCGCTTACTGGCTGCTCTTTTAAATAAACAATTATTAAAATAACACAAGAGCCTATCACCTCATGACCCGGGGTGCTAACTGACAACTCAGTTAAATGAATAATTATTAATAAATAACACAAGCGCCTATCACTCAGTGACTTGGAGCGCTTACTGGACACTCTGTTAAATAAATAATTATTAGACTAAAAACACAGAATCTCTGTGTGGGAAAAAAGCAATGACTAGCAATCTGCATCAAATGCTGCATCTTCTACAGAGTATAATTAATTGGGGCCCATTGGTGTATCATAACGGTTACGTTTTTGAAAATGGTAACGGTAAAATCGTAAGACTGATAAAAGCTGCTAGAGAAGTACTTTTGCAGGTATGTCGTTTTATTAATTACAAAAACAGTTGCGAGATTTTGGAGGCACATGTCAGAAAAGCAGGCGATTCTGCCACTGTTGATTTTATAAATGATTTTGGACAGCCGTATACCAAAAAATCCATAAAAATTTCAGAAAACAGATATACAAGTAAATTATATCGCTAACAAATCGGAGAAATAGATTCCAGTTTCTTAATAGAACCAGAATTTTTTTCTAGATTAATAAAAAACACGGTTCTGTTAACATCCTGTAAAAGACGTACTATTAGATCGAATAATTCTTTTGCTACTCTGAAAAGTGGTGAATTTATTTCTATAATTGCATTTGCTGTTGATACACACGATGATAAGGAGTATACATTTTTCAAAAAAATACTTGTAGAAGATGGATTCGAGTTTTGCAAAGCCATTAAAAGGGTACTTCATATTGAAGAAGATATAAACCATATTGAAACGTCATTTTTAAAACACGTTGCAGTTTGCCTCAAGGTTAATGGAGAAAATTTTATTGTTAATATCCCTAATGTGTGTCATTACTCGTAACTTCAATTGTAGGTTTTTTGGATGTATCAGTAAATATCGATATTGTAAAAAATTATAATTGTATGTATACTTTATATTTCTGGTCTAGTATAAGCTTATTTTTATGAATTTTTTTGAGAATTTAAAAAAAAATTGTATATGATTAGAGATTCGTAAATAAATATCGTTCAAAAAATAAGAAAGAATTATATTGAATATGTATGGTAACCATATAATTTAACCTTACTTTTCTAGTAAAAAACATTTTTATCATGCAGGTATGCATAAAAAAAACTCCAATTCAATAAATGTACATAGATGATATTATTCTATTTATCAAACTACCTTAAATTGATTATTCTGTAAGAACATCACAATATATTAAGTGTGGGTTTTATGCTGATTGTGAACAACTAATTAAAATGGATTGAATGCCGAATTACTGCTAATATTTAATATTCCAGCAGCGTTGAATCAATGTTGAATCAACACTGAATCAACGTTGATTCAGTGCTGAATCAACGTTGATTCAGTGCTGAATCAATACTGATTTAACAATGTAATTTAGGTCCGATTTCAATGTTCCGTATTCATTGATTCAACGCTGAATCAACGTTGATTCAGTGTTGATTCAACATTGATTCAATACTGAAATCAGCATTTATTCAGCATTGATTCATCACTGATATTTTTAATAGGGCAGTATAAACCTGGAATTTCTGCCGATATTATTACTCATATTTCTACTATCGTTGAACAAGAATCAAAAAAGGGTAAGAATCTTGTTTTTAATCTGACGTTTGATGAGATGCACATCAAAAAACATCGAGAATGGGATAAAAATACCCACTCGTGGAAGGGTTTAGTTGATTTGGGGGGTCAATTACAAGAATGTGAAGATAATGGTGAATTGAAAGTTGCTACGAAGGTTTTAGTTTTTATGCTGGTAGGCATATAAACGTTGGGTTTAAAGCTCCCGTAGCACACTATCTCATACATTCTTTAAGTGGCGTGGAAAAATCTATCCTTATTAAAGACCTGCTGATTCAATTACATGAAAACAAGATAAATGTTGTTAGCTTAACTTTTGATGGCGATAAAGCTCACAAAACTGCATGCGAAGCTTTAGGCGCACAACTGAATTGGACAAAACAAAATACATTCAAACCTTTTTTCGATCACCCAAGAGATTACCATCCCGTGTACATTTTTTACGACCCGTGTCATTGTTTGAAACTCATCAGAAATTATTTTGGTACTAAAGGGCCAATTATATACAACGGTACTTCTTACATTGAATGGAAATACGTCAAGTTATTAAATGAAAAGCAATTGAATGAAAAACTGCACTGCGCGTGTAAAATTCCTTGGATTTGTGATATGCTTGACTAATTTGTACAATTTGTCAAAATATTTATTAGAGAATAATTATGTTAGTTATTTTTTAAGTTACAAGATCTCACAAGATCACTTGGAGATGTTTTTTTCCATTATCAGACGCATGAATGGATTTTGTAATAATCCGACTTCGACACAGTACTTATCTGCTTATAAAAAATTACTTAGCAACAAATTAAGTGTCTATGTATCTCATTCTGCTAATTGTACCCCTTTAGATGATACAACACTTATGAGTCAAGATTGCACGATAGAAGAGATGATACTAATAGTAGCAGTAATGAAAACAGTATTAATAAAAATTGTGATGATGATAAACCAGAGAGTATTCGTGCACCTCAAATACAAGACTTGATTGGTACAAATTACACTCTTATTTGGGAACATGATTATAGTCAATCATGCACATCGTTTGCTTCAGAATATGCTGAAGAAATAATTAAGCACGTAGCAGGTTGCGTAGTCAAAATTATAAAAAATAAGATACATTGTACCAAGTGCTGTGATATTTTAGATGGCTCAAACACTGGTAGTGTAAAAACTGATTCAGGTACTATTAAAAATGACTCGGGCAATAAATCAAAATTAACTTTGATAAAAAATCGTGGAGGTTTACATTTTGCATCTGAGGATGTTGTTTGCATTTGCAAAAACACAGAAAAAGCAATTAGGCAATGTTCTAATTTATTGCAAAAAAATGTCAATACGCTTTTATTGCACGCAACATTAAAATCTTTACCGCCATCCATTTTAGATGATAGAGATCATTTTTTAGAACAAGAGCCTCTGCGTGATCATCGTAGTCAATTAATTTTACTAATAATACAAAAATACATCGATCTACGATTAAAACACGAGTGTGATATGCAAAACGATGCAACCAGAAGAGTTAGAATGATGAACAATAAATTAACTATATTTCAGGGTCAATAAATAATAATTGCATAAGTGCCTCTCATAAGTTATTAAGACTCGGCTTATAAATAAATAAATAACTATTTATAATTGTTGTTCAATGAACATCGTTTCATATTTACCGCTGCGCTTGTAATTGATATACATTTGTGTATTAATAAAGAAATTCGATAATTAATTGTATACACTCCAATTATTACAATACAAAAATCCGTCTCATATTTTTTATAGCAAACAAATATTACCCTGCATTTGTGCAAGCTCTGCGAACTCCGCGAGCAACTTGCTAATTTCGACTTAAAAAAAATACCCAAAACTGTGGAATCGTTAGCAACGTTTGCAACCGCTTTGTAAAAAACTGTCGGATCAAGCAGTTTTGCAAAAAAAAATAAATTTGATACCGTCGTGCGAGAGACATAAAAAGTATCTCATCCACCCTTTGTAGTGTGTCTATACTATCAAAATTGATATCGATCGTTTGCAATTTAATTGTCGTTTATGTTGAACAGTTGCAAATTGTCATATTTTTATGTATAGCAGGTAAAATAATTATTTTTGTCGAATGTGGAATGTGCGATTTTTTCTCAATACAATAATACATAATACGTATTGCTGCGCATGCGCCGTGTATACAGTTCCACTAGCGATGGGATATAGTTCCGGCCAGATTTGGGAATTCTCTAGGACCCAACCTCTCTGACGTGGGAAATCACTAGATCAAAAAAAAATTAGTACCAAAGGTGACGCGCGAGATTCAAATAAGGTCCAATAACACAAGCATCCATCACCTGATGACCCGGGGCGCTCACTGGCCACTCTTTTAAATAAATAATTATTAATAACACCAGCGCCTATCACCAAATGACCCGGGGCGCTTACTGGCCACTCTTTTAAATAAATAATTATTAAAATAACACAAGCACCTATCACTTAGTGACTTGGAGCGCTTACTAGCCACTCTGTTAAATAAATAATTATTAATAACACAAGCGCCTATCACCTAATGACCCGGGGCGCTTACTGGCTGCTCTTTTAAATAAATAATTATTAAAATAACACAAGCACCTATCACTTAGTGACTTGGAGTGCTTACTGGCCACTCTGTTAAATAAATAATTATTAATAATACAAGCGACTATCACCCAATGACCCGGGGCGCTTACTGGCTGCTCTTTTAAATAAACAATTATTAAAATAACACAAGAGCCTATCACCTCATGACCCGGGGTGCTAACTGACAACTCAGTTAAATGAATAATTATTAATAAATAACACAAGCGCCTATCACTCAGTGACTTGGAGCGCTTACTGGACACTCTGTTAAATAAATAATTATTAGACTAAAAACACAGAATCTCTGTGTGGGAAAAAAGCAATGACTAGCAATCTGCATCAAATGCTGCATCTTCTACAGAGTATAATTAATTGGGGCCCATTGGTGTATCATAACGGTTACGTTTTTGAAAATGGTAACGGTAAAATCGTAAGACTGATAAAAGCTGCTAGAGGAGTACTTTTGCAGGTATGTCGTTTTATTAATTACAAAAACAGTTGCGAGATTTTGGAGGCACATGTCAGAAAAGCAGGCGATTCTGCCACTGTTGATTTTATAAATGATTTTGGACAGCCGTATACCAAAAAATCCATAAAAATTTCAGAAAACAGATATACAAGTAAATTATATCGCTAACAAATCGGAGAAATAGATTCCAGTTTCTTAATAGAACCAGAATTTTTTTCTAGATTAATAAAAAACACGGTTCTGTTAACATCCTGTAAAAGACGTACTATTAGATCGAATAATTCTTTTGCTACTCTGAAAAGTGGTGAATTTATTTCTATAATTGCATTTGCTGTTGATACACACGATGATAAGGAGTATACATTTTTCAAAAAAATACTTGTAGAAGATGGATTCGAGTTTTGCAAAGCCATTAAAAGGGTACTTCATATTGAAGAAGATATAAACCATATTGAAACGTCATTTTTAAAACACGTTGCAGTTTGCCTCAAGGTTAATGGAGAAAATTTTATTGTTAATATCCCTAATGTGTGTCATTACTCGTAACTTCAATTGTAGGTTTTTTGGATGTATCAGTAAATATCGATATTGTAAAAAATTATAATTGTATGTATACTTTATATTTCTGGTCTAGTATAAGCTTATTTTTATGAATTTTTTTGAGAATTTAAAAAAAAATTGTATATGATTAGAGATTCGTAAATAAATATCGTTCAAAAAATAAGAAAGAATTATATTGAATATGTATGGTAACCATATAATTTAACCTTACTTTTCTAGTAAAAAACATTTTTATCATGCAGGTATGCATAAAAAAAACTCCAATTCAATAAATGTACATAGATGATATTATTCTATTTATCAAACTACCTTAAATTGATTATTCTGTAAGAACATCACAATATATTAAGTGTGGGTTTTATGCTGATTGTGAACAACTAATTAAAATGGATTGAATGCCGAATTACTGCTAATATTTAATATTCCAGCAGCGTTGAATCAATGTTGAATCAACACTGAATCAACGTTGATTCAGTGCTGAATCAACGTTGATTCAGTGCTGAATCAATACTGATTTAACAATGTAATTTAGGTCCGATTTCAATGTTCCGTATTCATTGATTCAACGCTGAATCAACGTTGATTCAGTGTTGATTCAACATTGATTCAATACTGAAATCAGCATTTATTCAGCATTGATTCATCACTGATATTTTTAATAGGGCAGTATAAACCTGGAATTTCTGCCGATATTATTACTCATATTTCTACTATCGTTGAACAAGAATCAAAAAAGGGTAAGAATCTTGTTTTTAATCTGACGTTTGATGAGATGCACATCAAAAAACATCGAGAATGGGATAAAAATACCCACTCGTGGAAGGGTTTAGTTGATTTGGGGGGTCAATTACAAGAATGTGAAGATAATGGTGAATTGAAAGTTGCTACGAAGGTTTTAGTTTTTATGCTGGTAGGCATATAAACGTTGGGTTTAAAGCTCCCGTAGCACACTATCTCATACATTCTTTAAGTGGCGTGGAAAAATCTATCCTTATTAAAGACCTGCTGATTCAATTACATGAAAACAAGATAAATGTTGTTAGCTTAACTTTTGATGGCGATAAAGCTCACAAAACTGCATGCGAAGCTTTAGGCGCACAACTGAATTGGACAAAACAAAATACATTCAAACCTTTTTTCGATCACCCAAGAGATTACCATCCCGTGTACATTTTTTACGACCCGTGTCATTGTTTGAAACTCATCAGAAATTATTTTGGTACTAAAGGGCCAATTATATACAACGGTACTTCTTACATTGAATGGAAATACGTCAAGTTATTAAATGAAAAGCAATTGAATGAAAAACTGCACTGCGCGTGTAAAATTCCTTGGATTTGTGATATGCTTGACTAATTTGTACAATTTGTCAAAATATTTATTAGAGAATAATTATGTTAGTTATTTTTTAAGTTACAAGATCTCACAAGATCACTTGGAGATGTTTTTTTCCATTATCAGACGCATGAATGGATTTTGTAATAATCCGACTTCGACACAGTACTTATCTGCTTATAAAAAATTACTTAGCAACAAATTAAGTGTCTATGTATCTCATTCTGCTAATTGTACCCCTTTAGATGATACAACACTTATGAGTCAAGATTGCACGATAGAAGAGATGATACTAATAGTAGCAGTAATGAAAACAGTATTAATAAAAATTGTGATGATGATAAACCAGAGAGTATTCGTGCACCTCAAATACAAGACTTGATTGGTACAAATTACACTCTTATTTGGGAACATGATTATAGTCAATCATGCACATCGTTTGCTTCAGAATATGCTGAAGAAATAATTAAGCACGTAGCAGGTTGCGTAGTCAAAATTATAAAAAATAAGATACATTGTACCAAGTGCTGTGATATTTTAGATGGCTCAAACACTGGTAGTGTAAAAACTGATTCAGGTACTATTAAAAATGACTCGGGCAATAAATCAAAATTAACTTTGATAAAAAATCGTGGAGGTTTACATTTTGCATCTGAGGATGTTGTTTGCATTTGCAAAAACACAGAAAAAGCAATTAGGCAATGTTCTAATTTATTGCAAAAAAATGTCAATACGCTTTTATTGCACGCAACATTAAAATCTTTACCGCCATCCATTTTAGATGATAGAGATCATTTTTTAGAACAAGAGCCTCTGCGTGATCATCGTAGTCAATTAATTTTACTAATAATACAAAAATACATCGATCTACGATTAAAACACGAGTGTGATATGCAAAACGATGCAACCAGAAGAGTTAGAATGATGAACAATAAATTAACTATATTTCAGGGTCAATAAATAATAATTGCATAAGTGCCTCTCATAAGTTATTAAGACTCGGCTTATAAATAAATAAATAACTATTTATAATTGTTGTTCAATGAACATCGTTTCATATTTACCGCTGCGCTTGTAATTGATATACATTTGTGTATTAATAAAGAAATTCGATAATTAATTGTATACACTCCAATTATTACAATACAAAAATCCGTCTCATATTTTTTATAGCAAACAAATATTACCCTGCATTTGTGCAAGCTCTGCGAACTCCGCGAGCAACTTGCTAATTTCGACTTAAAAAAAATACCCAAAACTGTGGAATCGTTAGCAACGTTTGCAACCGCTTTGTAAAAAACTGTCGGATCAAGCAGTTTTGCAAAAAAAAATAAATTTGATACCGTCGTGCGAGAGACATAAAAAGTATCTCATCCACCCTTTGTAGTGTGTCTATACTATCAAAATTGATATCGATCGTTTGCAATTTAATTGTCGTTTATGTTGAACAGTTGCAAATTGTCATATTTTTATGTATAGCAGGTAAAATAATTATTTTTGTCGAATGTGGAATGTGCGATTTTTTCTCAATACAATAATACATAATACGTATTGCTGCGCATGCGCCGTGTATACAGTTCCACTAGCGATGGGATATAGTTCCGGCCAGATTTGGGAATTCTCTAGGACCCAACCTCTCTGACGTGGGAAATCACTAGATCAAAAAAAAATTAGTACCAAAGGTGACGCGCGAGATTCAAATAAGGTCCAATAACACAAGCATCCATCACCTGATGACCCGGGGCGCTCACTGGCCACTCTTTTAAATAAATAATTATTAATAACACCAGCGCCTATCACCAAATGACCCGGGGCGCTTACTGGCCACTCTTTTAAATAAATAATTATTAAAATAACACAAGCACCTATCACTTAGTGACTTGGAGCGCTTACTAGCCACTCTGTTAAATAAATAATTATTAATAACACAAGCGCCTATCACCTAATGACCCGGGGCGCTTACTGGCTGCTCTTTTAAATAAATAATTATTAAAATAACACAAGCACCTATCACTTAGTGACTTGGAGTGCTTACTGGCCACTCTGTTAAATAAATAATTATTAATAATACAAGCGACTATCACCCAATGACCCGGGGCGCTTACTGGCTGCTCTTTTAAATAAACAATTATTAAAATAACACAAGAGCCTATCACCTCATGACCCGGGGTGCTAACTGACAACTCAGTTAAATGAATAATTATTAATAAATAACACAAGCGCCTATCACTCAGTGACTTGGAGCGCTTACTGGACACTCTGTTAAATAAATAATTATTAATAACACAAGCGCCTATCACCTAATGACCCGGGGCGCTTACTGGCTGCTCTTTTAAATAAATAATTATTAAAATAACACAAGCACCTATCACTTAGTGACTTGGAGCGCTTACTGGCCACTCTTTTAAATAAATAATTATTAAAATAACACAAGCACCTATCACTTAGTGACTTGGAGCGCTTACTAGCCACTCTGTTAAATAAATAATTATTAATAACACAAGCGCCTATCACCTGATGACCCGGGGCGCTCACTGGCCACTCTTTTAAATAAATAATTATTAATAACACCAGCGCCTATCACCAAATGACCCGGGGCGCTTACTGGCCACTCTTTTAAATAAATAATTATTAAAATAACACAAGCACCTATCACTTAGTGACTTGGAGCGCTTACTAGCCACTCTGTTAAATAAATAATTATTAATAACACAAGCGCCTATCACCTAATGACCCGGGGCGCTTACTGGCTGCTCTTTTAAATAAATAATTATTAAAATAACACAAGCACCTATCACTTAGTGACTTGGAGCGCTTACTAGCCACTCTGTTAAATAAATAATTATTAATAACACAAGCGCCTATCACCTAATGACCCGGGGCGCTTACTGGAAACTCTGTTAAATAAATAATTATTAATAAATAACACAAGCGCCTATCACCGTATTACCTGGGGCGCTAATTGCAAATCTAGTAAATAAATAATTATTAATAAGTATGTCAAGCACCTTCTTCCTGAGGATCCAGGACACTTGTTTGCAACACTATTAAATGATAAAAAGTTGATCGATAACACATTAATTATATCACAATTTTGATTGCCTATCTAGTACGACAAAGATCTTTTTAATTGGCGCTCTTGTAATTACTTGATAATTTATTATTCAATAGTAGCTAGTAAGCGCCCCGGGTCAAAAGGTGATAGGCGCTTGTGTTATTATTAATTGATTATTTAACAGAGTGGCCAGTAAGCGCCCCGGGTATTTAGGTGATAAGCGCTTGTGTTATTAATAATTATTTATTTAAAAGAGTGGCTAGTAAGCGCCGTGGGTCATCAGGTGACAGGCGCTGGTGTTATTAATAATTATTTATTTAAAAGAGTGGCCAGTGAGCGCCCCGGGTCATCAGGTGATGGATGCTTGTGTTATTGGACCTTATTTGAATCTCGCGCGTCACCTTTGGTACTAATTTTTTTTTGATCTAGTGATTTCCCACGTCAGAGAGGTTGGGTCCTAGAGAATTCCCAAATCTGGCCGGAACTATATCCCATCGCTAGTGGAACTGTATACACGGCGCATGCGCAGCAATACGTATTATGTATTATTGTATTGAGAAAAAATCGCACATTCCACATTCGACAAAAATAATTATTTTACCTGCTATACATAAAAATATGACAATTTGCAACTGTTCAACATAAACGACAATTAAATTGCAAACGATCGATATCAATTTTGATAGTATAGACACACTACAAAGGGTGGATGAGATACTTTTTATGTCTCTCGCACGACGGTATCAAATTTATTTTTTTTTGCAAAACTGCTTGATCCGACAGTTTTTTACAAAGCGGTTGCAAACGTTGCTAACGATTCCACAGTTTTGGGTATTTTTTTTAAGTCGAAATTAGCAAGTTGCTCGCGGAGTTCGCAGAGCTATTTGTGCATCTCCTTACTTTCCTCCCCGCTACGGCAACCCCCCACCCCAGAGGGACATTATGCAGCTTTCTCTCTTGCACCGCCGGACACGACACTGCATTGGGTTAGGTGGGGTTCTGCTACTCTATTCTTTTATATCTCTATGTTAGCCACTGCCGCCGCCATATTGCAGGCGTCGCCGACTTAAGCTCGCGCGCTCTGGACCGCCACGGCCGCCATGATGCCCGTGTCGCGGATTAGAGGTTTGGCTGCTCGCCGTGCGAGCGTTAGCCCCCGCGGCCGCCATGTTGCCCGCATCGCATGACTGCTGCTCACAAGTGTACGCGCACTCGAGACCACCACGGTCGCCATGAGGCCCGTGTCGTGGATTTTATGCAGCAAACTGAGCGTCTGGCGCCTTGCTGCCTCGCTCGCAGAGTAGTCATCCTTTCCGAGCGCCTGGCGCCGTGTCGCCTCGCTTACGAAACAGTTGGCTCAGCAGAGCGACTTATAACTGATCAAGAAGCGTCCGCCTCGAGTTCCGTTGATGATTCAACGTCGAACTCATTATATTCATGATTTTCAGGGAAACCGGACAGGCGTCAGCCCTGTTCGCCACCCAACAACGGCTTGGCGACGTCATCGCTCGGTTCACGGCCGCTGTAAAGGCCACTGAGACAAGCCACTGGACCCCGGGCCTCGTCACGGCTCGGCTTGAGCTCTTGGACGCCTACTGGAATGACTTCCAGGTCAACCACGTGGGTTTGTTGACCGCAGAAACCACCGAACACGGCGACGCCGCGGACGACATATACGCCGCCGCAGAGGCCAACTTCGTCGATGCCCGGTCACACCTGTATGACGCTCGGCTCGCACTAGCCCCGCCTGGGACCCACGGGGAAATCCGCCCAGCCGGAGAACCGGTACCACATCGTGGGCCCAAGTGGCCTACGATCACCATCCCGCCCTTCACGAGACGACGAGAGGACTGGGAATCCTTCAGGGACCTGTTCCGAGCCCTCATACACGACGACAAGCAGCTAACGGACGTTGAGAGACTCTATTATTTAAAGTCACTCACTTAAGGCGATGCCGAGGCCGTCTTGGACTCCGTACAGATCGTTGGGTCCAACTACCCGACAGCCTGGAGCCTACTCGAGGCCCGCTATGAGCATCGGCGGCTCCTCGTGCAGGACCACGTTGCGGCGCTCCGCAACATCAAGCCTCTGCGGGAAGAGTCAGCCGGAGGTCTCCAAGCGCTGTTGGACACGCTTGAACGTCATCGCGATCAGCTTAGTGCTCTCGGCCGCCCTGTCGCCTCCTGGGATGATTGGTTCATCGCGTTTGCAGCAAAGGGCATGGACGCCACCACAAGACGTGCTTGGGAAGACGAGCTGGAGAAGCTGGAGATTTCCAGCTACGGGCCCGGTGATTCCTGGGCCACCTTTACCATGCTTGCTGCGTTTCTCGTGCTTTGAGATCTCGGCCATCTCTCTCAAGCTCGCTCGCCGCCTGAAGGCCCTTTTGGAGGATTCTAGAACCAGCGTATCGGGCATCGGCGGTGAACATGCCGTAAGGTCGACACTCCGCGCCAGCCTGCGCCTGATGCCAGGGAATGGCACCCCCAGTTTGCATCTGGAGGCGCTGTGCATACCCCACCTCGGTCTTTCAACTGCTGCGGCCCTGCTTGACCCCAGCATCCTGCGAGTCTGGGCCAGCCTGCAGGACCTCGCCGACCCCGACTTTGGTCTTCCTCGTGCGGTCGATATTCTCATCGGCGCTGAGGTCTATACAGCCGTCTGCTGCGCCCTGGGTACCATCAGCGTGGAGAGATTGTCGGTCAGCATACAGCACTCGGCTGGACTCTAGTCGGGTGTGCTCCTGGGCGCCCCTTGGACAGCGCCGTCGCGTGTCCGACATTGCACGATGAGCTGGCTCCACCCTGGCATCGCGAGCTTGTCATGCTACTCCAGCGCTTTTGGGAACTTGAAGAATTGCCCTCCGTCTGCCGCCGCGCGCCAGATGACATCGACTGCGAGCGGATTTTCGCCAACTACCAGCGCGACGTGGACGGCCGTTATATCGTGCGTTTGCCTATAAAGCCCAATGCTGCACCGCTCCTCGGCGATAGCCTGGCTAGCGCCCTGGCCTGACTGCGATCTCAACACCGTCGCCTCCAGCGGGACTCAAAGATGGCGACCGAGTATAACCGCTTCATGAGCGAGTACCTCGCCCTCGGTCATATGAAGCAGCTCTCCAGCCGAGAGCTCTCCGAACCGAGCAGCACGGTCTGCTACGTCCCGCACCACGGCATCTGGCAACACGGGAACCTTAGACCAAAGTTGCGCGTCGTGTTTAACGCCTCGCACCCAACCTCGAGCGGCTACAGCCTAAACGACATCCTGCACTCCGGGCCGAGACTCCAGACCGCACTACCGACAGTCCTGCTGCGATGGCGAAGACATCGCGTCGCCTTCTGCAGCGATGTCCAGATGATGTTCCGCCAAATCTGGGTCGACCCGCGAGACGCAGACCTTCAGCGCATCGTCTGAAGCCCCGATCCAAGTCAGCCGCCTGTACACTATCAACTGCGCACCGTCACTTATGGCGCGACTTGCTCGCCCTACTTGTCACTGCGTGTGATTCAACAACTCTGCCATGACGAAGGACACTTGTGGCCGGACGCCGTACCTGTCGTCATGAACGATCGGTACGTGGATGACATCCTCTCGGGTGCCGATGACCTCGAAACGGCCCGCCAGCTTCGGGATCAAGTAATTGGTCTGCTGCGCTCAGGCGGATTTCCACTCCGGAAATGGGTCGCCAATGACACCGAACTTCTGGCTGATCTCACCCAGGAAGCTTGCCTGCGCCCTACGTGGCGTGAACTCAGCGACGCCGGCCTCGTCAGCGAGCTTGGCATCAGCTGGGACCCAGCCTCGGATACTTTCCGGCTCACACCCCCGGCAGCTCGAGAACAGGACACCAAGCGGAGCATTCTTGCTGGACTCGCGAGCCTCTTCGATCCTTGCGGTTGGCTCGCGCCGACCATAATCCAAGCCAAGCTCCTTGTGCAGGATCTCTGGCGCGCCCGGTTAGATTGGGATGAGGTCGTGCCTGCATCAATGGCTCTTCGATGGTCAGCTTTCACCACTGAGCTGAAATCAATCCAAGGCTTCTCCATTCCACGTTGGACTGGATCTTCGGCTCCGTCGAAGATTCACCTCCACGCCTTTTTAGACGCCAGCCGCCGCGCGATGGGCGCGGTGGTGTACTCCCAGCTGCAGGACTCCTCAGGGCAAGTCCGCTGCCACATTCTGCTGGCCAAGACGAAACTTGCGCCCATCCGAAGCCTCAAGCCGTCAGCCACGCCCCAGGCTCGCATGACGATCCCTCGCCTTGAGCTGCGTGCCGCGCTGCTTGCTGCAAAACTACTGCGCTTGGTCGTCAGCGAGTGGAATATCCCTATTGAGCAATGCTACGCTTGGTGCGACTCCCAAGTCGTTCTACGCTGGCTCCGCTCCACCGAGGCGACCAACCACGCTCTCGTCGACAACTACGTCACCCACATCCAGGAGGTACTGCCACCGCACATCTGGCGCTATGTGCCTACTCATGACAGTCCTGCCGATGTGGCGTCTCGAGGCACCGATGCCCAGACTCTACACCGCCAGCAGACATGGTGGACTGGCCCTTCCTGGCTGTCCGAAGGCCCTGATCGTTGGCCCCAGGAGCCCTCCGAGCCGCCACACAGCCCTCACCTCCTCGCCTCTGCAACGTCACGCAAAAGGTCGAGTTCGACCTTCTCCGACTGTTCTCCGATCTGGGCGTCCTCCTGCGCACCCTCACCCACCTGCGTCGGTGGGCAAGACTCCATCTCGGTCGAGCCCCTACACGACCGATGCTCTCAGCACCGACGGCTACCGAGTTGACCGATGCCTACCTCGCTTGCGTGCGCTTGAGCCAGCAGCGTGCCTTCTCTGATAAACTTGCACTGCTTCGCCCGGGCCGCGCTCTTCTCAAGCGGCACCCACTGACATCGCTCGCAGCCTTCGTCCATACAGACGGCGTTCTGTGTGTGGGCGGTCGCCTCCAGCACGCCGAGATGACCTTCGCGGAGCGACACCCACCCATCCTTGACGGTGCTTGCCCTCTCGCCACGCTTACGATCGCGTGGGCCCATCACCGAGCGCTCCACGGGTGCTTTCGCACCACCAGCGCGTACACCGTCAAGAGTGCTTGGATCATTGGTGGCTCCCGGAAAGTCAAGGCTTTCCTACGCAGTTGCGTTACTTGTGCTCGCCTCCAAGCCCGATCAGCTGTCCAATTGATGGCTCCTCTCCCACGGTCACGAGTTACTCCCTTCCGCGCCTTCGGTCGCACTGGAATCGATTACGCTGGGCCGTTCCACGTCCTCGCAGCTAAGGGCCGAGGCGTTCGCACCACGAAGGGTTACATCGCCATATTTGTCTGTCTCACCACGAAGGCACTACATCTGGAGCTCGTAGGCGATCTATCAACCGTCTTCTTTCTTGCGGCTCTCACCCGCTTCTCTGGGCGCCGGGGAAAACCGTCTGAACTCTGGAGCGACAACGCGACGTGCTTCCATCGAGCTGACACCGAGTTGCGCAACGCGCTCCGTCTTGCTGAGCACCAGTGGGCCCTCGTCGCGGGTGCCCTAGCGGATCAAGGTATCGAGTAGCATTTTATTCCACCCGGGGCCCCTCACTTTGGAGGTCTCTGGGAGGCCGCGGTCAAGTCCGTCAAAGGTCATCTCCGACGAGTCATGGGCTCGCAGCACCTGACATACGAGGAGTTCTCAACCGTCTTGGTCGGGATCGAAGCTGTCCTTAACAACCGACCCCTCACTCCACTGTCGGGCGACACGGACGACCTGGGTGTGCTGACCCCCGGTCACTTCCTCATCGGAGCACCCCTCAATTCAATCATCGAGGCCGCGCCACCCGATCAGGATCTCGACCATCTGGTTCATTGGGAGCTTGTCCGGGGCATCAGAGCACAATTCTGGGCCCGATGGAGTCGGGAGTATCTTAATACTCTTCAACAGCGATCGAAGTGGATCACCCCTCATCGGAACCTGACCTTGGGTGATATCGTCGCCGTCCTTGACTCATCTCTACTCTGGACCGACGGCCGCTGGCCTCTCGGCCGTGTAACTGGTGTTCACCCTGGCCCGGACGGCCTCGTACGCGCTGTGACCGTCCGAACGGCGACGGGAGAATACACCAGGCCAATCACGAAAGTCACGCTGCTTCCTGTGATAACCCGGACGGCCTCTCAGCCTGCATCGCCCGGAGGCGAAACCGCTCTGGATACGGCGGGCGGGACTTGAAGTTTCGTTCCTGGAACGAGGCGGGCGGGATGTTTCGTTCGACGATATACTGTCAGTCGGCCCCCCATCCTGATCGTCTCGGCGCTTCATTACGCCGCTGCCGCTGGCATCGACGGCCTGTGCCGGGACCAGCTCAGTTCGTCTCCTGATACACAGGTTTACGCATCAGCTGGCCAGCTACAAGCCTCTACCAGCCAAGCCACACCAGCAGCAGCCAGCAAGCCGCTCGAGACAGCTAGTCCACCAAAAATATCAGCAGAGCATAGTACGCAGAAAGCACGCTATTCATTGTCGCCGGGTCCGCTTCCCTTGTACTCAACAAATAAAGAGTTTCTTAAACACTGTAAATGTTTGTCCAATTGAATAAAAAATTGTATCCCAAAGGAAAATGTTTTTTTGCAATAAAAATGTTTAAACAATTTATTACAACAATTTTTAAACATGTTACTGTTTGGTTTTTATAATTTATAAAGATGATTAATGTTGTTTGAGGAAAAAAAAAATTTCTATCCGGCGTAAAACGCTAAATTTCCAGCTCATTTATAATTGTTAATTAATTAAGGCATATTGTTAATATATTACGCAAATACAAATATCACAGTTGAACTTGTTGTTGAATGCTACCCCAGATTAAAAAAAAAACGTTCAAATCCGTTCATTAGAAGCCGAGATTTTGTCAATTTTGAAGCGCGCGTTCGTTAAGGTAGTTGACAAGGAAATCGATTTTCTATAGATTTTCTTGAAACTTAGCAAATAAGTACATTTTAGTGTCCTTCACACATCAGTACAATTTCAACATAGGTACCGCAGCTAAAAACTAAGATATTAACTTATAAATTTATGGCTTTTATCATGGGACGCCTCTGTTACGCTGATGTGAGCCATGCCGTTTTAAAGATTACAAGAATAGTTTTATATACATTTTTAAAGAAAACTATTTTTTGAATCCATGGAATCCAAGGAATATTTTGCATTATCTCATGATATTCCTTCCGCTACTTGTTTTTGAAGAATTTTAGTACAAACATCGTGTATTTCGAGTGAACGTAACCAATTTAGCAGACAGCTTATATATACAGTTTGAGACTTGACAACGTCGTTCGCCCTCGTTGTATATATACATCTACTGCCGCTATATATACACGTCATTCATGAACTCAAAATATAATTTGAAACTGTGGAATGTAATTCGTTTAAATAATAAACTTCTTAATAAACAGAAAAATGTGCAATAAAATTATCAAATGAATAATCTAGTACATAATTACAGAAATTAACCAAAATATATTTGTATTACAACAATCTGTGAAATAAACTTTTTTTTTAGCAACTTTTGATCTTCCTTTCTGTGCTCACAAAATTCTTTACGAATCACTGCTTTCTTTGCTTCATTCATACGATGTACACAAGTACTGTATTTCTTACCTAACTTTTTTGTTACAAATTTTCCGTTCTTCAATCTTAGATTATTCATATTTATTTGCAAAATAAACCGGCTGAGCACAAATTAAGTAATACGATAACCTAATTCTCAAAAAAAAGGTAAACAAAAATAACATACATGTATGTATACATATACATATATATGAGAATACAACGTTGCCCGATTTCGTCAAGAAGCGCAGACAGCCAATTTTTGCTCTTCTGCGCATGCAAAGAGACGAGTGGTAGTGTGGTACTCAACCATTTCTACTTTGACTATACAGTAATATTATACGCAGTAATCTTCGTTCTCACTGAGCACGACTGCATCACTAGAGCTATGGTGGCGCGTGGCGCGTCTCTTCTGTATCCAAAGGAGCAGTCCCACCAATTCCCTCTCAGTGCACCTTCTTCACTTTTGAAGCAAGGTCTGATGGTCGCCCTCCACCACCACCTCGCAGCAATTTTTTTCGCAATAGGATCAACTGAATTGCGCAATTATCGTTAAATAATAATATATTTCAGCATGCCTAATGTTAATTAGTAAAGTACTGGACAAAACGAGGGCATTCGTTCTAAAATCAGTTGGATAGCTGCTATTGTTTATTGTTAAACTTGAGTTGACTTTGACTAGCTATATCTTAGGAACAGATGAACGGATTTCAATTTTTTTTTTTTTTTTGGGAGAAGCGTCTTGCCGAATACTATCATCCTACAAAATTTAAATCCAAAAACTGGGAAATTCGCGAAGATGTTCAATTTGTTTATAATCAAAAAAATGATAGCAAATTTAAAAAAATTATGTACGCTCTCCTAACTATCCGATTTTAATTTTTCAAAATGGATTTGAAAGGTCTAATGATCTACTATACGTTAAAAAATCAGCAATTTGTGGAATTTGTTTTTTAAGCTTTAGCAACATTTTCAAAATTTCGATATTTTTCGGAGATACCTAAATTGCAAAATTATTGTGCAAAAACAAAAAACAATATCGAGCTGGTTTTTGCGCCATTATTTTTATTATTACTTGAAGTTTTCCTGACAGTATTTTCAAGCGAATATAATGTTGTCTTCAAGTTTGTTTTGCAACTTTTCCAAATTGCACTTTTTTTCGTTTTTTTTTTTTTTTAATTTCGGATTTTTTGCAACAAAAAATTTTTTTTCCAATTTTTAAAATCCTTATCCGATAGGAAATTTTCTCACGAACAATTTTGTTTCTTTTCATTTTTCACGTAGACGCGATATTTTCCAAGATATTTGGCCTAAATGGCCAAAAAATAGGGGTCAAAACGACACATTTTTCACTATATTGTTTATACCGAGCGTAGTACAACTTTTGGGGTGGGAGCATATCGCAATTCTTGTTTCTACCAACATTTCGGAGGTATTCCCGTAAAAATTTGAGCTCCGACTCAACATGGCAAATCAAGCCAGTTTCTAACAGATGCTTACTGGTCTATTATGTAACTTTATGTATAGAAGAGTTTAGAGAGTTAGTTAAGCGCCTGAAGAGAGCGGGAAGTTGTACTGTGTGCTCATGAGCACACTTTGCTCCCAGCTCATTACTTTGGGCCCCCAGGCAAAAAAGTGTTTTGTATTCTGCGGACCCAGTTTTTTGCAAATGGTAATAATAAATTCATAAATTATTGTGATAACAATGTTCTCATATAATACTGACTAAAAAATGGTTCAATTCTACAAAAAAATTTAATGTGATTCTGGTAGCACGTAGCAGTAAACTATAATACTAAAAAATCATTTGATCACAACTTTGAGCATTTTTCTCTTTGCAAAGTCTGTATTGCTAAGTATAAGGACCTTTGAAATTAAATATTCCAGTCTTCTCAAGGCAATAATAGTTTCCAAAATATGCATTCTGTACATAAAAAATGCATTTATATTGCATTCAAATAAAATTAATAATGTGAGGAATAATCAGGTTGAGTCGATGGACTTTTTGATCATATCTCCAATCATTTGTCCCATTTCGACAGAATCCTGCAAAACAAATGCATGACGAAAGCTTCTTTTACACAGATGAGCATCTATATCAGGAAATCTTTCTTTCAAGTCTTTGTAATATCGAATTGGTACCCAGCCATCCATCATGCCATAATACAGATAAAGCTTGTTTTTGTGTTGAGATATTATGGAATCATTCCTGTTTTTTATTTGATGCATCTCATTTTCTCCTAAGAAAAAGGCACTTTGTACAGGCAAGGGACTTACTAATTGTAAGATAGCATCATCCAGCTTTGATGGTATTCCATAGAAAAATCCAAATATCCTGATTAAGGATGCTTGTAAAAAATAAGGAAATAGAGTAAATATCCATGATAAGAATACAAGTATAAATGATATCCTTAAAGCCTGAAATTTTTTATTTACAATTGTATTATTTATCATACTGGTAAGAATTATATTCTTTCACAAGATATTAATGACTTACAAAGTTAATTAAAAATTTTCCATTAACAGTTTCTGCCAGTCTCTCAAGAGTAGGAAACAGTAGGTAACACTTGGATACTTTTTTTTCAATGTCATTGTTCTTCAATAAATTCAAAACAAACCATGCACCAATGGAATGTCCTATTAGGTGAATCCTAGCATCTGCAGGTGAATATTTTCTTACAAATTGTACCTGAAAACATATGTAGTGGTTGTATTAAATAAAAGTTTGAAAATATATGTAACACAACATTGAAACTCACTTTGTGCTCCAAATTTCCATTTAAGTTATACAAGTGTGAGTGAGTTTTTAAATCAGGATAAGAGTGGTTAACATTGTCCTCTGGATTGATAGCATGACCTGTGTGCCCAATAATCCAGATTGGCACCTCTGTAGGTAGCATTGATTGAAGTTGTGATGCAAATTCTTTGTAAAAGGCCGGAACACCAGGATTGCCTGTTATTAAAATGACTATGTCCTTTTTGCCATTTATATCCAGTCCTACTTCTTCTATCCAGCAGTTATAGGCAATTATCTCAGTTGGTACTCGATTAATATTCACTACAGATGTGAACATTTTGTTCTCGAATTGGCTAATACTATATCAATTGCTTGTAGATAGCGATCTTTCTCGAAAAAAGCTTTCAAGCTTGAGAATATAAAAAAAATATTGTAAATGAATATCTAAGACGAGTAAACTAAAAAATGTTATGGAAAAAGAATTACGCTGCGTTTATAGGCTGCAAAACTACGTAATTGCGTTGATGTGAGATTAGAATGTTTAAAGTAATATCACATTACTGTTTCATATTAACGACGCTAATTATAGGCAGTTAGGTACTTATAATGAAGTTTACGTTTGCACTGGGACCGTACCATGTAACTATTTTTCTGTACATTGGCCTATGTTATAAAACACTGGCCCCCGAAGCGAAAAAAAGTTATATGGTACGGCCACTGTTCACTTCGCACACTTAATTACGATAATTACGATATATGCATAGACATATAAGAAAGAAATAAACTGCTCGTTCTTATGTACAGCGCCAAAGCACAAGTAGAAAGAGACACAACATCGAACGTGGGTATCTGTCTCTCTCTCTCTCGCACGTTCCCAACAGTGGGGGCAGTAAACTAAGGCCAGCTGATGCAACCTCCCCACAGTCCCCACCCCCACTGTAAGCAACGTGAGAGAGAAAGAGAGACAGATGTCCCGCAGTTGCCATTTACTGCAAGATTATAATTTATTTACTACTCGAAAATCGACCTTAAAAAAAAAAAAATGAACCTGACGGAAAATCGTACGCGTTCCTGTATTTCGACGAAGATTATCGTACGCATCCCTGTATTTTGACGAAGAATCGTATACGCCGCTACATTCAAATATCGATGAAAGTATTAAAACTATTAAGTAAATCTTAATAATAATTGCGTGCGTGTCAGCGTGTGACGTATCATGCCATATTTTATTTATTACGTTTTGTGAGTGCTTCTTGCTAACAGCAGAATTCAACATTTGTTCTTGTGTAAAACTATTTCATCAAAAAATTGTTTATTTATGTGCACTTAAATTTGCCAGTGGAAAGATAAAAATTAGAGAGTAGAGGTACACATAGCTGTCAGTCAGAAACGTGAGAAAAAAAAAAAATGAAACTGATGTGGACATTTTTGTATATGTCATCGCTTTTGTGTGGAATCTCTGCTTTTCAGGAGCAACCTTTCAAGAAAAGGAACGTTCTTGACTACACGGATGCAGACATAGAAAAGCTCTCCGAAGAGTGGGAGGTATTGTATAGTTATGATAACTGTTAGTTTTTACTTCATTTCTTTTTAACTTTACATTGTTAAACTAAAAGGATGCAGAAAAATGAACCAAGTCCCAGTATTTTCTTAATACACGAGATGTGTTATCAAGCTGTCAAGTATTTTGTCAAAATTAACTATTAACGAAAGCCTAGCAAAGAAGTTTGCATAAAAAAAAAAATATGCAGATGTAATTTCTGTGTTAAAACTACAGCTTAACTGTTAAATAAATTTCAGAATCATTATTTATATTGGTGTAAGTATCTATTAATGTTTAAAATGAATTTCATACCTGAGAGTTCACACAACTAATTGACTTACAATAAGAGTATTGCTTTACATATTTTTACCATTGTACAATTTTGTCCCACTTTTTTCTGAACTTAGAACCAGTTCATTTTCATTGAAGTTAAAAAAATTTGTGTGAAAAAAAATAATTATAGAGAAAATTGCAAATTTCAGAAGGATGATGACCCCTTAGAACCTGATGAGCTCCCAGAGTATAAACGTCCTCCAGCTAAAATTGATTTTTCTAAAGTATGCTTGAGAAAGTAACGAAAATTTAAAAGAAAAAAAAAATGAAATTCATGATGCAGTAATAATAATTTATGTTTAAGTTGGACATGACAGATCCAGATAACGTTCTTAAAGTATCAAAAAAGGGCAAGAGTGTAATGATGTTTGTAGATGTTAATCCTGAGCTCTCTGAATTCGAAGCCGCATCCGTATTAAGCCGTTGGCAAAGTAATCTACAAAATAATCACATAGTTGCCGAACGGTAAGTTCACCTGGTATTGTGAAACTGATGTGTCCATAATTTATTTGCCCATTTTCTTTTACCTAAATTACCCAAAAACCCATTCGATTTTTAGGTATCCTATAGATTCCAAAAGAGCAATATTTAAGTTCAGTGATGGAGCTCAAGCTGTAGATGCCAAAAATTTTTTTATTACAGAGCGTGAGTGTTCACATGTAACTCTAGAAGGCCAAAATTACATTGGACAGCATGCATCTGCGGTAAGCTTATTATGAACTCTAGAGGTATAATCTTGTTGAAATATTTAATCTGAAAATTGTGTTGCAGTCTACTGTTAAAAAACTTGAAAAAATGAATCCAACTGGCAAAGTGGAAAAAGTCAAAAAGGATGAGAAAAAGCATACTGAATTGTAATTTTTCCCCTATTATGTATCTTTTGTCATGAAAAAAAAAGAGAACAAACAACTTCATACAATTTTTTAAAGAAAAATAACGAATAAAAATCGTATGGTTAAAATAAAAACATTTTTAATCCTATTAGCTGAATTTACACTTTAGATGCTAACATACATTTTGAGTCAATCAATGCAAGTTCATCAAGAACAACTTAACAGTGACCAGTCTTATAGACACAATCATAATTGCTATTGTTATTAAGAGTTAATATTTTTACTGGCATAACTCTGGGTACTATTGAAAGCTTTAGTTTCTCTTTGGAGCTCTTTCACAACAGTAGCCAATGCCTGAGGATTGACTCCATTCTCGCACAGCCTGACGCAGTAGCTCAGAGTCCCTGGATCTAAATTGGTGTTAAGCAGCTTGGAAATGCGATAAAGTGCTTGGAAGGTCTTTCTGGCTGTGTTTATTTGATGATTCACTGGCTCTGGCATGTTTGTCTTACTTGGGTCCTTCCTGTGTAAATAAGCATTAAATATTCTTCATGATAACAATACATACAATGAGACGTCAGATAAGCTATGTTAAATACTTTTTTCTAACGACTAAGGGTAAATGCGTGGAGAACCATTGCGCCGCAATATAGATCAGACGAATTTGTTTAACTTACCCTTGAAAGTTGGACAGTTTTTCAACCTTTTGAATGAATCTAAATACTGTATACGTCCTTTTTCGTCGTAGAAATTAAGTGATTTGTATGCGAATAGATTAAAATTTTTTTTTTTTTTCACAAACGTAATTTAAGTAATCAGAAGTTGCAACTGACAACGTATTCGTTGTAAGTTAACCCCACATTTTAGTTGTTGCGGATATTATGAGAAACAGTGGCGCTTGAGTCGAATATGACAAATTTTGATGGCGCAAAATTTTAAAATGGCTATAAATGAATTGGTGGTTCATCTGTGATTGGTCGATAATGATTCTGTATCCATGACAGTCTCAACAAACGTTTATTTGTACCTACCAATTTTTTAAAGTGGTGTTTGTTATTTACGTGGCAAAGCACGATTGTTTCAAGATGTAAGCTGGATTCTATTTTCTTTCATTAATTTTTAACTAATAATAATACATGAGCTATTGAATCAGATAATAATAGGGTGGTGGTTAACTTATTTTTAAGTTCCCGTGAAGCGTTAATCTACGTGACTGTAGTTTTGATATTTCCGAACAACTATGTGTTGAAGGTTCGTTTTTTTTTTTTTTTCACAATAATTTTGCGTCGCGATGACTGCACAATATTTCCGTAAGTGCTTTTAGTATATATTATAAAATTGAAGTTTACGGAAATCATTATACTTCTAAAACTGACAACAAAGTCTTTAATTTTTTAAATCAGAAAACTCTTCACACTTCGCTGTATTTATCTACTTTTTTTCATTTAAAACAAAAAATACATTAAGAAGATGAAGGACGAAGACAACGAGATAACAACTTGCTCTCCCAATAACCCGAAACAGTCGCTTCTAAAAAAATTTGACATACCGATTGGCCACCTGTCTTACGATTACGTTGGAGTGTGCAAAAACGGCAAAGACCTCGAACGCATTGTTCAAATTTTAAGGTATGTTTACCATCTTCTTTTTTCAATCTAAAAATAAGAACCATATCAATTGATAAATTAACAGGTCGGGTGAAGAAGGTTCGTTTCCACACCTGACAAGTACAGCGGAAGCCCGTCTGGCATTAGTGAAACCAGAGAGTGCAGTACTAAGGGTACCTCAGCCAGTGCTAAGTCGAGCTAGTTTACCATCAAATGAAAGGAATGAGCTTGATGCCGAGCTAAATGGTTGGCTTGGCAGGATAAAACTTCTCGAACGTGATCTTGAGGATGAAAAAATAGCTGAAGACTTGCCCAAACCTGCAGTTAGAATGTCAAACTCTATTAGTGACTGTGAGCCCAGCAAGGTTGGTCATATTAATTAATTTTTTTCTAAGGTCAGTTAGAATGATCTATCAAAGTACTTTCCTATGCTTGTGTTGTTCCCACATTAAAAAAAAATTGACTTCTTTCATGGAGATTCGGGAGTAATAATAATGAAACGCAGAGATCACAATAATATTGAGTTTTCATAATAGTTGACAATACTTAAAACTTGTAGGAATTTTTTTCAATATTTGTCACAGGTCATTTTTAAAAGAACTATACAAATGAAAATCATGTGATTAATATAGCCTCTTATGGGACGTTACTATTTTCATGCTTGTATTAACAAAAATTTTAAAAAAATGCAGAGATATAAAAAAAAATTACCTGCAACCTAATCGTTATTTAATAATTCATTGAGCACACGCTCCTGAATCTATTTTATATATTTCCTATGTTTTATATAGTTGTAAGGATTTCAATGGCAGCTAAGACTAAGACCCCTTCCCGTCACCATTCGCCCATTGCCGCCCCTGGCATAATTGTTTTATTTAACTTCATTGATTTTGTAGCGATTTTATACCATGGCGCATTAGCTTTTTAAAAAAATTACAATAAAATTGTGCAAGCCACATCACATCATCATACTATAGTTTTAAGATTAGTATGAAGATTGAAAAATTATGTTAAAATTTAAAAAGCTAGATATAACTTTATTTAAAAAGTTATCGATCAAGTATTTTTCTACAAACAATATTTTTTATTTTGAATTTACTGTTTGATTCATTTTGTATACATACTATTTTTTGATTTTTACGTATTGAAAAAAAAACGTACAATTGACTATGAGAAAAAAACTCCATCTTAAGGTACAATCCAACCTTATCGAAACTTTGTCCTTGTGATTTATTTATTGTCATTGCAAAGGCTAGTACAACTAAAAATTATTTTTTATAGAGAATGAAAAGGAATGATGAAGAATTTCTCGTATTTAAAGTGATTCGCGAGTAAATACTTTATTTCCTACATGTTCATCTGTAATAATTTTTGCTTTGACGTTGTATTCCAAAAGTTTTGAAATTTAGTTAATGTGGTGGGAGGCCTTTATTTATGTTATTCAAAACTTTTGAAAGAAAATTCAAATGTATATCATTACGAGTTTGATCGACATCTTCTAGGGTTGCATATTCGATGCTGTAATAAATTTTAACGAACGTCACCTTTAATATTATTCATAACTTTTTTATTCAATAAAGTACTGTGCCTATTCATTATGTGTTTCTATAAGAATGACATTGTTTAAAAAAGTGTCATTTGTATCATTATAAATTTGTGAACAAAAGTTAGAATAGCTAACCCTGTTGTTGCGGTCCAATAAAAACCAATAAAATTTTACAATGGAATTTTTCTATTAGTTTCTTATCGGTATTTGCACCCGTAAATCCAAATAAAATCCGAAATGGTTAAAAATAGATTTTCTATATCATTTATTATAACTAGGACATGATTGAACAAAAATAAATTGACAAATTTATGTCATACCATTCGGATGGTAACATCAAAACGGGGGGATTAGAGTATTTTATATGTAAATTGAAAGAAAAGTTAGTTATTAATTTTTATTAGAATTTTGTAAAAAATACTTTAGTCCCCCCGTTTTGGTGTTACCATCCGGATGGTATGACATAAATTTGTCAATTTATTTTTGTTCAATCATGTTCTAGTTATAATAAATGATATAGAAAATCTATTTTTGACCATTTCGGATTTTATTTGGATTTACGGGTGCAAATACCGATAACAAACCAATAGAAAAATCCTATGGTAAAATCAATGAATTTTTTATTGGTTTTTATTGGACCGCAACAATAGGGAATATAAATAGTAAAAGCAGAAATGTCTCTAAGATAATACTTTTTACAATCTCCAATTCTAATTTAGAAAACATTTCTAAAATTTTTGTTTGAATCTAGTAGTTTTCGAAAAAACTTAATTTTATGTTATAAACTTATGTTGCAAGAATTTATCCAAGTACTGTACAAATGAGGTGAAAATAATTTTTCTGCTGGTATTTGATACGCACATAAAAGTATTAAAGAGAAAAAGGTAATTCACAACTTTGTTGTAGCGATTACAACAAATTTATTGCTCTTTTAAAAATAGACTACTTTCCCTTGGAATGGAAAGTATATGTAAAGTTAAAGTAAAATCTGTGAACAAAACGTAGTTGTAAAATAAATTACTAGATTTACTGTTGACGAAGAAATTAAGCGACACGAAACAATGTAAAATGTACATTTATAAAATATTAATTATCAATTAGGTAACTAGGGCAGTAAATGTTAATAATGAAATAAACATTAGTTTTAGATGTACTTGATAAGGACGTAAATTCTGTCCCAAGTGTCTAATCCATTCTGACCAAGTGGTAAAGACACTCGACTACCAATGATGCGGACAAGGTTCAAATTCCTTTACTGAAGCTAAGGGATGCTTTTTTTTACTATTTACATTAGCTATTCTCACAGCTTTTAAGCAGTTAAAAGTACAAGTTTTACTTTTTCATTTTTGAATCGCCGAGAATCTAGCTTATAAAAATCCACATGACACTTTCACATGACAATTCTATACATGACACTTCTATATGGTAAATTGGCACAACTTTTCACCTAACATGTCACCGGAAAAATAACATGAAAAGTCACCTGAATATTCTTAGTAGGGGATGTAACTTGACTATACGTTTATTTAATGCTCCTAATTATAAGTGTGCGCTAGTTGGCAGTTACCTTATACGGACTAACTCGCTATTGCTCGCCTTACATGCTCGCAGCCTTACACTCGCGACCTATAGGTTCACACTTCTACGCCATACAAACACAGACCTGCACACACATTTACTCTTTCGCGTTCGCTCTTATGTGTGCGTAAGCATCGACTCTCACGCTCACACCTAACAATGATCTATAACTGTTTTTTATTTTTCGTAAGATTTGAAGAAAATTACCCACCTGAAAAAAAATGTCGGAATTCTATGTAGAATTACTTCTGTAATACTTTCAGGAAAGCCATATGGCATTACACATGGTTTTACATACGGCATTACATAAAGGGTTTCAGCTTGGTGATGCCATATGTAATTCCATATGGAAAAACACACGGAATTACTAATTGGAAAAAGAAAAAATTTCTATCATCTAGAAATAACTTCAAAATACCATAATAGGTTATTTGCAGTTAACAATTTGTCTTACCATCGGGATGATAACTCCAAAACAAGGGGTTCAGCTGATTTTACTTCTATATAAAAAAATTTAATTTTTCAATATTTTTTTTTTTATTCCTGAAATATAACTTGAATCCCCTTGTTTTGGAGTTATCATCCTGATGGTAACATTCATTTTTCACAGTAAATGACGCATTACAGTATTCTGCAGTTATTTCTAAATGACAAAATTTTTTTCCTTCCAATTTGTAATTCTATGTGTTTTTTCAAATGGAATTACATATGGCATTACCAAGCTAAAACCCCTTATGTAATGCCATACGTAAAACCATATGTAATGCCACATGACTTTCCTGAAGGTATTACAGAAGTAACCACACATGGAATTCCGTCTTTCTTTTTCAGGTGGGTACCACCTAATATTATTAGTTTTTCTCTGAATGGGTTTTCACAGTTACATAAATCTTTCAAAGTGTTGTTTACTATATCTGAAGCTTTTTTGAGAATCATACTAGCTTCATCCGAAATTATTACATCTGCTTCTTTCAATACTTTTTATCACAAGCTTTGTCTAAAAGTACACCTTCTATAATACTTATTTCCAATTGCAGCTAAAAAGTACGATGAGTAGTCATCCTTTAGGTAGTAAAATTGACGCAATAATTGTATAAACAATTTTTCTTTTTAAAGTTATACTTCTATAGGCGCGTTCTGCCCTATGGAGTAAATCAACGATTTCAGACTGGTGACTTTAAAAAAAAGTGTAACGGAAGTGGATTTTGCTTGATTCTCCCCCTTTGCCCCGCCCCTCTTGACGTACTTCCGGTCCCTCTACACCACCCACCATCCAACATCATCGCACCACACTACACAACATTATCGTACCATATCACACCACACATTTTGATTTTTACCATTTTTTTTTCTTTTAACTAATTTCTGGAAAAAAAAAAAAGATTTCAAAAAGATTTGTACACCCGTCCTCTTACACTCTGGGCAAGCCCTTTACCCACTTTGCTATGAGCAGTATTTATTCATTTGGTTTCATTTTACATGAAATAAATAAGTTATTTACAAATATAAATTTTTTTGGTACATGTTTTTTTCAGAAATTTTGAACATTCAATTATTTTGTATTCATTTGTTACTTTTAAAATAAACAAATTATTGTTCATACAATTATTTCACATTTTCGCAGAATTTTTATAAATAAAAAAAAAATTTCAGTACTGTATAAATACAATTGATTTTTATTACGTTTTCTTCTTTCACAATTTTTTCTTTGCAATTGCGAACAAAATTCATAGAGGTGTGAGGAGGGCTAATATATGCTGCAACACTGGAAATTATTTTTCTCATAAGGATGAACTTACATACACACTTAAACGCATACTTGACCCTTTTTTTTGTGTTATTAAAAAAAAAAAATTATAGATCTATTTAAAAATGAAACAGGTTTATTGAATGGTAATCTTTCATTCAAACAAAAAATGGGAGCTTTACATAGATTTTATAAATCAAATTTAAAGTGATTTTTCCATAAGGTTACATGTTAAATTGCAAATTTTTAAAATTAAACATGTAAAAAAAGGGTACAGTTAAACGATCTGCTATTTTATAAGGGTATTTCTTATTTTCTTAGGAAGTTGTTTTGAAACCATCGGAAGATTCGATGAAAGAGCACAGTCTGGTACTGGCCATTCACCACATTGTTTATAAAAATTGTTCTGTCATTAGATATTAAAATATTTATTGAAACCACACCCAATTAACGTAGGGATACTCATTCCAACAGTAATTGCACCACCTTTGTACATAATATCATTTCATACGAGGTATAATTATATGTATAATTATATTATTTGCCATATAATTTTATAGATGTATAATTTCTTACTTGGGTACCCAAGCACCCACTGTCCACTGGTTTCGTTTTAAATCTTGTCGACTTGAGCCAGTACGTCGTCAAAGAACATTAATCAAAGGCATTAGAACGGCAGAGGCTCTCTTACTCCCTTCATACTGGATGCCAACCATATACCTTCTGGACGCGTACTTTCTAATATCCCTCGACAGGGCTTGCAGGAAATACGTACGGCTTCAGTTTCAAGGCCTGACATACGAATTTACTTGCCTGCCCTTTGGACTTAGTTCAAACCTTTTTGTGTAAGCAAAGCTGCTTAAACCTATAATGAATCATCTCCGCGCAAGGGGTTATGTATCTATCGTCTATTTAAATTATTTCCTGTGTTTAGCGAAGGGACGCGACAATTACTCGGAAAATACCAACTATACGACCAGCCTACTACAATCGCTCGGATTCTTAATTAACTTTCAGAAAAGCCATTTGGTCCCTTAAACTAGATGTAAATATTTGGGAGTAACTTTAGACTCAATGAAATACCAGGTAGCTCTGACAGACAAAACAAAGGCGAACACGCTACTTGAGGCCGCATCGAAAAGGAAACCTTGTAGCATCTCCAACTTTGCAAGTCTTATAGACAATCTAACTTTCGTGTGCCAGGGGGTAGAGTACGGACTCCTACAAGAGATAGAAAAAAAACAAACTCTAAGAAATATGACGGCAATTTCCATGCTCGTCTAACGTTTTCAGTAAATAACACAACTGCCATTGCCTACGTAAACAGGATGATGGGAATCAGATATAAGACGTATAATTCTGTGGCTAGGAAGATCTGGTTCCGGGATTAAGACCGAAAAATTTTTCTAACCGCTTCCTACATTCCATCGCGTGTAAACACAGCCGTGGACAGATTATCGAGAATAAAGAACCAGGACATGGAATGGTCTTGGGCAAGATGTACTTCAAGCGAGTCATTAGGAAATTTTAGACCCCCGACATCGACTTATTTGTGACCACAGACAACACAAAATGTAGAAAATTTATATTGTGACGGCCGTCGCCAGGAGCGTCCACTGTCGATGCTTTCACCATGAACTGGGCTGGGAAGTTCTTTTATGCTTTTCTTCTTTTAGTGGCATATTAAAAACACTAATAAAGATCAAACGAGAACATGCAAGAGTCATCATTGTATAGTGCCTTACTGACCATCGCAAATTTGGTTCCCTCTGCTCCTTCAAATGTTAGGTTACGATCCCTTGCTGCTAGGCCCAGATCATAATATGTTATCTTATATTTATAGACGACCACATCCTCAGGCACAGCACCTGATTTTAGTGGCCGGAACTGTATGCGGCAGGCGTTCATTGAAAGAACGCGTCCCCTCGATCGTCCTGGACATAGTCTCGGCATTTCTAGCGCCGTCAACAATAAAACAATATACACCAGAGCTCAAAAAAGTAGCATGCATTCTGTACTCGAAAAGATGTGGGCGTATTTAAGCCGAAAAGAGAATCACATCTAGAGATTTTCGTGGACCTATTTTAGAGCGGTGTGTCTTACAGCACCCTTAACCCAGCACAAGCGGCTATTTCATTAATTTCTGGGGACATAAATATAGGCAAGGACCAGCTAGTATTCCGGTTTCTAAGAGATACCTTCAAACTAAACCATCGTGTCCTAAATACGAGTACATGTGGAACGTAAACTTTGTCCTGAAGTTTCTAAAAAGTCTTCATTCCACAGAGACTCTTTATATTCAAACCTTAACGACCAAAACAGCCAGTCTGCTAGCACTCGGTGCAGCGTACCAGATGCAAACTTTAGCGGCTTATTAGACTGGAAACAGAATCGCTCAGAGAGGGGAAGGATCAACTACTCCTGGGCACAAAAAAGCCTTACAAACTGGTAAGCATGTAGACGCTAAGCAAATGGGCGAAATCAGCTGTAAAAGACTGCAGTATCAATGTGAGCACCTTCTCCGCACACTCACTGCGATATGCAACGGTTTTAGCAATGAAAAGAAGAGGGGTCATTTTGGACCTGATGAAAAAAACGTCTAAATGGTCAGCAAATTCCACTACATTGCCAGATTTTATAATCGACCAGTACTATCTGACAACTATACATTTTCATCTGCTGTCTTGCTTAATAGTGCAGCAGATAAGTAACACCATAAAATTTCTTCGAAGCCTAATCACGATGGCAGAGCTATGAAACATTTCGCTGAGATGTAAGATTCGAATATAAATCACAAGACTGATAGTACTAAGGCCATAAAATGCTTATACTTCCGCGTACAATTGTTTTTAAAAGTGGACGTTACAAGGAATTAATAAAAAAAGATCACTTAAAGCGGCGTTGGCTCAGTGGTAAGCGTCCTTGCTACTGATACAACGCTGTTCTAGGGGTCGTGGGTTCTATTCCCGGTGAATGCAGATTTTTTCAAAAACTGTTTTCATCGGGAAAAGTTCCTATGTAACCCTGTCTGTTCTGGGGCGAGTTTTTCCATGGAATCTTCCTTCAGAGTAATTCCAGAGTTTTTTCCTTGCCCCACAGGTCTTCGGGCCTGGGTGAATGCGAAACAGTGTTAGGGCTATAGGTAGAGATTAGCGGATCCAATGCCAGACGTTGGGCAGGGATCGCCAGCCTTACCGGTGAGGAGTATTCCCTGAATCATGGGGCTTCTCCAGGGATGCTTATTAGCCTGGATCCGATGCTTCGGCAGAGAGCGCTGGCTTAACCAGTGAGGAGTGGACGTCCTGGAATAATGAAGTCTTCTCCGGGGAAAGGCTACACAGTGGCGAGTGGACCCGATGCACCATTGGTGCAGAGAGCGTCAGCTTAACTGGCAAGGTGTTACACCGGAGATACTCACACTGTGCCCATGGATTCAAGTATGATATCAATAACAGGGTTGGAAATAGGTGTGTGGCAATACACCCCCACACATAGGTGGTGAGTGGGTAGCCCCGGCGACTAAGCCAGTAGGCTGTCGTGGTAACCCGGTAGAAAAAAAAAAGCTATTAAAAGCGAAAAAAATATAATTATGCTGAAAAGTACCGTCCTTTCCTTATGTCATTAAATAATTGCTCGCCCTACAAGGCCGTTTATTGGCAGTTTTTCCCGTATAATCTACGAAAAAGGCTATTTTTATAAAGCTGAAAAGGTTTAAAACTCACAAAAAATATATCATTAAAAAATTTTTTCTCTTATCTAACAACTTTACTACCAAAACAACAAAGTTCTGGAGCTTAATCTCTCCATTTTTTATATCCACAATGAATACAAATACACATTATGTTACCTATTAAGAAGTCTGGGAGATTTAAATTATTACTGTCAGGGTTATCATGGAAATCTGAGCTCTTATACATTGGATTCTTTATTTGTCGAATATGATGATACTGATTCAATCTTGATGAATGTTCCAAAAATTTTAAACCTTTGATGCATTTGAAGTTTTCCTTCTAACTCGCTCTCTTGTGACTATAGGCATGGTTAAAACTTTTGTGAGCCCTAAGGCTGTTGTTTGTCTACTTTGTTAGGTTGTAATGTATTTTTTGGCAAGGCAGTTTGATGTCTGACAGTGTTTCTAACAACCAAGAGTTCTCGCGCATGCGCACAACGGTTTTACTAGCAGTGGAGAGAGAGCTCCCCCTACCTTTACCTTTAACCCAAGCTCCCCTCGCTCTAACACCTTTAATATAATCTTATATCTTTGAGGGGTATACTCGTCGTTGGTCGAGCGGGCTACGTCTTTTGCCCGCGTATAGAATCTGACCAACATGCCATCGATTCTTCATCAATACACTTTTTTCTTTTTTTTTACTTTTATCATTCATTCAAGCGTCATTTTTTACAATAGTCATTTTATTTATTAAATACTTTTTCGAAAAGCATCACATTTTTTGTTAAAAAATAATCTTTAGATCCCTTTAAATTCGATTTATAATTTAAATAATGTAATGTTAAACACGAAATATTTTTTGGTATGTTTATAATAATATTTTTGACTTGTTTTTAAACATTCTCTTCAAGTAAAAAAACTTTTTTATCATGTATTTACATGCTTGTGCAGCAAATAATATTTTTTCCATACCACGTTGCCGTTAGTATCCAGGTGTGTTGTTTTTTAAAGAAAAAATTCAAATTCCGCAACAATCCTTAGTTTAAAAAAAAACTAGATTATGTGCCATAGAATTTAGTAAAATTCAATAAAAAATACCTTTAGCACTGTAATTATCTTTGCTGATTTATTTTTTCTTCAAGTGGTTTCCTACGCCTAATTCTACTCGTAATCAATATTTTATATAATAAATATTTTTATTACTAAAGGAGACTAGTTAAGAGTTTAATTATTTAAAAAGTTTTTAAGTTTACTATGAATAGTAAATATTGAAAAAAAATAGCTATTCTAGTAGTGCTAAGCATAACTTTAAATAAATTTTACTAAATTCTATGTCACATAATCTAGTTTTTTTTTTAAACTAAGGATTGTTGCGGAATTTGAATTTTTTTTTAAAAAACAACACACCAAGATACTTACGGCAACGTGGTATGGAAAAAATATTATTTGCTGCACAAGCATGTAAATACATGATAAAAAAGTTTTTTTACTTGAAGAGAATGTTTATAAACAAGTCAAAAATATTATCATAAACATACCAAAAAATATTTCGTGTTTAACATTACATTATTTAAATTATAAATCGAATTTAAAGGGATCTAAAGACTATTTTATAACAAAAAATGTGATGCTTTTCGAAAAAGTATTTAATAAATAAAATGACTATTGTAAAAAATGACGCTTGAATGAATGATAAAAGTAAAAAAAAAAAAAAAAAATGCATTGATGAAGAATCGATGGCACATTGGTCAGATTCTATACTCGGGCAAATTTTTGTTCGTCAGGAACCAGACATTGGCCCAAAGACCTTATTTGCTGTTACTTACAGTATACTTTTCTTTGAAATTGTTGACTCGGCGTTGTGGTGTTCGGTTTCATCGAGCGATATGTATGGAGTGGTTTAGGCTGAGCTAACGTTAACTTACTATTAGAATTTATGTCTTATGTCATACGGTAGTAGCGTATCTTATTCGTCTTTTTATCTCACGTCCTTGTAAAGGTCTTTGCCATACAGTGTCTATTTTATTTTTCCTTGATACTTAATTTATTCATTATGATAAGAATTATGTGTCAATTAATCAGAATTTTCAGATCTTGAAATGTTTCATATAATTTAGTAATTAAAATGTTTTTGAATTAATAAAATTAATTTAATCAACAACCAAGTTATGTCGTATCTGATGATTTAATAAATTTAGAAAAGCCAGAAAAAGTTAATTTTACCAGTAGTATAAATAATAAGGTTTTAGATTCGCATTTACAATGTTATACAATATATAGTTTTTCCTAACTTAACTTACTTCTATGATCGTTGGTTAGCCGCACCTTGCGCGCACGCAGTCGTAGGATCTTATAAGTTGACCGGAACGATGATCCTAATCCTACACAAGAGTACTCGTGGTGATGACAATAATTAGGCTGCTGCTTTTAACGCTGGAACCCAAGTCGACGGTCTTTTCTTTCTTGTTCCTCCTTGATTCACTTTTTAGGCGAGTTTAGTTAAAATTCACGCTTTTAACACGTAGCTAAATCACCGAACTAAGTCTTACATCCGCTTAAAAGACGCAACAGAACTCACTCTCCAACCTTTATAGTTACTTTGTGATGATTATTTCCATTTTTAACTCTGATAACAGAATGAGAACATAACCATTAAATACACACTTGAACGAGAAAAAAAAGTATAGTTTTGATATTGACTTGCTTTTTTAGATGCTCTACAGAAATTATATTTGCTTCACAATTCTATGAATAGTCGCTACATTATCAAAAGGCATTGAAATTATATAATTTGAAATTTCTAAAAAAGTTTGCTGTCTCATCCGTAAAAAACATCCTGCAACTTTGACACTTCATGACTGCAGATGGCGCCAGTACACTTGCATATAGCGAATACAACTACTAGCGTCCCCTTCGTCTCGGTTTCGCCAAGGATTCATTAAATAGAACACTAAAGTGTGTTGAAACGTAATGTAATACGATTTTAGTTAAAAATTTTACATCTATTTCTGAAACTTCTCAGAACAAAAATCTTTTTATTAAAAACATATTTATTCGGAATCCATGCAGTTTACTTAGACAAGTAAGCTGTAAAAAGTAAATAAAGTATAATTATGCTGTAAGGTACCATGCGTTCCTTACGCCATGAAATAGTTGCTGGCCCTACAGGGCCGTCGATTGGCACTTTGTCACGTAATAATAAGAAAAGAGCTAGTTGTTTAAAAATTTGAAACTGACAAAAAACGTATGTTTATAAAATATCATTATTATATAAATGTCAGGGCTATTATAAATACACTTATTTAATTTAGTTGCAAGTTGTTTCGATTTTATTTTAACTCCTCCTAGCGGATTTAACTGAACTAAAGCGCAAAGCTAGCGTATTTTTGCAAAACTTTGAGCTTATTTATTGCTTTGGTTATCAATTTTTTCAAGATAAAAACCATACTAAAACTATCTCGGAAGTGTCAAAAATCGGTATGCAAAATTTCAGCAAAATCGGTTGAGCAGTTTTCGCGGTTAGCGATTACAACGGTTTTAGCGATTTTATTTTATTAAAGGCTATTTTTGTCCATCAAAATAATATGAAAAACCATCAATTGTCATGTTGCTAAAGTTCTTAAATACTCTATAACATTCTTTTGGGCTCTCTGAAGTATATAGTGCATATATTATATTATATATAGTATATGTTGAGCCCAAAACAGAGTTAACAAACAAGGGGTTATAATAAAATAACAGTCTAAAACACTTTAGGAATATGTTAGTAAAGTATTTAAGAACTTTGGCAACATGACAATGTTTGGTTTTTCATATCGTTTTTCATAGATGAAAATAGAAATTTTCGTATTTTTTCGAGCTTTAAAAAATAATTAATATCTCATAAGGTATCAACTTTAGAGAAAAGTTGCAATAAATTTTTTTTTAAAGTCGAAAGATGAAAAAAAAAAAAAATTTCCGAGTCAAAACTAACAATTTGCAAAATTTGTTTAAAAAAAACTATTTAAACAATTTTGGACCATCTTTGGGACCTGGCAACATACAAATTCGTTTTTAGAAGATAATTTTATAGATAATGCAAAAAATTATTTTCTCCAAGGAATATCAGATTACGACCTGGACTAATTTTAGCTGTTTAGAGATTAACAATTTCAAACTGATTTTAATTACAGAGTTCAAGTGATATTTTTTTTTTCTGGGTTACCACGACAGCCTACTGGCCTAGTCGCTGGGGCTACCCACTCACCACCTATGTGTGGGGGTGTATTGCCACACACCTATTTCCAACCCTGTTATTGATATCATACCTGAATCCATGGGCACAGTGTGAGTATCTCCGGTGGAACACCTTGCCAGTTAAGCTGACGCTCTCTGCACTAATGGTGCATCGGGTCCACTCGCCACTGTGTAGCCATTCCCCGGAGATGATTCCACATTCTAGGACGTCCACTCCTCGCCGGTTAAGCCGCTAATCCCTACCTATAGCCCTAACACTGTTTCGCGTTCACCCAGGCCCGAAGACCTGTGGGGCAAGGAAAAAACTCTGGAATTACTCTGAAGGAAGATTCCATGGAAAAACTCGCCCCAGAACAGACAGGGTTACATAGGAACTTTTCCCGATGAAAACAGTTTTTGAAAAAATCTGCATTCACCGGGAATAAAACCCACGACCCCTAGAACAGCGTTGTATCAGTAGCAAGGACGCTTACCACTGAGCCAACGCCGCTTTAAGTGATCTTTTTTTATTAATTCCTTGTAACGTCCACTTTTAAAAACAATTGTACGCGGAAGTATAAGCATTTTATGGCCTTAGTACTATCAGTCTTGTGATTTATATTCGAATCTTACATCTCAGCGAAATGTTTCATAGCTCTGCCATCGTGATTAGGCTTCGAAGAAATTTTATGGTGTTACTTATCTGCTGCACTATTAAGCAAGACAGCAGATGAAAATGTATAGTTGTCAGATAGTACTGGTCGATTATAAAATCTGGCAATGTAGTGGAATTTGCTGACCATTTAGACGTTTTTTTCATCAGGTCCAAAATGACCCCTCTTCTTTTCATTGCTAAAACCGTTGCATATCGCAGTGAGTGTGCGGAGAAGGTGCTCACATTGATACTGCAGTCTTTTACAGCTGATTTCGCCCATTTGCTTAGCGTCTACATGCTTACCAGTTTGTAAGGCTTTTTTGTGCCCAGGAGTAGTTGATCCTTCCCCTCTCTGAGCGATTCTGTTTCCAGTCTAATAAGCCGCTAAAGTTTGCATCTGGTACGCTGCACCGAGTGCTAGCAGACTGGCTGTTTTGGTCGTTAAGGTTTGAATATTAAGAGTTTCTGTGGAATGAAGACTTTTTAGAAACTTCAGGACAAAGTTTACGTTCCACATGTACTCGTATTAAGGTAAAACCTGTGGGGCAAGAAAAAAACTCTGGAATTACTCTGAAGGGAAATTCCATGGAAAAACCCGCCCGGAACGGACAGGGTTACATAGGAACTTTTCCCGATGAAAACAGTTTTTGAAAAAATCTGCATTCACCGGGAATAAAACCCACGACCCTTAAAACAGCGTTGTATCAGTAGCAAGGACGCTTACCACTGAGCCAACGCCGATCCTACTTTTAATAGCTTATTATGTGACCAAATAAACTGTGTGGATTTAGAACAAAAATTTTTTTAATAAGAAAATTTTTTTTTTAATAAGTGTCGGGAATAGATGTAAAATTATTAACTGAAAACGTTTCACATTACGCGTCAACACACTTCGGTGTTTCATTTTGTGAGTCTTGGGCGAAGCATATAGGGGGGGGGGTGCTAGTTAAAACATATGCGTAAGTGCTATTTTTACATCAAGTTCATCTCAATTTTTGTAAACCTTAGGATCTAAAGTTATGTTCTTTAAAAAGTTCCAATTGCATGGATTATCTTGAAAGAATTTTAAAATTATTTATTTCCGAAGCCAAAACCTGTTCACCCTGCATGCTGCTTTTAACATAAATTAAATAGTCGCTATACACGCTCACTAATTTATTTTTGTGTACCATTGATTTTCATAAAGGCATATGATGACTAGTAGCCTTAATATACCCCTGATATTTTATTTTGGTCGTAGTGAAGCTTGTCAAATAATCTTTACACTGTAGCGAGAGTTAGCAGATCATTTTTTTTTTTATATTTTCTAAAAAGATATTGACAGATACTATGAGTTATGTTACTCGAAGACAAATCTGAGACATATCTTTTTTTTTGTGATACAGAAGTCACCAACGAGCAACGTTAAAGATAAACGACTATCTAGTTGTGACTATGCCAGTTGGGATAAGTATGATGCCGATACCGAACTTGAGCGCATTGATCTGTTGGAGGAACTTCGCATAGCTAAAGACAAGAAACGTCAACGGATGCGAGATGCTGAACTTGAAAAACATTTCACGGAGAACGTCGTAAAAAAGTGTGAGTGTAATTGATGCAGATTGTAAAGAAAAATTTTTACTATTCTTTGACTAACGCTTGCTCTATCTTTATTGCTGATATATTACAGCACTATTGACAGGTACCGAGCAACAGATACTACGGGTGCGTGAACGCGAAAAGGGTAACGAGGCTTATCGGGCTGGCGATTATATGGAAGCATTGAGGCTCTATAGTGCAAGTATTTTCTTAGATGATGACGTCAATACTTACAATAATCGAGCCATGACTAGTACGTTAAAAAATCATTTTTTTGTTATTTGTAAATGTATGAGTAAAATTTTTAAGCATTAAATATGAATACAAAAAAAGTAAAAAAGAGAAACGTAATCTTAAATATAATCATGAGAGTTATTAGCAGTAATAAGAAAAGAAATATTAAAGCCTAAGTTAATTAAATTATATGAATTAAATTTCAGTGTTTTAACATGTGTATCTTTACAGATTTAAAGCTGAAGAATCCTGAAAAAGCACTGAGAGATTACAATACAGTTTTAGAGGTGGACTGTACCAACGTTAAAGCTCTGCTTGGACGGGGCCTTGTATTCGAACATCTAGAAAAATATCTGGAGGTAATAATATATTTAATATAAGTCGATATCATTATCTTTGATTGAATACTTCAAGTATAGTTTGGATGCTTTTCAATAAAAACTGAGAATTTTAAAATAGTATGAATACTATATTATGTCCCCTATAAACTAAAAATCGATTAATAAATTTATAAGTGAGATAACAAAAGTTATAAACTAAATTAGAGAATATAAAACGATAAAAGTGATCTACTTAGAATTTTTGAGAATTCTAATTTTTTTGGTATCTTATTGATTGCCTATAATCTGCATTAATGTATGTATTAAAACTCAAATTGCTCTTATGATAATAAAGCTCCACGTAAGCAATCTTGTGAAAGTAAGCCTTGTGATTGTAACACAATTATAAGCACATATCATTATACGTTACAACTTCCGCATCTTTCTACCTTTCACCATCTGTCGTCATAACTTCCTCGCCTAGGCTATTTTCTCTTTGCAATTAAATATCTTCTCGTATTATACAGTAATTACGATGGGTCATTCTACACTACTCGCTCCCCTCCACCCCCTTGCCCTCCTCCGATTGAGGTAAAATTCAATTGGTTTTTACCTGATTTTTATTGGGTTAAATTTTTGTTGAGACCCCTCCACCCCTCCTACACCCCATCAGCCCCCCGCTCGATTTTGAAGAGATCTCCTCAGCCCCCTTCTTAATAATTTAAAATTCTGTGGATTTTTGCCTTGTTTTTATTGGGTTGAATTTTTATTCAGCCCCTCCTCCACCCTCCCTCTATTCCTTTCACTGTTTTATAACCCTCTTACCGTATGAATCAATTAGCTTCCCTCAGTATTTTAAAGAACTTCCTCCAGCCACCCTTCAATTGCATCTCTAAATGTAGTGAAAGGTGAAATTACATGGGTTATCATGACGTTTTTAGATAAACTACTTTTTGTACTCCCTCCTCTCTCAGCTTTTCTTATACTTTTGAAGAAACCCACCTCAGCCTCCTTGTAATCCTTAATTAAATTGTCTGAGCAATGTTCTAATATTTGTTCTAGCCCTTTTAAATCACTTTTCACTACTCTCTTAGAAATTACTTCATCTATATAATTTATTAAGACATTTTCTCACCGCCGTTAAGATAGTGCTATGGCACTCTGATTTGTTTTATCTTCGATTCTCAATGAGTTTATTAATTGCATTATTTTATATCGACATAACAGTTGTTCCAATTTTTAAATAAAGTTTATGTGGAGATAAGCCTTTACAGATATTGTTTAGAAATTTATATAAACATGATTATCAGATTTATCATCACCTTTATAAGTAGCATGATCTGTGCTGTAGTATGTTCTCATTTCTCCTTTAATATGAATCAGAATTTTGTTATTTGAAAAGTAAACATATTTGTTATAAGAAGTGAGTATAACGTTATTTGTTGAAAAGTTAATATCTTTATCAAAAATAGTAGAGCGAATAATTAATGATGATTTTAAAAATGTTGTGTTAATGAAAGGCTTTTTCGAAATTTCTTTAAATTTGAAAATTGAATGTCGCTGTAATAAAGCATTTTTTTTTTTTACTTTTTGGGAATCTTTTGTGAAAATTATTTGAAATTTCGTCTATAAATTTTTACCTCCAATATGTTCAGACATTCAGAACTACGCAAAAAATTTATCGATTGGCATGGCAGCATAACTGACTGTACTGTATCGCCTGTCCAACTAACCTTTGCAGAATTGGCGACTTAAATAACTATTTACTCAAAGACTGTCCATTTTTGGGACTTGTGCTTGTGAAAAATTTTATTTAGAAGATCATAATCTACAACATATATTCATTTCAGCCTATTTTACTTGGAACAAAAAGATCATTGAGTGGCTGTAGGGTCCTTCAGAAACATATTTTAAAGATCTTTTCGTTAAGCTCAATAGTGATAAAAAAAATATTTATATAAAATTATTGAAAGTGCAACAAAATTATACTTTATTGATGGTCTAGGAGGTTCTGAAAAAAGGTTTTTGCACAAAACATTTACTTATTATTTTTTGTTACTAAAAAAAAGAGTTAGTTTTATGGCTTTGACTGAAATAGCTTCGATTTTGTTACCCACAGGAATGGCAAATTATAGAATATTTCGATAATCATTAAATTTGACTAACATTGAAAGTTCTGTATTAGAATATGAATGGGATGAAAAAAAAAATTACATGAAGTAGAGTAGTTATTAAAAATAAAGTTTCAATGATCCTTAAAAAAGCTTTGGAAATTGTTGATGAAACATTAAAAGACTTAAGTAATAATGCCTCGCCGTTTGGTGGTGCATTATCTAACAATATAAAAGTACTGATTGATGATAAAGAAATTCATTTTCTAATCAAAACTCTCTATAATATACGTGAAGGCTTATTACCAACTAGACTTTGTATAACTAAATTATTTAAATACAACATTAAAGCAGAAATAATAATTGGAGAAAAATCAGGAATATAGTTTTCATACCCAGAATCACATTGAATACGGTTGTAATAATTCATCTTTACCATTTGTTTTATACAGAAAACATTTTCTCTGGTTCTAGTTTTTTCTATAAAAACTAATAAATTACAAGGCCAAAGTCTCAATAAATTAGGATTTTATTATAGAAGACCCTCATTTTTTCACGGTCAACTTTTTATATTGCTTTTTGTATGTAAGAATCATAATTATATATTCATTTAAAATTATTCTGAAAATATACTATGGGAAGAAATTTGTTATATTTAAAAATCAAAAAAAAATTTTTTCTAGTAAACATTCACAAATATGTTATGTGGGATAAGGTGGCAGGGAGGTGCTTCACAAATAGAACTCAACTCGTTTATCAATCCTGTATTAGCTTCTTGAAGGCAGAGGCGTGTGTCTCTCGTGCTGCATCCTCTAGTTGTCGCCTGGTCTCTTTCCTAGATAACGCTCGAGTACCCCAATTTGTAGCTCGTTGGGCCTTATATAACCTTGTTCCCATCCCGTCGCTGCTCTCTGCTAGAATAGCCTCGTTGATACCAGGATAAGTCAGTATGATGTGCCCAGCATATCATACGTAACACTTATTATTTCATATTCCTCAGTTTTATTTATTTTTTCTCCAGTGGTGAGAATCGCTTTGTACGTCACATATTTTATGTGGACTCACGACCCTTGGAGGATGTTTCCGTGATAATTACTGGAATGTTAATTAGGCATCTGAGAGTCTTCTTCTGCATTTAGATAGATGTTGGCTAAGATGCTGAGGGATTTGTTGCCGTATTTCCATATCTTTCTGTATTGTTTCTGCGTTGTCTACCTGTGAAAATTCTAGCCAAATTTAGTACTATGCCCCCCCCCCCATTTTAAGAATTCGAGCTACCCTGCTGCCATGCCTAGTGTTATTTCTGCCGCCACCCATGCGTATTCTTTCCAATCGGATAATTATCACTGTGTTTGCAAGAGTTCGCGCACGCGTTGGACTATGTTCATTAGCCTTCTGCCTGTTTTTGAGTTTTCTTCAGCCCCGTGCTATTGATTTCCGAGTTCCTGCAATCCATCCTCTTTTATTATTTTACTCATTAGTTCCCGTATCTTGTCCTTTTTTGTTCCTTTTATACCCTATATTATTTTTCTTACATTCAAGTTAAATTCTTTAAATTTGACTATTTGGCTCTTGCTCTCCTCTAATCTCAGACTCAATCTTGTTTCTGACGCTTCAGCTGAGCAATTTTTTGATAAATTTTTAACTCCTGCGTCTACAACTTTAAATGTTTTATGCTCTGTATGCTTACATTGCACGTGTATTTTCTCCTCCCCCGTGGTGCTAAAAGCATGCTGGTTCCTTGCATGTAGGCGCGTCCAGTAAGTGCTTTTAAATTTGACTAATATTATCGGGCGTTCCTTTGGATTTTTCATTGTACAACCTAGGATTAATTTTATTTCACAAGGATGGTCTTCCTCTACCTCATGTGCTGGTTCCATCCGTGTGCAAATGCGCTTTTGTCCTATTTTTATATTTTTCAACCGTTTCTTACGTTTATTATCATCCGGGGCATTATTTTATTAATTATTGTATATTAAAATAATCATTTTTCTTAAATTAGATCGTTACTACATAAATTTGAATTTTGAAATTTCGCGCGCACTTCCAACTTAGTATTTGATAGTACCCCCTATCGCTCGCCAGGTAGCACACTAGTCTTTAGCGAAAATCGCAAATAAGAAAGCGACGCAAAGTATGTAAGACGGACTGTGTGACGACTGATTGTATCGATCCGAGATATGCAAATACGTGTAATCCATACCTCCTAAGCCACTCAATTGATAAGTACATCTTACTAATATATAAAGCAAAGTCGCTAAAACCGTTGTAATCGCTAACCGCGAAAACTACTGAACCGATTTTGCTGAAATTTTGCACACTGATTCATGATACTTCCTAGTATATGGTTTTAGTATAGTTTTTATCTTAAAAAATTTAATAACAATAGCAATAAATGAGCTCAAAGTTTTGCAAAAATACGCCAGCTTTTCACTTTAGTTCAGTAAAATCCGCTAGGTGGCGTCGACATAAAATCGAAGCTACCTGCAACATAATTAAATAAGTGTGGTTACAATAGGCCGGAGCGTATCGATAGTGGTATAGTCGAGCTTCGGCAGCTCAACAAGCTGTTCAGAGAACGCCGGTGATACTCTTGCAGCTGGATATCCCAGTTACGGACGACACTCTTCTCTAAGGGGGCAGGGACCTAAGTGTCCCTTCACCCTGAATCTCGACGAGTGCAATCAAAGAAAAATAAATTACTTCCAACCGATGCCGTCTCTGCCAGAATTACCAGGAGACATATCTAGCCAGAGCACAATCTGCACCAACTCTTCAGAGTTGTGTGGCAGTCCCACCTTCCCACCTGGTATAGTTAGAGAATTTGTGGCTACAAATGTAAGCAAGGGAAAACAGCTCTGAGGGGCACGGGAAGCCACAACGGCTACCTTTTTGGTCGTCGCGTTCCCCAACGCGCTTACCCACATGTTTCCGTCTAAAGATGAGCAATTGAGCAGTTGGTTATCCGGGGAACGACCTGAGACGAGATATTCTTTGGTCAGCGGCGTACCTCCCTCCATCACAGTCTCCGTACATCGAGACTCCCAGGGTAAGAATCAAGCAACCCGTAGCCAGCTCTTCATCATCAGGAATAATAATAAAGAATAGCCTGGAAGTTTCACTACTGGCGCTTTTTAGGGCCATTATAAGTATTTACGTTCCCTACTTAACCATGAATTTTATCGGTTCTTTTTAGGGGCCACCTAAGTCTAAATTACCTTGCCAACAAATACATTTTTATTACCATTTCCGGAAGCGATTCGTCGACTAAAAGACTACATTAACTAAAGACGGGCACTATGAAACCAAGTCAGCTATTCACTGGCAGACGTCACCTGCGGAGTTGTTCTTCGCAAGGCTGGAAAACCCAGTGACCAACGACCCTATACTACCCTCTCGACTTTCAGCATTCAACCAGGAATCACTGATCCTCTCCAAGGTCTGCGTTGGGCAAACCTATAACAGCTATAAAGGAAAAAAAAACTTGAGCCAACAGGACAGCCTCCACTGGACAAGTATCACTAACCAATCTCCCCATCTAAGATCACTAAAACAACTGAATCTGCAAATAAAAAAGGTGCTTTAGACACCAACGTCTTCGACGTTATACCGGGAGACGTTGGGAAAGAGCACTAAAACTAGCCCCAAAGCTTCGGACTTTGTAATTTTTCTCCTAATCAGTCTGGGTCTTCAACAGTAAGCCAGAGAAGATCACCCTGAGGTATCCAGGCAGTCACAATTACTGTTAACTGCAGTCAAGAAAGAGTTAACTTAAGAAGCTCACCGGTCTTTTTTAGGGCCATCAAACGTCGAACTACCTTGCCAACAAATGTATTAAAATTAACAAAGTTGACTGAAAATAGCCTTTAGGGGTCATAAAAGTCGTAAGCATTCCAATAGTCGCAAAAGGGTGTATTGGAAAGAAAACCTCAAATGTATATAATGAATACAATTTGAGGCGTCAAGAAACTGACGCAGAAAATTTATCGAGATTGAAACAGCAGCGTCAAAATCGTCAACTAAAGAGTCCATTACGTGAGAGATCAGCTTTTCATTGTACCCTCACAGCAATCTCTGAAATCTTTAAAGATCGTACTTCAGATTTTTTAATGAGTAGAAAATGTATTTGTGTTTTTGTGGCAATAAAAATGTTGGTTTTAAGGTGCAGGACTTTGTTGCTCTGGTAATAAAATTGTGAGATATGAGAAAAAACAATTTTTTTTTAATATAAATTTTTTGGGGGTTTAAAATTTTAACAGCTTTAAAAAATAGCCCTTTTCGTGAATTACACAGAAGAAACTAAATCAATAACTTCTCATAGCCATCGATTATTTTATGGCATAAATTTTTAGTATAATTATTTTTTTGAATCTTTACACCTTATTATTTGACCAAATAAACTATATGGATTCCGAAAAAATATGTTTTTAATAAGAAGATTTTTGTTCTGAGATGTATCGGGAATATGTGTAAAATTTTCTAACTAAAAATGTTTCACATTACATGTCAACACACTACGGTGTTTTATTTAGTAAGTCTCGGGCGAAGCCGAGACGGGGGGCTGCTAGTATTCAATAAATATCACTGTACCAATACAATACTTTTGTCTATACCTTCTTTTCCCTCGAACCTTGAAAAAAAAAAAAAAAAAAAAAAAAACTAGACACCCACTAATCAACCTGGCGACCAACTCTTCGAGGTCTCTACGAATTACTACTCAATCGCCGCACCTCTCCGATGAGTGGGATTCCGATGAATCAAACAGAGCCTTAACGCCAACAACATTGGAAGCAGTGCCACCATCATTGTTCGACTTAAAGGAACTCGAGAGTGACTCTGATCTCTTCCAACCGCACTTCCCCACTCAAAGTCGCCCAACCCCAACGGCCACTTTTAACAATTAAACGGCCCCACGTCGAGCGCCAAATCTTGTATTTTTTCTTGTTCTACTACCGTTATTTATCCTTGAATCACTTGCATGGTTGCAGTTTGACTAAAAAATCCTTGGCCCACTACTGCTTTGTATGCCTCTAGCACCTTATCTTTCGTTCTTAGAACTTCGTCCATGACCTGATTTATTTGCTCCGTTCATTCGTTTTTCTTTCTTAATGTTACTGCGTACTTCCAGCTCCAACAATTTGGCGCTCGACGTGGGGCCGTTAAATTATTAAAAGTGGCCGTTGGGGTTGGGCGACTTTGAGTGGGGAAGTGCGGTTGGAAGAGATCAGAGTCACTCTCGAGTGACTCGAGCTGTTCCTTTAAGTCGGACAATAATGGTGGCACTGCTTCCGATGTTGTTGGCATTGTGGCTCCGTTTGATTCATCGGAATCCCACTCATCGAAGGCGTGCGGCGATTGAGCGGTAATTCGTAGAGGCCTCGAAGAGTTGGTCGCCAGGTTGATTAGTGGGTGTCTATTTTTTTTTTTTTTTTTTTTTTTTTTTTTTTTTTTTTTTCAAGGTTCAAGGGAAAAGAAGGTATAGACAAGAGTATTGTATTGGTACAGTGATATTTATTGAATATGTACTTAATTAATTGAGTGGCTTAGGAGGTATGGATTACACGTATTTGCATATCTCGGATCGATACAATCAGTCGTCACACAGTCCGTCTTACATACTTTACGTCGCTTTCTTATTTGCGATTTTCGCTAAAGACTAGTGGTCGCCACCTGGCGAGCGATAGGGGGTACTATCAAATACTAAGTTGGAAGTGCACGTGAAATTTCAAAATTCAAATTTATGTTGAAACGATCTAATTTAAGAAAAATGATTATTTTAATATACAATAATTAATAAAATAATGCCCCGGATGGTAACACGATATTGGTGCAAACTTCTTCGCACTACTACTGACTGCCACGTATTCGTTTGTTGGCTGTAAATATGTGACGGTGTATGTTGCATTAAACCCTTCTTATTCTACCGGTAATGGTGATATTCTAAGGAGATCGAAATCGTCTCTTTCTACTAAGGGTATCTCTATACAGCAGATCATTTTGCCATTGAATGCTATGGTCACTGTCTCAGAAGTTTCTTTGATTTCTTCCTCTGTTGTTACATTTTCCTCCCTTGGGAATTTGAGGTCCGATCTTACTTGTCCTACTATCAGTTGCTTTCCTAAATTTTGTAGCGAATTCTTTGGCTATTTGTTCAAATTCTTCTACAATATTTGACATCTTGTCTTTTCCTGTTATGAAGTCTGCAAATATTTTTAATCCTTCCATAATTTTCTTCAAATTTTTTCATATTCTATAATTATTTTTCATGATTCTCAAACGTTGTAATTATCATTTGTTCTATTAGATATTTATTCGTGCCGATTGTGATAGTTAGTTTTAAAACTATCAATTCTTGTATTTTTTCTTTTTCTACTACCGTTATTTATCCTTGAATCACTTGCACGGTTGCAGTTTGACTTAGAAATCCTTGGCCCACTACTGCTTTGTATGCCTCTTGCACCTTTTCTTTCGTTTTTAGAACTTCGTCCATGGCCTGATTTATTTGCTCCGTACATTCGTTTTTCTTTCTTAATGTTACTGCGTACTTCCAGCTAGCCTGTCTCTCTGTCCGTAAAATCTGTCTCGACTTTTCGATTAGCTTACTATAATCTACATACCATATTACTTTCCACGTTGATGTAGCTGGGATGGTCTGGGGGCCGCGAAAATTTTAAGCGCAGTTAAATGTTTAAGGAGGTTCCTTCGTATGCCGCACCCTGTTTGTATTCTCTGGTGGGGCCATTACCATACATGCTTTTTTGATTTTATCTACGTGCGATACTTTTTTTCGTCACCTCTATGTAGTTTTATATTTTTGTTAATATAATCAATACCTGTTATTTCATATCGGCTCTCATATTGTGAATGGTATTTATTTTTTGATGGCTGTTTCAGCACATACACCATTTCTTTTTCCAAGAAACATTTTGTATTCAGTTTGTGGTCATAGTAATACTTCGATCGGTATTTCGCCTAAACTTGGTTCATTGCTGCAATAGTTCTCATTTCTGTCAGGATCAACTAACTCTTTGAAATATTCGTTTAAAGTTTGTTCCTTGGGTGACAGTTCGATACTGGATGGTGTTCTTGCTCTTTGCCCAAAAACGAGTTCGTGAGGTGAGTATCCCCTACTCTGATGGTCCGTTATGTTGTATGAGTGTATACACATCGGTAAATGTTTGTCCCAGTGATCACTTTGTTCTACGTAGGCCTTGATGTACTCCGTGAAAGTATGATGCATACGTTCGATGGCGTCATTTGTTTGTGAGTAGAAAGCTGTGCTGCCCATTTTGTCTGTTTTAAACAACCTTGCGAGTTCGTTACTGCTTTTGTTCATAAAAAGAGTGCCTTGGTCCGATAATAAATGTTTTGTTAACCCGAAGTACGCTATAAATTTATCAGTAATCGTTCTTACTATTTCTTCGTCTGTTGCTCTTTTCACAGGTGCGAGGACGATAAATTTTGTTAGCCAGTCTTGCATACTATCTGTATGTGTGTGTACTGATTTTTCTAACGGTCTACTCGGTGTGTCGGCCATGAGCATGACTTGTTCCATTTTAACTTGGATGAGTTCATTCGTTTGGCATGATGCACATCCCAGAATGACTTGTCTCACATCTGGACGCATGTTTCTCCAGTAGTAGTTTTTGGCAATCCTGTTATATGTTTAGTTCATTTTCTTATGCCTGCCTATTGTCACCTCGTGGTATTCTCTGATAATTTTAAATCGTTGATCTGCTAGTGGGATTACTAGTCTGTTCGTGTAGAATATCGCTGCTAGTCTAATATCTTTGAATATTTCCTCAAAGGTATCGAAAAAGTATCCCCACTGTGTTAGATTAAGGATCGCTAGGTTCCTAACAATTCCAATCGTTTTTATTTCATTTGCTACTATAACCTCTTTAAGTGCTTTAATACACTTTTTTAATATTCGATTTAAGTGCGGTTTTTTCAAAAATGCTGCTTTACATACATGTGCATGATTTTCATTCTTCTTGCATTCATCATTTTAGTTTCTCCTACGCTTCTTTCTTCGTTATTCATGCGTACCGGATTAATGTATCCTCTCTCATGTAGCACATCTATGACCCCTGTGTTGGGTACTATTTCTATTATTGTCATAAACGCTAAGCTGTCTAAGTACATAAACGAGTGGCCCTTTATCTTGTTCAGTTTTTGTAGTAGGGTGGATCTTCCTCCTCTTTTGGTGCCCACGGTGTTCCCATTGGTAGGCGTGTTTTGCACACTATATTTTTCCATCGATGGTGAGCGTATGACGATGTAGGCTTCATTCTTGTTCTCTGTTTCGCATATCGCATTATTCAACTCGTTGGCTTGCTCTATTTCTTCCTCTACTGTACTTTCAAAACTGTTGTCATCAGTGCTCTTCTGCTGTCCGTTCCCTTCCCGTTTTCCCGTATGGTTACTTGTATCCGCTGCTCTTTCGAGAGAGTCTTGCTTTTTTTTGAATGACTTTTGTTTTCTTTTCTCTGCTTGCCTCTGTCTACTCTTTCATCTAGCTCGGACCTATGCTCATTCCTATCCTCCTTTTCCTTACCACTGCTGCGGTCTCTCCGTGATGGCTCTTCTTCTGACTTATGTTCTGTGTTTGCCGTGCCGGAAACTTGTATGAGAGGCGTATAATGTGCATTTTTACTTGTACCTTCTAGATGTAAATGATCAAATTAACCTTCTGTCGTTGCAATGAAATGAGTGTTAATGTTATTTCCGTCGGTTAGAGCAAAATGTACACACACGTTTTTCCTGAATTCTTGAGAGAACAGATAAATATAATCGCTGTCCCCGCACATTTTTTGTGATTCAAAAAATTTCTTTTGTTTCTTTCGGCTCTCTGCATTTCTGTGATAAGTATGAGTTAAGCAGAATTGTTCGTAACTCCCTAGTTGAGATATCTAGTTCATATAACCATATAAGGCTGTAAAACAAACAGTTCCCAGGTGGATCGGATGGTATATCTAATATTTTTGTCAGGGTAATACCAGGATGTGCGCATTTCCCAGTTTCTCGTCGCGTTTCGTCTTTTAAATATTCTAGCCTTTTATCTTGGGGTGTGACTTTTTCCGAGTGCTCATTGTGTTCGTCTCGTACTGCGTTCTCATTTTCCTCCGGCTGGACCATATTCCCCCCCCGTCATGGGTGTTTTTGTTTACGTCTGATGACGTGTGTAATGCTGCTTTGTCTGTCGTTATTATCTCGCTAGGTTTCCACATATCTATCCTCATTTCTGGTTTGCCTTATATATCTTGCCTTTTAATTTCAATCATTACTTGAGCCCACAATTCATCAGACCTCTTCTCTAATAGGTCATGTATATTTAGCTCTTTCCGTTTGTCTGTTAAAATTCTTTGTTTCATGTTTCTTTTTTTTTTCTTCTATATCATGTCTCTGTTCTTCTGTAATCAACTCTTAATTTTTACTTGTGGCGCTAGGTAGTGGTGTGTCGTAATTACCTATTATTATTTCTGTTAATGGGTGCGTAGTCAGTTATAGTCAGTTGCGTAGCTGAAAAACACGGTTTCTGTTTATGCAATGTATCGAGTTGTCATTTATGTGCTTTTCGTAATTTTTCTTTTTGTTCTTATATTGCTGGCGTGCTTGTAGCTGTTATTCTCTTTTGGAAGCCTGGTTTTTTTCATAGTGTAGCCTAATTTTCCGTCTGCTGGCCTCTTTAAAATAAGTTCTTCTTTCTCTGCAACATCTCGTGTTTCTAACTCGTTTTGATCCCTCAGTGCTTGCTGTGGTGGCGAATTCTTTTCGTTAGGCTCCTCTGATTCAGAGTCTACATCGCCGTTTTTTCCACCTTCTGTACTTATATCTGAACGTTTTTCAATATTTTCACCGTAATGTCGTTTGTTTTTCTGTATTACGACGTTTGAGTTTTCTGAGTCGGTACAATGGATTTTTATTTTCTTCGGATCCCCTTGAAGTCTCTTTGCAAAAGTTTCCTGTATTTTAAACATGCGCGCCGGTGATTGCTATCAGCTAGTCCTTCTTTTCCTTTTTCGTCTGCTAGCTGATATAGCTCTTAACGTGGCCGTTCGGGATTCACTTCCCCCTCTTGAAGAATTGGGTTTTGCGATAATGCGTTGGGTGGTCTGTTGTTTACGCTCAGGCAGTACATAATTTCGAACTAATATCTTCTCAGTTCCACTTTAAGCCTGTTAAAATGGATGTCTAGTTTTTTAAATGAGTGAAAGTGCTTAAGCAGCTCGTGGTCTGTCACCACTGTAAAATTGCATCCGTATAGATATGGTCTAAATTGCTCTTTTGCTAATACAATCGCCAATAATTCCTTGTCGTATGTCGGGTAGTGGAGTTTTCTCCCTGTAAGGCAGTGAGACGCGTACTCGTGTGGTTTATCTTTTCCGATTTCCCTGACTAAGGATTGCTCTCATCGCGTAATCAGATGCATCCGTCATAACGATAAAGGGTTTTTCTAAATCTGGGGCGATGAGTACAGGTCCACTGCATAGTGTATCCACGAGGGTTTTGAGTGTCTGCTCCTCTTGGTTGTCCCATTTAAATGCAGTGCCCGCTTTTAAGAGTCTTGATAGAGGTTGGGGAATTCGTGCATACTTTTTGATGAATCGCCTATAGTAGCCAACGAATCCTAAAAACTGTTTTACTTTTTTTGCGTTCGTTGGTCGAGGGTAATTTCTGGCTGCTTCGAGTTTTTTTGGGTCAGTCATTATCTGTCCGTTGCCTATAATATCGACGCCTCTTACGAAGAACAACGGAGCTCAGATTTTTCCATGTTAATTCAAACGGAAAAATCTGAGCTCCGTTGCTCTTCGTAAGAGGCGTCGATATGACCTAGCACTTTTGCTTCTTTTTTCAAGAATTGGCATTTCTTAGGTTCAATCGTAAGCTTTGCCGCTGCCAGCCGTTTTAATAGTTTTTTGAATCGTCTTCCATGTTCCTCAAGGTCAGGGACCATTATGTCGTCGAGATACACTTATATTTAATGGCCTTGTAATCCCGCGAGTACTAGTACGATAGCCCTTGGAAATGTGTTGAGCGATTCCTTGCACCCCATTGGCATCCTTTTATATTGGTAGTGCCCGTCTGGGTCTGAAAACACCATCTCATGTGCATTATCCTCGTGTAGTTTCACCTGAAAAAATCTCGCTTTGTGTGAGATAACACAAAAACAACACTCTGTTGTTGGCTTGTTGTATGATTATGTGCTTCACATAGGATCCTCGTGTTTAAACTTGTAATTTTGCCCCTGAATATTGGGTGCAAACCATATGTGAATTGTTTAACTGCCTTCACCTTCACACTTCCCTTTAGAACTTGCTTTTGAATAGGTGGTAGGCTTGGATTTGAGTCGTGGGTCACCGTCAAAAAACCGGATGTTGCTGGTCATATGGCTGAGCGTGGTCAAAATGTTTTTTCCGCGTTCTGTGGTCTGCGTAGGTGGTTATGGTTGCATGTAGCTTATGTATTTTCTGTATATGGGGCCATGGTTGGTGCTATATCACCCTGTAGTCTAGCCCTTTTAGCATCAGAATTGACCCAATTTGTGTAATTATTGGTTGGTGATAGTATCGTTATCACAAAACCCGGCTTCCTTCACTTTTTCAAGTTCCTTGGTCTTATCTTTTATTCTGTCACATATCTATTTGTAATGTAAGTCTGTCCCGAGGTTCCTTGACACTTAATATTCGTTACAGGATGCAACGGAAATCGGCGGTTCTAGTTTCCCTGGCATGCCCCGTTGTGTCGATAGAGTGTTTATTACATCTGTTTAAGCTCTGCGTATTTCTTCAGCTCTTCTCTCATTTTCCTCGCTGACTCGTTCGCTGGTGAGAAGACCCGCTTCTATGTTTGTAAGTCCTATGCTTACTTCTGTATCACGAGATATATCCCTAGGATTTCTACTTATCGATGACGCATCTAGGATAGTCTCTGTGACCGCTTTGTGTGGTGCATCCACTTCCTCTGCTTTCTTTAACTCTGCTCTGATCTTTGGAAATCAGCCCATTACTATCGCCTTAGTTCTTTCATCCAGGGCGTTAAGTCTCTCACATCCTGTTTATTGAACTGCTTAGCTCACTCGAAACTTATTAAAGAAAGTCTCGAGTAGAGAGCGTCAGCAGGATTATGATTTAATTAGTAATGTGGTATGAATGATTATCCAAAGGGAAGCAATGACGAAATAAGAAGTCGATTGCGTATCTTAAATCAACAAACAACTATAATTTTAATAAAAGAATATAAAAGAATTCAACTACATTTATCCAAAAGAAATACGATTTACATTGCTTTAGTTTTGTTAAGTTGCGCGGAAGAAACAACATCAATGTTTAAATACAACTAGAAAACGCTGATTTTCGATTTAAAAAGAAAGGAACTGTCTTGAATGTAAAACTAGGCTCACCAAGCCGAGGACGAGAAGAATTACATCCCAAGCAGCAAAAGTAGAGAGGCAGCACATAATTATTGAATAGCATGGTGTGCTTCAAAAACTGTCCCGACTCAGCAGCAGAAAACAGGCTCTCCCGCAGGTGTTACTCGCACACCGGTCTGTAGGCGAAGAGGGCAAGCGCGGGGCCTCAGTGCGTCGAGAAGCCCGAGCGCTCGAGGAGCCGGGGCGGGGATACCCTCGTGAGAGCATGTGTGTTTGGACAGTGGAACTTGGAAGTGGAAATAGAAACTGTAGTAAGCAAACCACTACATTCGTAACACCCACGAGAGCTCCCCACCGCCGCTCCACGGGCGGAGGAATGTAATAGCGCCGCTGCTTGGGCTCACCGTCGGCTTGGTGTTACAATCCTATTCTCCCGTGACCATAGCCGCCCGCCTTGACGCCGCTTGCGTCAAAAACGAGAGGAATCAACTCAAAAAAATTAAACTCGCTTGTAAGAAAGAAAAAAAATAAAAGAAATTATCTAAATTTTACGTAAACATAATAGTTGAAAAGTCCTTTGGTAGGCAAAAGTACTAAAGATAAGCTTCATTCAATTCAAAAATGTTCAATCCAGAATGATTAAGGGAAGAGTTACGAATAACATCTAATTAGTAGAAAAAACTAACGGTCAGAATCATGAAAAAAAACAAAGTAAACTATAGAACTTTTAATATGTCAACTGTTAGTGTCACCTTCACTGCACTTAGTCACTAGCTTGGTTCTTGAAGTGATCTTGATAACAACGTTGAAGCTCTGATTCAGTGGGTAGTTTCACCAATTTGACCACTGGTCGCTTAAAGGTGGATGTGGCCGTCTGTACAGTTACTGCACGTACCAAATTGTCATCCCCTTTGTGAGTTATCGTCACCCGACCCAATGGCCAATGGCTTGGCGGAATATTGTCCTCCTTTAAGAGAACGATGTCTCCGACCTGTAGATTTGGCTGGGGCTTCAGCCACTTGTTTCGAAGCTGCATGTGATGCAGCACCTCCTTTTTCCACCTGGCCCAAAAGGAGTCTCTGAGGTTAGTCAGTAGTCTCCAACGGCTGACTCTGTTTGACGAAGTTGGCTTCTCACAGTAGGGCTCAGGGTAGGCCAGTAATGAAGAACCCACTAAAAAATGCGCTGGAGTCAGAGCGACAGCTGAAGCTTCGTCGGAGCTGAGGGGACAAAGAGGGCGTGAGTTCAAGCAGGCCTCTATCTTGGCACATAAAGTTGCCAATTCTTCAAAGGTGAAGGTTGATGTTCCGACCACCCTTTTGAAGTGGTGCTTGAAGGACTTGACTGCTGACTCCCATGTGCCGCCAAAGTGCGGCGCTCGAGGAGGTATGAATGTCCACTTTATCCCTCTCATGGCTAGCTGGCTGTTGACGCCCTCGACAAATGCAGATGACTCGTTGAACAATTTGTTGAGCTCCGAGGCAGCTCCCTTGAATGTTGAGGCGTTATCTGAAATTAAAGTAGAGCAAGTACCTCTGCGTGCACAAAAACGGCTAAACGCTGCCAAGAAAGCGTCAACGGTCAAATCTGATACCACCTCAATATGTATGGCCTTAACCACCATACATATAAAGATTACCACGTAACCTTTAGTACTTTTAGCCCCTCTGCCTTTAGAGAACAGGATTGACAGGGGCCCCGCGTAGTCAAGCCCTGTAAGTGTGAAAGGCCGAGTTGGGGTTAGACGATACGCTGGAAGTTGTCCCATTAGTTGACTTGCGTTCTTGGCTTGGTGTCGTGCGCAAGAGACACACTGGTGAAAAACTGCCGTGATGACTCTCGTACCCCGAATTATCCAGAAAGTCGAGTTGAGAACCGAGAGCATCAACTGAGGGCCTCCATGAATGGTTAAACTATGAGCTTCCTGAACGAGTCTTTTGGTCAGCAAACAGCCTCCTGGGAGTATGATCGGGTGCTTTTCTCCGTAGGTTAGAGTAGAGTGATCAAGCCGACCTCCAACTCGGATCAAGCCTTGCTCACAGATAAACGGGTGTGAGCGTCTTAAACTGCTCCGTTTAGTCAGATCTTTGTCCTCGAGTAAGCGACGTCTATCATCGGCAAAGTGACAAATTTGAGCCGCTCTGAAGCAAAATATTCTTGCAGCGTTGATCTCATCCACCGTTGGTGGTCCGTGATTTCTCTGGCCACGAGAAAGTTTGGCATTGATTTGCCAACGTTTGATGTAGGCAAGAATTCGTAGAATTTTTAACAAACTAGTGGTTTGCTTAAGTGAGGGTAAGCAAAGAGATTCGAGTGGTCTACTAGGTTCGTGAGTGTCCACCAGTTCCTTGGCGAGGAGGGAATGAACTTCTTGCTCGTCCATTCGAGAGCGTGGCCACTCTAACTTGGGTGATGTGAGCCACGCAGGACCATTCCACCAAAGATCAGAGTTTGAGATTTCTGATGTTGTGAATCCCCGAGTTGCGCAGTCCGCTGGGTTCTGGGCCGATCTTACATGCCTCCAAGGGGCGTCTGGAAACGAGGAGATGATCTCGCTTGCCCTATTTGCGATGAAAGTCGGCCACTTGGAAGGCTGACCCTTAAGCCACTCCAAGACGATTTGAGAGTCGGTCCAAAAATTAACAGTCGTTGGTGGTCGACGTAGACTTGCCAGAAGCTGTGCAGCAAGCCTGGTGAGAAGTAAGCCTCCACACAACTCCAATCTTGGCAGCGAAACTACTCTTAGTGGGGCCACCTTCGACTTTGCTATGAGCAGGGTCGCCTTATTCCCAGGTAGCACGAAGTAGAGGCAAGCTGCATAAGCTTGTTTGGATGCGTCGGCGAACCCGTGAAGATGCCACTCGCTAGAGGTAGTTGAGCCGGTCCACCGTGGTATAGCAATTTCAGCCACTTGAGCTAGATCGCCGCGAAAATGCAGCCAGCGCTGAAGCAATGGATCGGGTAGTGATTCATCCCAGTCCAATTTGTGAAGCCAAAGTTCCTGTAACAGTATTTTCGCGACGACAAGCACTGGGGCTAACAAACCTAGAGGGTCAAACAACCTTGCGATTTCAGAAAGCATTGTACGTTTTGTAGATTCAGTTGCATGTTTGGGCGTTGACACCCGAAAATTGAAATGATCTGTTTTTGTATTCCAAAACAACCCAAGAGTAGATATCACCTCGTTCAATTTCACCTCCACGTTCAATGTGTTGCTTGACAGGAGTCCATCGAGTACGTAGGGCTGATTGGACGCCCACTTGCTTAGTTTCATACCCGCAGACGCAAGTAGGGAGATGAGCTGATCCCTTATATGACGAGCTCCTTCCAGATCATCCAAGCCAGCAAAGATATCATCGACGTAGAGCTGATACTGAAGAATGGCTGCGGCTTCTGGGTGTGTCTTTTCTCCCTCTAGTGCAAGCTGCCTCATAACTCGCAGAGCTAGAAAAGGAGCAGATGCCGTCCCGTACGTCACTGTCGTAGTCCTGAACTCCTGAACTGGCTGTGAATCTTCAGCTCGCCAGAGGATGGACTGCCACTTGGTGTCGTCTTGATGGACCTTGATCTGTCGAAACATTTGGACTACGTCCGTAGTAAAAGCATATCTGAAAAAACGCCATTGAGTTAAGACAGCCGAAATTTCAGTTTGTAACTTAGGACCTGGCAATAGGACATCATTCAACGAGAGCCCAGTTGAATCCTTCTGGGATGCGTTAAATACAACGCGAATTTTTTTTGAATCGTCTCGCTTGACGACGACATGGTGAGGCATGAAATAATCCTCATGAGATCTGGCATTTGGTAATACCAATTCCATGTGATTAGAAACCGAATAGTCGAGCATGAAGGCCTTGTAGGCGTCCGAAAGGCTCTCATTGTGCGCTAACCGTTTCTCTAGACGCAGAAGACAAGCGTGAGCGATTTCTCGAGAGCCGGTGAATCTGGGTATTTGCAAGAAGGGAAGACGCACTACAAACCTATCCTGCTCATCACGATAGTGAGTATCAACGAAATGTTGCTCACAGAATTCTTCTTCTGGAGATAGAATCTTTTGGCACCGAATCTCTTCTATCTCCCAGAATTTTGTAAGAAGACTTGAGATCGACGGTTCCGTGTAGGTATGGAAAACCTGAATTGAACTATTTGTTTCAGACAATACTTTCGAATGGGCCTGACCCGTGAGCAGCCACCCAAACACTGATTGTTGTGCAACAGGTGTCCCAATTGGTCCTACCTTTAGACCATCCTTAATGATTGATGCGTAAATGTCCGCTCCTAACACACAATCAACCCTGCCTGGTTTAGAAAACTGAGGGTCAGCCAAAGAAAGTCCTCGAATGTGAGACCAGAGCTGAACCACAAGTCTTCTCGAAGGAATGAGTTTCGTCAACTCATCCAAGACTAAAAGCGCGACGTTTAAGCTGAACTGTGAATCGACTTTGGATTTCACAGACAGGTGCACTTCAGCTTGTGACTTCGACGTGACAGCGCCACCAAGCCCAACAACTGAAATAGCCACCTTAGTAGGTTTTAACGAGAGTTGCTCAACAACTCGTTTGGAAACGAACGATCGCTGTGAGCCAGGATCGATCAAAGCACGAACGGAAACTGAGTTCCCCTTGGAGTTGACTAGCATCACTTGAGCAGTAGCTAGTAAAACCATACTCTCCACAGAAGTTGAGTTAGCTACGATGGATGAGATCGTGGCAGAACACGACGTCGTAGCTTGCTGTGTCGAGTCATTGTGTTCTGAAGAAGAAGTGCAACCAGTCACAGGTTTTGAAGAGCAACCTGGTTTTGTGACGTTAGTACCTGGGTTATCTGGATGAAGCCTAGTATGATGTTTTCCTTGACATATAAAACACCGTTTGGCCGAAGAACATTTATCGGCAAAATGGGAAGCCTGAAGACAGTTCAGACAGAGCTTCTCCTTCTTGCAAAACTGAACCCTTTGTTGGATTGACATGTCTTTAAACTTTTTGCAACCGAAGAGCCAGTGCGTACCAGAGCACAACACGCAAAACGGGTTTGACTTGTTAGGAGTAGAATCAACAGTTTGAGCTGTATGGACAGCCGCTTGTTTTTTACTGACTGACTGAAAACCTGACCGAGCATCGGATTTTTCTGCCGTTGTACGCGACTGCTCCAAACTTTGAATTCTTCGTTCGAGAAACTTAGTTAGATCCTTATATGAAGAGAATCCCTGTTTTCCCTCTTGTGAAATCTCCCAGTTTTCTCGTGAGATAGGATCTAACTTCCGAATGATACAATGAGCAATAAAAGAATCAGCCTGAGCGACCTCACACTCTAAATCTAATAAAGCTCGTACTGTTTCCTCGACCTGATCTAAGAGATCGTTCAGGTCTTGTGCGTTCCGTGCACGAACGTTAGGAAGTTGGATAAGTTTTTCCATATTGTTATAATGCCTGAGTCTTATATTGTCGTACCGACGAGTAAGCTTTTCCCAAGCAATGGTATAATTAGCATCAGTGATTTCTAAACCCTTCAACCTGTGCGCGGCTTTTCCCTGTACTGAAGCTAACAGGTGTGATAGTTTCGCGACATTTGAGAGGTTCGTTTTGTTATGAACCAGCGAAGTGAAGCGTTGTTTAAAAGATTCCCACTCTTCGTGATTACCGGAGAAAGTAGGTAACGAGAGTGCAGGAAGAGAAATCTGATCAACTACCGCAGGATTAGGCGTAGGGTCAATAGTTGGCCGTGGGACCGGCAAAAGATCTTTGATTCGCTTACGAATGACAGATTTGGCATGGGTGTAACTATCTTCCGCTTTTGAGTAACAATTTGATTTGAAATAAACGTGTTCTGCTAAGTTAACCTCGTCGAGATCGTCATGAGATTCGAAAAACTGAGACCAGTATTTTTCCAGCATATCTAAACGGGTCTCAAAATGTTCTAAGGTTTGTCTCTCAACACCTACTTTAGAGGTGGAGTTTTCTAGAAAGTTAACTATGTTGTTGAACAGCTTAACCTGCCTTTTCATTAACTTGTCCATGACGAACAACAAAAACCAACAAAGGTTAACTTAGACAACTGAACAATATGTATTTAGGATAACAACGAAGATAAGCACTGTTTAACAAGACAACAAGCAAAAACGTAATAACAAGCCTGAAGGTGTATAAGATTTCGAAAAAATAAGGAAAAAGCACTACTGGAATGTGAGAGCAAGAGAGAGAGAGAACGTGTGTATACTTACAGTACCTTTCTGCAGAGAGCTTCTCCCCCCGCTCGCTCGACCTCGCTCGATTGTCGAGGTATAGGCGCTTACCGCTGCGAAGTCGGCGATGGGGTGATGAAAGAGAAGGTGCAGATGTGACGTAATAGAAAAGGACAGCACGATGAAATGGCTGCCTAGTGTAGACGAGATTTTCCTCTCTCCTCTCCTCCCCGTGCCACCGAACCGATTGCCGAAGAAAAGATGGCCGACGTGTTGAACCACGTCGTCGAAAATGGATGCGGGGCCACTAGATTCCAGGAGACCATGTATCTGCAGCTCTGCTACCAATGTTTATTGAACTGCTAAGCTCACTCGAAACTTATTAAAGAAAGTCTCGAGTAGAGAGCGTCAGCAGGATTATGATTTAATTAGTAATGTAGTATGAATGATTATCCAAAGGGAAGCAATGACGAAATAAGAAGTCGATTGCGTATCTTAAATCAACAAACAACTATAATTTTAATAAAAGAATATAAAAGAATTCAACTACATTTATCCAAAAGAAATACGATTTACATTGCTTTAGTTTTGTTAAGTTGCGCGGAAGAAACAACATCAATGTTTAAATACAACTAGAAAACGCTGATTTTCGATTTAAAAAGAAAGGAACTGTCTTGAATGTAAAACTAGGCTCACCAAGCCGAGGACGAGAAGAATTACATCCCAAGCAGCAAAAGTAGAGAGGCAGCACATAATTATTGAATAGCATGGTGTGCTTCAAAAACTGTCCCGACTCAGCAGCAGAAAACAGGCTCTCCCGCAGGTGTTACTCGCACACCGGTCTGTAGGCGAAGAGGGCAAGCGCGGGGCCTCAGTGCGTCGAGAAGCCCGAGCGCTCGAGGAGCCGGGGCGGGGATACCCTCGTGAGAGCATGTGTGTTTGGACAGTGGAACTTGGAAGTGGAAATAGAAACTGTAGTAAGCAAACCACTACATTCGTAACACCCACGAGAGCTCCCCACCGCCGCTCCGGGCTCCCCACCGCCTCAATGTCGCGTAAATGAATCATTTTTTTATTCTACTTTTTTTTTAATTTATATAGGTGTCGTGAAACGTATCTTCCTGTTTGACTATGACAAAGCTTATATATTCTTCTAGTTACAGGGCAGCGTTAAATTACCTATGTAACGGCTTAATAATAATCGGTTGAAAAGAATAGTAATAAGCGAGACAAGAAAACAAATGAGCGGCGTTCGTATTTCACTTGGTTCATTCAATTGTGCGCTGTATTCTTGTTAGGTCGTAAATGGTGAGAAATATACTTTTGGGAATATCTGTTGTCTGTTATGTTAATAAAAATGATAATTATAAAAATAGTGATGTATTTCTCAGCCAATATGGGTGCGAGTTATTATTTCCATATGTTTCCTGTGTCTGTACAAAGTCAACTAATAAAATCCTTCTGTCCTACGTTTGTTAACCTGAGTTTTATATATTTTTGTCCCACTGTTAGGGAAAATGAGAAAGATAAAAAAATTGAAACAACTTACTTAACAAGTTAATAGTACCCCTGAGTTATGTATGCTGGGAACTTAAGTCTAGAAAGAGTTTACTTAAGAAACTCACCGGTCCTTTTCAGGATCATCAGATGTCGAATTACATCTGCAACAAATATATTACAACCTAATAAAGTTGAAAAAAATAGCCTTTAGGGCTCACAAAAATCTCAACTATGCCAAAAGTCGCAAGAAATCGAGTTGAAAGGAAAATTTTAAGTACATCTAATGAATATAATTTTAGGCGTCAGGAAAATGACGCTGAACATTTGTCGAGATTAAAGCAGCATCAAAATCGATTAATTAAGAATGTAATAAGTGAGAGATAAACTATTCACTACAACCCTTGTAGTAATCTCTTGAATCTACCAGATTTTCAAATAGTTAGAATACGTATTTGTATTTTTGTGTCGATATAAATGTAGAGATTAAGCTCCAGAACTTTGTTGCTGTGGTAAAAGAGTTGTAAGATAAGAGAAAAATTTTTTTTTAATTTCATATTATTTGTGAGTTTTAAATCTGTACAGCTTTAAAAAATAGACCTGTTCATAGATTATACGGTAGAAAATGCAAATCAACTGCCTTTTAGGGCCAATGATTATTTTACGGCATAAGGAATGCACGGTACTTTTCAGCATAGTTATATTTTTTTCACTTTCTACAGCTTTTTACTTGATCAAATAAACTGTATTGATTCCGAAAAAATAGATTTTTTACAAGAAGATTTTTGTTCTGAGAAGTGTCAGAAATAGATGTAAAAGTTCTCACTCAAAACTTTTTACATTAAATGTCAACATGGTGTTTCATTTAGTGAGTCTCTGGCGAAGCCGAGACGGGTCCGCTTGTTATTAAATAAATGATGAACTAATAACACATTTGCCTATCACAACGTGTCCCGAGGTGCTTACTGGTAACTTTGTACATAATTAAAATAAAAGCAATTAACATTAGTTCCCATTACCAGGTGACCCGAGATGCGTACTGCCCGCTTTATTAATTAATATAACATTAGTAAATATAATAAGTGCCTATCACTATGTGGCACGGGCGTGGAAAGCTTACTAGCCATTTTATACGTTAGCAAAATATTAACAAACAATAGAAGTCAGAAAGTTAGTCATAGTTTACTGTAGTTATTTATAATGTACATAATTTTATAATAATTAATAGTTACAATAATAAAATTCTATATTATTCAGAATAAAATTAAATGAATCTTCATAAGAAAGTATTAAAAATAAATTTGAAAGAAATAACACGTTATCAATAATATGTTTAGACGTTTCCGTATCAATTGTATTTATTGCATACTATCGTACAAATCATTCTACTTGTAGGCCCTGAGAGACTATGAAAAAGTTTTGACATTAGATGCAACAAACACAATTGCCATTTCCTCTATTCAGAAATTAAAGAATACGAAAAAAGTCCGGTACGCACTATTTTCCTTAATATATATTATCAAAGGGATGGTAAAAAAATTATTAATTAATATTTTTTACAGATTGACAATTGAAGAAGTACGACAAGAAGGGTAGAAAATGTATGATCAAGATCTGTTACAAAAAATAATAGAAGTATAATAGTAAATTTTTCTATAACCATGTAACTCGTACTATTTTATCTAGTAGAGTTCATTATTTCCTTATTATTAGATATAAATCATCTGGATTTACGAAAATCGTTCAAATCGCTGACGCTATCCACTGTAGAAGTTCTTGTATCAAGATCATTATAAAATAATTATTAGATAATAAAATTTTTTGTAGTAATTTTTAATGAGATAAAAAAGATGAGTGTCAAAGTATTCGATATTGTAGTCTGTGGAGTTGCCATTAGCTTATTTTAGTAAATGAGTATTGTCATAGAATAAAAATAAACGAATTGTTATATAAAATGTCAGGCTAATGACAGCACATAGATGCCATAGAGGTAGCACTTTTCGATTAACTTTTCTATCTATGAGTATAATAGCATGGACTACTTCTGCATGCACTGAGATATGTAAGGAAATCCACAAAAATCATCCTGTTTTTGTCTCCCATTTCAATAAACAGATTTTTTTTAGGCACTTTACTCGTAATGTCATGTACTACAAAAAAAATATTTTGAACACAGGTTTCACTGAGGGTGACACTTTTTTCCGTGGTTTACATCTTAAAATAATATCTATACACAACATCTATATAGTTATAATTTTAACATGTAAATCCAAAATTCCCGTGTTCAAATTGTATCCACACAGATGATATGTGTGGCTATAATTTTAAATGTAAATTAAGGAAAAATGGTGTCACCCTCAGTAAGATGATAAGTCAGTAAGGTAAAATAAGCCCATTTTCAAAGGTGTACTTCAAAAAAAATTTTTTTACTACGTTTTTGTCTAATACCTCATTTTATAAAATATAGTCAAAGTGCGAGGGAAAGAAAGTTGTGTATGAAAATAGTAAAAATCATTTTAAAGAATAGAATTTGTTTTATTTTGGTAGCTAAATATTGACGATTAAAATTTTTTGAAATTGTTCAATAAACGACTTCACTAAACTTTCACGCGCAACATTCCCTATACCGAAAACTTATAGGCAATACTAATATTTCTAATCAAGTGCTTTGTTGTTATACTTTCAATTATGATAAATTATTTTGTATAATGCATAGTATTTGTGGGTATTGTCAGTTACTACAATTTTATTAAAGCTGGTAAGCGGTTTACCAGCATAACTTTACATACTTGTAAAACGTCTACGTTTACTTATTTGTCTTTTCCTGCTTCAGCTAATTTTTAATCTTTTTTTACTTTTTTAAAAATACATAAAGCAAAGTCGCTAAAACCGTTGTAATCACTCACCGCGAAAACTGTTTAACCGTTCTGGCTAAAATTTTGCATACTGGTTATTGACACTTTCTAGATGGTTTCAGTATAGTTTTTATCTTGAAAAAATTAATAAAAATATCAATAAATAAGCTCACAGTTTTGCAAAAACACGCTAGCTTTTCACTTTAGTTCAGTATGGTTATGATAGGCCGAACCGTCTCAGAAATTTTTATAGATGTCTACTGACAGGACATCGAGAATACAGTTGTTAGTCATGCAACTGGGCATCCTGGCTACCGACGACACTCTTCTCCAATGGGCAAGCGACCTACGTCTAATTACACCCGAACCACCAGGATTGGAATACATTACATTACTCTCACGACTCTGTAAGCATTTAATCAGGAATCACCGATCCTCTCCAAGGTCTGCGCTGGGAGAACCTAACAGCTATGAAGGAAAAATAAACTTGAGCCAACGGGATAATCTCAAACGAGCTAGCATCACGAATCAATCTCTCTACCTTAGATCACCAAAACAACTGAGTCTGCAAAAAAAAGGTGCCTTAGACACCAACGTCTTTGGCATAATACCAGGAGATGTTGGGAAAGAGCTCTCAAACTAGCTCCAAAGCTTCTGATTTTGTAGGTTTGCTCTCAATCAGTCTGGTGCTACAACAGCAGGCCGAATAAAAATTACCCTGAGATATCCAGGCAGTCACGTTTGCTGGAAACTTAAGTTAAGAAAGAGTTTACTTAAGATACTCACCGGTCCTTTTCGGGTCGTCGGACGTCAAACTACCTTGGCAACAAATATATTACAACCTAATAAAGTTAAAAAAAACAGCCTTTAGGGTTCATAAAAGTCTTAACCATGCCCAAGGTCGCAAGAGGTCAAATTGAAAGGAGAACTTCTAATGCATCTAATGAATCAAATTTTAGGCGTCAAGAAACTGACGCAGAATATTTATTGAGATTGAAACATCACCGTCAAAATCGATAAATAAAGAATCCATTGCGTGAGAGATCAGTTTTTTATTATACCCTGACAGTCTTATCTTAAATTTTCCAGATTTTTAAATACGTAAAATATGTATTTGTATTTTTGTGGCGATAAGAAATGTAGAGATTAAGCTCCAGGACTTCATTGCTCTGATAATAAAGTTGTGAGATAAGAGAAACAATTTTTTTTTAATTTTGTTTTTTTGAGAGTTTTAAATCTTTACAGCTCTAAAAAATAGCCCTTTTCATTGATTATATGGAAGATCTGCAAATCAACGGCCGGTAAAGGCCAACAATTATTTTATAGCAAGGTACTTTTCAGCACAGTTATATTTTTTTTACTTTTGACCAAACAAACTGTATGGATTCCGAACAAATATGTTTTTAATAGGAAGATTTTTGTTCTGAGAAGTGTATAAAATTTTTAACTGAAAACGTTTCACATTACGTGTCAACACACTATGGTGTTCCATTTAGTGAGTCTCGGGCGAAGCATGAGAGCCGGGGGGGGGCTACTAGTTTCTTTATATTTCAAAGTGATCTAAGAATTTGTTTTGAAAGCATGAACGTATTTTACGTGATTACAGTTTTTGGTTTTTCTGTATTCTACAAAATTATTAAACCAAATAATTATATTACATTAAAATGACAATTTTCAGACCTCTATTAGTGATATATAGTAATTATTTAATGTTGTACAAGTAAATCTAAAAAAAAATATTCAAGAATTTTACAATATTATTGAAAACAACAGACTCTTATTACTTTTAGCATAGAACCTGCTGTGTCCCAGACACATTTTTCGATGTGCCTTGTAGTTATGTCATTTACTATTCTAAACATTTTTTCAGATTAACAGTAATACATACTATTGTTAACTGACGCTTCTAACAAAAAACAACAAAACTTAGGTTCTTACATATAACAACAAAACTCGAAGTGTCTTACAAGAAGTAGTGGAGCTCGTGATGTATTTATACTGATGGAATCTTACGAAAACTAACAACACGCAGATTACTAAAGCAATAATTACTCACAAAAGCACCTTTAACCAGGTAAGAGTTCGTACCCACATGCCGTAGACAACTTTTTCGTTTTTTTGACCCCCCTCTCCCGTGGAAACTTTGTGTGAAATAGAATTGAACCCCTTCTCCAAATTTACGCTGACTCACTTTTTTTTCTACATTAAAAAAAAAATTTTTAAATATATCTTTTGATTAACTACTGTTAAATATTAAAATAATATAAGTTTTTAATACGTTACAATGATAATTTTTTAAAACGAAGCGTTACAGCAAACGAAGCAACGTTAGTCATATATAAGCATAATAATTGTACACATAAGCATACTTATCAATGTTGTCGAAGAAAGACTTAATCAACAAATATCATTGTGGGATTTCAAAAGAAGTGACGTTAAATAAAATAAAAAATTTTTGTACATCAAGTATTAGGTAAATATAACTTAAATGCTAATATTTTAGAATAAAAAAAGGCTGTTTTGTCCCACATAAACTTAGTGCCTGGCTTTCTCACACCTAGTGTAAACATTCGTATGATTCAACCAAACTCCTCCTAAAGCTGTCCACGGTGTTTGGGTTCGAATTTTTTATTGAAGATTTAAAAGCCGATAAACGAAACAATGCTCTATTACATTGAAATAAAATCTTCAAATTGAAAAAAAACTATTGTAAAGATTATGTAAAAATTTACAATAAGTAAATGTTATTATTTGGGACAAAGCTTGAATAATCCCTAAAAAAGCTTTGGAAATAGTGGATAAAACTTTAATAGACTTATGTGATAATATTCCATTGGGTGAAAAATTATTTATATTAAGAGGATATTTTAGACAAATACTCCCACTGATAAAGCATGGGTGTAAAAGTTCTACAATTAGTAAAACTATAAAGTATTTATTTCTACGGAAACACTTTAAAATTATGAAATTGAAAATTAATATGCGGTGTACAGATTTAAAATTTTCATTATTGTTAATGGACATTAAAAATGGAACAATAAAGTCTTTTGAAATTCCACAGGGATGGAAAACTGATAATGTTTGTTAACAAATTTATGGAGATGGTATAAATAGCTGCCTAAACAAAGTAATTCTACTAACTTATAACGAACTTTTGTACATTTTAAATAATAAAATTTTGAACTATATTAAAGGAAAAGAACAGACTTATTACAGCATAGAATATGCAAAATATAAAGATAGTGATGACACTGATGAAAATATAAACATAAATTTTCTATAGAAACTCTAAAAAATATACATGAAGGATTACCGCTACATGTTATAAATTTAAAAGTAGACGGTATTATTATGTCAATAAGAAACTTGAGTACACTCGATGGGTTGTGCAATGGCACTAGACAACGTATAACAAAATAATTTCAATATAATTAAGAATCAGAAATGATAACTGGTGAGAAATCTGGTAAAAAAGTTTATATTCCAAAAATCACGTTAAGGTGGCTTAGGCGATTTTTATCGGCTTAATCAAAACCTCTGACATCCTGGAATTATGTAAATAAAGTGTGCCAAATTCATTTGCGATAAAAAAAATACTGGGGTCAACGACCTAATTTTTTCGACAATTGCTACTGAAAATTCACCAATTTCATAGGCAGTCTTATGGGAATTGCCACTAAAATGGCTATAATTCTCGAAGTACTTGATTAACCTCAAAAATTTAAAATAGTTCTCGTGTATTTTTTTACAGTTATAATTTCACGGTACTTTTGTGGCAATTACTTGATCTTATACTTTAGTTTTATCGAAATAACTATATTTATTGAAAAATTTACCGTCGAAAAGTGTTGATGTTTTAGGGGCTCTTATGGCACCCTACTCTAGGTACGGTACTAACCGCCCAAGCCACCTTAAATACCAGTAATAATTCATCATCGATTTCATAATCATAAAAATTTCATACTTCATTTTTTGTGCCAAATACCGTATCGCTGCTGTGTAATAATAACATTAAATATTGATTACTTAATATTACAATTCATTTGACTATACAGATATGTACATTTTTCTTCTACAAAAAAGCCTTTATAATAAAATTTCCATCTCTAAATACTTTAATTCCAAATATAAGTTGTATTTACTATATAATAAATTATTGTGATGCAAAACTATATGTTGTATGTATATTTTAAGTGTATTGGAATATTGGAAACATTATTAAGAAAAGTAAACAAATTGAGTAACAATTGATTATTTATCCAACAAGTCTATTATTTTGTAGATATTAAATGTAAATCATATGAATTTATTGAATTTTCAAGTTTTAAATATGTCTTACGGGGTTACCGCGTGAAGCGCGCAGGGAAGTGAAGATTCACTTATATATATTAGTGGGGCTAACGCCCCCCTGCGCGCTCTGTGTGCCAATCCCCCACTAACAGTTTGTGTCATAAATATAATATTTTCGGAATATGTTTTTATTTTTTATTTTACGAAGCCTTAACAAGTTATATAAATTATTATTTCTTAATAATACTAAATAAATAAGAATAAATTAATTTTGATGTAAAATACCTATTGGCGCACTTGAGGGTTCAACCGACGTGATAAAGCGACCCGTTCGATGGCACGATCTCCGGTTTAACTCGGCTCGGCTCGGCTCGGCTCTCTTTCTCCGCGCGCTCACTGTCGTCCTTTTCTCGTTTGTAAAGTGTACTACTCGTATATAAAGCTATGGATGTATTCGGAAATGATGTTTTGGTCAGCTCTTAGGTTGGTATCTACCCCTAAGAATAGAGGGGAAAAGCGCTATACTAGCCCATTAGCGGCAGTGACAGCATAAATAAGTGTAACGGGGCATCTATCCTTGTTGCCAAAGCCACGCTATTGGCTACTTCTTCGTCCATTGAGAGCCCTCCCTTCTTTGGCTTCCCTTAAGTATATATTTATATATACGTATCGTGAGTACAATATGTATCAGCGTAAACACCTAATGATGCTCTGAGTCTGACAGCTCCTTGTTGAAATTTGTTTTGTTGTAGTATTGTTTATTCATATTATGCCGACGTGTGAAAAGAAACCTGTTAAATATGACTAAAACATGTATTGTGTGCAAATGTGAAGCAACTCCTGAGTGTGATCTCAGCTTCCATACGTAAGTAATGATTATGAATAACCTCAAATTACATTGCTGAACCACTGTAAGTACGATGTTGCTAATATTGTTTGCGTTTATTGTAGTTTTCCAAAAGATAATTCAACAAGGAAAGAATGGATGGCATCTTTAAATTTGGAGTCTCATCAATACAGTTTAAAAACTGCAGTTGTCTGTAGTAAACATTTTGAAACAAAATGTTTTACTAATGGGTTCGAAAACCGTAAGCGTCGAAAATTACTTGGTGGGTCAGTTCCAGTGCCGTTTAATATTCAATGCAAGAATGTCATCAAATGTAGTGATATGAACTCGGTAGATGTAACGACACCAACTCTTGAGAAGCAAAAAAAAAGTCCAGATGTTGCTATGTCTTCATTCGTCTCCTCTACAGACTGCTTGACTAATAATGATAATGTCATCCAGAGAAATTGCAGTATTGATAATGCAGTCAACGGTTCTGTAGAGTCTATTGTTAGCACACGTGTACATGTTCCTGAAAAACCTAATGTACAAAGGTATGTACAATATTCTTTGTTATTATGCGACAAAAGCAGTAGTGTGTGCAATTACTTGAACTGAAAAAACAAACATCAATTCCAGGAGAAGCATCAAAAAACATAGTCCTAATAGAGTAATGTTCCGACATGGTAAAATTGTGAAATTTTTAAGCCGAGAGAATTTTGCATCAGATAACAGTTGGACCAAGTTTTTACAATATAAGGCTTATTGCGGATCAAAACTGAGTTCTATGTACAGCCGCAATCGTAGGAAAGTCAAAAAAATGCAGTCCCTTTCTAATGTTATAACAAATTTACAGATGAAAGAAGAGTTTAGCGCTGCAAGTTATTTGAAGGTTCATGTTTAAATTTTTTTTTTTTTAATTTTTCAGCCAAGCATCTTTCTTGTAGAATGTTATTTTTGCTCACTGTCATTTTTTTTGAGTGATGTGGTAGTCTAACAAATGTAAGGAACGTGTTTAAGTGAATCATCTTAACGAGTTCCAGTCAAGATGTGAATAGGACTCTTCTACACTATCGTAATTTTATACGCTTATAAATTATAAAACAATTTTGATCTTTTTCAAATTCATATGAGATATGGAATTTTTACATTCCGTTATTTATGTATCAAACTCAAAATCAATTTTTACACTGAATAAAACGATTTTTTATAAAAGTTTTTACTTTTTTCTTCAGCCTTCTTTGATTTTTACTATAATGAGACGTTCTTCTTTCAACAGAAATTGCCAGCACACGTTCAAGATCTAATTCAACGAATGAAGAAGAAACATAAAACAGCTGCCTTCCCATCTAATCTTAAAAATTTCGCCAGAAGTCTTCACTTTCACTCACCATCTGCATACGAAATGGTACGAAGAAGTTATCTACAGTGCTTGCCATCAGTAAAATATTTGAACAATTGGTTAAATTCCTATGATTATTGACCTAGAGTTTCTGAGCAGATGATAGATAAAGTTTCAAAACTAGTGGAGGAAGAGCGAGTAAAAGGTTGCAATTTGATTTTTAATTTAACGTTTGATGAGATGAGCATCAAGCAGCACAAAGAATGGGATGCATCTAGTCATACGTGGAAGGGATTAGTTGATTTGGGGGGTCAATTAAATGAAATTGAAAGTAATGGTGAACCCCAAATAGCTACAAAGGCCCTCGTTTTCATGCTTGTTTGTATCAATGGTGCTTTTAAAGCACTTGTAGCTCATTATCTCATACATTCGCTCAACGGTTTGGAAAAATCAATTTTGATCAAAGATTTGTTAATAAAACCGGAGAGCCATAATATAACTGTTTCTAGTCTGACATTTGATGGAGATGAGGCACATAGAACAGCGTGTGAACGTTTAGGTGCCAATTTGAGTTACGCTGATAAAGAAAAGTTTACACCATATTTTCTTCATCCACAGACAGGGTCACCCGTGTATATTTTTTATGATCCCTGTCACTGCATGAAGCTCTGTCGAAATTATTTTGCTCTCACAGGTCCTTTGATTTATAAGGGAGACCGGGGTAATCGTGGCCACCTGGGTAAACAGGCCACTGGATATATTCAACCATTTAATTGAGATAAAAATGTAATATATTTTTTTTTTTATTGAAATATATCTCTACTTACATGCCGTCAATAAAATAAAACCATAGAATTACTTTTTGTTAAATTTTTAAATAATTAAATTTGATAGTTAAAAAATTTGGAGGAACAGCTACATTATTAAACTTGCCTGAAGCGGAAAATACATCAAATCGATTCAAAATTGATACGAATTGAAAGTTTGAACCTCAATCTACAATCTGCTTTTTTTTATTTTACCAAATATTATTTAGAAATATAATTATAAGCAATTTAAAATAGTCCTATTTTGGGGTGTGGTGGCCATCTCTCCGGGGTACAGTGGCCATCGAGTTTGTTGTTTACGTCAATACTGAGTCAGTCTGCTAATCTGCGGATCCTAACCTAAACTTTTTAATCGTACTTATAGCCAAAACAAAACAAACAGTGTCAGGTGAAAGTTATGTAGTACTTAAGTAATTAGTCATATTTTAAGTCAATTCGGTATTAAAGGTGCAATAAAAATAAGTCATGGTGCGTAAGTATAAGAGAAAAACTGTGGATAAAGGCTGGAATGAATTCCAATTGCAGTTACGATATACCGAAAAATATATATTTCTCTTTATTCTATGTGTATACTGACAGAAAAATAATTATGTCGATATACATATTTATTTATCAATCTGTTATGTGAGTAATTATTAATTTACATAAATTTTCAATTTTTAGACGTAAGTTTAGTAGCAACATTTAAAATAACAACCTTTTAAATCGATGGCCACTGTACCCCGGGGTATGGCCACCTCTACCCCGGCCCTGGGTAAAATGGCCAGTTTGAGACGCATTCACTTTTTCATATTTAAACTACATCTATTATAAATAAATAACTCAACAAATTGGATACTATTTCTACACATCCGGCCCCTTTTATTTGCGTTTTTTAAATTATTCTACAATCAAGTAGTCGTTCATAACAACGTGATAAAGTTAGGGTGGCCAGACTACCCCGGTCTCCCTTAATAGTGGGGATAACATTACTTGGAGTTTTATTGAAAAGTTGAACGCAAAGCAGCAAGAAGAAAAATTGCATTGTGCAACAGCAATTAAAAACAGACACATACATTTTCATAATGAAAAGATGAGAGTTTTTTTAGCAGTTCAAGTATCAAGCAATAGTACAGCTAAGGCTTTAAATTTCCTTGAATTCCATTTAAAAGATGAAAAGTTTAGTAGAGCATCAGCAACTGCTGTCTTCTGTAAAAATTTAAATGACATTTTTGATGTTCTCAATGTTAGAAGTATATTTGGCAAAACTCCAGGAAGGTGTGCAATAACGAGTAGTTCTCTAAAAGACTTGAAACAAAAAATAGAAGAATTTATTGTATACATTGAAAATTTAACAGTATATTATGATTGTTCAAGAGGTAAAAACAAAGGTATGAAAAACAGCAAACTTGTTTTAATGAAAGTCACTGCTTGTCCAGGAACGTTTACTGGTTTTACTGGGCTTATAATATGTTTAAAAAATCTTGTTAATTTGGCACAAAGTTTATTTGAAAATAAATATATTGATTACTTGTTGAATTAAAAGTTGTCGCAAGACCACATAGAAATGATGTTCTCAATTATTCGCAGAATGAATGGGTTCAATAATAATCCCACGACAACTCAGTACCTTTCTACCATCAAGAAAATTATGTGCTATAAGATAAACGTTAGTGTGTCTCCATCAACAAATTGTTCACCATTAGACACCACTTTAATGATTTCTCTTGACAGTGATTCTGATACATCAGGCAGCCTCCAGATAGGTGGTGCTGGAGTTATGACAAAGACGTCTGAAATTGTTGGTAATTTTTTACAACCCTGTATTACAAAAAAAAACTCTCCAGATTCACAAAAAAAATGTTTAATTTTTGACCATGATTACTGTCCAGCTCAGTCTCAGTTGTTTGGAAGTGAATACTCCAATCACATAATTTCTTACGTTGCTGGTTCAGTAGTTAATTACTTGAAAAAAGCTGTTCACTGTAGCCAATGCTTAAATATCCTATAAGGTTCTGAAGCTGACCCTGTTACAAAATTAATAATGATGAGGAACCGAGGTGGACTAAATTTTGCATCAAATAGTGTTATAACTCTGTGCAAATGTACAGAAAAAGTCATACGTGAATCAGACAATTTATTCTCTAAAAATATTTATCCAATAATTGTGACTAAAACTATGCGCAGTTTACCAAATAACATATTTAATGATAAAAATTTTTTAGAACAAGATCCCTTAATCAATCATAGAAACTAAATAATTTCTTTAATAATACAGCGTTACACAAATATTAGAATGAGCCATGAAAGTCGTTTATTAAATGACAACAGTCAGCATATAAGAATGAAAAACAATAAAGTAACTATCTTCTCTGGTCAGTGATCGATTGCATGTATGCATTGATTAATAAGTTTGTGATTGTTATAAGTACATGTTATCCACTTAGCTTAAGATTTGTATTAATCATTCAATTTAGCATCTGCTTCGTCTTACATGACAATAAAAAATTTTTTATAAAAAATATGTTGTCCTTCCTAATAAAATATGTAATATTTTAATTATTCAAGTAAGTTTTTTTTTATTTACAAAAAATAAAATTTTTTTATAACAGTTTTTATTTTTATCTCTGATAAACAAATTAATATAAAAGACAATAAAATGTCACAAATAGTTCACACAATTTTTTTTTAGTAAGAGTCAAGGTTTCAGTTGAGAGGTAAGGTTATAGGTTATATGACTCCAGTTTGCGACTCTATTCCATAGGCTACAGTTGATTCAATCTCAAGTAGGACTCGACCAGTAGCATAACTGCCAGACAAAGACAGATGCCCCGTTACGTAGCGAATTCTACTGTCGCATATCACGCCTCCTTTTCTCCTCTATTCTTATACCTCTATCAGAGAATATAGAATATATCTCTTTAAGTATAGAAGGCCAGGACAGGCCTTTTCTTGTTTCCAACTTTTGAGGCACATAAATTTAGTTAGGTACCCCATAAGGCAGGTGGCGTTAGCGTTGGGGGTAGTGTACCGAAGCAGAAACTGTCGTTACCATGTGGGTCGGTGCTGTAGGAAACAGTTACCATGTGTTACAGATCAGCTGAATCTATTACCATATGCATCGACGTAGTAGGTAAACCAACTAAAATGTCAAAAAAAGCTCCTTTTTAACGTCTTCAATTTTTTATTACCACACTTGATTTGCCTAAATAATAATTATGATTATTCCACGTATGGATGCAAAATGTTACGTATTATTATATATTACGGCAATGTTCGTCTGCTCTCAGCTAATTCCAGTGATAAATGTAGTAAAACAAAGTGTTTTACGATTTTAATAAAGAATATATAGATCTACGATTATTGTTTGACTAAATTACTGGAATTTCTCAATGGAAGCCAACGTGAAGGCGGCAGTTTCTTCCATCAGGATGGGATGGGAAAGAGGTGCATTAGTTGTCTTATTGCCACAAGTTTATAAGTAATTTGAAAACTTTAAATTTAAATTTTTATATTGTTTTGTGATTATGTATGTACATATTACATGACTATGCTATAAGTTAAAGATATTAAGATACTATCTGTAGCAATAAGATAAGAGGGAACAATTAGTTAAGAGCAAACAGCAATTATCATCATGCACAGTCGAAAAATGGAACGAATTTTTTCTTCAATACAATCAACTCCAATGTATGTACAATAAACTGTAACAATTACTATATACATATTTAACACCAATACATACTTTCTAGGAACAAAAATGATTATATACTATAAATATTACTAGATACATACTTAACACAAATACATATTTTCCAAAAACAAAAATCACTATTTGCTTAACATGCCAACTATTATCAAACCGTACAATATTAATTATATACAAATATTAAATCAGTGTGCACAATAATGCATGCAAAAATATATTAATGAAGTACAGTGAAATTACAGTAATTAAATGATAACGAAAAAGCTATTAATATGATCTAATAAATCTTGACTAAAATTACAGCAATGAGCCAATACACTGAATGTTTTGGTCCATAAATTATTAATAAGTACAATGAACAATAAATACCACTTAAATAGTGTTCTAGTGAAAAACTTAGATAAACATTCTCGACGCTTAAATAACCGATTAGTGGGTAGAAACCTTAGAATAAGAAATCGCCACTGTTATTTATTAATAGTAATTACTCGCTTGGCTTACATCATAAAGGATATCTTCGAAACATTGTTACTACGTAAGAATTAATTTCTTTGGATTCGATACTCATTCTAAAATATTTAAAGTTACCGCTGCAATTTTTGTAATTTGGCGCAAGGTTTATACGAATATGAAGTTGTCGCTCTTTTTTTTTCGTTATCTCGTGCATCTCTGGACATCCATTTCAAATAATAAAAAATATGCATTCTTACAAAGAGTTCGATAACGTAATCCCGATGCTCTTTACACGTTTCTTCCGACCAAATACAGCTGAACCTCTGCTTAACTATCTTTTCAATACAACACTTTAAATTTTTAGCAATAAACTTTTCTGTAATGTGATTTCGAAATTCAGTATCAAAAATTTGCAAGTTGAATAAGAGAAAAAAATTCATCAGATGGCACAATTAAGTTTCCAAGCTCATTTTCTGGTATAGAGTATGCTTTAAAAAAAATTAAAAGATCACTTTCATCACAAAAACTTTTGTCATCTCTGGCAAACGCGTTCAAACAAGATTCGCAATTAAATTTATTTCTGCACTTATAAACAAGATAACCAGCAACATACTTCATAGCACATTTTTCCAAAGTAACTTTTTGTTGAGAAGTGATTTGTGAATCAAAATTTTCTTTTACGTCATCATCATAATTCTCTTCAACATCAAAATACTCCTGGCTAGCCCAGGTCTCAATATTCGATTCAATTTCATTTAGTGTTACTTCCTGTTTTCTATTCTTATTAACAACTTCAGAGCAATCATTCAATAAATTTATCGTCCTATCATGTTCACAATTAGTTCCTTTAGGAGGAAACAAAAAAGTCGTTACAATTGAATGCTGGAAAATTTTTCTAAATTGCAATGCTGTAGGATGGGCATTCTTTCCAAGTAAAGATCTAATTATGGCAAAAAAGTTTTCTAATGCATCTTAATTTAACTTTCCGGTAAGTAAATAGCTTCTACGTTGTGCTTTTAGCTCTTCCCACAATAACAATACACTATTAACGGTTAGTATTAAATTTACAAAACAATCCAAGACTTTAAAAGATTTACCAGTAAACATTACAATTTTAGCAATATAAGGAAGAGCATCACGCAAAGTTTCCTTGGTTTTGGGGTTATGTTTACTTAAGCCACGTCTCAAAAGATTATTATCTTCTGGATGCCGGGCATTTAAACAATCAAATATATTATTCATGATAAGTAAAAAATTGGCAGTTGCAACGCATGAAGAATCTTTTAACTCTCCGGTTCTCCATCCTGTTAACATTGCTTTACTTACTGAGGCGCTAAGAACTTGCACAGCTAATCTAACATTCATTCTTTCAAATTTCGTTGGATTCAAATGCCTATCAGTTAATTTAGGAGCGTCTCTGCATTTTTTATTACGCTCGAGATCACGCAATTCGCGAATAGAACTCCATGAAATATTTTGGCAATTTATCATGTAATTATGACCGATCAAATTATTTCTAAAGCATTTCATCACATGTGGAGGATCGTATAAAAAAAACATTTTTCGTCCATTGTACTCTATGTACGGTTTCTCATCTGTAATACTTAAAAGACCGATTGCTTTTTGATTCGAAGATCCCTGATCGTAAACCATCGCTCGAATTCTTAAACCCGTTTTTTCAACTGCATCAATTATATCCGGAATAATTAATTTCGAAAATTCCCCAGATACAGGACCCGCATAATACGAAAAATAAATTGCTTGCTTCCAAGAATACGATAAACCCGATACCATAGCAACTAACGCAATATTAGCCATTTTATCGCTACGCCCATAATTTCCTAAGTCAGCGAAACCTTCGATATAATCTTCTTTTCGATTGTACTCTAAACACGGTTTAATAGCTATCTCATCCCACATAAGAACACACTCCCGTTCAAGTTCTGACATTGTCTCGGCTTTTATTTTTAATAATCGAAATCGAAATACATCGCTGTTTATACCCGGACTTAAACTTAGTTCATTCGCCCACTCTTTCATTAACGATATACAAGGCAACGCGATCCCTTTTTCTTGTCGAAGATATTTGTAAGCTTTTGGTGACTTAAAATACAATCCCAGAGCAAACTTTTTCTCGTTCTCGTCCCATTTGCGAACCTGATTACTATGATACAACTGTATTTTCAATAAAATCAAAGAGTTTTCGTTCAAATAATTAGACGCCTGCGTAACGATTTCGTCTTTAGTTAACGGTTTCACTGGTTTTGACGTTAACCTGTTCAATTTTACTTGAAGACCTTTAATTTTCAACCGCATTTGCTGTAATTTCGTTAATAATTTATTTTTTTGTTTTTGTAAGTAATAAATACTTACTCGAACATTAGCACGAGATTTCCTTTTACGGGTAAAATTTTTTTGACATTCTTTTTCGTTATCATTTGTGCCGTTTTGTACAGGTAAATTTTCATTAGCAACATCTCCGTTTCCGAAATTATCAAGCAATTCACTACAGCTACTAACACCTCCAAAATTATCAAGCGGTTCAGTACAGCTACCAACACCTCCAAAATTGACATCAACATTACATTGTGAAAGAGTTACGTTCAAATCATTGATTCTTATTGTATTTTGTTGAAGTTCAAGTGTATCAACATCGGTAACCACTCTTTCAACAATAGCATTGATGCCAATCGGTACAGAATTATTTTGTAAAACCTTTTTACCAACTCCATGGATACAAAAATCAGCCGGCTTAAAGTGGTCAGAGCAGAGGCGTTTGTTTTCCAAAGTCATCTCATCCATCTCGCTGAAGCTTTCATTTCCAGATAGTCGAACCCATTCTTCCATGCTAGTTAATTTTTAAAAACAAGAGATGTGTACAAATAAAAACTTTTTAAGCGCAAACAACGGAAAAGAGAAAAAAAATTAGTTATCTGTTTCGCTAGTCAATACAAAAAACCACTGCAAATCAAGTTAAAACAATCTTAAATACTAAATACAAAATCATAAATCTGCTCCACATTACAATGAAGAAGGTCCATGCGTTTCGTAAGTAAAAGGTGTAGAAGTTTTACTGTACACACACACACACACACACACACACACACACACAATATTCATTTTTTTTATACGAAATTGAAAGTTTTTCGTGTTGTAAAAAAATACATACGTTCATGTTTTCTTATCAAAATAGTTTTCCAACTATGGCAGTGTATCTGTACACACCCATATTATAGATAAAACCATCCAGCACATGGATCACCTTCCAAAAAAACCATGCTGTTCATATTTTCAATTTTCTGATTAAATATTTGAAACGTAACTCAAATTAAAAAAAAAAAAAAAATATCACAAATTAAATAAGTTTAACTAACAAGTCTATATATATCTACCTTATATATTTTGGCTACAAACTTTTTATGCTAATAATCCTCGCATAATAGAATAATACAAAAAACCCTTTTTCTGTAATGATTAGATTTTGTAGATTACATATTACATTTTAATGGGGTACCCTATATTTCAATAAACATTCCTCATAAATAAGAAGTCACTCTACGATAGTTTGAAATATTTTCTTTGGTTTACACAAATAGATAAAAACACCCCAGTAAAATTTTTACATGAAAAGTATGGGATTCAAGTGTAGAAGATTGCATGGATTTTGTTTTTTTTAATAAAAAAAGATTTTGGTTTAATATATTTCCTTCTCTATATTGTCTAATAAAAATGAGGGGAGCTTCTGCATACTCAAGAGTTTCAAATACTTTATTTCATAGGAATAAAATTATATAAACTATTACGCTGTACTTAAATTCACTACAAGAGAATTATTAGTATTTACCTTCTAAAAAGTAGGCGGGGCTTATCTTAAATTGTATGTGTTAATGAAGGTGTTAATCACCTAGAGGCGCTCCTATTAGCATTCTCCGTCCTCACATCAGTTATCAGCCTTCAAAATTCTCTATTCTTTTCAAAAAAGGTCGAATAAGAGTGATAAGGACCCCCCGGTTATTGTAATTTAATCGTTCACGACCGAAGAACCATCCGCCTTCAGAGATAATATGGGGAGTGGTTTAGAAAGAATTCTGACTGTTTTCATTCGGCTATATGCGTTTTACTCCCAACCAATAGGATAGCGCTAGTGGGAAAGAAAGATAGAAACTACCATATATACGTATAGAGAAAAGAATCCTTCGAAAAAACATAGCAACTCTTTGTTCGAAAACTTAAAATTATATCACTTCTCATAAATTTTTGCGAAAATATTAGTTAGATTTTTTAACGAACATGAAAGGGTACGTGAGTTTTTTTTATGTCTGTTGTTTATGTATGTATTTATATGTTTATGGTATTTAAGCTCGTATAAATATAAAAGGTAAGTACATTGTACAAATACAAGGACTAACTCAAATTTTTATTGAGAGCGCCGTCTTCTCAGTAATAATAAAATTCTACACGAGCCAATAACACTACTATTATTCTTAAATAAAATAAGAAAGTCGTTGAAATTATTTTTTCAGTCCAGATCCAGCAGGGCCCCAGACAATTTGACTCATTTTGGTTACGGCTAAATAAACAATATTTTCACAATTAAATAGAGGTTTGTTTATTCCGGCTTTTGAAATTTTTTCCTTTTTCATAGAATAACCCATGTATACTATAATGTAGCTGTCAAACGTATATGGGCTAAGTGAGTAAGTAATGTCAATTTAAACATCTAAGGTATGTAACCATGCACACTGATAAAAACAAAAAAATTGCTGTTGTCATGTCATTCTATATGAACCTCGCAAATAGCATGAATTTGCATGACAATTAGCTAACACCGCGGTGACATGTAGCGTCAAAAACTATACTAGTATATGCTAAAAAACGAGTAAAAAGCTATTTGTAACGTACACAACTTCTTTTTACTTACAGAATCTCATTTTTGATTGGAAAGCGATGAAATGTCCGGTCTGGCGTTTTCATGGTGCTGTTGCCACACCCCCTGTACGAACAACTCACTCTAGTCATTTTAACGATGTTTTTTTTTCATCCGATCAGTAATTGATGATTTTCGACATCAAATAATAAATTTTTAAAGTAAAAAATAACTGTTGGCGATTTTTTTTTTTACACTAAAAGAAATTAAGAAGATGATTGTGATGCATCTGATACTCTGAGATCAAAGTCCTTAATCTCGTTAATCCTGATTATCATCCAGGTTATGACTTTAAAAACAAATGCAATTATGCATATATATCATATAACAAGCGGTCTGCTATCTACAAAAGTATTTAGATGCGCAGGCTATATTTAAAATAGTTTGACATAAAAATGTTGTGTAGTCCTAATGAAAGATTACAAAAAAAGAAAAACAATTTTGTTTCATCGCAAAAAAAAGTTTTTATTTAATCGAATTTACACCAGTTTTGATCTAAAACGCTATACATTATATATCATACTATAATTTACATGCACATAAGTATAATACGTAACATTTTGCATCCATACGTGGAATAATCATAATTATTATTTAGGCAAATCAAGTGTGGTAATAAAAAATTGAAGACGTTAAAAAGGAGCTTTTTTTGACATTTTAGTTGGTTTACCTACTACGTCGATGCATATGGTAATAGATTCAGCTGATCTGTAACACATGGTAACTGTTTCCTACAGCACCGACCCACATGGTAACGACAGTTTCTGCTTCGGTACACTACCCCCAACGCTAACGCCACCTGCCTTATGGGGTACCTAACAAAATTTATGTGCCTCAAAAGTTGGAAACAAGAAAAGGCCTGTCCTGGCCTTCTATACTTAAAGAGATATATTCTATATTCTCTGCCTCTATGCCCCTACCTCTACTAAACTAACCGAGTGTGTGTTTGAACACCGTAAACACAGTTTAGTTAAGAAGCTGATTTTGGAGTAGAACTTCTACTGTAGAAGTGAAGTCGTACTCGTATTATCTGTTTAATAAAACACTACCTTAAAATAAATAATGAATTTCAATATTTTCTGTGCAACATCGTCTGCGTCCAAAACTTTCTCCAAAATCAGCTTATTAACTAAACGGTGTTTACAGTGCCTCAACACACGTTTGGTTAGTTAAGTGGAGGAAGAGGTAGATACCAACCTAAGAGCTGATCAAAACATCATTTCCGAATACACCCTCTATAGAAGAGTATGTAAAAATTAAATTATCATGTGTATATATGTATTGTACATATCATACACATACGTCCGCATGCATATTATATACCAATATATAGTATGGGGGGAGCTGGCAGGGAGTGGAGGGGAGGTGGGGGAGCTAGCAAAAAAGTAGGATTACTCGAAAAATGCAAGAAAATGAAAGAAAATCTACCTTTTTTGGGAGCGAGCGATGGGAAGGTGGGGGGAGCAAAACCTTGCTCTTACTCTTACGATTATATTATATAGGAAGATGTATGTGTAAATAAAATTTCCAAGTTTTACTGACTCCGAGAATCGAACCCACATCCTTTGGATTGGTAGTCAGGGACCTTATTGATTGGGCTATGCAGCATGCCGATTTGATCTCTATTCTTAGTACTTATAGATACCAACCGAGAAACTTCTGAATTTGATAACTGATTGATAGTTGGGCGTTATATATATATATATATATATATTTTTTTTTTCTACCGGGTTACCACGACAGCCTACTGGCCTAGTCACGGGAGCCACCCACTCACCACCTATGTGTGGGGGTGTATTGCCACACGCATTTCCAAACCTTTTTCTTCATATCCTACCTGAATCCATGGGCACAGTGCCGGTATCTCCGGTGAAACACCTTGCCATTAGCTGGAAACTTCAGTCAAGAAAAAGTTTACAGCTCACTGGTCCTTTTTAGGGCCATCAGACATCGAACTTCCTTGCCAAAAAATACATTACAACCTAACAAAGTAGACAAACAACAGCCTTAGGGCTCACAAAAGTTTTAACTATGCCTATAGTCACAAGAGAGCGAGTTAGAAGGAAAACTTAAAATGCTTCAAATGTTTAAAATTTTTGGCGTCAAGAAAATGACGCAGAACATTCATCAAGATTGAATCAGTATCATCATATTCAACAAATAAAGAATCCATTGTATAAGAGCTCAGATTTCCATGATAACCCTGACAGTAATAATTTAAATCTCCCAGACTTTTTAATAGGTAGCATAATGTGTATTTGTATTCATTGTGGCAATAAAAAATGGAGAGATTAAGCTCCAGAACTTTGTTGTTTTGGTAGTAAAGTTGTTAGATAAGAGAAAAAAATTTTTAATTATACATTTTTTGTGAGTTTTAAACCTTTTCAGCTTTATAAAAATAGCCTTTTTCGTAGATTATACGGGAAAAACTGCCAATAAACGGCCTTGTAGGGCGAGCAATTATTTAATGACATAAGGAAAGCACGGTACTTTTCAACATAATTATATTTTTTTTACTTTTAATAGCTTTTTTTTTTCTACCGGGTTACCACGACAGCCTACTGGCTTAGTCGCCGGGGCTACCCACTCACCACCTATGTGTGGGGGTGTATTGCCACACACCTATTTCCAACCCTGTTATTGATATCATACTTGAATCCATGGGCACAGTGTGAGTATCTCCGGTGGAACACCTTGCCAGTTAAGCTGACGCTCTCTGCACCAATGGTGCATCGGGTCCACTCGCCACTGTGTAGCCTTTCCCCGGAGAAGACTTCATTATTCCAAGACGTCCACTCCTCACTGGTTAAGCCAGCGCTCTCTGCCGAAGCATCGGATCCGGGCTAATTAGCATCCCTGGAGAAGCCCCATGATTCAGGGACCACTCCTCGCCGGTAAGGCCAGCGATCACTGCCCAACGTCTGGCATCGGATCCGCTAATCTCTACCTATAGCCCTAATACTGTTTCGCATTCACTCAGGCCCGAAGACCTGTGGGGCAAGGAAAAGACCCTGAAATTACTTTGAAGGAAAATTCCACGGAAAAATCCGCCCTGAAACAGCTGGGGCTACATAGGAACTTTACCCAATGAAAACAGTTTTTGAAAAAATCTGCATTTACCGGGAATCGAACCCATGACCCCTAAAACTGCGTTGTATCAGTAACAAGCATGCTTACCACTTAGCTAACGCCGCTCCTTTTGGCGTTTTTTGATATTACATATAACTTAGCCTGCCGATTATAAAAGAAATAGTAATGATTATTTCTTAGTGGTCTAATAATGCTAAAATTTTGTAAAATGTTTTAAAGTTCGTTTTGTTTATATTTTTTAACGGTTAAATATACAAAAAAGAACAAAAATACCAGCGTGTAGGGTGAAAAATTGTCAGTACATTTGACGAGACACACATTATCCTCCAAGGGTTTGAGCATTAACGTCATTAAGAAAGCGGCAGGCTGGTCCAATAAGTCGGAAACAATCAATCCCTGTTATAATAGACCGGTGGAGAGATCGGAGGGTGCTTTTGCATCAGCGCTGCTGGATCTATGAAGAAAAAAGATCTGCTAGGAATATGTCGGCTATATTTCAACTTTCTGAATTAAAGAATAACTAATGATGCTCACTTTTAATGTAACTATTGATCTAATGTAAGAAAGTAAAGGTTCATCGTGTAAGACTGTAGCTGCCTGACAGGCAGAAATTTTACAAAATTATATTTTTGATATTAAAAATATGCAGTTATCTTAATATTTCAAGCTCTGATTATCTACATGTAAAATATCTTTGAACAAGAAAGGGAAGTATAATTAAAGATTAAATAAACTTCAGTGAAGTTTAATCTTAATTATACGAATGACTTGTTCGAAGATATTATTTTTCCACCCTAAGAGAAGTAGGTAATTGATTCAGCTTTTTATTCTTTTTATTTCTTTTTTATCCCTCCCATTACCTAATCAGATTCTCCAAACTATACGAGTGCATAAGCGACACAGTAGACAGACCCGAGATGTGTCGACCAAAGCTGTTCAAGCGATTTTTATTGGCATCGCCTGTTCAGGCTCACTATATTCTATGTTTGAGAGCTCTCAACTGTGGCGTCATTTGGACGGTAGAAGGAGTACTACAAACATTTTTAATTTTGTTTTAACAAGCGCAAAATGTTGAGAAAAAAAATAAAAAAAGGCATTTTAGCAGTACCCCTGTAAGAGTAAGTGAGATAGAGAGAGCCATCGACCGTCCTTTGTCGCGCTCTCTCTCTCTCTCTTTCTCTCTCTATTGTACTCCTACAAATAGGCCTTTTTCATTGCGCTATTTTCAATATTTTGCGCTTGTAGAAAATGATGAATTAATATTAGAATAAGTATCATTTTTTCATCATTTAAAAAAAAATTTTTTCTTGGGGAACAAGATTATTTTAAAATAATAACATTTATTCATAACGCAAATTTTTCTCAGGGTCTTTCAATTGTGTTTATTCAAACTCTATCTAATCCCGTGTGTAGTAAAGATGCAACTAAATTCGTGCACGTGCACAACTACGCACAGTAAACAGGTATCCGAAAAGAGATTTGTCTTGATTCGAAAGCTAATATATTATGTCAAGGATATTACACAACTGCTGATGTACAAAGATCTTAAGATTCTTACAATATCCATAACTTTAGGCAACCATTAGTATTTTTACATAATTTTACAAATTTAATTTTTACATGACTAACGATTAAACGTAATTATACCTATATTTGTATTTAAATACATTCAATTTTATTCATACTAACATTACACCCGCAGGCTCATACGAAAAATAGAAATTAATGGTAAAAATTATACCTTTAATACAAACATATCAATAAAATCATAATCATATTCATAATAGTTTATAAGGAGCGACGTTGGCTCAGTAGTAAGCGTGCTTGTTACTGATACAACGCTGTTCTAGAGGTGTCATTTTGGACCTGATGAAAAAAATGTCTAGATGGTCAGCGAATTCCACTACATTGCCAGATTTTATAATCGACCAGTACTATCTGACAACTATACATTTTCATCTGCTGTCTTGCTTAATAGTGCAGCAGATAAGTAACACCATAAAATTTCTTCGAAGCCTAATCACGATGGCAGAGCTATGAAACATTTCGCTGAGATGTAAGATTCGAATATAAATCACAAGACTGATAGTACTAAGGCCATAAAATGCTTATACTTCCGCGTACAATTGTTTTTAAAAGTGGACGTTACAAGGAATTAATAAAAAAAGATCACTTAAAGCGGCGTTGGCTCAGTGGTAAGCGTCCTTGCTACTGATACAACGCTGTTCTAGGGGTCGTGGGTTTTATTCCCGGTGAATGCAGATTTTTTCAAAAACTGTTTTCATCGGGAAAAGTTCCTATGTAACCCTGTCTGTTCTGGGGCGAGTTTTTCCATGGAATCTTCCTTCAGAGTAATTCCGGAGTTTTTTCCTTGCCCCACAGGTCTTCGGGCCTGGGTGAATGCGAAACAGTGTTAGGGCTATAGGTAGAGATTAGCGGATCCGATGCCAGACGTTGGGCAGGGATCGCCAGCCTTACCGGTGAGGAGTGTTCCCTGAATCATGGGGCTTCTCCAGGGATGCTAATTAGCCTGGATCTGATGCTTCGGAAGGGAGCGCTAGCTTAACCGGTACGGTGTTTCTCCGGAGATTCTCGCAATGTACCCATGGATTAGGTATAGTACTGGTAAAAGGGTTGGAATGGGTGTAGCAATACACCCCCACACATAGGTGGTGAGTGGGCGGCCCCGGTGACTTGGCTCAAGAGTGGTTGCGGTAACCCAATAAAAAAAAAAGTGCCTTATACTATTACAAAAATATCTCGTGAGTGTCCACGTGATTGGCAATCCGTCGCCTTGTTTTTCTAAGTAAAAACGATAAATGGTTGCCTTCAAAAGGTCCAGCGAATCAATCTGCTTATTACCCAATGGAATGGTATCCCACAGTCGCATAGCTCTTTGAGAAAAGGCTGATGCATATGACAACAAAGATGCAGTGTAGATCATGAACGTGGGCCGATCACGATGCGCGGAACGACGGAACTCATCCGTAAATCGAGGGAGCAGATCAAGCAACTACCACGGCTTACCCGAGGCCAGGAGTTTATAGACAAATACCGCAAGAAAGTACTCCCGTCTAAAGCTTGGTTGCAATCAACCCTTTTATAATACTAAGAGAGTGATGCATCCCGCCTTAGTCTATCGGACAACAGTCTTACACAGGCGATCAAGCTTGGTGGCCAGGTACCCCGACAATTCCATGTAGACCAAGCAGGCATAATCGAAATTGGGCACAACGCGACACACGGTAAGGATAGTTCTGAGTCGAGGTGAAAGAGTACCACCTGTATACCGAAGACGTTACAGCAGCCCATATACTCTCGAGCATACTGCCGCAACATGAGCGTTCTAAGAGAGGTCTCTCGTGAGGGTCAGCCCTAAGTACTTAATTTAACTAACGAACGGGATCACTCTACCGTTAATCAGTAGCAGCGGCATGGTGTCAGTGTCGATTCGCATTAAGTTTTGGCAGGTAGCCAGAAGTATAGCGCACATTTTTTTAAAATGAAGTTCAAAAGCAGAATCAGATGCCCAGGCCACCATCCTCTTGATATCCCCATTGAACCTGCTCACAGCCCCAGGGAGCTCTAAAGGCCTGCACCAAATATACGCCTGCAAGTCATCTGCGAAGAGTATGCTTGTGCTATAGGACAATACCGCCAGAATAGAATCAATCACTAATAAAAACAAAAGTGGTCCCAAAAAAGAGCCCTGGGGCACACCCGACGTGCATGGAAGAAAATCTGTTTGAGCTCCGTCCAGATCAACAACAACAGCTTGTGATTGATCAGACAAGTACGAGTGAAACCATCTAATAGCGTCCGCCAAAAAACCTATCCTGTTCATAGCTCTCAGCAGAACCAAGTGGCTGATAGAATTAAATGTTTGCCTTAAGTCAAACAACTCCAGTATCGTTACCATACCAGATTCAATCCCAAGGCGAACATCCTCGGTCAACTTAAGGAGAGCAGACTGTGTACTGTGACCCCTCCAAAAATCCGACTGTATAGGTGAGAGCAATCTTCGGCTCTTCAGATAAGCCACCACCTGTCGTGACACAAGGATATTCTGTCGCCTAGGACATATCCATGCACGACACCGGAGTAAGGGCGAAACCATCATTCCGGGCACCCGTATCCCTTAGGATACTCTTCAGCACCCACACAGTTCATGGCAGATGAACGCACAACATTGCTGAGAAATACCTGGCCAGTACCATGGGCGAGATATGTTGCAATGGTGACCACGGCGAGCCTTCAACTATCCCAAATCTACGGAGAACGCTCTAGCGCTGAGACGTCTTACGTGCACCCTCCAAAGCACTGCGCAGGTATGCGTCTCTCACCTCTCTTATGTCACGTTTAAGGGCTGACCTCAAACTCCGATACTGCACAAGACGGCTAGTATCACCCGTTCGTCGAGCAACCCCATACAATCGGTCACGCACCCTACAACGCTCACGCAGTTCCGCAGTGAACCATGGCGCAGGCCTACGATGTGGCCTCCTCTCCACAAGCGGCGCGGCACATGGGTATCTAAAGATGAACTCAACACCTCCTGAAACTGCCTAAGTAACAGAGCCACATCCTCACAGTCGTTTACATCGATCTCAGACGACTCTGACGCCACCTCCGCTGAAAATCTGTCAACCGAGAAGAGGTGAGACTCGTGAATCCGCGTCAAAACCCTTGACAATGGCTCAGTCAATAATGTGTAATCTATGTACAGATAGTCATGCCCGTTGATGTATGGAGCGTCAGATGACACTGCATTTCGCACCACCTCCCTTGAATTAGTCACTATTACGTCAATCCAGGTATCAGTTGATGAGCAATAGTGCATTGCATCTGTAGGCATGAGATACATCGAGTTCTCAAGTATCAAGTCACACCGCATATAACAAGTAACACCTCCATCCTGCATGTATTCGCGCCTTCCGTCAGTCCCCCTTAGGCCCCTGTCATTTCACACGAGAATGTACCTGGGTATCTCAAAAAGCGATAAACAATGGCGTAGCTTTTAACTAAGACTCTGAGATCGACAATATATCAATATGGTTGTTTTCCAGAAAAATTCGCACTTCAAGCAGATGCTCATGCAAAGAACTAGCATTTAATTGGGCGATACGAATAAAGTCCTGAGCCTCTGAACCCGCTTAACGAACATTAGGTCTTGCAAGTCATTTGAGTGCCTCCAGATTATCCTCTGAGGCGATGCCGTGGCGTACTGACTGATCATCCCGTTTAACACATACAAACTTTCCCTTTGCCCAAACATATTTATAATTAAGACTCTTAGCCCTAGCTTTAGTTTTTAATAATAGCAAGTAAGTAGCGGAGGACAGCATTTCATAGAGCTTTATTACATTGCTTCCAGAGAATTCCGGGTAAATATCAGAGAATTTCAGGTCACTAAACGCTTTTTTCTTTCGTAGTATAAAGTCACGCGCCGGTGTTGACTTAAGCCAAATAAAAAATAAGCCGAACCCACTCTCACCTTCATGCCCTGTCTCCACTGCACGCTTATTAACCAACAGACGAACCTCAATGATGGCTGACGTGAAGGACTGCAAACCCAAAACCATCATAATCCTGTTCAAAACCTCGGGCAAGTCGTACTTCTTGTTAAGAAGCAAGCCCGTTACTCTCAGCTCGTCAGAAGAATTGTCTGGGTACTCTCTCGCTCCATTCGGGCAATCAAGCCTTGTTCTCAATGTCGCGTTGGACGCCTCCAACTCCACGATACGGCGATCGTGGTCATCCAAACGACGCTCAACACACTTGATCGACTCTTGGATCACACGACTGGAAGTTATAGCCTCCTTAAAAAGAGCAGCAAACTGTTCCAAGGGTATAAAGGATTCCTACCCACTAGACAGATTGGCAGATACGTCCCCCTGCAAACCCTTCCCCCATCTAGCCGCTGAATCAATCGCGTTCAGGGCCACCCATTAAAGCCATCAAGACTATTACCCTCATTCAAGTCCATTTCTGAGTCAGAATTTGACATCTCTGGCTGATGAGCAGATGGCACGACTACTTCCTGAGCAGCGTCAAATTTGTGAGGTGTCAACTGGAGACTGAGACAGGGTGCGAGAAGACGCAGATCTAGCACGACGCACCGACTCCGACAGTGCACGAGCACAACAAGAGTTGGTTCCTTTGTTTAGGAATATTTTAACAAAACACGATTTGTGATAATATCAATTGCACGTGGCGCAGGTCCTATCATTACTTGATACCTTACACAAACATCCAGAGTACAAGACAGCCTCGTCAGGCATCTATCCAACGGAACTGCCAATATCAACAAAAATAATCTACACACAATAAAACGTTAGAGTATAGTAGGCACTGGGAAATGTGGACAATTTCAAAAGTTAAATGAACAAGTTGATTAAGTACGTGAACAATAAAATATACTGCGTTGGAATGACCACTTGCACTAAGATATTAAATTAGCTAATAGTTTTGCAGAACTGCTATAGACAGAGAGACAAAGAAAGTAATACACTCGAACGTTTGTTAAACTAATGTATGTACTTATGTATAGGTAGGTTGCGTATATACTCTTTGCCGTGTATTATTATTCTTTCTCGTTCTCGTTGTTTATATGTTAGTGAACAAAAAAAAATGTAAACATAATTTTCTTTCTCTTAATCTATAATATTTACTGATAAAAACACATACTCATGAATAAACTGTCTTTTTAATATAAAATTTATTTAGAGTAAAAAAAATAAAAACTTTTCCTACCTTGCGCATTTTTGAGAGGCTGGTGTGCACTCGGTAGAAAAAATAGGATTCGCTACAAAAGTGCAGTTGCTCCGTGGCTGCCTTACGTCCCTCGGGTCCTGTTTCACCGGTCCCTTGGGCCGCAAAATAGCCCTGGAGACTATAGCACTTACCTCACGAAAACTACTATTTTCTTCATAGACAATTAAATACTACCGAGTTAAATAACATATTCTTTAATGTTTCACATCTGTCGGAGGTCCTGAGACCCACACCCGTTTTTTTTTTCGTTTTTTTTTTTTAAATCTTACTAGTAATTTCAATTTTTGTATTTTAAAAGGAGACAAGAGGTGTTTTTTTTAGTTAATAGTGCTGCTGTCGCCACTTACTGATTGTAGCTTTGTTTTACTAATATACTTAAGCAGACAAAAATAACAACATAACTCGTGTAATTATGAATGCAGGCTGAGAGTGAGTTTATATTAGCAGAATCAAGCAACAATTAAAAATAGTTAAATCAAGTTAAATAAACACGTAATTTGAGAGACATATACTAAGTAAGCGAGAGAGAATAGACAGAGGGGGACCTATGATCAGCGATTCGAAAAAACATAGAAGCGAGGTGCAACTTGGGTACTAATAACATATAATTTTCAATACGAGGTGCGACTTGGGTACTAAACTACATATATTTTTTAACATTTCAGAGGGTAAAATACTTTATAAATATATGTATTTTGGGGAAGATGAGAGGGGAGGTGGGTGCAAGCTTGCTTGGAAATAATTGGATCAAAAACCACGTGAAAATAAGCAAATAACTTTGTGAATTGGGGGGAACCGAGAGGGTGCTGAGGGAGCTGATACTCACTTTTGTCAATACAACTATATAATATAGGAAGATATATATATATATATATATATATCACACAGTTATTTTAAGTGAATTCCACCTCAAACCCCCGTCCATTATCCCCATCCTCCTCCATCCCCACCTTACTTCTAAACAACCTCAACACTTTAAAAAATTATTGTGTTTTGTTGGGTAGTTGTTTTGATTGCGCCAATCAGTTTGAGTGTAGAACAAAAGCCTACGATATATTTTTAAGAAGTCTTCAAACTGTATAATAGTAAAATTTTTTAGAATAACATCCTGTAATAATAAAGAAAAATAAGCTATTCTTGTACCAAAAAGTAATTTATTTCCAAAAAATTGTACACTATAAATTTATAAATTGTGAATTTTAATATGGCTTTTTAAATTTTCTAACCTTGAAAATCCTTTTTCCATTCATATGCCTATTTAAATGTGTTAATCTCTTGAATTTTTTATTACAGTATATGCATGTAATTATTTTTTTTTAAACTGTGTTCCTTTGATGTCTAACGAAATTTTATTTTGTAGTGAATATAATTTTCCAAGTATCACAAACGTATAATAATTTTCGATGTGTCTTTTTATGTTCTATTAACTTTTCAATGTTCAAAAATTTGGTTTTGCATGCATTGCAAATTAATAAATATTTCAAACTGAAACATAATTTTTTATGACAAGTTGTATTTAAATAATTGTGTCAGTTTAATGATACATTTTTACCTCAACTGCATTGTGTGACCTAAAATAAGTAACAAATTTAATTTTCCAATGTTGGAATGTCTATTCATTGGAATTTTTTTGGCATTAATTGTTGTTACATTTCCAAAGAACCTGGAAACTGTTTGTGTACATATAAAAAACAGAAAACTACTTTTTTTTTTTTTTTTTTTTTTTTTCATTAAAAAATTCAGAAAAACTTTTAATTCCTACTCCATTTCCGTAAATTCCAAATAGTGACGTATAAATTAAATAATCATTACTATTAGTAACATCAGTATAACAAGAATTTCCAATAACGTAATTTTTTATCTCTTCATTTCTTTTTAAGTGTAAATACTGCTACTTGCTTTTTCGACAAAAAGGCAGTGCGTCATCAGTGCACTGAAAATTCATGAAAAAAATATACAATAAAAATTTTTTCCTATGCAGCATATGCAAAATAGTGATACGAAATTGAAAACATTTCAATCATTATAAGAATAAACATCAAGATAGTAAATCAAAACTATGTATTATTTGTAACGAATCATTTAAAAGACAAACAAATCTAAACAGGCATTCATTCATACATAAAGAAAAAAGACAAATATTGTGTCGTCAGTGTGGTAAAAATTTTTTCCTAAAAAATACTACATAATGTCACCATAAAAGTGTACATGAAAGAGGTAATCATTAAAAAAATTAAATTTCAATTGAATGTAATTTAAGTTTCAAATTGTTTTTCATTGAAAATTTTTTTTTAAGAACATTCACACTGAATGACTTCTTTTAAATTATTTTTATGTACGAAAGTAATGATAAATTTTTATAGTTTTCAAAAACATTTTTCTCAATATATTAGACACTAATTTTTAATAAAATTTTTTTATAATATAATGAAATACTTTGTAATTCATAAATGCGTAGTATTTTTAAGTAACTTCAAACAATTCTCTGTTAATGGTAAAAACGCGAATAGTCCGCAAAGACCAGCTTATAATAAATAATTAGTTTTTCAAAAGTACTGCTAATTTTTTCGTGTTTTTGATTATCTTACTAACTTCTAAATTATAAAAATTATTATGTTTGAATATTTTATCTTGAAATTCAATGTGTTAATAATTTCGATTAGATTGCTTTTTGATAGAAAATTGTAGAAAATAAAAAAAAAAAGATCAATCAGAAACTTTTTTATTTTACTAATCAGTTTTAAACTGGAAATGAGGGCGGAGCCCCATTAGTGTACACACACACACCCACACACACATGCGTGTGTGTGGGGGGGGGGTGCGTGCACGTGTATGTGTGTATTGTCTGTCTTTACTCCATTTATTGTTTTCATTTGCCAATAGGTTCTTGTTTTCTTTTAGTGGCCTGTGTGCAGTAGTGTCTTCCCCGTTTGTATGATCATCATCTATCTTTTGAGCTTATTTTTTCTTTAGAGGGTTGCCTTGACATTTCTGTATTATTTCCCGTAGTTTCTGGTGGATTGCTCAATGGTTGACTGATTAAAGTATTGGAATCTTAAGCATCTACTCTGATGCCCAGCTTACTTCCAAAATCTTGGCTTTTGACATCTAGTCTAACTTTTCCATGGAACCTGTGTATTGAGTCATCAAGTATCGCTTCGATTTCTTCATTTGATCTGGCCTCCCTTCCCTGAATTTTTCTTTTGCTTGTATTCACCTGTCGCCTGTATGAGATTTATTTACTTGTTTGTCACTTACAGGCTAACGAGACGGTCAGCTCTGCCATTTCCTACGATGACGGTTGGCTTGATTCACTACTATTCGTTATATTTGGTTGCTGCTCGTTATTATCTTGGAGTACGCCTTGTACGTGAGCTTGGGCCTTTCTGTCACTCTCCTTCTTCCTCTTATTCCCATCCATGCTTAACATACCTACGACTGCGTTTACGTTCCCTACACGATATCTATATAGGATCAAGGATTCTCTCTTTGTCTTCAGCTGCTTCTACTGCCAGGCTTGCCCTTGGTAGCTGGTGGCCCTGGTGCATGTCCTTATTTAAATTTATTTTTGTGATTTCTTTATTTACTGTTTCCGTCTCCTCTTTATATTTTTCGTTTGCTAGGCTAGCTTCGGCAAGCTCGAATTCCAAATGTTTTGCCGGTTAATTTTTTTTGTATACAGCTGTTAGTGTGTAACAGTTAGCTATAATAATTTCTTTCGATACACTTTCTATTTTTGGCGTTACAGAAAAGTTTGGCAGGTATCTATCATCGTTGGCCAATTTATCATCCACTGGTTCCTGTGATAAAATTTCTTTGCTGTCTTTGTCCAATGACGTTTGAGTCATGTTTTTCTTGTTTTGTCCAGCGATCCGTGCTGTATTCCCGCATAACCCACTTTTTATTTCGAAATTTGTTTCTTTCTGTACCTGCTTTTTCTTTGGTGCTATCTGCTGTTTACCACCCTTACTCTGAATTTGCGTCGCTCTGCCCACTCAACTCAGTCTTATTAGAATTATTACACTTACATGTTTTTTTCTTTTTATTTTAACATCTGAGTTTTCCGAATCTAAAATATCTATTCCTTATTCTTTTTGTTTTTTCTAATAATATTTATTTCCCTTCTAGTACGCATTTTAAATATTCGTACAGGTGGCAAGTTGATATCACCATAACCGTCTCTCTTCTGCTTTTCGGCAAGTTCGTATAACTTTCGTTGCGGTAGTTCAAGGTTTTTCTCTCCATCTTCTATAATTTGATTTCAGAATAGTGCGTCCGGTGCCTTATTGGCTATGCCTGGTCTATCATACGTAGGGTATCGAAGCTCACTACCCTTTAAGTATAAAGAGGTATACTCGCACGGGTTGTCTATTTTTATTTCTCCCTGACTCAATATTGCTTAGATAACATAGTCTGATGCGTCTGTTGTCACCGCAAATGGTTTTTCCAAATCAGGTGCCTTAAGTATAGGTTCACTGCAAAGTTAGTCTACGAGGATTTTAAATGCTTATTCATGCTGCTCTTCCCGTTTGAATCCTATTCTTTTCTTTAGAAGTTTACACAGTGGTTGAGCGATTTCTGCATAATTTTAATAAATCTTCTATAATATCCAACGAATCCCAAAAGTTGTTTGATTTTCTTTGCATCTGTAGGCCTTGGATATTTTCTTACAGCTTCTATCTTTTTTGAGTTCGTTTTTATTTGGCCATATCCCATGATATGCCGTAAAACTTTCGCTTCGTTTTTCATAAATTGCAATTTTTTTGGCTTAATTGCTAGCAGAGATTAGTAGGGATATCGCCAGTGCCTATAGTAGAGAGTACGTTGCTTTTTTCCACTGATTTAAGTGCCCCGTTGTCGCCAACCAGTCGAACTATTTGCACGTTTTCAGCAGCGGAAACGAAGACCAAAATGTGCGTACGATTGGTACCTGGTAGAGGAGAAAGGAAATGTGCGTATGCTATATATATCTTGACTGCCTCCTGCCTGAGCTCTTAAGCCTCTCGGCTCTCAACTCTTGCATGCATGTATACCTGCATCTGTTACTAATGGGCTGTGTTCCCTCAAAAAAGATTTTATTTTTAATGTTGGACAGCTAAGTATGTTATTATGCCTGGTCATATATTACTCGTTCAATGAGTATTAAATACTCATACAGCTAAGTATCGCTAAATACTGAGTTATTCCTCGCATAAAGTGACAGCATTGAGTAATGATAACGTAAGATCCGATATTTAATGTTAACTTTCGAAACTTTTCTATGAAATGATTATTTTTACGACTGAAATACTATATGTTATTACAGCTACATTGAAAAAAAAATTTATATAAAAAATTTACGAGATAAATAAACATGTACTGTAATGTTGAATAATATTATCTATTTAATGAATATTTTGCCTATTAAAAATTTTTCAATAATGCACGCCCTCTTTGCTTTTATTCTTACTTTTATTTTATAATGAAAGACCTTTTTTGTAATTTAAATGCTATCCTTCAGCACATGTAACTTTCCAGTAGGAATAAATAATTATTATTATATTTAAAAAAATAATAACTCTACTTTAAGATAGTTGAACTTGAACACAATTACCAGTAGAAAAAAAAAATAATATGTAAACTTAAACCGTGGCACTTCACCAAAACATATGTCAGTTTGAATAGCTTATGGGATAGTGTGTCAGTAGTCGAGGCATCTAAGTACCGGATCATGAACTTTTGCTCTCATCACTCCCAGTTTAAATCTACGGGTTCAAATCTTCATGTTTTTTTTAATTTCGTGTCTTTTTTTTACATTACTTCGTATCAAATTTTTGTTCAATAAAAGTATTTTATTTTTGTGTACGTTGCGTAATGAATACTCTTTATGAACTTGTTAGTTGGAGGATTTTCTTACATTTGAACGAATTTTTGAAAAAACATAATATTAATAACAGGGAACATGTTTATTACCACTTCATCCTTGTTTAGATGACTATACTAGTATTATTGATTGACTTAAAAACTATTTTTCAAGTAATTTAATTACTCTTAGTTGTTTGATGCCGTTTTAAAGAGTGATATGATGAACACTTTTAAAGAGAATCACACGTTTTACAACCTAATTAACAATTATATAAAATTTAACTAAATAATTAACAAGACTATTAAAAATTAGAAAAGTTAAACCAAAATTGTTACTGCATGATTTTTTAATCAACAAATTGATAAAGTTGGTTATCGCAACACAAGCTCTCATTAAGAGCAGTTTTTCTCTGCGTTCCTTTTTAAAGAAACAATACATCAATGGGACTAACACATTTACAAAACAAATTACTTACAATTCCTTTTATTATTTTTAACAAAATTTTGATATAAAAAATTTTCATGGCCACATCGGCTCTCGCAACTTGCATATCAAATATATGAATATGTTATGTATTTGTTTTGATGGCCATATCGGCTCTCGCAGCTTGCATATCAAGTATTTGAGTTTATTATATATTTTTTCGTAATAAAGTAAAAAAAATACGTGTGTAATAAAGTACTGAGTTCTTTGTCCCTTATATTACATTGACAAACCAAATTACGATACACACACATAAATATTGTAATTGTATTTAGTTGAAAATATTAATTGGGTTTAAAATACATTAGGCATAGATAATTTGATAATAACATGTTCCACTCACACACACATGTATTCATGAAAAAAAAAAAATTGTTTGCAACTACGTAAACCCAATTTTATTATCCAACACATAAAAATTTATTATTTATAATAAAAAGCTTAGCTTTAAAAAAAATAAAACTTTTATTCTAAATTCTAACTTTTATTCTTATTATCGTTACTTTGGTCAGCTAAGTTTTACTTTCACTTGAGCTTTGAAGCTTTATTATAAATGTTGCGTCGCAAAACACGAAGGCGGACGGGCTCGCGTCAAACTGGGTGCACATATGCGTGAGTGTGTGTGCACGCGGGAGTGAAGGCTAAGTGGCTGGCCCGCGAACGGGCGCTAAGTCAGTAGTAAGGTGGCTGAGACGAGAGGCGGTACAGGACAAGGGCAGATAAGGATGGAGATGAAGAAAGGCTGATGCTTCCGTAAAGGGTAAATCATCAACACGAGAGCGGAATTTTGATGTCGAGCTAGATTGGTAAGAAATCGTTACGATTCCACACAATCTCTTGTTATCACTCACTAAATCGAGTCTTTTGTTCAGACATTGCCTCACGTGCGCTTGTAGTGTGTCAACTGTTTAAAGGCTGCCCTACAAAATTGAACGTCATTTCACCTTCCGAGAAGCGCAACGAAGCGCCACCACCTCCGAGAGGTGCATCATCATTACACGCTTCCGAGAAGCGTGGTCTGTACACACGCTTCACGCATCTGGTTACCACGCGCTTCCGAGAAGCCACCACGCTACTAATTACAAAGGCCACCAAGTAGCATACATGTCTGGGTTGTTGACCGGTCGCTCTCGACAGGGTGATCGCGTGGTCAAGTGTAACGAGGTAATCAATGGTGTGCATGTTAATACTCATAACCTCTCGTCATGCGTGGCGTTCATTTATCTATATTATTAAAGATCCAATCCTCGAGTCCGATGCAATAAATGGGTCATTCTTTTACAAACCGAACGAATTTTGCTAAAAATTAATCATCACCTCTCCAATTCGGCTAAAAATTTTTATCCAGTTTTTATATTGAAAAATAAGAGATACGTGTCCGAGGAATTTATTTTTTTATCGCCTATATTCGATTTTATGAGGTATAACAAATTTCGTAATAGGGGTTGGAGACTCATTTTAAACAATGTATAGCTCCAAATCCTTAAGAGCAACAAAATTTTCACCATTGGCACTTTTGTAGCTAAAGAGTTGAACTTTGAGAAAAAAAATTAAAAAAAAAACTCGTAAACAAATTAATATTGTTATTAACAATTTAATTGTTTTAATCGATTTTTAAAAATGCCCCGAAAATTAATCGAGTTTTTATTATTACCATCGTATTCTGCGTCGAATTTTACGTAAAAATCATATTTTTTAAATATGAAGACTTTTCAATTGTTATTGTTAAAATATTTAGTTATGTAGCGCGTAATGGTAAAAAAAACTGTTTTTTGAGTATAAAATGATATCTGTACCTCGTATCAAAAAAAGTTAAACGTAAAATTTGTAGATAAGTTAAAGATCTACAACTTTTGTATTTCCCACTTGTCAGTATAACCTGAAAATTTTGTATTATCATGCAAAAAAGCGAGAAATCACCATTTTATCAATTATTTAGTATTCATTTTTATTAAAATTAAATCATGAGTGATGTGTTTTTTAATCTAATCTCCTGAATGATGAAAAACGAATTTTCATTAGAGAAAAAAAAAAGATCATTAACCACTAGACTGTTTTTTGTTCTTCACATTTTTTTATTGCTACTTTGTTTTTTATTGTTTTATTAATTGTCTGCTTTTATATAATAAATACATTTTTTATCTCTTTGATTTTTTGGAATGTTAAAATTTCGCAGGGAAGCCTGCCTACAGTACGATCTATGATCCAAAGTGTTACCCACGCTACTCGCGTACATTCCCCGTACTACAAGTTCGTTGGCTTTTGGATCAGCTGTGCGTTTATTTTGATCCGCTACCAAGACATATTCTCACTCGTTGTAACTTAAAGTTAAATAATTTTTACTTTGTAACAATGCCACGGAAAGAGGCACGTAAAATGCAAAATACTAGTTGTCGATCAGACAGATGTTTTAATCCTTTTAATCTAAAACATCCAACAACAAATACTTCTGATTTGAGGACAGTAAATGAAAACCAACTTTTGAAACTGGACTTGGCAATTTCGTCAGATGCATTACAACAAAAAATTTGTTCTTCTTGCTGCTTAAAGTTATGAAAGTTAAAAAAAATAGATACAAAAGAGAAGGAAAATGAACTACCAGAATTGGTACGTATAATATTTTGATTATTATATCGAGTTCAGACATACCTAACCTTTCGTAGAATTTTATGTCGATGTTTTAGTCTAATTTTTTTTTTGACGCTACTAAAGGAGGATTCTTCAAGTGAAGAATCTGATATAAAAGTTGGAAGCAGTGACGGTACATCTGGATTTTTCAGAGATAATCCATCTTTGCAAAGTGAACTAGTGGATTTTTTCAACAAAGGATTAAGCTCTTAGGATCTTCGCCCATCAAAAAACAAAAACTATCGTTGAAAGGAATTTGGAAGAAAAATCAAAACAAATATCGTCCGTCATTGATAAAAAAAATTTTTAATTTGAGCTGAAATGATCCAGATGATCTTAGCAGATGACGATGAGTCCTCGATAATAAGTGCTTTGCAAGAAAGTTTTAATACTTTGGCCAACTGCGTTCATAAAATTAAAATTTTGACTATTTTTCGATCGTGGTCTTATAAAAAAATGTAGGACACATTTCCTTTCGCAACTCGTCACATGATAGGCATAACAAAAAATGTTGCTCGAGATAAGGAATTAATTGGGGATCCAAATCCAAAACAACATCCATCTCTAGATGATAATGTTATTGATACAATTGTTAGCTTGTACCAGTCTGACGACTACACTCAATATATGCCCGGAAAAAAAGATAACGTTTCGATGAAACTAGACGGCAAATCGGTACCTATTCAAAAGACTAGAATTAAATAATTTAAAAGAATTGTATAAAATTTTTACTAGTATGTATCTAGCTATGAAATGTAGTTTCTCAAAGTTTGCTAGCTTAAGGCCGAAATATTGTGTTTTGGCAGATGCTTCTGGTACTCACTCTGTTTGTGTATGTCCTATACATGAAAATGTTAGTTTATTAGTGAGTGGTGTTAATTTTAAATCACTTACTGACGGTTCTGAGCTGCCTTTGATCAATTATAAGGATTGTTTAGATCGTATAGTATGCAAAAACAAAACTTCAGATTCTTATTTAAATTCTTGTAAGAAGTGCCCAGGCGTGACGAATGTTATTGAGCAACTGGAGGAAATTTTTGATGAAAAATTACCCTTTTTTGATAAACTTTTGATAAAAATAGACTCTAATATCTCCAGTTGATGAATTTTTACAAAAGTTAAGTGAATTTTTGCAAAAACTGTTGATTTATTTATTTTTGGTTAACAAACAAAGGGATTTTTTAAATGAGATAGAAAATAAGCTGAGAGAAAACGAGTACCGTAATTTGCAATTTCTCAGAAAATAATGCTTTCACAATGTAAAATTCGGTTTAGGGTGTACATTAGAACAACGATCAGGCAACCGTACACCCATTTACAATTTATTATAGAAATGACTTGGATAAATTAAAAAATTCTTCGTTTAATAACATTTTTTAGATAGAATCCTGCCCCAACGGTACCTACCTTAGAATATTTTATACAAGTACATTAATGATAATATCATGTTAAAAATATTTATAATTTATTATTTACTTATTTAATAAATTTATTTATAAATTTAAAAATATTTATATAATATAATAATAAATATTATTTTTTAGAAAAAAAAGTATAGAAAATAAATTTAATTTAAATAATATTATTATTTTCATAAATTTATTAAATATTATTAATTTAATTTTTAAAATGAAATTTTATAAATTTTAACTGTTTTAGTTAAATTACTATTAGTTTTTTTTTTTTAAATCTGAATTCATGTTTTCACGTTGAATTATATATATGTATATATAAATTTATTAATTATAAAATTTTTATTTATTGAGAACACATATATAATTAAAAATAAATTATTTAAAAATTTAATATAATAATAATTAAATATCCATTTGTTTAAAAAAAAGAAATAATAATATAAACAATTTATAATGTATAAAAATCTCAAATTTTATATATTGTTATTTTTTATATTTTAATTATTTAATTGATATCAATGAATTTATTTAGTATATTAACAATAGTATAAATATATACATATATGATAATAATAAATTTATAAATATTAATTAAATAAGTAAAATATTAAAAATAACAATATATAAAATTTGAGATTTTTATACATTATAAATTGTTTATATTATTATTTCTTTTTTTTAAACAAATGGATATTTAATTATTATTATATTAAATTTTTAAATAATTTATTTTTAATTATATATGTGTTCTCAATAAATAAAAATTTTATAATTAATAAATTTATATATACATATATATAATTCAACGTGAAAACATGAATTCAGATTTAAAAAAAAAAAACTAATAGTAATTTAACTAAAACAGTTAAAATTGATAAAATTTCATTTTAAAAATTAAATTAATAATATTAAATAAATTTATAAAAATAATAATATTATTTAAATTGAATTTATTATCTATATTTCTTTTTTTTTTTTAAATAATATTTATTATTATATTATATAAATATTTTTAAATTTATAGATAAACTTATTTAATAAATAAATAATAAATTATAAATATTTTTAACATGATATTATCATGAATGTACTTGTATAAAATATTCTGAGGTAGGTACCGTTGGGGCAGGATTCTATCTAAAAAATATTGTTAAACGAAGAAATTTTGAAGAGTATACTGCAAAATATTAATATGTCTTCTTACAAGGTATGTAATCAATGTACCCGTATAAAATATTCTAAGGTAGGTACCGTTGGGGCAGGATTCTATCTAAAAAATATTATTAAACGAAGAAATTTTGAAGAGTATACTTCAAAATATTGATAATTCCTCTTACAAGGTATGAAATCAATGTACCCGTATAAAATATTCTAAGGTAGGTACCGTTGGGGCAGGATTCTATCTAAAAATATTGTTAAACGAAGAAATTTTGAAGAGTATACTGCAAAATATTGATAATTCCTCTTACAAGGTATGTAATCAATGTACCCGTATGAAATATTCTAAGAAAGGTATCGTTGAGGCAGGATTCTATCTAAAAAATGTTATTAATTCGAAGAAATTTTGAAGAGTGTACTGCAAAATATTGATAATTCCTCTTACAAGGTATGTAATCAATGTACCCGTATAAAATATTCTAAGGTAGGTACCGTTGGGGCAGGATTCTATCTAAAAAATATTATCAAACTAAGAAATTTTGAAGAGTATACTGCTAAATATTGATAACTACTCTTACAAGGTATGTAATCAATGTACCCGTATAAAATATTCTAAGGTAGGTACCATTGGGGCAGGATTCTATCTATAAAATTTATTAAACGAAGAAATTTTGAAGAGTATACTGCAAAATATTGATAATTTCTCTTACAAGGTATGTAATCAATGTACCCGTATAAAATATTCTAAGGTAGGTACCGTTGGGGCAGGATTCTATCTAAAAAATATTGTTAAACGAAGAAATTTTGAAGAGTATACTGCAAAATATTGATAATTCCTCTTACAAGGTATGTAATCAATGTACCCGTATAAAATATTCTAAGGTAGGTACCGTTGGGGCAGGATTCTATCTAAAAAATATTGTTAAACGAAGAAATTTTGAAGAGTATACTGCAAAATATTGATAATTCCTCTTACAAGGTATGTAATCAATGTACCCGTAATAAATATTTTAAGGTAGGTACCGTTGAAGCAGGATTCTATCTGAAAAATATTATTAAACGAAGAAATTTTGAAGATTATACTGCAAAATATTGATAATTCCTCTTACAAGGTATGTAATCAATGTACCCGTATAAAATATTCTGAGGTAGGTACCGTTGGGGCAGGATTCTATCTAAAAAATATTAGTAAACGAAGAAATTTTAAAGAGTATACTGCAAAATATTGATAATTTCTCTTACAAGGTATGTAATCAATGTACCCGTATAAAATATTCTAAGGTAGGTACCGTTGGAGCAGGATTTTATCTAAAAAATATTGTTAAACGAAGAAATTTTGAAGAGTATACTGCAAAATATTGATAATTCCTTTTACAAGGTATGTAATCAATGAAAACGTATAAAATATTCTAAGGTAGGTACCGTTAGGGCAGGATTCTATTTAAAAAATATTATTAAACGAAGAAATTTTGAAGAGTATACTGCAAAATATTGATAATTTCTCTTACAAGGTATGTGATCAATGTACCCGTATAAAATATTTTAAGGTAGGTACCGTTGGGGCAGGATTCTATCCAAAAAATATTATTAAATGAAGGAATTTTAAAGAGTATACTGCAAAATATTGATAATTCCTCTTATAAGGTATGTAATCAATGTACCCGTATAAAAAATTGTAAGTTAGGTACCGTTGGGGCAGGATTCTATCTAAAAAATATTATTAAACGAAGAAATTTTGAAGAGTATACTGCAAAATATTGATAATTTCTCTTACAAGGTAAGTGTTGGATATTGACTGTAGTGGAATGTATTGTGGTTCGCGTGGCTGAGCTTGAAAAAGCTTATTACAGTGATCTGGGTAAGGTTTGTGAATAGATGCTCTTCGTGCACTCGAAAGCACACGAAGAAGCAGCAAAAATATGGAGGAAGACTGAGATGTAATAAAACTGTTGGAACTATTTATTTACAGACTATTTTACGTATTGGAAAACGCGGTTTTTATGTATATGCTAGGCGACGAGTCTCGAGCCTCCTTACATATAGCAAGCAAGTACTGTGAGTTGCTTTAGCTGTACGCGCCGAAAGCAGACTGACTCATTAGGCTGCTTCGCAGAGCAGTGCGCGAACAGATATGTATTTGTTTGCATATATGTGTACTGCTACGCAGAGCAGTGGCTCGTGTGAAACTAAAATATTAGAAAATAATAGAAAGAGAAAGAGAACTTAAGAAAAGATAAAAATTGTCTGTTACATGGGTGAAAGTCTTTGTTTACATTTGCAGTGTGACTGCTTGCAGAGAAATAAAGATGTACAAGTCAAGGTGAATTTCTTAGAATAGGTTTAATGTATAAACGCGGACTAAATTCACTTCAATCCTGAACAGTATGTAATCAATGTACCCGTATAAAATATTCTAAGGAAGGTACCGTTGGGGCAGGATTCTATCTAAAAAATATTATAAAACGAAGAAATTTTGAAGAGTATACTGCAAAATATTGATAATTCCTCTTACAAGGTATGTAATCAATGTACCCGTATAAAATATTCTAAGGTAGGTACCGTTGGGGCAGGATTCTATCTAAAAAATATTATTTTATTGAATTTTTAATTAGCTTAATAATAAAATTTTACGAAATAGACTAAGTTTAAGTCCTTAAATTCATAATTTAAAAATAAATATATTTTTTTCTTAAAATGAAAATTTTAGTTTATTGAAAATTTTTTTTTTACATAAAAAAGAAAATTATTAAAATTAAATTTTATAAATTTTAAGTTAATTCGAAATTTATTGCTTACAATTTGTATATATAAAATTTGATGATATAAGTAAATTTAAATAATTTATATAAACTTAATATATAGAATTGTTAATTATTAATAAGTTAATAAATAGATATAAAATTTATATGAAATTACTTTGTGCCAGTATTCGCGGTTATACAAAGCATTTAAATAAATAAATTTACATAAATAAATTTATGAGTATTAATTAATATAAATAATTTAAATAAAAATTTTATGATAAAATTTTAAATTTTTATTAAAAATCATTTTTGTTAAATTAAATAAAGATAATTATAAAAATATAATATGAAAACTAGGATTACATACCCTACTATTTTATTTAAAAACAGTTATACAAATTATTAATTTTTAAAAAATAAAAATTAAAAATTATGACGGTATTTTAATATATTAGGTGAATTTCTTATTTAATTTGATATTTCACGATATAATAAGCTTATATTATGAAATTTATGTATGTTTGTAATAAAATTATTTTTTTTAAATTTAATAATTAAAATATATATAAAATAAGATTATAAATCAATATGTAATTATATATAAGAATATAAATGAAATACAATAAATTAAATTTATTCAAATTATTAAAATTATTATTTTGAAATTGGATTTAAAAGTAAAAAAAAAAATTATTTTTTTTGAATTTAATTTAAAATATGTACAAATTGCACGTCACTTTAAAAAATTATTTAGAATAAGTCGAAACAAAGTAAATATACTGGAAAGTGTATTTAGTAATAGAAATATTGTTAAATTTATAACATTTATTTTGCTAACAAAAATTATTTTAATATATTATTTTAAAATAATAAATTAAATAAATTTTAAAGATTTTTGATTTTAATTTTTATTTAATTAATAATAAATATGTAGATAATTGATTTTTAAAAAATTAAATAATTTAATATTTTAAGTATTGAGAAAGAAAATGAATTTAATTGAATAAATTATAAATTTATTATTTTTTACCTTTTGTATCAGGGTTAATTAAAATTAAACAATTAATTTTATTTTTTTAAAAATAATTTAACTAATAAATATAAAAATTATTGAAAATCAATATTTTAAATATTTTTATTGAAATCATATGTTATTCATAATTATTGATATCTAATTATTTTATAATAAAATTTAATTTAGTTTAAAATTAATATTTAAATTAATTAAAAAATTTAAATATATTTTTTAAAAAAAATTTTTAGGGATAAGCTTAAAAATTATTTTTATAATTATAAAAATAAATTAATTTTAAAAATAAAATTAAAAATCTTTATTTTTCTATAATTTAGAATAATAAATTTATTCCATTAAAATTATTTAAATTATATTTTAATATCTATAAAATTATTTAATTCAATAAATAAATTAAATTAATAATGATTAAATTAGTAAAAATCAAATTATAAAATTTTAAAATTTAAAAATTAATTTAAAGAATTTGGCAATAATTATTATTTATCTGTTTAATAAAAACATAGTTTATTGTATTATTAATAATAAATAATTTCTGCTCCATAAATTTTTTTTAAATAGCTGCATTTTTGTACTAAGGTAGCATAATCATTTGGCTTTTTAATAAAGTCTAGAATGAAAGAATAAATGAAATAAAAACTTTATAAAGTTAAATAATTAAATTTTATATTTAAGTAAAAAATCTCGAATATTAATAAAAGACGAAAAGACCTTATAAAATTTTGTAATATTAATTTATAATCAATAAATAAAAATTTTTATATATTAAAAATATTAAATTGGGGATATAAAAAAATTTAAATATATTTTCTATCAATTTATTATAAATAAATTATATTTAAAAATTTAATTATAATAATTAAAATAAATTACCTTGGGGATAACAGCGTTATTTTTTATATAAGTTCATATTGGTAAAAAAGATTGCGACCTCAATGTTGAATTAAGATAAATTATTCATGAAGAAATTAATAAATTAAGTTTGTTCGACTTTTAAAATCTTACATGATTTGAGTTTAAATCGGTGTGAGCCAGATTGGATTCTATCTGTATAATTTTAAAAAATGTTTGTTCGAAAGGACTTTATTTTTTTAATAATTAATTTATTTAAAAATAAAAATAATTATTTTGACAAATAAGTGTGATAAATTTAGAATTTATTAATAAAATTTTTTTTTTAAATAATAATTATATATATATATATATATATTTACATTTTTTTTATCAGAAGATTAAATACAATTTTAATAGTTTTAATTAGAGTAGCTTTTATTACATTATTAGAAAGTAAAGTTTTAGGGTATATTCAAATTCAAAAGGGTCCAAATAAAGTTGGAAAAATAGGATTACTTTAACCTTTTAGTGATGCAATTAAATTATTTAATAAAGAAATCTCATGAATTTTTAAATCTAATTACTTATTTTATTTGATTAGTCCTTTATTAAGTATGTTTTTAATATTGGTTTTATGAAATTTAATTCCTTATTTAAATATAATAATTTTAAGTGAAATAAATTTAATATTAATTTTATGTTTCATATGTTTAAGAGTTTATCCTTTAATAATTGGAGGTTGATCATCCAATAGAATTTATTCATTGTTAGGAGGGTTGCGAAGAATTGCTCAAACTATTTCTTATGAAGTAAGAATAATTTTAATAATTTTATCAATTTTATTATTAAGGGAAATAATTTAATTAATTAATTTAATAAATTTACAAAAATTTTCTTTATTTTTTTTTTCAATTTTCCATTAATATTAATTTTTTTTGTTAGATTACTAGCAGAAATAAATCGAACACCTTTTGATTTTTCTGAGGGAGAATCAGAATTAGTATCAGGATTTAACATTGAATATATAAGAGGAAGATTTGCATTAATTTTTATTGCAGAATACGAAATAATTATATTTATAATAATATTATTTATGTTTATATTTATAGGAGGAAATTTATTTAAAATAAAATTTTATTTAATTTATTCAATAATTTTATTTTTAGTAATTTGAATTCGAGGAACATTTCCTCGATTTCGATATGATAATTTAATATATTTAACTTGAATAAGTTATTCACCTGTAAGATTAAATTATGTTATATTTATTTTATTGATTAAAATTTTAAATTATTAGAAAAATTGTTTTCTTACATGTGTATTCAAAACACATAGTTTAAAAAACCAAATAATTATTTTTTTTAAATAAAAATCAGATTTTTTACAAATATAAAAATATATAAAAAAATATAAAAAATAAAAAATTGATGAAATTTGTCCAATAAAAATGTAGGGATTTTCAACTAGACGGGCTCCAATTCAAGTTAAAATAATAAATAATCCAACAAAATTTCAAAATAGAATTTGATTTAAAAAATAAAATTTAAATGATTTTATTTTATATTTAAAATTAAATGGTATAATTAACAAAATTAAAATTGATAATAAGAAAGCAATAACTCCTCCTAATTTATTAGGAATAGAACGAAGAATTGCATAAGCAAATAAAAAATATCATTCAGGTTGAATATGAATGGGGGTAATTATAGGGTTAGCTTTATTGTAATTTTCGGGATCTGACAATCCATAAGGTATTGATAAGCAAATAAATAAAAAAATAATAAAAAATAAAATAAATCCTAAAATATCTTTAACTGAAAAATAAGGATTAAAAGGAATTTTATAAAAATTTCTATTTAATCCTAAAGGATTTGAAGAACCAGTTTCATAAAAAAATATTAAATGGAGAATAACTAAGGCTAATACTACAAATGGTAAAATAAAATGAAATGAATAAAATCGATTTAATGTAGCATTATTAATAGAAAACCCTCCTCATAATCATAAAACTAAAGAATTTCGAATGTAAGGAATAGCTGAAAGTAAATTTGTAATTACTGTTGCACCTCAAAAAGATATTTGTCCTCATGGTAATACATAACCTAAAAAAGCTGTTATTATAGTAATTAAAAAAATGAAGATTCCTGAATTTCAAGTTTTATAGAAAGAAAATGAATTATAATAAATTCCACGTCCAATATGAATAAATAAACAAATAAAAAATATAGAAGCTCCATTTATATGGCATAATCGGAAAAATCACCCATAATTTACATCTTGTATAATATGAATAATTCTATTAAATGCTAAATTAATATTAGGACAATAATGTAAAGATAGCAAGAATCCTGTAATTAATTAAATGATTAGGCAAATCCCTAATAATGAACCAAAATTTCATATCATAGAAATATTAAAAGGAGTAGGTAAAATTACAATTATTGAATTAATAATTCTTAATAATTCATTTGACTTTAAAATTGATTTTTTCATTTAATTTATTTTACGTTAAGTAAATTTATTTAAAATAATTAATTTTACAAGTAATCCTAAAACAATTAGAATGTTAATAATAGAAATTAATAAATTTAAATTTATATTATATATATATATAATAATATTGGATGTATATCAATTAAATTCAATTTATTTAATATAAATATTCTAAAAATTTCATTAAAATTATTGTACCAAATTAAAAATTTATTAACATTTAAAATTATAATAATAAAAAATAAAAATATAATTATTGATTTATTAATAAAATTTTTAAAAAACATTTTTTTTTTTGAAGTAATTATATTATTAATAAATCTAGTAAAATATAAAAATAAAATTATTATTCCTTCTACAATAACTAAAAATCTAATGTATGATCATCAATTATTTTTATTAAAAATTAATAAATTTAATGAACATATTATATTGTATAATAAAAGAATTGACCCTAAGATTATAAGATGAAATATTTTATAATAAGAAGGTCAAGAGTTAAAAATTAATGAAATTAAAGGTAAAAGAAATCAATTTATTATAAATGTATTGATTGAAAATTTAATTGTTATTTAATTATATAAAATTGAAATTTATAAATTTAATTTACAAAATTAATATTTTATTTAAATTAATAATTATTTAAAAATAGTTTAATCTTAAAATATTAATTCTGGAGATTAATGATAAATTCATTTTTTTTTGAATTATTTTTTTAAATTATTATTTATATATTTTTATATTTATTATTTCATTGTTTCTATATTCTTGCCTTTATAAAAACTTATTATTAAATTTAATAAGGTGAGAATTTTTAATATTAAGATTTTTAATATTTTTAATATTAATAGTAAATACAATAAATCTTTTAAATTTAATATTATTTTATTTAATTTTTGTTGTTTGTGAAAGTATTTTAGGTTTGACTTTATTATTATTATTAATACGAAATAAAGGAAGAGATAGATTTAAATTTTTATTAATAAATTTATGATAAAATTTTTAATTTATTTAATTATATTAATTTTAACTTATAATTTTTTTTATATTGATATATATTTATTTTTAAGAATTTCAATTTTTACATTTTTATTTATGAATATTTTATTATTTGATTATAATACTTATTTTATAATAAATTATTCTAATTTTATAATTGATAAAATTAGATTTATAATAATTATATCAACATTATTATTATTTAAATTAGTAATTATAGTGAGAAAAAAAAATTTCAATATATCAATTTACTTATTCTTATTAATTATTTTAATATTAGTTTTATTAATAAGATTTATGTTTATTAATTTATTTATATTTTATTTTATATTTTAATTTAGTCTTATTCCTACTTTTTTATTAATTATAGGTTGGGGATATTAACCTGAACGACTAAAAGCATCTTTATACATATTATTTTATACATTATTTTTTCTCTTCCTTTGTTAATTTTATCATTTATTTTTTTAAAAATATTTAATTCAATAAGATTTTTATATTTTCAGAAATTATTTTATGAAATAAATTTTGAATGGTTATTTATTATTTGTTAATGTTTAGAGCATTTTCAGTAAAATTACCTATATTTTTATTCCATAATTGATTACCTAAAGCTCATGTAGAAGCTCCTGTTATTGGTTCAATAATTTTAGCAGGAATTATATTAAAATTAGGAGGATACGGATTGTATCGAATAATTATAATAATAAATATTAATTTTTTAATTTTTAATGATTTAATTATAATTTTAAGATTTTTTGGAATAATATTTTTAAGATTTTTATGTCTTCGACATTATGATATAAAAACTATTGTTGCTTATTCATCTGTCGTCCATATAAGAATAATATTGATTGGATTATTTTCAATAAAAATTTGAGGATACTATGGTGCATCAATAATAATAATTGCTCATGGTTTATGTTCATCAAGAATATTTGTTTTAGTTAATTATTTTTATTTACGATCTAAAAGTCGAAATATAATAATAAATAAAGGAATAGTGTATTTTATACCATTATTAATAATATTTTGATTTTTATTATGTATAAATAATATAGCTTCACCAATTTCTTTAAATTTATAAAGGGAAATCATAATCGTTATAATTATTTCAAGATGAAGAAAAATAATTATATTAATTTTAATTTTAAGAATATTTTTTAGAGCATGTTATAATATTTGTTTATTTTTATATTGTTTTCATGAAATATGAAATAATTAATTAATAAAATTTAATTTTAATAATATAGTTGAATATTTAATATTAATTTTTCATTTTTTAACTTTAAATTTATTAATTTTAAAAACTAATTTTTTTTTACTAATTCAAATAATTTAATTAAAAATATTGATTTGTGGAATCAAACTTACAAAATTTGTTTTAAATACATTATTTTATATTATTTAAGAGGAATTTATTTTTTAATAATAAGATTATCAATATTTATTTTTGGTCACATATTTATATTTATAAAATTACATTTATTTATTGAATGAAAATAAAAAATTATAAACTCTCTATCAATAAATATATTAATTTACATAGATCGAATTACTATATTTTTTCTATTTACTGTATTTTTAATTTCTTCAATAATTATATTTTATTGTTGTGAATATACAAATCATGATTCATACAATATTCGATTTTTTTATTTAGTATTTTTTTTTATTATTTCTATATTGTTAATAATTATTAGACCAAATATAATTTCTTTAATTTTAGGATGAAACGGTTTAGGGTTAGTTTCTTATTGTTTAGTAATTTATTATCAAAATTTTTATTCTTATAATTCTGGAATATTAACAATTTTAATAAATCGAATTGGAGATATTGTGATTGTATTATCTATTAGATTAATGATAATTTATGGGTCTTGAAATTTTATAAATTTAAATTTTAATAATAAAATATTATTAATTTTAGTTATTATTAGAGCTTTTACTAAAAGAGCTCAATTTCCTTTTTCTTCTTGACTTCCAGCAGCTATAGCTGCTCCAACTCCAGTATCATTATTAGTTCATTCATCTACTTTAGTAACGGCGGGAATTTATATTTTAATTCGATTTTATAATTTAATATATTAAAATAGAATATTATTATTTTACATTACTATTACTGGGATGATTACTACACTAATAGCTGGTTTATCAGCAAATTTCGAGTATGATTTAAAAAAAATTATTGCATATTCTACTCTGTCCCAATTAGGATTGATATAAGTAATTTATGGGATAAAATTTCATCTCTTAGCTTACTTTCATTTAATTATTCATGCTTTATTTAAATTAATAATATTTATATGTTCAGGAATTATTATTCATTCAATGAATAATTATCAAGATATTCGTTTTATAGGAAATTTAATAAATTTAATGCCAATAACTATAATAATAATAATAATTTCTAATTTTTCTTTATGTGGTATGCCATTTTTTTCTGGATTTTATTCTAAAGATTTAATTTTAGAAAAAATTTTTATAAATTACTTTTTTTAATCTTATATTTTATATTAATTATTAAGACAATATTAACAGTTATATATTCTATTCGATTAATCTATTATTTAATAAATAAAAAAATAAATTTTATAAATAACTTTAATTGTAATGATAATAAAATTATAAATTTCTCTTTGATAATTTTAATAATTAATTCAATTATAATTGGAAAATATTTTTTTATAATAATTTTTATAAATATTGAAGAAATTTATTCAATAATATTTGAAAAAATTAAAATTTTATTTTTTTGTCTGATTTCAATTATTTTAAGATTTAATTCATTTAAATTTAAACATCTTAAAAATAATTTTATAATATTTTTTTTTGGAAAAATATATTTCTTATATTATTTAAATTTTCATTTGAATTTTTTCTTATTAAAAATAATAAAAAAATATTATTTTTTAATTGATAAAGGAATAATTAATTAAATTTTTGAAAATTTAATTATTAAAATTTTAAAATTTATAAATTTTACAATTTATTCTAATAGTTTAATAATAAATGTAATAATAATAATAAGATTATTTATTTTATTAATAATAATAATTTAAATTCATATAGTTTGTTTTAAAATTTAATAATGAAAATATTAAGAAAATATTTATATTTTTAAATATTCATAAAAATTAATTTAATTTTTATATTGAAAATATAATGTTTTAAAAATTTAAACTATATAAATAAATGAAAAAATGAATATTTTCTACTAATCATAAAAATATTGGAATACTTCATTTTATTTTTGGAATATGATCTGGAATTGTAGGTTTAAGATTAAGAATTTTAGTTCGATTAGAATTGGGAAACCCTGGATCTTTAATTGGAAATGATCAAATTTATAATTCTTTAGTTACAGCTCATGCATTTATTATAATTTTTTTTTTTGTTATACCTGTTATAATAGGAGGATTTGGAAATTATTTAATTCCTATAATTATAGGAATTCCTGATATAGCTTTCCCTCGAATAAATAATATAAGATTTTGATTACTTCCTCCAAGAATCATATTATTAATTTCTATAATATTTGTTGGATCTGGAACAGGAACAGGTTGAACTGTTTACCCTCCTTTATCTTCTAATTTATTACATATAGGCCCATCCGTAGATTTATCAATTTTTTCTTTACATATTGCAGGAGCTTAATCTATTATAGGATCTATTAATTTTATTTCATCAATTTTAAATATAAAAATTTTTAAATTAGAAATACTGCCTTTATTTTCTTGAGCAATATTATTAACAGCAATTTTATTATTATTATCCCTTCCTGTTTTAGCAGGAGCAATTACTATATTGTTATTTGATCGAAATCTTAATACTTCTTTTTTTGATCCAGTTGGAGGGGGAGATCCAGTATTATATCAACATTTATTTTGATTTTTTGGTCATCCAGAAGTTTATATTTTAATTTTACCAGGATTTGGTTTAATTTCTCATATAATTTGTAATGAAAGAATAAAAAAAGAAGTATTTGGCATTATAGGAATAATTTATGCTATAATTTCTATTGGACTATTAGGTTTTATTGTTTGAGCTCATCATATATTTACTATTGGAATAGATGTAGATACACGAGCATATTTTACTTCTGCAACAATAATTATTGCTATTCCTACTGGAAATAAAATTTTTAGATGATTGGCATTATTCAATGGAATAAAGCTTAAATTAAATATTACAAATTTATGATTATTAGGGTTTATTTTTTTATTCACTTTAGGAGGATTAACAGGAATTATACTTTCTAATTCTTCTATTGATATTGTTCTTCATGATACTTATTATGTAGTAGCTCATTTTCATTATGTTTTATCTATAGGAGCAGTATTTGCAATTTTTGGGAGATTTATTTATTGATATCCAATGATTTTTGGAGTTTTATTAAATAAAATAATATTAAAAATTCAATTTTTTTTAATATTCTTAGGAGTAAATATAACTTTTTTTCCCCAGCATTTTTTAGGCTTAAGTGGAATACCACGACGATATAGAGATTATCCTGATTCATATGTATGTTGAAATATAATTTCTTCAATTGGATCTTTAATTTCATTAATAAGAACATTGATATTTTTTTACATTATCTTAGAAAGATTTATAAGAATACGTTTAATTTTATTTATAAAAATTTCTAATAATTCAATTGATTGAATATTTTCTTATCCTCCAAGATCTCATTCTTTTTATGAAATCCCAAAAATTTCTATTTAATTAAATTAAATTTCTAATATGGCAGATAAGTGCAATAAATTTAAGATTTATTTATATGAATTATTTTATTTTTAGAAGTTATAAAATTTTTAATAAATTTTGAATTGATTTCTTCATGAGCAAACATTATATTTCAAGATTCTAATTCTTTTATTATAGAAAATTTAATTATATTTCATGATCATGCAATAATTACTATTGTAATAATTATAATTTCAATTATGTATATATTAATTTTTATATTATTAAATAAATTTTTAAATAAATTTATATTTGAAGGTCATTTAATTGAAATTATTTGACCTAACGTTCCAATTTTTTTTTTAATTTTTTTAGCTATTCCATCTTTAAAAATTGTATATTTAAGAGATGAGATTTTTTATCCGTACTTATCAATTAAAATTTTAGGTCATCAATGATATTGATCATATGAATACTCAGACTTCAAAGATTTAATATTTGATTCTTTTGTAATTTCTGATATAGAAAACTTTAATTTTCGATTATTAGATGTTGATAATTTATTAATTGTTCCAATAAATTTAAATTTACGACTTATAATTAGATCAATAGATGTAATTCATTCATTTACTGTTCCGAGATTAGGGATAAAAGTAGATGCAATCCCAGGACGATTAAATCAAATTAGAATAAATTTAAATCGTCCAGGATTATTTTACGGTCAATGTTCAGAAATTTGTGGAGTTAATCATAGATTTATACCAATTGTATAAGAATCAAATACATTTAAAAATTTTATAAATTGAATTAATAATAATTAATATTTCATTTGAAGTAAAACTTACTATTTGTGATTTAAAAAATCAATTCTTTAAATTTAAGATACCAAATGAAATAAAAATTTAGTTAATTTTATAACATAAATTTGTCAAATTTAAATAATTAATTAATTAAATAATTTTTAATTCCTCAAATGAGACCAATAATATGATTATCACTAAATTCATACTTTTCAATTTTATTTACTTTAATAATAATTATTATTTTTTATATTGTTCATTTTAACACTATTAATAATAACAATAATTAAAAAAAATATTTTAAAGTTATTATTTTTTTTATAAATGATAAATAATTTATTTTCAATTTTTGATCCTTCTTCATCTATAAATTATTCATTAAATTGAATAAGAAGAATTTATATTTTTTTATTTATTCCTATAATTTATTGATTTATCCCCTCTCGAATAAATTGAGTACTGAATAATTTAATTAATATTTTAAATTTTGAATTTAAAATATTATTAAATAAAAAATTAAATTTTATAAATTTATTAATTTTAATTAGATTATTTATAATAATTTTATTAAATAATTTTATAGGAATATTTCCTTATATTTTTACTAGATCAAGACACTTAGTAATAAGAATATCATTATCATTAAGATTATGATTATCTTTTATATTATTTGGATGAATTAAAAATACTAACCATATATTTATTCATTTAGTTCCTCAAGGAACTCCAAATATTTTAATACCTTTTATAGTAATTGTAGAATCTTTAAGAAATATTATTCGATTTGGAACATTAAGAGTACGACTATCAGCTAATATAATTGCTGGACATTTATTAATAACTTTAATTTCTTCAACTGGATCTTCATTAAGAATAATATTATTAATTATTATATTAATGAGACAAAGATTATTAATTATTTTAGAATTAAGTGTTTCATTAATCCAAGCTTATGTATTTTCAGTATTAAGAGTTTTATATAGAAGAGAATCAAATTATGAAAAAAATATTATTCCAACCTTTCCACTTAGTCACTTTAAGGCCTTGACCTATTGTGATATCATTTTCAATTTTTAATTTATTAATTAGATATGTATATTGATTTAATTTTATAGATTATAAATTAATTTTTTTAAGTTTAATTTTATCTATTATTATTTCATACCAATGATGACGTGATGTAGTTCGAGAAAGAATATATCAAGGTTATTATACATTTAAAGTATTAATAGGATTAAAATTAGGAATAATTTTATTTATTGTTTCTGAAATTTTTTTCTTTATTAGAATTTTCTGATGTTATTTTCATATATTTTTATCTCCAAGAATTGAAATTGGAGAAAATTGACCTCCTCAAAATATCATAATATTTAATCCTTATAGAATCCCTTTATTAAATACAGTTATTCTTTTATCTTCAGGGATTTCTATTACATGATGCCATCATTCTTTAATTAATATAAATTTTAAACAAAGAAAATTAAGATTAATTATTACTATTTTTTTAGGATTAATTTTTTCTTTATTTCAATTAAAAGAGTACTTATCTGCTTATTTCACTTTTAGAGATTCAGTATACGGATCAATTTTTTTTATATCTACAGGATTTCATGGATTTCATGTATTAATTGGAACAATTTTTTTATTAATTAATTTTTTTCGATTAAATATTAAAAATTTTTCAAGAATCCATCATTTTGGGTTTGAAGCTGCTGCTTGATACTGACATTTTGTTGATGTAGTTTGATTATTTTTATATATTTTAGTTTATTTTTGATCTTATTAATTTAATTTACATAATATAAATAAGTATATTTAATTTCCAATTAAAAAGTTTAAAATTTAATGTAAATAATAATAAAAATAATTTTATTGTCATTTGTAACTATTCTAATTATCATAATAATAGTAAGATTAAATTTTATTTTATCAAAAAAAATATTTAAAGAACGTGAAAAAATATCAAGATTTGAATGTGGATTTGATTCAATTTCAAATAATCGTCTACCTTTTTCTTTACAATTTTATTCAATTTCAATTATTTTTTTAATTTTTGATATTGAAATTGCAATTGTACTCCCATTTTTATTTATAAATTTTTTAAATTATTATTATTTAATTTTATTAGTTAATTTTGTTTTTTTTATTTTAATTTTAGGATTATATATGGGATTTTTTTAGGGATTTAGGGATTTTTTAAATGAGATGGAAAATAAGCTGAGAGAAAACGAGTACCGTAATTTGCAATTTCTCAGAAAATAATGCTTTCATAATTCAAAATTCGGTTTAGGGTGTACATTGGAACAACGATCAGGCAACCGTACACCCATTTACAATTTATTATAGGAATGACTTGGATGAATTAAAAATTTTAAGTTTTGTTTGCATTTCCGTATGCCTACATCACGACACTATTGCCGTACATCTATATCAAAAGCAGTTGATTGAATTTATTAAAATAAATTTACCGTGTGTTAATAAAATAATATAAATCTCTGACAGTGCGAGTGGACAGTACAAAAATAAAAAGAATTTCATTAATCTCACTCATCACTTTGAAGAACTTTAAAATAGCAGTAGAGTGGCATTTTTCCCCACTTCACATGGAAAGGGGCCATACGACGGAATAGGTGGGACTGTAGAAGGACTAGCTGACAGAGCAAGTCTTCAGAGAATTAACAATTCCATTTGAACACCGCGAAAACTTTTTGATTGGGTCACAGAATCACTGCCAAATATTACTTGTCGTTATTCTACAAATGATGATTACGAAAAAGAAAGAAAATTACTGTCAGAGAGATTTTTGAGAGCAACAACGATTAAGGGAACGCTAAAATATTATAGCGTAGTTTCACTATCTCGTCAAGAATTAGAAGCGAGGCTGTTTTCTTTGCACGAAAAAACAAATACTGTGAAAATTTTCAAGTGACTTAATTTTGTTATGAAACTGAAAACAAAGTTTTACTTGTACATCAAAATTTTGTTACATCTATTAATAAATATTAAGCAATCATGATGTTAACTTGGTTTTTTGCAATATATACTGACACCAATGGCTGTTGCTGTTAAAACCTGTAATTTATTCCCCTGACGATGTTTCTCTCCTCTTTGGGAAGAGCCTTTTCAAGTCCTATGTATGGGTAATAAATATACAATGCGAGTAATTGATTTTTTACTACTTGGTAACTTGGTTTTTTACTACACATTTTTATTAATTCAATAGAATATAATTTCTTCAGTTATTATTGCTTATTTCCTTTTTACAAGTTAAAAATTACTCTTAATAAATGATAAAATGGTGATTTCTCGCTTTTTTGCATGATAATACAAAATTTTCAGGTTATACTGACAAGTGGTCAATACAAAAGTTGTAGATCTTTAACTTATCTACAACTTTTACGTTTAACTTTTTTTGATACGAGGTACAGATATCATTTTATACTCAAAAAACAGTTTTTTTTTACTATTACGCGCTACATAACTAAATATTTTAACAATAACAATTGAAAAGTCTCCATATTTAAAAAATATGATTTTTACGTAAAAGTCGACGCAGAATACGATGGTAATAATAAAAACTCGATTAATTTTGGGGGCATTGTTAAAAATCGATTAAAACAATTAAATTGTTAATAACAATATTAATTTGTTTATGAGTTTTTTTAAAAATTTTTTTTCTCAAAGTTCAACTCTTTAGCTACAAAAGTGCCAATGGTGAAAATTTTGTTGCTCTTAAGGATTCGGAGCTATACATTGTTTAAAATGAGTCTCCAACCCCTATTACAAAATTTGTTATACCTCATAAAATTGAAAATAGGCGATAAAAAAATAAATTCCTCGGACACGTGTCTCTTATTTTTCAATATAAAAACTGGATAAAAATTTACAGCCTAATCTGAGAGGTGAAAGTCAAAATTTGTTCAATTTGTAAAAGAATTACCCAAATTAAGAAATCACTTTAACTTTAGTGTTTAATAACCCACGGCGTCTTGTCTAAGTCAAATAGAGAGAGTTGTCAAATAAGGTTTGTACCCGATTAAGCCTATTATTATTATCAGTAATTGTTCATTATTGCTGTGATAGTGCTCTTATTTATGTTATTGAAATGCGGCTATATGTTTAAGTCTTACGTCGATGGCGATTCTTGTCCTAGAGTAATGAAAAGACTGTGTCTCTATCATAATTTAAAACTTAAGGCTTGTTGTTATAACAATAAATAAATCAATTTCTAACTCTTGTTTATTAACCTTTATTTACCTATGCTAGCCTCAGGTGGACGTCTGCAACCACGAATCAATAAACTTACGTTACTTTTAAGGATAAGTTCTTCAGAGGTTCGGTAGCCGAGCTAGCTACATCTTTTTTTTTTTTTTTTTTATATATATTATAGTTCTCTACGTCCGGCTCCTTTAATAAGGGCACTACTATGGGCACTTAGCACTAGGGAAAGGGATGGGAGGCCTCTCAGTACTGGGAGGGGGGTAGGGGGAAATAAGGCAATTATGCTGCGAGGAGGTCGCCTAAATCCCTCCTCGAGGTAAGATTTATTTTAGTATAGTATCTAAAAGTTAAAAATGATTTTTAGTGCGCGATTTTTTTAACCAGCAAACGATATATTGCATTTTGCAACATAAGCTCTTTTATGAGAAGCTGTAATTATTTGTACTTATTATAGAAAAATTATTACATCTATAAATTTGATTAGCCATTCGAAGTTTACGGGGTTACCACCTTTATCTACAAATAGAATAGCAATTGATGCATCTGATGTACATCATTATTTTAACAACGACTACAATTAACAAAATTGTGAGAATATACTAGGAAAAGAATATAATAATGGGTACAAAAGAATGAATGCATAATCGTATAAAAATGTATATAGTACACAAAGAATTAGTAAAGTCGCTCCATCCTATTCACGTGAGAGTGAAGACAGCCAGCGCTCTAGTCGGCGATTTTTTGCAACACTGGCTAGATAGTGGACGACTTCTGCGATGCCGAATCTAGAAAAAATATTTATTACAATTAATATAATTTTTGTATGGTTGAGCAAGTGTTATTAAGAGATGACGTGAGCATATCTTCTTGACTACAAGAAATATGTGAAGTGATCTTAGTGCGTCTATATATCGTACGCCATACAAAAAGTCAAACAAGCTAACTTTTTTGTATTGTTTGGACAGTCAGATACATAAAATTTGACGTCATGTTTTCTTCTGGTAGCAGCATCTAGGATATTTTGCTCGACTTTGTTATAAGCGTATGAGTTGTACACCTACTAAAATCACTTTACATATTTTTGGTAGTCTAGAAGATTGCTCACATTATCTTTTAATAACACTTGCTCAACCATATACAGAAGTTATATTAATTGTAATAAATATTTTTTCTAGATTTGGCATCGCGGAAGTCGTCCACTATCCAGCCAGCATTGCAAAAAATCGCTGACTAGAGCGCTGGCTGTCTTCATTCTCACAGCAAATACAGTTTTACTTTTTGTTACAGGCGCATCATGGCGTTGTTGTTTTGATTGTCTCTACGCAAAGCAGCGCTATTAGTACGCAACATTCATTAATACACGTGTGTTATCGATACATCTTGTTTTTACACTATAAATCCTACACTACTCACAATGTTTTTTAACTAGTTTTGCGTGCAGCGAATATTTGTTAGTGTTGTTAGTTCGTTTAATACAATATTTTGCTTTTTCGGTTTTCTTTTACTGGTTAACATGTTGTTAAGTAAAAAATGCAACCATGGCAAGTGACACTCTTTACGGTGATTTCCCACAGATAAATCATGACAAACTGAATAGAACACTAACTTAGGTATCTAAGTAACTAGTTATAGTTGAGCTAACAATTCACTTCTGTGCTTTGGTTGACATAACATGATTAGAGGCTACTATGCTTGGACAGTAGCTATGCACTTGATTTCCTTTAATGTGGATAAAATAACGGGTTGACTACATTTATTTATTTAATTAATAATTTATACAATGCTACTTATTTTTCTTGCATATCTGCTTTCGATACTTCTAGTGAAATTTTATGACTGCCAAAATTTTCGTCAGTACATATTTTCTTACAATTTGAACACTTTTTTCTAACCCATTCTTTATTGTTGTTTAATTTTTAAAGGCGCGCCATGTATCAAAAGTTAGACTTAAAATTGAACGATTTAGCAACTAGATGAACAGAAAATTTGCCTAACCTCAAAATTAATATCTCAGGGGTCGTTTTTTATAGTGTAAGTAATTCAACCCGTAGATTACACGAAAAATAGTTTAAAAATTTAAAGTTTTTTTTGAGTACTCTGAAAATGGCTTTAAAAACTTATTTTGCTATATCTCATTAACGATAAGAGACGGGATAAAAATAAAAATACCAGTGTGTAGAGTGAAAAATTTCCTTTTGATTAGGTTTTTTATTGGTGTTTAGACTAGCACAAAATTTTAAAATAATAATCAATGAAGGTATTTTGTCTGATGCCACGAGAGTAAGAAAGACAGAGCGCGTGCTTGTGTGACACCGACAATCGTCGACTGCTGGCAATATTTCACCAAAAACTAGATTCCAAGGTTAAGACCAGGATTTAGTCAGGCTTCAATGTGAGTTTATCACATGGTGCAATGAATTTTACCCCAGGCTACGACTAGGCCGTGGCGAGGGTATATGTATATGGGTCATTCTACCAAAAACGGTATATTTAATTTCTCAGTCGATTACAACGTCGTTTAAGGAGGTATTGATCTGGAATTTTTTTAATTATTCAAAGGATGTTTACTTCTAAAGTAACAACAGAATTCAGAACATCAAAAAGTATTTCTTTAGTTTAAGATGCAAAAAAGGGGCTAAATTAGCGTTACTGGGTCGTGACTCACTCGTAAATTGACAGTTTTTACGACACCTCGAATCGAAATGGGGAGTTTTTCATTTTTCTATGGCAAAAGATCTTAAAGTTATTAATATAAATCAAATTTTTACGCCAAAATCTTATAAATTTAATATTTTAACGGAAAATACTTTTTCTTCATACCCCGGCCGAAAGTACGTGCTTCCCTGCTCGATTTCACTCAAGGAAGTGTAGCTTTTGTGGCCGGCCAGAAAAGAGGGCGCCTCTGATTGGCTGCGGGCCTTTTGCTGCTGCTATCAGCAGCGCACGCGCAGTGGAAGCAAGAACAGCAAGAACCGAGCCAACGAGCCCGACTCGTGCACGCAATATATATAGTGTATAGACTGCTCTTGCCTCGATGCTGTGATCATCAACAGTGACCTGAGACTACGGGTAAAGCTGAATATGTATCGTACAAAGATTGTAATTTTCATTATTGTACTTTTAATGTAAATGAGAAGAAATAGCTTCAAAAATTTTGTTTGCCTGTGAAAATATTGCTACAAATAAGAATTTTCACTGCAAAATTTTGTACTTGAAAATATTATTTTTACAAAAAAAAATAAAATTTCAACTTACTATTTGTTACAAAATATCTATAAATATCTACTATAAAATACTATGTATAATTTGGTTTTTTATAAAAAAAATTTCATTATCTAATAAAGATCATTCGGATAGAAATAATAATTACTTCATACTCATGAAGCTTTCCTACTGCACTTATTTAATGAATCGTATTTAATTTCTGATTTCTTACACAATGTTAGTAAAAAAAGTCGTCGATGCCCGCCCCCCCGACCAGCACAGCCTCGGCTTCGCCTCGGCCTGCAAAAGTCGGGGCGGGCATCGACTACACATGAGCAACATGTGCTACAAGAGATCCCCGGTGGATGGCGCTGATGCAGACAGCAAAAAAGTAACGTATACGTATATACTCGAGCGTCAGAGCGTCAACTATCAATCAACCAGACATGCTATTTATTAGTTATTATTAATGTATCAAACGTACTTTCGGCCGGGGTATGAAGAAAAATCGTATACGACCCACGGCCAGTAAACTAAAGACCCCGGCCTGCGTGTATGAGGGCCTCGGCTTCGCCTCGGCCATCATAACCACGCAGGCCGGGATCTTCAGTTTTCTGGCCTTGGGTCGTAATATACTATTACGAATGCACGCAATTGAATATGGACATTCCAATTAGAGCATTTCGTATTATATAAAGGTCGAGAATATTTCAGTAATTTTTTTCGATTTTTGCAGTCTAACAAGTCAGTGCTACAAGCTTGTACATTTGAAGATTCTGTCTTCCTAAAAAAAAATTTAAAAGCGAGTAATGCTGAGGAATGTCGTACAACATTTTGAAGTTTTCGGTTATTACTGATGACACCAGAGGTTCTGATCAACGTTTATTTTCCTTAACTACAAAATTGGTGTCATAATTAATAGAAAATATAAACTATGACGAAAAAAAATTTTTGGTAATGAGCTTGATCAAGAACATGGTGTTATATTGTAAAACAATTTTTTTTTTTTTCATTTTTTCGGTAACTCTCGATTATTTCGAGAACTATTGAGTTAAAAAAACAAAAAATTAACGTAAAACTTGTTGAGGTGATGATTTTTCAAAGGGATGAGGTATTTTAAAGTATCAAAAAAATTTTATTTTATTGCTTAAACAAAGGAAAAAGACGATGAACACAAAAAAATTCGGAAAAATTTTTTTCCCAATTGATTTAATCAACCCCTTCGCCATAAAAAGGTTAAGTAAATGAAAAATATGCGCAAAAATTTCCGCCGTCGCCTGCTGAGATCTGAACGCACCAATGGCACCCGATCCGAAGCGCCAACTCCACTAGGCGATTGCCACTGTGCGAGATTCTTAGTTGAAAAATTAATTAACCATAAACAAAATCACTTGATAATGTCTGAAAAGAGGTATTCTTTTGTAATTTTTCCTCAGCTTAAGGCTGGTGCTATTTATTTTAAGGTACGTTTTCTCCGAGACGCTGTAAATGCACTCAATAGCATTTACTAAAAATCAAGCTTCCTAGGGCTTTTATAAATATTTGCTTACTTTGCTACACTGCTGAGTTATTATTGGCCCACTATTAGCATTGTGCATCAATAAAAAAAAATCCTCCGCTTCATCACTACTTAGTATGTTGACGTCCGCTTCTTCAATGTTAAAGTTAAACTTCTTTAAGCGCGCCTTATATAGGGAGTTAACCCATGAAACGAGCGAGCGAGCGAGCGAGAAAACGCTGCCGTGCACATATATATATTATGTGTACGTATACCAGCTGTGCTGCAGGCAGGGGGTCTGTTTTCTGTCTCCTTTTTTTTCTCTCCCTCCTTCTCGCATAAGCACAATAGTGCGACGCAATGACTCTTTCTATATATATGATATAGCTTCTTTCTATATATATATATATATATATCTCCCTATATTATATAGTTGTATTGACGAAAGCGAGTCTCAGCCCCACCGCTCCCCCTCAGGTCCCCCACAGCTCCCCCTCGATTTACATTGTTATTTGCATGTTTTTACGTCATTTTTGATCAAATTATATATAAGTAACCTCCCCCCCGCTCCTCTACATTCCTCCTCAGCCCTCCCTCGCTCCCCCTCCACCTCTCTCCAAAAAATACTTATTTATAGAATATTTTACCATCTACTGCATTAAAAAATATATGAAATTTAGTACCCAAGTCATACCTCATTTTTAGGGTTTTTCAAGTCACTGATCATAATAGGTCCCCTTCTGTCTATTCCCACTTAGCACTTGGGATTGAGAAAAAATCGGGATGGGATTAGAAGGGGGAAAGGCCCTAACAACTGCTCCGCATTCGCCCATGACAATTGTCATGTGGATCAGGAAAACCCCGGGAAATCTCCCGTAGGAAAAACCTGATCCGGAACAGCCCGGTGTATCTGCCTCATTTCTGACCTGGTGTCTAAGCTGCGGACTTAGACAACGGGGCAGAAATTTGGCACACCTTTCGCTCACGATGTCGAAGAGACAGAAAAACAGTCAATCAACCCACGAAGCGAACAGCAGAGGCGAAACGGTGAGACTTGAATGGTCATCCAAATACTAACCGCGCCAAATGCTTAACCTCGCTGGTCGATGGGACTGCAACTCTATTGCTAAGCCATCATGTGGGTGTATCTTTATATGTATAAAGTAGACAGTCAATTGATCCGAAAAATTACCAGCGCAAGCGAACGGAATAATAGTCGAGCAGGCACCCATCCGACTACCAACCACGGCCAACTCTGCTTATCTTTTCAGATCGATGAGACTGCAACTCTACTGCTGCGCCGCCGTGTTGGTAGGAGATATACCTACTGCTGCATTGTGGAAATCGTAACGTGTCTGTAATACAGGCTAAACTGGGCCTCTGTTACAGCTAAGGTACTGTCAGGTAAATAGGGGAGACCGGGGAATGACAAGCTTACTAGGTAACTCTAGCACCTCAGTTTCTCCCGAATTATAAAATACTTTTAATTCAAACGTTGTGCATAACAATTCTTAATGCGATTACTTTTTCCCTCTCCAAGTAAAACACTAAACAATGCAGCCCAAGTTTAATGAAAAACATGTAAAATTTTATCTTTGTAGATTAAACCTTGAGCTTCAATATGCTTTTTTTTTTAATTTGCTCTAGGAGGCACGGAAAAAAGTTATTTAAAAAATAAAAACGTGTTTTATATGGGGAACAACTGGCACCTTAGGGCACGGCGCTACTAGCACGGGAGTTCTCTATATTATCGGTGAGCTCCGACCGTAAACAGATTTCCTAACCTTATCCAGACGTATAAACATTGTGATACACAGTGATACACCGTGATACACAAGGTGATTTAGTTTTTAAGATGTTTGTTGTTAAAGCAAATTTTGCAAATAGTACGTCAAAAAAATAAAAAAAAGTAACCGAGGGAACGGGGATGAGAATCATATGTCAATCAAAAATTAAAACTATAATTCTAAAGTTACGGTTCTTAAGGTACTAATTCTAAGTATTTTCATAATTCATTTTACGAGTTACCCTAACAAATCATTGTGATTTATCAGGCTAGTGGTACCCCACCCCCTGCTAGAAGTACCTCACTATGGGGCACTACTAACAATTCTTAGAGGTTTGGTTTGTGCCGTTCTTAAACAAAAAGTTGTATTATTTTTATAAAATTTGCTTTTGTTGTGATAACTACATTCTCTTCTCTTTCAAAATCGATTTTTTCGGTTAATCTTACTTTGAAATTAAAGCTGTAATAAGCTGTTGAAGACAAGGTGTCCATCATTCCCCGGTCTCCCGTAATATTTGACACAAAACATGGCTTGATGTCTTTGAAGTCTTCAAAGAAACATAGTAAAAATCGTTCTTTTTTCCTATTTATCTTTTCATATGTGTATATGTATATAAAAAAACGTACGTGAAATATGAAATATGTATAATACGACAACTAAACTAATGAAAACAAGAAAAAACGCTGTATCCCGAAAGAAAAGCAAAATTGTCTAAAAATAACAATTTCTACGGGTCTCCTCAAGAGGAACTGCACGATCGAGGTGCACAAATATAGAGGGGTTGGACTATGCACAAACATAATCTGAATTATTTCTTTTTTTGACAGTATCTTGAAAAAAACGAGTAAAGGAATTTTTTCTTTTGTATACCGTGTATGAAAAATTAATATGAACATTTACAAAAACTTCGAATAATTTTTTTTACAATGTAACCTCTCAAAATTCGAAAAACAGTCATATTTTGAAAAAGAAGTTAGATAGATTCAAAATAACTATTTTCACGGGTTGTCTAACTGCATACTACATGATCAACGTACACAAATAGAGAGGAGTTAGACTATGCACAAACATAACCTCAATTTTTCGGTTTTTTGAATGTATCTTGAAAAGAATAAGTCAAAAATTTTTTTTATTTACTATGTCATGTTTGGAAAATTAATACAGATGTTAAAAAAATCTTCGAAAAATTTTGTTCACAATGTAACCTCTCAAAATTCGAAAAACAGTCATATCTTGAAAAAGAAGCCAGATAGGCCAAAAATAATTTCACGTATAGAAAATAATTATTGAGGTGCAAAAATGTGTTACACGGATGCGTACAAATAATCGTAATCATTATGAAAATAATAAAAAGCTACAACCTTTATATCCTACCTATAAATTAATTTATTTTCTGTTCTCTATAATGTATTATAAGAAAAATTGTCGCGTGACCAAAACCTATATTCTTTTTATTAATTTTGAGATAAGTAGAAATTACTTAAGCACGGGTAAATTTTAATATTAAATTATAAGTTATTGCAGAAAACGAATGGAATGAAAAATACAATGTTACAATGAAAACTAGCTAAATGTTTATTATTTTTCTTAATCTCAATAAGATATGATGGACTATTTTACTTTTATGGTAGCTAAAATTAAAAAAATTTTTATTCGTTGGATACAAAGATTCCAACAAGAATTTATTGTACACATATGATATCACATCAAATACATCAATATTAATTTTAAACAAAAGGAATTTTTATCCTGCGGAATGGGATACAAGTATCTTCTTTTGGCGCAGTATGGTGAAATAGTACATTACATTACAAGAGATGAAACTCGATGATCCACTCCCGGCGGTGAAGTTGCCCCTCGAGGTGAAGCCGAGCCATCACATGACAATTAGCTTTAGTGGTGAGTATGATAATAGGTTAGTTTGGATCAAAAGTGAAGGGCTTGTATCATCCGCTAACATTTACGACCTGAGCGAAGCGAGGGTTGTTGGTTAGTGGATGTTAACAGGCCCGGAAAGCAAAAAAAGTCTGTCAGAGCAACTTAATTTTATTAAAAATTCTTTAGATTTTATTAGATATTAAATGTCATGTTATAAATTTTGTTATTTGATAAATAATTTGCATATCAACAGAATTTAAACATTTATAAGCTTATATGATTATTTATTAGACTCCTGGGCATCGGTTGCTGCAAAAGTCTCATGTTTGATTTTTTATAAGATTTTTCAACAATCATTTAATCATTGTTTATATCAACGGCTCTTACGAAAAACAACGGAACTCAGAAATTCCAATGTTATTTTAAATAGGAAAATCTCAGTTCCGTTGTTTTTCGTAAGAGCCGTCGATGTGTTCAGATTGAGGTTATTATAGGTAGATTGAGGTTAACTACGTTGCATAAGAGTTGGATGGGACGCGTGCTCTATGTAAAAGTTTAAAAAAAACAGCTCGAAAGCTCTCTCTCAATCTCTCTCTCGAACAAGGAGAAGTAGCGAGGAGCAGTGGAGCACTGCTGTTTGCTTTATCTATCTCTCTCTCAATTTTTTTTATTTAATATGGAGCAATTTATTTAGTATCAAGCAAGAAAAAGTAGAGAGCAGGAAGTTTTTTCTCCCGACCCCTGTACGCAATATAGATATAGCGTCGATAGGGAATTGGCATTCGTCCCTATACACTAATGCCGAAACTCAAATTTTCGGGTGAGGGAGTAATAAAATTTTTGTTTTATTCTGCATCACATGACCAACAATTCGTACATGTATGACACATATCATAGCAAATATGGAAGTACTTATAATGCGCGAGTCATAACATAAGTGGCATATTAAGGTAAATGTATTCTATGTACGCACGTGCTAGAATATGTAATAATATTGAAATTTTCACTATTTTAGCATTGGATTCTTAGAGGTCTATTAAAATTAGATGTACTCTAATTTTCTCAGTTTCTATTATACCGAATTGAATAACATTTTAGTTGGAAGTTTCACTTCTGCCAGGGGTCCCGAGATCCACTCCTGGTTTTTTGAATAATTTTTTCCCTTGCATTTAGTACAAAATATGGAACACTTGACTCCTATCTTTGTACTATCACATGACTTGCTGTGACAACCCTTGGCACAACTGCAAAAGGTTTTCTTCAAATACTTGTCTAGTAAAGCGCTTACCGTAGTTGGCATTGGAATTAATTTATTTTTTGTCACTTTTTTTGTGATATCTAGATTCTATAACCTCAACTAAAAATATACGCATAAGCGTAACCGTATATTTTCAGTTGAAACAGTAAATCTAGATATGATGGTAATGTAAAGGTAAATCATCATAACTCTTGCTCCAAAGTCATATAATCAATAATGAGACAGTATACGGAGTGGTAATTCGAGCATGACTTTATTTCAATAATTAACAAAACTGCCAATATTTTGACGTCATGCTGACGCCATCCTCAGGACAACTAATAAAAATGTACAAAGAAATAAATTACAACATTAAAAATAACAAATAGCAAAATATAAAAAGTTATGTATAAATACCAATGCAAGTGTTAGGACACAACATAACACTGGAAGTGGAGCGACGAAAACTTATTTAATAATTACAAATTTACAAAAATAATTGTTCAGTAAAAAATTTTTTTTTCATTCAAAAGTAACATCATAGAATGTACGTAGGTAAAAAGCAAAAGACTGTATATAATAAAGTAAACGGAAGATAAAACTAAATATCTCAAAAATTAGTGTACATAAAAATTTGGCGAAATATTCGAGGGTGTTGAAAAACCAAGAAACATATTGAACTAGTTTTTTGTTTAATATCTCGTAAGAAATTTCTATAAGATACATTTAATTTACTAGTATAGTTGTCTATTTACATTGTTATCGTAAATAGAAATCTATAACATTCAGAAAATTCGCGTTTAAAATTATTCTTTTCCTGGTCCAAAGTTTTAAAATTATCAAAGTCAAAAGTATGTTTAAATTGAAATGAATGGAGAGCAATGGCAGACTTATTATCTTGTTTTTTAACCATCCATAAGTGCTCAATCATACGAATGTCAAAAAGTCTCTTACTCTGACCCACAGCAAATACCACATTCACAAAATATTAAGTAAACTATGGCCCCCTTTTTAGGTGTAAGAATTTTTTCTTTACCCAATCTTATAATATAAGTAAACTTACATGAATAAGAAAAAATTATCTTAATGTTAGATTCAGAAAAAATCTTACGTAAAGAACTTTCTAAAGGTCGGAAGTACGAGAGTACAATAAATGGAGTTCTAGGACTGAAGTTACGTTTTTCAGAATAGTCACGGGCCCCATCAAGTGTTGTGTTTTTCAATACACTATGAAGTCTAATAAGTAAGCTAATTCTCACTTTGATATACTTTTCAACAAAATAACAGGGGTATCCATTATTGGCAAGGATCCTTCTAACCTCCCGGATGTTTTTTGACCTAAACTTAGGATCCATCAGCTTAAAAACCTTATCAATTAAAGAATAAATAATTGCTTTTTTTTGGCAAACAGGATTATGTGGAAAAAAAATTTAACAGGCGTCTAGATATGATATGTTCGAATATTGTTTTTTTTTTTTTTTTTTAATACACTGCACATATATATTTTATGCTGCTTTTCTTTTATGTTAATGCTCAATACTGTTACGTACAATAGCATATAGCTATGCGTGCGTGCGCCTCCATTGATTTGGACCTGAAAGGTAGGGGAATAGGAAAGAGAAGTGATAGGAAAAGAAGAGCGAAGGGAGAGTAAGAAAAATTAGCTAGAGACATGGGAGCAGAAGGACCGGACCCGTGGATAAGGGCACGCGCAACTTCCCTCGAATATAAGTAATTATAATAAAGCACAAGTTAACCACAAGTCGGCCTATTATTTATTCCTGCACCATAAAACCCACGTAACAGCTGGTATCAGAAGTGGAATACAGACAAAATTTTTACAGTCTGTCGAGTGCGTGGAAATCACTTAGTCTTGCGAAACAAAAAAATTTTTAATTATTTTTTTCAATTAATCAACATTATAAACTAAAGAAGAAAAAAAGAATATATCGTTCATCGTATAGTGAAAAAAAGTGTCAAAAGTGCCAGACGTCAAATTTAGTGGCCCAACCGTCACACTAAAAGGAATCCAGAGGAAGCGTCAAAAAAGAGCGAGAAGTAATAAAAAAATTTATCAACACTGCTATCAGACCAATACAGCGGTAAGAGAAGAAACTGCATATCAAGTCAGTGGACCAATATACCAAAATACTAGGACAATCACCAATTACTACGGCCAGGAAAATACGGACAAAAAGAGAACACAGTACGCCGAGCCCAGACAGCAGCCCCAGACGGGACACGAGACATCACTCAAAAGTAGAAAACAACGGGGAAAAGCGAAGGCAGGTCAACTTACAGAAGGATCAAAGGCCAACTCATGGGGATACACAGGATCATCATTATAATGACCATCTTGATAGTAATCTGGTAAGTAAAATTTCACTATTCTTATATACCATACTTATAACTCTGAAGGAAAAACGCACTCAAAAAAAAATTTTTATATCGATATTATTACTAAATCACAAAATCTAAGGAGCTTGGCTGTAACACATAATTGCATGCACAAGCATACACCCAATATGCAAGTGACCAATACCCCACCCAAAATTTTTTTAATTAATTAATAAATACAAGGAGTAGTTACCCGAAAGTGAGAAGAAAAAGACTATTGACGAACACTAATTAGAGCGTGCATATCTATCAGGCTAACACAAAATACACAAAAACGGCAGTGCCTTAAAATTAAATACATATATATATATATACACTAGTGGGGCTTCGCCCCCCTGCGCGCTCCGCGCGCAAACCCCCTACTGTTTTAACTTAAAAGGAGAGTCTTTAAATTTCATCTGTTAGTGGGGAGAGGTTGGTGCCCAGATCTTTATGAGAAAGGAGAGTTTTTGATCTACATCGTTAAACATTACTTATATATTTATCAGTAAATTTCCGCACCACCTAGAAGGTACTATTGTGGTACGTTGAGAGTTTTTTTTAGAACTCTCCGTTATGTTTAGAGAGTAAATGTATACATTATTTTTTTAATAATTAAATTCTAAACAACGAAAAGTTTTAATTACTTTAATCACATATAAATTATTTAAATTTTATATAACATATACTTTATATTATTTTTATTACTATTATGCATTCTATATTTTATCGATTGATGTAAGTGGTTAGAAAGAATTTTTTATTTTTAGATTCAATGACAAATATGAAAATAATTTCTTCACAGTGTTTCACACTATAAATTGGAAAAATCGTTTATACTTTGTACTATTAAAACTTCATTTAAAATCAAACTAAATATTTTTAAAATTTTTAAAAATGAATAATATAAAAGTTAGCGTAAAAGTTTCCAGTCAGATAAAAAAAAATTAAGAGAAGTTGATTTAATTATTTGGGATAAGGCTTTAATGATTCCAAAAAAAGCATTGGAAGTAGTAGACAGGACGTTAAGAGATTTATGTAATACTGAAAAATATTTTGAAAGTAAATTAATTATCTTGGGAAGTGATTTTCGTCAGATTTTCCCAGTGATGAAAAACGGTAATAGAAGAATTATACTTGAACAAACTATTAAATCTTCATTTTTATGGAACTCATTTCAAATTTGAAAATTAGAAATCAACGTTCGGTTAAACAGTAAATGATTTTCAAAATTATAATCAAAAATTGGCGAAGAGGAAATAAAAACTTTCAACATTCCTAAAAATTGGATTTTAAATGATGAATGTTCTCAAATATTTTATAATATCTAGAATTGTTCGATGAAGAGTTTTATACTTACATCGCATAACGAGAACATCTCTTATTTGAATAATAAAATTCTTAAAATATTTACTGGAAAAATTAAAGTTTTTTATAGTATAGATAACGCAACTTACAAAGGGGTTGATAAATCAGACGATACTATTTATTTAAATTTTCTGGTGCAAATGTTGAACAATACTCGTGAAAGATTACAACCTCATGAACTAAATCTAAAAATTGGTACAATAGTGATATTACTGAGAAATTCAAGTATATCAGATGGACTCTGTAATGGAACACATTTACGAATCATAAAATTATTACAGTATAATATAGAAGGAGAAATAATAACTGGAGAAAAAATTTGAAAGAGTCTTCATTCCAAGAATAACTTTAGACTAGGAAACTCCTCAACATTACCATGTATTTTGTATCGTAAACAATTTCCAATCGTTGTGGTATTTACTATGACAATAAACAAATCCCAAGGTCAAAGTTTCGATAATGATGCTATGCCAGTCCATGCCATTGACATAATTTTTTTATTTTGAGAAATAAAAAAATAAATTAAAATTTTATATAAATAAGTTTTTCCTGACACTCCAGGACCATCTATAAAGAGAATATTTTTTTTGTTCGCAAATAATATGAAATATATTTTTCTGGTCATTATTCAAACTTTTATACATCGAGATAAACAATTCCTTACTAAAACGTATTTCATCATGCATATTTTCTTTTTTACTCTCCATTTTTTTGGTGTAGGTAAATTAAATCATTTACATAATTTATTTTCTGATTCTAAAATTTGGTTAATATGTAAAAGAGCTTAATTATCTTTGTTATTAGGCAAACCCTTCGTAAAAAATTCTTTGTATTTATTCCATATTTTAGCACCTTGAACGTTTTTTGAAATTAAAAACCAAGCAAAAAATTGTCTTAATTGATATGGAAACATAACAGCAATTGCTTCTTTAAAAATATCATCGATTTTTTTCATCATTGTCTATTAAAACGAGTGCAATTGCAGTATCTTTAAAATCTTCATAAGTTATTCCTTTATATGTTCTAATATTTTTGAACGATGTTGAATCAGTTGCTTTATTTAATACAAGTTAAAAAAAAATATTTTATGATCTTTTAGAGATACAATATTTAATCTACCTATTGCCATATTTTTTATGACATTTTTCTTCTTCGCCAAATTTTTAATTTATTATTAAAAATATAGTCATCTGGAATGTCTACATACTTTATGGATTTTACAAAGTCATCATGTTTATTTAATTTGAACCAAGCTATTAACTGTGTCTCGTAGTTTTCTATAACAGATTCAATACTATTTTCTTCAAATACCAGTTTTTGTTTCATGTTATTTTTTCTTCTTCATTCAGGGCAACTATTTGTTTGAAATAAAGTTACGTTTGTAAAAGATTTGGAAAAATTTTCTGTACATTTTTTATTAATTATACAAGGACTTTGTTCTGTATGAAGTCTATGAAGCATGTGTTTAATCACTAATTTTGTAAGCTTCGTATTACCAGAAGGAATTTTTAGCTGAAATAATTGCATCAATTTGTTCAGGTGTAACAATTTTTTTATCAGGATGCAAAGTTATTAAAATATGTGCGTGAGGTAGACCACGTTTTTGAAATTCGATGGTATAGGCGTATGCTAATACTTTACCGTATTTATCGTTTTGAATGATGTCGTCCAAATCTGACATTAATTTTAAGTGAAATAGTCTAACAGTTAAGTTTGGAATATCATTTAGTGTGGTATTTTTAAAAAATTTTGATAAAATTAACTTTAATTCTTCCCATTTAGGATTGCATGTTACTGCTATAAATAAATCTGGTCTACCACATTTCTTCATTATAGATATTGCATCTTGATAATGTTTCTGCATATATCTTGGACTTCTAATGTATGTAGATGGGAGTATAAAAAGATTTCCAATTTTTTTCTTTGTCTCAAAATTTTTAGAAATGTTGGATGTACTATTAACAATTGCGTCTAATAAACCTTGATAACATTTTATTCTTGAATTTTTTTTATTATATCTTAAATAATTTAAACGATTATATTCAATCATAATGTAAGAATAAATAAAAAATTTTTGGGTCAGCCGTTCCCCGTATGATAATGAATTAAAATTTAATTCATTTGATCTGTAAGGCAGTCTGTAGGAAAAATGTTGTGACGGTTAGTTTTACGCTCTCATTTAAGTAATTTTAAAAATAAGCAGTATTCCATCCTAAATCTTCGAGGGGAAAAATAATGAAAATACCATGGGATCGATAAAATGAGACAGTTTATTTAAAAATGTTTCTATAGGATAATTGTTGAATAATTCTTTCGGGTATACACAAAGATCAAAACTTTCAGGTAGTCCACAGTCTGAAACCATAATAGCACCGCATTCTGCTGTCAATGGTTTATTTTATGTATGTTTTTGCTGGCCGGTTTTTCTTAAAAAAGTCATTTTATAATTTGGTAGTTTTTTTACATTCGTGATTTGATGTAAATATTTATACTTTTTTGCTATTAGATTTTCTTTCATAATTTTTGTCAAAGTTTCGATATGTTTTTTAAGAATTTTACTATTATTTATAGATTTCAACCTTAGATCAATAACAATTTCATCATCATCATACATATATGTACATATATACAGCTGACTATTTTTTGGTTTTTCATTGAGATCAAAATTCAATGCGTTTTGTGCAACATAAAAAATTTGTCCTTGAATTTTAATATTATATATATCTTTTCCTTTTTGTTCTATTTCTCTAGTTATCAAAGATGCAAAACTAAACGCATTATTTTAGTACCTGATAAGCATTCTAAAATTATCATCATGAAGTAAAAGTTCTTTTAATTCTAAATTATATTTACTCAACGGACTAAGACGAACTTTTCCCTTGTGACAACACGTTGATTTTTTTTTCTTCTGGCCAAAATACTGCTGAACAATACATGCACTTATAACTTATTTCACCATGAAACGCAGGATTTACCAATAAATCATTATTTTTATTCAGATTACTACTCAAAAATTGATTTAAATTTTTATTATTAATTGTATTATTACTTTTTTTGTACTCAGTTTTCTTTTTTTTTTTTTTTTTTTTTTTTTTTTTTTTTTTTTTTCATTTAATAAATGTTAGATTTTGTAATTTTCTTTTGATACCAGTATTTTTTTAACGCAATAACTTAAATGTACCTGAATCCACACTTCCTGAGAAACAAATGTTCAATTCCAAATCATTTGAACAATCACCAAAATATAACACGTTCACAGAGTTCCGAATAACATTTGAAATGTGTAGATTTATTATATCCACAAAACTTTGTACTTTACTTTATATACCATAAGTCCCTGAGTTATTCATTATTTAAAATTATTTTTCTGAATGTTTTACATTTTTGAAATATCTATTTCCAACAATAAAATCAACATGTAAGTTCCATTTTTTCATGACATTTTTAACTATCATTTATCTTGTTCTAGAATGAAAATAGTTTTCAGTATACAAAAACAAGAAAAAATTTTGAACAATTCATTCCTATCTGTTTGATATAAACTATTTTCTAGTGAGTTTTTTAATTGTTTAGGCTCAGTATGATTAACTATTAGGTTATCATAAACTTTTTTTTTGCATGTTTAACGTATTACTTACTGAATTGTCAACTCCTGTTTGAATTTTATTTTTATTATTTGAGGATTTAAATTTCTTATTTTTAAAAAAATTTTCTTCTGAATAATAATAACCATTTATTATATTATATAATTTATGAGTAGTTTCTCCATTAAATTCGTTTTTTTGGACATGTATTCTTGTTTAAAAATTGATTTAAATTTCTTTTTTTTATCAATACTTTTATCATTATAACAACAGACTTTTTTTTTGTTCTCCGAATGACCTTTATAAGCTATCATTAATTAAATGTTTTGTAGGATTCTGAAAATCTAATATATTATAATGACCAGAATCAATGTTTAAAAAAATAAATAAATTTAGTTTAAGATTACTAGTTGAATTTCCATATGTTTGAATGTCGTTTTTCAAGAAAGTAACTATAACGTGAACATTTAATAAATCTAAGAAGAATTTTAATTTTAATACTTGTACAATAAGTCTCATTTTTTGACATTATGTTAATACATGTATTACTACTTTTTACATTTTTATTACAATCGTTTCCTACTATTAATTCATAACAATTTCGACATTTATTTACAACATTATTAATTACTAAAGAACGAGCTCTCATATGGAAATCTTTATCAATAAATCAACGCAAGAAAATTTAAATACACTTTACTTGTATTTATTTATTTTCTCACATTTCGCCCCCAACGGATCACTGATCACTTTGAATTTCCGGAAATCTTTATCATTATAAAGAAATTATTTTAGAGTTTTGACGAAAGTGTTTTTTGAAGAAAAATGAAATTACGGGCAGATTTTATAATATTTTTTGAAATTTATAAATATTTATGTAATATGTGCATTAAAATTTTGAATATTTATTTCTGTACATGGTGAAAACTACTGAAATAAACTAATTTTTACATTTGCAGTTTTTCAATACTCTTAAAAAAATGAAATAAAAGTAATACAGATGAATTTAAGGTAATTAAAAATTTACGGAAAAAACATAAGACGCGGGTGGCTATCTCATAGGAAGGCATAAGCGATAACGAAGTTAATGTGCCTATACAGCAACACACAAGCACCCTTATTTAAAAAATTAACTTCCCACGCCGAGCGTGAAAATGCGACAACTGACAGGAGCCAACCCTTTACTAATCAACCTAGTGATAAAGCGCAAATCGGACATAACACAAATATACATGATATAATAAGAGAAGCAGCTGCACAGGCAGTGCAACAATATACAAACCAAATACCTACATAATCAAAACATCCATTATTACAACAAACCCATGAAAGAATCAGACAGCGTCAAATACAAATGCGAATCCCAGTAATTCAAGAGGAGCAAGTAATTGGGAGTGAGGGGGTGGCTCATGATATGAACTACAACAATAATAACTATAGACAAAGTACAACGGCACAACCACATCCTGCAGAGGAATTCGAATCAAGTTGGGCGAATACAAATTACTTAAATGCCCAAAACCAGTTAAGACTACCTCCGCATCATGTAGAAAATTTTAATTACAAACGCCAAATTCAGAACACGATGTCGTTATTAAGCTACTTGGCAACAAACGTGCCAACATTCGACGGCGATCTCGTTAAGTTACCTCTATCCAAGCAAATGGTAAAAATGGTATCATGGTCTCTAGGCCCCTTGTATGAAGAGTTTTTTATAGGCTCTCTGGAAAATGAATTTAAAGACAAGGCAGTTGAATTTAAACCACGGCTAGCACAGTTCTCTTCTGTATACCAAGTTTTAATAGAACTAAAAAACAGATACAGCATCATCGGCAGTGTGGATACGTTATTAGCAAAATTAGAAGTTATAAAGCAATACAGAGGTAAACTCGTAGAAGATTACAGCAGCTGCGTACAGAAATCGTATGATAGAATAATAATATTCTACGACTCAGACACAACACTACTCCCTAGTCAACGACAGGTGTTCAAGGAGAGTGCTAAAAAAGAAGCCATAGAGCCATACACTTACAGGATACAATCGCCTCATAACTACGGGGTAACATGACTTAGTCCAAAAACATTGGGCGAAGCTATAGTAGTCGCGCTGAAAATAAAAAGCGACCTCAGCTTACGCGAGATAATGCTAGCACGAATCGAGGCTCAAGTGTACCTAGCAAAATCAGAAACAAGAGATACGGACGATTGTAGGCGCAACCAAGAGCAAGCAGAAGCACGCGAAACAACAGAAAAAGGTAAAACAACTGAGGATCGTCAATATTGCTCGTATTGCAATAAATACCGAATGAATGCTACAACATTATGTATGAAACTGGTATCAGATGCGACGAATAAGAAAATTCAAAACCCGGACATAAAAGCAAATGACCCACCAGCGCAGACGGCACAAAATAAACAAAATATAAGAGTTAAAAACTGCGCTTTCTGCAAACGCATAGGGCACGATACAAGCATATGTCGCACACTAGTAAGATACGCAGAGAGTGCGAGAATAAATCAGAGCAACGTACGTGAACAATTCAACAACGATAACAGGGAAAATACGGAAGGGAATTGTAACTACCGAAATAATTATAATTGCTCTCCTAATACGTATAACTAAAACTATAACAACGATTATAGAAGGAACCCCTATGATAGTGTGGGTTACAACATTAATAACAACTACAACAGGAACATTAAATACCCAAGACATAACAATAACAATTACTATAGCCAGTACGGTAACAAAAATAATTATACAGGCAATTATAACTATAACAGAAATGATGATCGGGTCAAAAGTTATAACGACAGAGGACCTCCGATTAGAACAAATGATGCACCTGATGGAAAAATATTTACGCATAGCATGGAATATTTAAACTCGCAGGACGCCTGTTGTGCTCCCCAAGCGCCGAGCGGGCCTTGAAAATAAAAAGAGAGATAGAACGTAAGAATGAGACAGAAGCAGTCAAGGAAGAGAAGGAGCCAACAAAAGCAGAAAACATAAACCTACCTATCCGCAGGGTAAATATTACGAGTCCTCGTAGCACACCACCATCAGTAATATTAAGCAGCAATCAGATGCAATCATGTATCGCAAAGTTTTACACGGATACTAGTGCCGAAGTATCAATTATATAAAAATGCTGTCTCACTACAGACACGCATATAGAAAGCAGAGAAAAAGTCCTAATAACTGGCGTCACACACAAAGCACGCTGCACGTTAGGGACGACTAAAATACCTCGTAACGGTATCATAATGAATCTGCAAGTAGTCCCAGATACCTTTCCGATAGAGATGAAAGGCATTATTGGCTGGGACGCATTTAAGTTATATAATGGCCTCATAAGCACCAAAGAAAATTATTTAAAATTAAAAGGCATCAGAATCCCATTACTAAAATCAGAATATTTTAAAATCCCCAACAAAGTCGAAAAAAATAATATTTGCGTGCATAAAAGATGATAGCAGCCACGTACAAGTCGGCTGCGTCCCTCTACAAAACATAAAAGAGGAAATCTTATTTCGAAATTTTATAGGAGAAAATAAAAACTCAAAAATATATGCGGAAATTATAAACATAACAGACAAACAAATTGACGTGCTAGTACCAGAGGTAGATGTTTTCGAATGTGAAACGAGATAAGGGGCGAAAACATTCAGCATCGCTGGGGACGATGCTGAAGGGTTGAACGAAGCAATTATCGGGCTTTTTGACACTAAAAATTCAGATAAAAATGAAGAAGATAATAAAGTTATGAAAAAAAAGTGCCATAAGCGGTCAAAATAAGTACAATGTAAAGAGTGACATTAAAAATTCTGAAGATATTTTGAAATCGGATATAGTGGCTCGAATAAACATAATAATGGAGATTGTTGATACATCCAGCTGCAACATGGAGGAACTAGACCACATCTGGAACGTTATCGAGAACAATTCTTTCGTGTTTGGCCTCGATGGTGAACCACTAAAGGCTACAATCCTTCTTAAGTATAGAATAACAACGTCAATAGAGAAACCAATAATTGCCAAAAGGAAACGTTATCCAATAAAAATAAAGGAGCAAATGGAAATAGAAAAACATAAGCTACTACAACAACAATTAATTGAATCCTTGACAGCCCCATATAACTTAAATATGTCAATTGTCCCGAAAAACGTCGGACCAAACAAGGAAAAACACTGGAGAGTCGTAATAGATTTCCAGCTATTAATCGAAATAAGGGTCGGTACGTGTTATCCGCTACCATTACATAATGAAATCTTGGAAAATTTAGTAGCTGCAAAATATATAACCGTGGTAGCTTTGAAGAGCGGATTTTTTAAAGTAGAAATTCACGAGGAGAATGCTCATAAAACTGCGTTCTCAGGACCGAACGGACATAACCAATATAAATGAATGCCGATGGGATGCATAGACTCCCTAAGTACGTTCATGAGAGTGATAACACTGGCATTATCGGGCCTACAAGGCCGTGAAATCAAGGTATATATAGACGACATCATGATATTCGCAGAAAACTTAGAACAACACGGGATAAGATTTAAAAGGCTCTTAAAACGGTTAGATGACGCAAACCTTACAGTAGATCAAGGAAATGTCAATTCCTTAGGCGGGAAGCAAAAGTGCTGGGACACATTGTAGGCAATAGCCAAATCAAAGCAAATCCAGAAAAAATTGAAGCAGTAAAAAGTTTTCCTAAACCATAAATGCGAGGAAAATGAAACAATTTCTCGGGTTGGCGGGGTACTATCGACGCTTCATAGAAGATTACGCAAATATAGCCCAACCGCTCTTAAAACTAACAAGAAAAACAACTGAGTTTAAAAGGGAGGAAGAACAAGAACATGCGTTTATAAAACTAAAAGACGCTCTGTGCAGTGAGTGAGTACTGAAAGCTCTAGACATGAATGAACCGTTCGTTGTAACAACCGACATATCTGGCTACGCCATCGGAGTGATTTTAAGCCAAGGAGAGATAGGTAAAAATCACTCTCATGAATACGCGTCCAGATGTTTGAAAGGCAGTGAATTACGATACCCGACCCAAGACAAGGAATTGTTGGCAATAGTGTACGCCAAAGAGCAATTAAAGCCATATTTGTTTGGTTGTAAATTTACAGTCGTAACAGACCACGAACTGCTTAAGCATTTTCACACATTAAAGAAGCTTGACCTTAGATTTACGATGTTGAAGGGAGAACTTCAAGGATACGAGTTAGATGTTGTTTACAGACCTGGACTTATAAGCAAGGCATCGGATGCCCTATCTTGTAACTCAATAATAAAAGAAGGAGTGGACAACCCAGAACTACAACGCCGGGAGCTGTATGAGCTCGTGGAAAAACAGGAAAGGGACAATAACGAAGACTTAAACGCGCCACTGGCACGCATATATAAAATGCGCACTAGGAGACAGAGGAATCTGATACAAAGAATAAGAAGGCCAAAATAGAAACATCTGACTCAGACGAGTTAGACGAAAAAGTCATTAAAAAGAAGTCCAGGAAGCTTAGAGGAAGCGAACACGTATTAAGCACCAGCAGTCACAATAATGGAGATACAGGATCAGAATGGGAGATAGCAAAAAAAACCAAAAGATAAGACGAAAAAAGAGAACTTCACGGTGGTAAACAACGAAACGGAAATTTTTTCTCAAGGACCAGCAGACGATAAACTAGCGTACATGTACAAAGAAAAAAACAAGGAAAAAGAACTAAAAACGACAAGCACACCAGTTATAAGCGAGGGTATTGGCCAGGTGCATGTCATGCAGTGCCACTCTTGGTGTCAAAATCACGCAACCGTGGGTACCCACATTATACGTCAACAGCATATACCGATGCACACTTTTAGTAATAATCAATTAATTAGCAAAAAATTAGTATATTTATTCATCTGGTAATAGATGTTATCATAAAAACAGACTTTCGGAATATCACACACTTGATTTTTTTTAACTCTGAAGCCTAAAAAAAAGGTAAATAGTTGGTTGAAAGTAGTCATGTGTGCGATGTTACAGAATTTCAAAGTGATAGAGTTAGCAATTCGACAAGTGCCGTGCCGTCGTAATAACGCAGACCTCGGTAACTTCCGCTCCGTACAAAGTTAACCTGCATGTACATTTTATTCAGATTATTTTAAAATTTGTCTAAGTTGCAATGCACATGGAAATTACCTTTATTTACAGTTAGATAATCACCAAAATTTATGTAATTTCACTCCATCTGTCTTTGCACTACTGTTACACTGAACAACACAGTACTTTCTTACACCCATATTTCATAAACGTTTTAATAATAGAAATTACAATGATCATGTTTTATTTTACGTAACTATCTTTTCCGCCTTCTAACCTCAAAATAGCACCTTCACCGTTTGATTCTGGGTTCTCAGGCAGAAAATTAGTATACGAAACTCGTTCGAAAAGGCTTCTTTACCAACCTCGTTACGGCCCTCGCCTTCGGCTCGTGCCATAAACCTCTCGGTTCGTAAATCGAAGCCTTTGCAAACTCAATACGCAAAATTTCAATACACAAAAACTCGACGGCGAAAACAAAAATTATAATAATAACAGAGCTCCAATTAGAAATTTAAAATCAATACTTATAAAGTCAACCAATCGATTTCGAGCAAAGGTCTCAATCGACTTTGAAAAAAAAGACATAAGAGGGAAATAAGGCAAAAGAATCGATGTATGGGAAAGCGATGATATACCAATCGTGATGAACGACGAAAAAGATGTGAAGACTAGAATATTGGGGACCCAATGCGCAGAATCCTACAAACGGCTAAGAATGATCGACGTCCCTAGAGATGGGAGCTGTCTGTTTCATTGCCTAATACTCCTGTACAGGCTGGCAGAATCAACAGACGAACTTAGAAAAGTGCTACGCGAGTCAAAATGGATAAATAAATGTAAAGACCCGAAAGAAGTAAAAATAATACTCAATAACAACCATAAATTCGGCGACGGGGAATGCGCTTTTATACTGCGCTATGCGCTCACAACAGTATGAAGCAAACATATGTATACACCTACAAGTGGCCCCTGATAAGACAGTATACCAATACTTTATGGGGGGAAAGACGCGGAATTTAAGCACATTTATCTTGAAAGCCAACACTACCAAGCCCTCGTAAAGGAAACCAATAGTGCCGCCTCACCTAAAAATAATAATGAAAATCAAGACGACGATCCGGATAACCAGGAATTTCGAGATAATACAGAAGAAAATGTTGAAGGAGATAGCAACGACCAATCCAGAAACAAACGAGATGGAGAAAATGGTGAACAGGACGCATGGGATACGGAGAGCGGCGAAGAAAGCGAGAGAGAGAGAAAGAAAGAGAGAAGGCTGATGAACAGCCCATTATGCTCCGATATCCGACAAAAATAAATGCGTGATAGCTCTTAGATCACTGGTAATGATAGACAAATTAAAAACGAAAGGACTGGTAAGACACTTAGCAATACTAAATCTTAACCAAAGGGTGTACGTAGTCAAACAGTTTGAGGAAATCCTCAAAGGCATAACAACGAATGCTACGTTATACAAAAATACATTAATAACGCCACCATTAGATCACAGATATAAGCTAATAAAAGAATATCACAAGTTGTCAGTAGGAGGACACCATGGTATTAATAAATCGTATAGCAAAATCGCGAAAGATTTTCGTTGGAAAAATATGAGGCCAGATGTAAGGCAATACGTACTCAGCTGCTCGTCATGTCAAACGAAGAAGTTAGTGCGAGTAAAAACAAAACAGGCAATAATGATCAGCGGCACTCCAAGCAGACCATTCAAAAAGATATTGATAGACTTCTATGGACCAATAAACCAACCATCAGCTCGCAACAATACACACATTTTATTAATACAAGATTGGCTAACCAAATATATAGTGCTGGCCTCCGTCCAGAAAGCAACGGTAGAGGAAACCGTGAGAGCCCTGACGAACAGATTCATTTCATACTTCGGAGCCCCAGAGAAATTATTATCAGGTAGGAAGACACACTTCATGGAGCGTATGCACCACGTCCTGACAGAATATTTACAAGCATACGTTAGCCAAACTGAAAAATGGGACGAGGTACTACCACTGTGCGCACTGGCATACAATTCGTCAGAGCTCGAGAGCACAGGCTACTTGCCACACACCCTCGTATTCGGCCAACTTGCAAAACTTTCGTCAAGCTTTAAACAGCCAGAAAAAAGACATACATTCACAGACTTGCTAGGATAAATAACAGGGAACCTCACACAACTACGAACGTTGGCAGCAATAACACAGACTAAAAATAAGTACAGATCAAAATACTATTACGACAGGAAACTGAATACTAAGTTCTTCATGAAAGAAAAAATAGTATATATATTAAAAGAACTGTGTAAGGGAAATACGACGACCATTTTGAGGAGCCATATGCGTAGCATATTTAGACAAAATCAAAATAGCGTGTATGTTAAAATTCCCACGCCCAGCGGAAAACGAGAAGGAAAAAGAGCAAGACACTACAGAATAAACACATGCTTTTTCTTTTTTTCGGCCCTTGATCGGACAAAAACGAAAATGCAGAAATATAGAGAGTAAATAATTAAATATGTGAACAGATACAGAAAACATGTACACATAAAAGTAACGTACAGACGTCTTAGGAGTCGAGAACTTCTCCTTACAAAATCAACGCCAACAAGTATGTATAGAACTTATTAGAGAGGAACCTCTTTTCATTTCGTGGCCCTCGAATGGACCACGAGTGAACAACGAATTATATGGTAAGAAAATATAAAATAACAAAGAACTGCGTAACCAATAGACATTCAAACAATCAACATCCTCCTTTTTAAAGAGATAATGTTGATAAAATACGTAAAAAAAAAAAGAAAGAAACAGATGAGTATACGTATGTCAAATTTTTTTTTGCTGTACAATACCCAACTCACGACAAATTGAGTAATATGATAAATGATAAGATTATTATACTTTGCAACCCTTAAAAAGAAGGCATTGTCAGAAAAAAAGAGATATTGTTTATAGTACTTGGAACTTTATAAAAAAGTATAATAATGATAATAAATGAATAAATAATTATTATTATTATTATTGTATTTATAGAAGAAAAAAATACATGAAAAAAAATAATCAAAAGAAAAATATTATTAACAACAAAAAAAGGATTTAGTAACAAAATATTTACAAGTACACTTACGGTTATATGTAACGCACTTTAGAATAGTGTAATTAGTAAATTTTAAAGATCGTGAGAAATGCAAAGTTTCAAGAAAAAAAATTTTATTTTAAAATTATTTTGATATCAATTATCAAGAAATACAGCTGCAATTGGAAATTTTTACCAAACGTGCCCTCAGCTATAATCCGTCAATTACTCTATTCATAGTCCACCCTAATATTCCTTACCTACTATTAAAATCAACAGCCAAAATAGATAAATCTTAGTTAAACATAATTAAGCAAATACCTATGATATAATTCTTAAGAATCCGCAGCGAGCACAAAACATAGATTGCCAGAATGATTGAGAAATCTTGTGACTGAAACACTACATGGTAACATCAGTGAATATCAATACTACAATGGCAGAAGACATACGCATCAGAAAAAAAAAAAAAAAAAAAAAAAAAAAAAAAAAAAAAAATTGTTGGCTAACAAGACTATGTGTCCAGTAGAAAAAAAGCGAAATATTTGCGGGTCATACAGAAATAGGAAAAAAAAACCAACAAATTTTTGCCAGAAAATAACTACAATTTACCTATAAATTTTCCCTTCTAACAATGTACACAGTCCCAAATCAGAAAAAGAAACAAACATTTATAATATAGCTGAGAAACATTTTTAACTGACATCAGTGAAAAAAAATTCATAGATTTTGTATATGATTAAATCGCGTACACAATCAGCACATCTTTCAGAGTCCACTGATAAAAGTAATGAAAAAAAAAAAATAAAAATAAAAATAAAAACGATGCTATATTTTATAAGAAAACTAGTATAAGCATTTTGTACACAAAAAAAAACAGTAAGTTATAGTGAGTTATAGAAAAGTAAGAATTTAATATAAGGCAATAAAATATACGTGTGAAAGGGGTGCAAGATACAACTACCGAATGAAAAAGGTCTATTCACACAATAAGTTCTTAACATATTAATTTTTCCTTAGTACGTTGGATGCAAAGATTCAGTATATATACGTGTTATAGATTGTTTACAGATGACGACCAACACAACAGAAAGCGAACAGTGGATGAGACAACATCGGAGAGCAACACTACTCGGTGACCTATGGATCAACTTAAAGATTAATAGCAACAATGGAAAAGGTGGACAGCGATAATAAAAAAATAATACTTAGAGAAGAATAAATAGGTACAAATAGTAATGAAAAAAAAAAAAAAAATTTTAACGACCAGTGCATACTCGACAACGACCATAAAACATTTTTGGGTCAAAATTGCTAAGATTAGTATGTAATACAAATAGACAGAAAATAATCGAAATTATGGATTTTTTTTGTGTAACTTAAATATGATAATAAATGTACTCCATCACAGACATTTTGGAAGCGAATACATCGTAAAATACAATATGAAATATATGTAGTAATAAAAAAAATAACAAAATAATAATCATCATTATAACATTAAGAATAACTATAACATTAATAAAAATTTAAAGTAGGATTAGCAAAACTAGTAACAACATTAAAAATAAGTTAAACAGTAAGTCCTTGACCCTCGACATCCTTGACCACAATTAATATCAACACAACAAGAAATAAGTTAAACAGTAAGTCCTCGACTTTTGACATTTTTGACAACAAAACAAAAAAAAAAAAAAAAAAAAAAAAAAAAAGCATGAAATTGACAGTTATTTTAATTATTTTTTAAAGCGAGAACAAATTGTTATTATAAACCATTGTATAGTGCATATGTACAAAAATAAAAAGCAAGAAAAATATAGTTAAGCGATTAAGTAACATAAGTAATCAAGAGAATCTTAGAACAAATTTTTTGTACGAGGGAAACGCGCAAAAAATAAACAAAAATGTATACACATAAAATACAGCGAAATAAACCACTAGAGGAAATATGGACAGAGCACTTCAAATCATCTTCATTTCTCTAACCGAAAATACTATACAACATCACACAGATACTACTCTATCACAAACATACAGATCAAGGAGAAAATCGCGGCCAAGGACATCGGCGTCACGGCCTCAGACGTGTTACCTACATGGCATGTAGCTATACGTGTATACGCCTCCGCTGGTTCGGGCCCAAAAGGTAGGGGAATAGAGAAGCATAATGATAGAAAAAGGAGAGCGAAAAGAGAGTAAGAGGTATTAGCTAGAAACACGAGAGTAGGAGGACCGGGCCCACGAGATTAGGACACGCGCAACTTCCCTCGAATAAAAGTAATTCTAATAAAGCACAAGTTAACCACAAGGTGCCCTATTATTTACTCCCACACCGTAAAATCCATGTAACAATACTGATAATAAGCCAAAAATGAACCAGCAGAATAGAAAAGTAAGCAAATACTCTTAAAAGCCCTGAGAAGCTTGAATTTTATTAAGTACTATTTAAAAAATGCATTTTTTGGCGTCTCGTAGAAACGTACGTCAAAATAAATAGCACCATCGCAAAGCTGAGGAAAAGTTACATAAGAATATATCTTCCCAGACATTCCCCAGTGATTTTTTTATGAATAATTAATTTTTAACTAATAATCTCATACAGTGGCGTTCACGTGGCAAAATGGGCGCTTTGGGTTGACTGCGCCGTTGGTGTGCTCGGCTCGCAGCAGGTGCTGGCGGCAACTTTCGCGTGTATTTTCGCTTACTTAATCTTTTGTTTACGGCGAAGGGGTTGATGAAATCAACCGAGAAAAAAATTTAACATTCAATAAGGGAATGGGCTCGCGGTCTGAAGTCAAAATAATTATTTTAAGCGAGCCGCTACGGTTAAAATGAGAATATCGTATCTCGACTCCTATTGGCCCCACAGAAAACATTTTTTTTTTAATTCATTAAAAAATAAGAGCAACAAATTGCATTTGGTTGCAAAACTCTATTATCAAAAATGACGAAAATAAGAGACCTAGCAATAATAAATAATTTATGTCAATTTTGGAGGGGACTTTTGTTCTGGCTCTTACATTATGAACACTACAAATCAGGACTTGGTTGTTTTTGAAATCTGCGCATAATGTAAAATTCGGGTAAAACCTACCCACCGCCGCTGTTTCTACTGGGATATCCTAACTTTAATACATTGTTTATAAATTGATCAAGAGTGTCTGCATTCCTAGCAGGGTCTCCGTTCTGCATCCTTAATTATAAACACAAGAAGCAGGAACTCGGTTGTTCGTGAGTAGTGCTGATGATGAAAAAATCAGTAGAAAATGTCACAAACGTAAGTATAGGAGACTTATATCCCTAATGTCCCTATTAGAATTCTTTTCCGCCGTTTAAGTGAGTAACGTAAGAAGACAATATCCCATCGTATGTACTCTTTATTAAAGTCTTACGTCTATTACACTCTTGGTTATTTGTAAACTGCCCAATTAGGCGCTGTCTTCCTCTTTATATAGCTTTTTACTACCATTGTGTTTTAAATAGTGATGACTCCTGTGGAATTTCACGTAAGTAGAGATTCCGCATTTACTAATGCTGATACAATACTGTTGCAATCGCCTAGGATTATCCAGGATTGATACGTAGTAACGCGGTTTCGATGACCATCTGAGTTTGACATGAGGACATTGACGTGTCGAGCTAAAGCTAGCTGATGTCCGTAACAAAAATCACCAGCAATGTAATTTTTGCAGAATATGTGAATGTCATTGGATTATTTATATGATGATTAATAATGTGTAAAAATTACAGCAAAATCTTCATTATTGATATTTCGTTGTAAACACTTGAAGCCGGAACTTAGTTGTTTCCAAGCTATGCGTATAATAGGGCATCAGCAGAAAGTCACCTGCTCCGTCGTTTTTTTGTGATACTGTAATTCCTATCCGTTGTTTATATTGTAATTAACAGCGTCTATTATTTTAAATAGAACCGTAGTTCTAGATGCTTAACGATGTACATTTGAAGTTAGAAGTCGATTATTTTTGAGCTACGCGTATAATAGAAAATCTGTGAAAAATCACCGGCTCTATCGGTTTTTAGAACTATTTTTTTTTCTTAAATTGTTTTCACGATAATTATCAATGTCTGTAATACACAGTGGGATATTTATAATTGAGTAGAATTTGGGCCAACTCGCATGAATATAAATTATGTAAGGCGTTAGTATTAAAATTGTACATTGGGGTTGGAACATCATCATGTTGAGTGACCTATTTTATATCATCGGCAATTCATCAACGCTGTTTTAAGGTATTTAACGCCAAATTCGGCTACTTTAAAAGTGGTTTCGTCAATTTTGTAATAAATGTCCTAAACATTTTGAACTTAGAAGTCATTTCTACAGATGTACATATATGCGGAATTCGTAGTTGTGTTAAATACAAGCGTGATTACAGTATGGCTACCAGCGAGGTGTTCCATGATTTTTACTCTAAACATTTATTTTGAAAAAAAGCTACTTTTATAAGTAGTATTCTGGCATATAGTAAATAAATAAATTCATATTTGGTGTTTGTACATAGGTTTGAAGTGAGGAAAAAAAAACACAACGCACCGAGCGAGTTGTTTAGAAAAGTAAAAAGTATCATTAAATAAGAACGTTCTTAAGTAAAATTATGTGAACGAACGTTCTTATGTATTTTTTACCTCCTGTGTAATCTTCTTTATGAAAATAGTATAATAAGTATCACTTCTTTAAACAAGGCATAGTAACAGTACCCCCTGTATGGTGTAAAAATCAGTCGAAAAAAAATATTACAAAACTAGTATTTTACCAAAATATTATTTTCAACCTCTCGACTCTAAACATTTAACCAGGAATCACCGATCCTCTCCAAGGTCTGCGCTGGGCGAACCTAACAGCTATGAAGGAAGAAAAAACTTGAGCCAACGAGAATCTCCAACGGGCAAGTATCACGAACCAATCTCTACTAATCTCTCCACCTTAGATCATCAAAACAACTGAGTCTGAAAAAAAAGGTGTTTTAGATACCAACGTCTTCGACGTTATACCAGGAGACATCGGGAAAGAGCACTACAACTAGCCCCAAAGCTTTGGACTTTGTTATTTATCTCCCGATCAGTCTGGGTCTTTAAAAGCAGGCCAGAGAAGATCACCCTGAGGTATCCAGGCAGTCACAATTGCTGTAAACTTTAGTCAAGAAAAAGTTCACTTAAGAAGCTCACCGGTCTTTTTTAGGGCAATCGGACGTCGAACTACCTTGCCAACAAATATATTAGAACTTAAAAAAATTGACAGAAAATAGCCTTTAGGGGTCACAAAAGTCTTAAGCATGCCAAAAGTCGCAAAAGGGTTAATTGGAAGGAAAACTTCAAATGTCTCTACTGAATACAATTTCAGGCGTCAAGAAACTGACGCAGAAAATTTATCGAGATTGGAACAGCAGCGTCAGAATCGACAAATAAAGAATCCATTACGTGAGAGATCAGTTTTTCGTTTATCCTCACAGTAATCTCTTAAATCTTTAAAGATCTAAATTCAGATTTTTAAATAAGTAGAAAACATCTTTGTATTTTTGTGGCAATAAAAAATGTAGAGATTAAACTCTAGGACTTTGTTGCTCTGTTAATAAAGTTGTGAGATAAGAGAAAAAATTTTTTTTTTTAATACATATTTTTTGGGAGTTTAAAATCTTAACAGCTGAAAATATAGCCCTTTTCGTCAATTATATGGGAGAAACTGCAAATCAACCGCTCCTTATGGCCAACGATTATTTTATGGCATAAGGAACGCACGATACTTTTCAGCATAATTAAATTTTTTTTAATCTTTACAGCTTATTATTTGACCAAATAAACTGTATGGATTGCGAACAAATATGCTTTTAATAAAAAGATTTTTGTTCTTAGAAGTGTCAGGAATAAATGTAAAATTTCTAACTGAAAACGTTTTACATTACATGTCAACACACTACGGTGTTCCATTTAGTAAGTCTCGGGCGAAGCCGGGACGGGGGGCCGCTAGTCATACCTATAATATACTTAAAGTAAATCTTACCCTGAAATAACATATAATTGCTGGTTAATAAAAGATGTGACGTACAAGTCAGTATTAATTACGGAACGTATACATTAAAGGTAAATAAATACTATAGTCACAAAAAGTACATACTTCTGTTGTAAAAGACAGTCAAATCTTGAAAGAAAAAAAAAGTTATGCGTTGAGTGAGAATTGAATTCCAAAAATGTTAAAGCAAAAATAATTGCACAATTACATAGCTAGCTCAGCTACAGAACTTCTGCTCATCTCGTTCTAAAAAGTAACAAATGTCATTAATAAAGCTCCAAACCTCAAGTAAAAGTGAAACGTGGCTGACCTTTAACTAATGATAATTAGAATGAAAGTTCGAATGTAGAATAGAGGTTTAATTTTTTAAAAGCTAAACTCTTATTATAGTTAATAAATTTTCATGTGCTGGGTGATAAAATTGTAGTTACGTAGTTACAAACGATTTTTTTTTTTTCATAAATACTTGTATGAGATCGGAAAATATTATTGACAAATTATCTATGCCTAATATTTAAAACTCAATAAATAATTTCCACTACATGCGTATATATATATATACATATACATACGTGTGCGCGCCCACGTGCATATGTTTGTTGCTGTGTGTGTGCGCGCGCTCGCATGTGTGTGGTGTATTTATTATTAGTTGGTTTGGCATTACTATATAACGGACAAAAAACTCGGTACTTTATTACACACATTTTTTTTACTTTACCACAAACAAATTTATAATAAATTCATGTACTCGTATTTGATATGCAAGCTGTGAGAGCCGAGGTGGCCATGAACATTTTTTATATTAAAATTTTGTCAAAAATAACAAAAGAAATTGCAAGTAATTTGTTTTGTATATGTGTTACTCCCATTGATGATTTTTTCTCTAAAAAGAAACGCAGAGAAAAACTGCTCTTAATGAGAGCTTGTGTTGCTATAACTGACTTTATTAATTTATTTATTAAAAAATTATTCAGTAAATATTTTTGTTTTATTGCTCTGATTTTTAATAGTTTTATTAATTATTTAGCTAAATTTTATATAATTGTTAATCAGGTGTAAAACGTGTCATCCTCTTTGAAAGTGTTAATCATACCACTCGTTAAAACGGCCTCAAACAACTAAGAGTTATTAAATTACTTTTAAATAATTTCTAAGTTTATCGATAACAGTTGTATAGTCATCTGAACAAGGATGAATTGTTAGTAAACATGTACCCCGTCATTAACATTATGTTGTTACAAAAATTTATTTAAATCTAAGAAAATCCTCCATCTAATAAATTAACGAAGAGTATTTGTTACGTAGTAATTCACATGAATATAAAATACTTTTATTGAAAAAAATTTGATACTAAATAATATAAAAAAAATAAATAAATACGAAATGTACTCTACTAGCTACCTATCATTTACACATGTTGGTCTTCATCTCCACTGCTGAAAACGTGTGTATAGTTCGGCTGTTTGGCTACGATGTGGTACTTAAATCAGTGGAAAAAAACGACACTCTCTTTTCCGTAGTCACTAAAAATTTTCCTTCTAATCTCTGTTGTTAGGTTTGCTTTCTACAACCATTGTATACAGTTTCATAAGTCGTTTCCAGTATTTTTTGAAGTTAGAAGCATAAGATCAACCTTTATCTTGTGTCCTTGCAGACGTGCTAGTGCCAAAGGCATGGCTCTTAAGAAAGTATTTGGAATTTCAGTACAACCTATAGGCATTTTTTTATACGAAAAATGCCCATGTGGCCCAGAAAATGTTGTTTTATGGGCGTCATCCTCGTGTATCTTGATTTAGAAAAATCCTTGTTTCAAGTTAACAACTGTTATATAGCGTGCTGATGCCAGATGTTCAAGTATATCACTCTAAAACAGATGTAAGTAGCAGCTGCAACCGTTTGGTCCAGCATGTTTTGGCATGGTTCACATGTTTGAACTACATGGTGATTCAGATCACTCTATTATGCCTTGTTCAAGCAGCTGATTTATCTCTACTTTCATCTGCTCTCTCATAGCTGGTAGATACCTGTATCTTCTTGCTGTTATCAGTTTCCCTTAAGCCCAAACAGGTATGGGTCGAATTCTGTAAGTTCTAGCACGTGTTTCTTTTCTCCCTCGTTACAACTCGATACATCAACTATTTTCATTATCTCGTCTACCATTGATATTCTACTGATAAGTACATCTTGGTTATTACCCTTTTATAGGCCCGAATGTTTTCATGATTACTATTGTCGTCAGTACCACGCTTACTTTTGTCCTCATTTTTTACATTTTCCTTATTTTCGTTTAAGGTAAAGTAGCCTATTATGGCACATTAAAAAAATTGATCCTATTGTGTTAATTGTAAAAGTCTAAACAACGGTACTAATTAATTCAATATCTTTACAGAATTATCTTTCTAAATTTGTAAAAATCATAGGTGATTTTGAATATCATTATTTAAAGAAAATATAACAAAGCCCTGTGCCATGATAGAGGAAACGGACAAAATTACCTCTAAAACGCAAGGCTTCTATTATGAAACATACAAGATGCATTTAAATAACATAGGTGTGCTATAATAGGAACCTTTTGTTTCACGAATAGGAGCCCAAGTTTTCAGTATGTTCCATGATAAGATCCGATTCATTGCATTAATATTTGTTTGTAAAATAATTATTTAACACCTAAATTTATTTTAAAAATTATAAAATTGTTCGGAAACTTTTAGAGCTTCTATTGATACCCAAACTTTAGATATTGAGGCTGATTACGATTTTATAATGATTTTTATTTAAAATGCTGCCTAAAATTATGCTATAACAGGCCACTTTACCTTATATGATTTGTCTTATCTTCACTCTCTCTAAGTAACTTCATCCCTTTCTTAAATTTCTCAATCAAATTTCTCTGTCAATATTAGGATTTTTTATTATTATTATTTTTTTTTGCATACTGATATAATTTCTCGCCCTTGCTAGTTAAATGTGGGCCGTGCTATCGGAAATATGAGCACCATTTTTTATCATTCACACTATTCCATTCGTTCGTATCTGGCTTTTCGATGGGCGCATCGCTGCTGACCAGGACCACCATGGCATTGTACTGTGTCTTGGCATTATCTGTCCTGAATCTTCTCTTTTGCGCCATCATTGACTGGTAGAGTCTGAATTCATTGTCAACAGTAATAGCTGCTTCAAAAGCTTCTTGTAACGTTTTTAGCTTGAAACTTTTTAAAGTTTAAAGTTTTTAAGCCATGTAAGAATTGCTTCACCGCTTTGCTATCTGATTTTTTTTTTGGTGCATCTTCCTCGGCCTGTCTCCAGTAGGTACGGGTTCACATCATGTGCCATCATAATCCCATTGTGCAACCGTTGAACACGCCCACAATATTTCATGACTAACTCGTTGTCACGTTGCGTAATACTTTTGAGCTCTGTTGAAAGTTTCTCTATCCCTCCCATGTTACCAAATCTCCGAAACAGAGCCAACAAAAACTTGTCAATGAAGTTAAATAATAATAATTGCTTGCAGAACCGATGGGCCACTATGCCTTGCAATTTATTTTCCAAAAGTCCTATGAAATATTTATCATATTGGGTGGTAATTGTTGACTTTATAATTTTAATAATTTTTTCGAATAAGGAAAACTGCTCAGGTTCTCTGTTATACAGCGGTATACCACTCGTGGGGCTGTTTGGATGCTCTATAATATTAAACTTTGTACCTAAAAAGATTGGCTTTCCATCGGCTGTCAAAGCTTATAAGGGGAGGGGGGGTGTCGTACATTTTGGCGCTTGGAAAATTTTTGTGTAGTATTTTCTATTTGTTAGTTATTCATCTGCTGATTTATTAGTTGATCTACCAACAATCAAGTGGGGCATTTTTGTTTTTGTTATTTGGGCGTGTAAAATAATTGAAACTTATTCTATTGATTCTCATAATTTACGTGTTCAGGGCTTACTGTTGTGAACTTTAGTCTACTGTCTGTATTACACATACTTATGGCAGAATCTTAGGATACGTGCCAAATAGATTTTGAGAACTCTCAAAAGGTTTTGTTTTATCAAACGTAAGAAGAAAGAAGTATTCCCGTAGGACAGTCATGTAATGTGTGAGCTAAGTAGAAGAGTTTTTATCGTGGATATAAGTGATTAGTAAATATCGGCAAGTAAGTATTGTGTATTTTCTTGGTGCTCGTATCATACAGTTGTTGCCGATAGGTTTAACAATTATTCAAAATGTCGTAGGAAACTTAACAATTCACATTTATTGCAGAGAGAGTGAACGTTTTGATCAGTCTATTAAATTCAGAAAAGTACATTTATTCTTTGATTTTTCTAATGCTAAAGGTTATAGAGCTACAATTACAAGTAAAAAAGAACCTTAACCGTGACTTTATCCTGGTAAAACATTAATTGTTATAACAATTAGTCTCGTCATAACCTTACTTGTGCACATTTGGGCTTACGGAAACGTATACAACTTAAATAAATATAAGTATACTTCAAATATTTACAGTTTAACGACTAAATTACAATATCCTATACGAGTCCATTTGTTTTTCTTACACATTGATATTTTGTAAATGAGAAAAAATATGAGCTAAACAGAATCGCTGTTGAATGTGTTTATAGATTTTTATTTTAGTGATTACGATTTGTACTTTGTGTGACTTCGCACTGAAAATGTTTGAGCTTACTTTGATATCAGCTGCAGTATGTACTATTTGTATGTAAGAAATTTTTACTTTTGTTGATTTAAATCAAAGCTGCATGTCATCAAAATATCTTGGGACTCCTTATATCGATGTTGATGAGCCCCTATGGAAAAATTTTATTTTTTAAAAACTTTAATGATCTATAAATAATTCTATTAATCAACAGTTTAATGTGTGTTTTAACGAAAAAATTGCAAATGCTCAATGAAAATACTTTAAGAAATAAAATGAATCAGGACAAAATTTATTGCAATCACTTTTAATTATATAACGAAAGGTAACATCTCGTGCCTATAAAACGAAACTTAAATGTTCATAAATAGTTTGAGAAAATTCAGTATATCATTTACATTTTTTGATCCACCGGCTACTTCATTCCAATGATTTATTGAACAGCTATTTTCACATGATGAAATGAGCTTATGAACGAAGCTGGTAATTAGAAAAACTAAGCAAGCACAACTTTATTTCGATGACATGCGTATAGTGAGGGAAAACTAAATATAAGAATTAGATAATATTACGATAAAGATTTTTAGTTGAAATTGTATTCTCTTAATTTGCATTCAATTATTATTGTCATTAACGTAAATAACATGAAAATTGATTAATAATTAACATATACCGAAGTGAGATAGTCTGTAAATTAGTCAGTACATTAACTTTATATGATATACTGAATGGGCATTCACAATTGCTGTTTTTTTACCTATACGAAATCACTGTCTGTATGACATCAAATGCTTGATGTCATTTGTGTGCGTGTATGTGTGTCAAAAGTGTTTTCAGCCGAGTGCTCCACGTGTGTGCTCTGAGTGAAAAGCGCATGCGCCGCGCTAGAAAGAGACGGTAAGACTGAGCTCCGTGATCTCCCCGGCTAAACATCGCCCCGCCAAGTCAGTCGGCAACTGCTCTGCATCACTAAAGGGAGTAAGAGCGAGTCACGCTGCACTGCGTCTCTTCTCCCTCCTATGTAAGAAAGTCAATGTACGCGAGTGTTAAGTTCCGAACGAAAATTAAAGCTGACTCAATAAAAGGAAGTCGCCTTTTCATTTACCCGCGTACACTACAATTCACAAATTTTCTCGTCAACTCCCGTTCGTCCACGCGATCCAGCGCAACAACAGTGCAGGAGCGCTGCCTCCCGGGCACCATCCTGTACATTGGTCCTTCGAGCCGGATAGGACAAGGCGACGGGAACAAGATGCCGAGGTTGCCGAGCTACCCACTCGCCCTTGGCCATACATAGTCGGCGATGAAGCGCGCCGAGCCGTGCCAGCTTCCAGCTCGTTGACGGCCATCTTTGTCTGCGTCTCCGGCGCACACGTGCTTGCAGCCACACCCGCCGCTGCTGCTGTGCTCTCCTGCGTGCTCCCGTACGCGGTGCTGTGGTCGTCGTCGCCACGCCCGCCCTATACACGGAGCTGCAGGCCGTCGCCACACGCCAAGTTTGCCGAGCTACCCGTTCGCCCTTGGCTATACATAGTCGGCGACGAAGCGCGCCGAGCCGTGCCAGCTTCCAGCTCGTTGACGGCCATCTTTGTCTGCGCCTCCGGCGCACACGTGCTTGCAGCCACACCCGCCGCTGCTGCTGTGCTCTCCTGCGTGCTCCCGTACGCGGTGCTGTGGTCGTCGTCGCCACGCCCGCCCTATACACGGAGCTGCAGGCCGTCGCTGCACGCCGAGGTTGCCGAGCTACCCGCTCGCCCTTGGCCACACATCGTCGGCTGCCGACGCGCGCCGAGCCTTGCGAGCCTCCAGCTCGCTAACGGCCATCATCGTTTGCGCTTCCGGCGCACGTGTGATCGTCACAGCCGCGCCTGCCGCGGCCATCTTTGTTTGATTACAGGTGGCCAGCCTGCCTGAGAGCGTCGTCGTTTGGCGACGTGTTATATCAGCATTGTTGCTGCTGCGCCGCTGTGCGCGCACGTCCTTTTGAAGAGCTGCCACTGCTGCTTACTCCTGCACGGAGGATTATTGTCCTAAATAATCACTGTTCTCACATGCAAGCACTGAAAACTTCGATGAACAATAAAAGAGCATCGTCAATAAGCATGTATGAACAATAAAGTATGATGTATGACACGTTATTTTTAAGGTACACTGATAACAAAAAATTAAGGTTCGTGTGCACGGTCACTTTGCGTGTAAATATATCGTACATCGAAATTCTCGATGTACGACACAGCGTACACCGAGATTTTCGATGTACGACACAGCGTACACCGAGATCTTCGATGTACGACGCAGGATGCATCCAAAATCTCGGTGAAACTTAAGGTGCCGTGTAGGATATTTATAAGTTGACACTTTACAGGTTATGTGGCTCGTATCATATGGTTGTGAGTATCAAACGTTCCTGGTTACACAAACGCATCATTAAAACTTTGTACCTTGCAACTTATTGAAAAGTCAAACCCTTTCTAAAAACTTTCCGTGTATTTATAACTTTATTAACGTATCATTGTATCATGGTATATGGATACAAAATCTCAACTTGGGTGACCGCTTCAACGTACACTGGAAATTTCAGTGAACGCTTCAACGTACACTGGAAATTTCAGTGAACGCTTCAACGTACACTGGAAATTTCAGTGAATGCAAGAGCGTTCACTGAAAACTTTGGTGTATGTATTGTGACATCGAGATTAGCAGTGTATGCACGCAATATAACCGTTTACATACACCTTAATTTTATGATGCTGCATGCACTTGAAATGTTTGTGTCATACATCGTACTTTTTGGTTACAACACATTAATTAACGAGGACGCTATTTTAAGAATCGACTTTTATTAGGACAATAATCCTCCGTGTGCTCCTTTGCAGGCTACGGATCAGCTACGTGGGACGACGCTACGCACCACTACTTGCTGCCAACGTCGCTCACTACTGCTTGCTGTTGACACGGGCCGTACGCATGCTGATCGCTGCTGCCGCGAGCTTTTCGAGCTCCGTGCTTCTACTCAACGAGCTTCACTAAACAGCTGATCACCAATCAGGTTCATTTACATAATTGCGTTTGTGTTAGCATTCTTAAAATTTTATCCACTATTTAGTACTATTAAATTCTTCGCTATTGTTAATCGAATTAAATTCAACCGGCTCTAACACTTGCGGTCTGATTATTATTCGCGAGTTACATGCTAGGATTGTTTTCGTGGTACTGTATTGTCGGTATTGATTGTAACGAGAAGCGCTGTCACGTGGAGCACTAATTTGCGTTTGTTCGCGTCACGCGTGTTTGTTCGTGCTTCCTGATTCAATCTCGGAAACGCTATTTTTACTTAATTTCCTTTAAAATGGCTGATTTAGAAACCTTTTACGCACAGCAGCTAGCGCTTTACACCAAAATAAAAAATGCCTTCGCTAATTTCCGAAAGTTAGGAGAAGCGCAAATGACTCGGGGTCAATGCAAGACTTGGAGTAAGGTGGTTAAGGATTCGTACGATCAAATGTTAATGATTCATGATCAAATTTTAAATCTTGATGAGGACCACAGTGGACATGAATACATTAAGAAAAACTTGATTGATTTATTTGAAGAGACCTATTGCTCAGTTGCAGGTGACTTCGAGGATTGTGCGTCTAAGTTCGACCCTCCGACCTCGCCGACCGTGATCCCTGGCTCAGCTTCCACCTTAGCTCTACATAGTCTGTCTTCGTTACCCTCTGTTAACATTCCTACGTTTTCAGGCAATTTAGAGGCATGGGAAAGCTTTCGCGACGTTTTTAAGGCTTTCGTTCACAAAAAAACCAAGCTCCCTACTATTATTAAGTACCAGCACCTGCGAACCCATGTGACCGGAGAAGCAGCCGATCTGATAAAAAATATTCCCCTCTCAGGTGAAAACTATGCACAGACCTGGGATGCTCTTGTCAGGTATTATGACAATAAGCGGCGCTTGATTACTACATACACGGGTACGATTCTTAGTTGCTCAAATATGAAATCCAACTCCTGTGCGGAAATTAAGCGCTTAGCTAAGGAAATGTTAGGTCCCCTAGATTCTCTCGTCACTTTGGGTAGAGAAAATGGAAGTGAAGACGTTCTCATCGCTGTCATCGTTAGTAGGTTTGATAATTTTGCCAATAGAGATTGGCAGAAGCATCTAAGTAGTAGCGATGAACCTCCGACTCTTGATCGTTTGCGTGAGTTCATCGCTGCACAAATCATTACATTAGAGACGTTAGAGTCGACTAAACGGAAGCCTAACCCAGGCCAACAACCTGACTCTTTGAAATCCAAACAGAAATCTTCGTTTGTACATCAGAGCACTGCATCTCCTGATGAGTCAGGATCTCCTAGCTGCTTTCTTTGTGGTAAGCCCCATCGCTTGCACTCTTGTCAGTTTTTTCGTAATAAATCGCTTGATGAAAGGAGGCAGATCATTAACGATAGATAACTTTGTCTCAACTGTCTTGGGCAACATTTTGTTAGGCAGTGCAAAAGTAAGTTTTTCTGTTCAGTTTGCCACCGGAAGCACCACACCATGTTGCACAAGGAAGAGGTTAAGTCTACTCCCGCGAAAGGTCAAAACTTGTCAGGTAAATCTACAGATAGTAAAGAGGAAGATTTTGACAAGCATCAAGGGTCTCAGTCCGGCCAAAGCCTTTGCGCTACCGCTAGCTTGTCCCTTAGCCCTAGTTTCTCCTCGGGACCCAAAGTTCTGTTAGCTACCGCTCAAATTTATGTTCGTGGTCCCCATGGTCAGAAAGGTTTAGTAAGAGCCTTGGTTGATCAGGGCTCTCAAAGTTCCTTAATAACTCGCTCGCTTTGCGATACGTCGAGTCTCAAAACTCACCCAGCTAGTATTTCGTTGACTGGTGTAGGTGATTCTTCTACGACCTCTGTTCGGAAGAGAACCCACATAACTTTCCAACCTCACTTCTAATCGAGTTTTAAGTGTGATATCGAGGTCCTAGTAGTTCCGAAAATTTCTTCTTATAAGCCTCCAATTTCAAGGAGCTTACTAACACTACCTCACATTCAAGGACTCCAACTTGCAGATCCTGAGCTATACGCTCTAGATAAAATAGACGTTCTGCTCGGAGCCTCGGTCCATGCTCATGTTATTCAAAACTCGATTCGACGGGGCCCTGCAAATCAACCTATAGCCTCCGCATCCAGCATCGGATGGTTACTGTCCGGACCTGTGCCCCATCCACCGGAGAATGTCCCTTCTGCGAAGCGGGAAAATCACATGATCACTGCCCGACCCGAAGACGTTACCGTAATGCACATCTCTAAAGACCTTGATCTCATTGAAATAGTGCAACGATTTTGGTTAGTCGAAGAACTCCTCTTCATACCAGAGCTCAAGGGAGAGGATCTTCATTGCGAGGAACATTTTGTTCACACGCACTCGCGATCCTCGGACGGTCGATTTGTGGTCAGACTTCCGATTAAAGGTCAAGTCGCCGACGCTCTTTCCCTTCGGGGAAGCTTTTACAACACGGCGCTCTCCATGTTTCGCCAACAAGAGAAAAGGTTTAGGAATAACCCTCACCTGTTCGAGTCATACAAGACCTTTATGGCTGAGTACCTGGCTCTTGGTCACATGCGCGAAGTATCGAATTCGAGCCTAGCGAAGTGTTTTCTTCCTCATCATCGAGTTTTGAAGACCAATACGCCAACTCCTAAGCTGCGAGTTGTCTTTAATGGCTCTGCTAGGAACAGAGGTGGTCTGTCTTTGAACTCCTTACTCCACACAGGTCCAAATCTCCTGTTAACTCTTTTCGAGCTGATTCTCAGGTGGCGGTTTTATAAGTTTGTCTTTACCACCGACGTAGAAAAGATGTTCTGGCAGATTCCAGTTCATCCAGACGATCCCTCCGATTTAAGTCCACTAACTCCTTCTCACTTTTTAATGTTCAAATCTTCTTACTCGACACCAGAGCCTGACTTAACTTCCGAGAAAATCTCGCCTTTACAACGGTGGAAGCTACTGTCCCGAGCCTTACAATGTTTTTGGCGCAGGTGGTCAGCAGAGTATCTTAGCTCTCTCCAAACTCGTGAAAAATGGATCTCTCCCCAACGGTCGTTATAGGTAGGGGACCTAGTATTAATTAAAAACGAGAACACTCCTCCTGGCAAGTGGCCTCTCGGGAGAGTCGAAGATACTTTTGAAGACCCAAAGGCGCTGGTGCGAGTCGTAAAGGTTAAAACTCAAAGTACTATTTTAACCAGACCAATTCATAAGTTAATTTTGCTACGTACCGTTTCCGAGATCGAATCAACGGGCACCCATTCAATAATTAAGTAATTATTTAAGAGATGGTATAACTATTTTCGCGGTCCACTTCACCGCCTCTCTTATTGTATAGTTTATAAATATAATAACACTTAGAATTAATTAAAAAAAAAAAAAAATCGCACATTTTTTCGCTTAATAATTTATAATTTTTCCTTTTGCTTCGTTTCTGATAACACTCATCGTACCAATTTAAAGAAATTAAGAAAAAATACCTTTATACAAAATTGTACCAATAATTTGATTTATTGTAAGTGGAAAGCGCTCCACAGTTATCTTTTCTATTGTTTGCCATTGCTTTGATTGATATTGTCTCTGAGCTAGTTTTTATACCTGTTGAAGGACCTAATTTTCATATTTTTCTTGTTGTTCATTCAATCTACTTTCTGTACATCAACTCGGGGAGTATGTATGACATCAAATGCTTGATGTCATTTGTGTGCGTGTATGTGTGTCAAAAGTGTTTTCAGCCGAGTGCTCCACGCGTGTGCTCTGAGTGAAAAGCGCATGCGCCGCGCTGGAAAGAGACAGTAAGACCGAGCTCCGTGCTCTCCCCGGCTTAACATCGCCCCGCCAAGTCAGTCGGCAACTGCTCTGCATCACTAAAGGGAGTAAGAGCCAGTCACGCTGCACTGCGTCTCTTCTCCCTCCTATGTAAGAAAGTCAATGTACGCGAGTGTTAAGTTCCGAACGAAAATTAAAGCTGACTCAATAAAAGGAAGTCGCCTTTGTATTTACCCGCGTACACTACAATTCACAAACGTTCTCGTCAACCCCCGTTCGTCCACGCGATCCGGCACAACAACTGTACAGGATGGTGCCCGGGAGGCAGTGCGGGGATTTTCCACATGAAGTCCAAAATTGATTGCTATTGGATATTTTAATGATCATCTGTGTTCGAAAACTCAAATTTACAATGTTTCTTCAGAAATATAATTGTATATCCAAAGTATTCTTAAATATAAATATTATTGATCAAGAACGAAGTTGACTTTTGTCAAATATAGCTATTACGTCTTGCAAAAAAAGTTCGTATTTTTAATTGTTAAGAAAAATGAAGTGTCAAATCAGTAACCTAACTATATTAGTTTGCATAGTAATATCCATATTATTTCAGAAAAGGCAGATGAGCGAACTCAAATTGTACGAAATAGAATTTACGAAAAGTTCAAGGTTCGAGTTGACCAAGTCCTTCAAGGGCATGGTACCACTACAAACGGTAACGTTGCTCGAAAATGCTTAGCAGAACCAGAAAAATTTGCTGAAGTTTTTGAACTAGATGAAACGCTGGTGAAAAACATTTCTCTCGTAATTTCATTATTTAAAAGCAAGCACGCACTAGTTCTGAGCAAAATGAGTACACTGTGTATTGAAACTTATAAAAAGTATTACGAATGTTATTTCTGGGCGAAAATGAGCCCCACATTACACAAATTGCTTGCTCATAGTTGTGAGTTCGCGAAAAAGTTCCCTTTACCTTTAGCATATTTTTCCGAAGATTGTAGTGAAAGCTGGCACAAGTATTATTGCAGAAATTGGACTGCACACGCACGACAAATAAGCAGGAAGCTTAGAATTCTGGACGTTTTCAATAGGACAGTTTACATGACAGACCCTATCATTTCATTAGAGTACATTGAACAAAGACAACGGCTAAAGGCGAATCATAAAAACGTTTAAGACTTAAATGGATTCACGCGATCACAGTAAGTAAAAGCACTTATATAGTCTCTACAAAGTTCTTTTTAAACTTGTGAATTTCAGTGTAATATTGAATAAAATTAGAGATAGTCAACAAGTAATAGATTTAAAAAATCAATACAGGCATAATATCATATATTACCATTGTTAAAAAATCATAATATCCCATTTCTCCATGTAAATGCAGTAATTACATCGGATACTCTAATTACAGTTGTATTATACGCTGGGGAAAAAAAAGATTACACAATGAATTTGTCATTCTATGTGCAGTATCTTAAACTTGTTATATTCACTAAGCAAAACAATCATTTTATTTTTTTATCAAAAGTTAGATTCAATTGTATTAATTAATTATTGAATTTAAACTAAACAATTTTATCTTTTTTCACACCGAGAATACAGTTGCAGTTCATTTACCGGCTTCTTAAAAATACTTTTAAACATTTGTGTACATCATCACGAAACTTCAATGATATCTTACATTTGATTAAAATTACGTCTTGAATTGTAGAGTAGTAATTTATATGATACTTTCTTTATCACTTTAATTACAAAAGCGATGAATACTTTTCAATAAAATGTTGCCACTTAGTATATCTTAAATGGCTATTGCTTTAAATACCTAATGTTAAGTAACAAATGGACTGTTTTGTCTCTTTACTATGGTATAAAAGCAATATTTTAGAATTTAGTATTACTCTGTTTAATGAATTTTAATACCCGTAATGATGAGATGGACTGATTATTATGCGAATGTAATCAAAACAAATAATAAAATTAATTTTTGCAAGGTTATTGGAGAATGAAATTATGTTAGAAGTAAGCGAAAATGAAAAGTATTTGCATGTAAAAGTATTATTCACGATAATTATTAACCGATGTCAGTCATGAAATTATAAAAATTTACAAGAAGAACGACGATGATATAAGTGACACGGAAACGGAATCCGATTAAGAGTGAAACAAGCACGTAATAATTTAAAAGCATCCATGACATCATCGCAATTCATTGTTTCTCTATTATTATACGATTATAATTATCAAAGGCATCAATTTGATCAAGCTACTTTATATTCCTGAGAAATCTAATATTAGGAAAATAAATAAAGAGAACAAGAAAGAATTTTTAAAACACGAAAAAAATTTCCAACTACCACACGAGTATATAGGTTACTTTTTTTTCACATCATTAAGTAGTTATTTATCACTCCCAGCCACAAAAACTTTCTGAAGAAAATAATTTTTTTTTGGAATTATGCTTGATTTTGACAAAAAAGTCACTTTTTAGACGCAATTCTGATACCTTACTTTAAAAAATGAAGACTATATGTAAAATAAATATGAAGGTATAATACCAGCTCTTTAAAACTTATTTTTCAACAGAAAAAAAAAAAAAAAATTAAATTGAAAAATTTCTGAAATAATCCAAAATTTGTAGGTTAGGATTTTATTTTTTACATTTCTCCTTAATTTTCTATTATTCCTTGTCATCATACCTATAAGATCCAAAAACTTTCATTAAACAATATTTCTTCTAAGGAAGTTGACATAGTTTTGAAACAAAAAATATCATTTTATCCCACTGTGCGGCCTTTATGTACTTGGCTCGCAGCTCTGTGAAACTGATTTCTTTTATTAGGGGGAGCACCCTAGATTTCGGCTGTAAAAATTCATCCTTATCCAAAAAAAAAAATCAAGGTGGAGATTTCAACCTCTACAGTGTAACTGACTAATCAAGAACAATAAACGTTGTTAGGTAAAAATCCAAAAAAGTGGTAAACATGGTAAAAGTAGATTTTTTCCTCAACGAAAACAACAGTTTTTAATTAGAAAATAATATTTATAAAAAATATATGCCATTTTAAGACAAAAAAAAAAGCCATGTTATACCCTAGTCGGTCTAGCTCTTTTTTCGAAAATCGTAAGAAACCAGCGTTGTAGGCGTTATTTTCAAAATTCAATCACTCGTGTTCCAATTAACATTGAGTGCTATTTTCCACAGTAGGTAGATATTGTAGCTTTTAACGTACATACTAAATTTTAGCTGAAGCATATGTAAACTTTATGTGAACCACAGGCAAAACCACAAAAAAGACCCTTTCAAAAAATAGCCCTGAACCAGTTTTGGAACCATGTAGCACCATTTTTTAAACGGGATTCTCTTCTCTCAAAGTTGTTCTATAGCTTAATGATTTTTCAAACTCCTATTTTAATTTAAAATATCGTATTTTTAGTCTATATTTGCAAGGAGCGGCCAGCTGACAAAGAAAACGACACCCACTTTCTCCTATTGCGCTCTCAGCGTTTTCAGTAGAGTATCTTCAAATTGAAACGAACGTAAAAAAATGCGATATCCCCGGACTGGAGCATCTTATTTACATGATTTTTTAAAAATCATTTCAATATTAGCACTATTTCGTTAGTCTTCTAGCTATTTTCGTAGATTATCGTTATCCAGACCATGATGATCATATTTAAGGTGTGAATAGATATAACAAAAATATAAAACAAAATCTATAACTTTCCTAAAACTGTAACGGTACGTTACTCACATTGAAAAAATTGATAAATTTTTTCTCCTCCCTCGTCAAAAAGAAATCCAAATTTTTGTTTTGATTATTATACTTTTGCGCTAGTTATATGAATAAAGGGAAAGTACAACACTCTTGTTAGGGGTTTTTTTTTTTTTAATTTTGAAATAGGCGCCAATCCTTAACAGTAGCTGCGTGGGCCAGTCCACATCGCTACGAGGAGTCCACGGAGAGAGGGCCAACGTCGTGCTATGTCTCTACACCAAGCCATGCCGCACACGCCTATCCTGTAGAAAGCGAGAAAGAGATGATAAATTCACGCCGCCGAAAATCCGGGGCCTACTGTTTCAGCTAGCTCAATATTCAGTAACACTTTGCGACGAATTTTTCCCTTGACTAGTTGCAACAACTAACTCTCTCGGAAACTCGTAGCATTGGTTCATTATAGTACAAGACTTTTGTAACGTGGCTAATTGAACGATCTATGACGTTATTTTTCCACATACGAATATCTTGCTGCTTTTCACTTTTACAAATCATTACTAATCTGATTCAAACATTTTATTTATATAATTTTCTTAATCAAGCAATATTACTGATTTCAACATTGATAAAATTTCACGTCTTTGTATAATATTCGTATTACGCGAATTGATTTAAAATAAATTGTTTTTTATGTCAATATAAATATAGTTAAAATTCTTTGTTTTTGTTTGTTTTATAGCCTGCATGCTATCTAATGTAATTAGGTATAAATTTAAATGTATTTCAATCTTTTGTTTCACTAATAATTAATCTAGGTACGATATATTTATTTATTCCTTTAGTAATCTCCTCATCATTATCTTTTGAATTGTAAGGGAGGCTTATTAAGTTATCAGGTTATTGAGTTATGAAATTATGAGGGGGGTGTAGGGGGGGGGGCTAAACAAAAATTTAACCCCATAAAAATATAGTTAAAACTGATATAATTCTACCTTATTTAGAGAGGGGCTGAGGTGGGGCTTAGGAGGGGCTGAAAGGAGGCTCATTAAAATCGAGCAGAGGATTGACGGAGGGTGGAGGGAGGCTGACTAATATTTTAACCCAATAAAAATGACGTAAAAATGTTAGAATTTTTTCTTATTTAAAAGGATGGCTGAGGGGGTTGAAGGGGGGGGTGTGGATCGACCCTCCAAAATCACTATATAATATAGGAATATATATGTATAAACATTATTCGATGTATTAGAGTATTCAACTCCTATTTCATATGGAATATTTTATGACTCTTTACTTTGATACACCAAGCTATTATGATATAAAGTTATCAGATATCAAGTTTGTTAGGTACTTGAAATCCAAAAAGAAATCATATTAAAAAAGCCAGAATCTATTTATAGGGGGCAGATTTCCACTAATAAATGTATACATAGTTGTTTGCGTGGAGCACTCCCCTTTAACCCTTCACAGCCCTTTTCCATAGAATTTTTTTATATTGCACAGTTACATTTTCTATGGAAACAAATGTTTGATTACCCTGAAAAGCATGAAACGACAAATAGTTGCGGAGATTAGCGCGTGAAGCGTGCAGTGGATGGAGCCCTACTAGTTTATGCACATATATGAATTAACTTATATAATTGAGTTGTTCGTGTAGGGTATCCCACACAATCCTTCCTCTGCCCTTTACTTTCATGTACAAAATAAGGTAAAATTCCGTCATTTTCTTCCTTATTTTGGTTTAGCTTACTCAATCTAGAGACTTCGCCACTTCTGACACTCCTTGGTAACCCCTTCATACCTCTCACTACCCCTTGAAAAATTTTTCTTGATATCTCACGTTCTTTCTTGGTCTCCACACTATTTTTGTGAAATCTAACTGTAACCTTACTAACAATCATCGACTCTGACACCGACCGACATACACATATGAACGCATACTTCTTCATTTTCAAATTTATTAAATTAGCAAACAACGATGAGACATAAGCTTTCAAAATAAACTAATATAGACGGATCTACATGTAAGTGGATTTTATTTGCTGATATAATGTATATTTATAACATGGTAAATGTACACAAACGTCGTTTTCAATACTCCGACTTATATTACATTTTACCAAAGGTGCCCTACCGGTCTTCTCCGACCTTATGCATACTTAAATGTTATACTTTTAAATACATATTTCAATATATTTCTCCACACCACACAGCTCAGTATAAGATGGCCTTTATGCATAGAATAGTTATTTACGTAACAAGTGCGGAAAAGACGATTTTCCGCACGAATCGTGATGGACTCGCACGAGTGGCTGGAGTTGACGGGAACGAGTGCCAGTTGAGTACACGAGTGCGTAGCGCGAGTGTGATCCCACAGCACAAGTTACCGCCACCGGCCACGAGTGCGGGAAATCGTCCCGTATGAGTTGCGTACAAGATTTTTCCGCCCTCAGGTGGTTTTGGGAGGCTGGTACTTCCTCGGGCGAAAAAGCAGTTTTCCGGAACTCATTCGAAAAGTCTCCTTTACGAACCTCGTTACGTCCCTCGCCTTCGGCTTGGGCCGCAAACCTCTTGGTTCGCAAACAGAGACTTTTCAAACTCGTAGGAAAACTACTATTTCGCAATAGTGTGCGGAAAATGGATGTTTTTCGCACTGGTATTAGTGTGGAAAATCGATTTTCCCACATAGTGTGCGGCAAAGGTTTTTCCGCACAGTGTGTGGAAAAGGTGTGAGGCAAAGGTTTTTGTCGCACAGTGTGTGGAAAAAGTGTGCGGCAAAGGTTTTTGCCGCACAGTGTGCGGAAAAGGTGTAAGGAAAAGGTTTTGCCACACACCGAAAAAAAATTTGCTTCACACTAGAAATCAAAATTCAAACCTATTTTGTACCTATTTTCCTTACACATTGCGAAAAAACTTGTACGCAACTCGTGCGGGACGATTTCCCGCACTCGTGTGATAGACTCGCACTCGTGGCCGGTGACGGTAACTCGTACCTTGCGATCACACTCGTGCTACGCACTCGTGTGCTCAACTGGTACTCGTTCCTGTCAACTCCAGCACTCGTGTGAGTCAGTCACTACTCATGCGGGAGATCGTCTTTTCCAGACTTGTTACGTAAATAACTATTTCGCAATAATTGTGCGGAAAATAGGTGTTTTCTGCACTGATATTAGTGTGGAAAATCGATTTTTCCACTTAGAGTGCTGAAAAGGTGTGTGGAAAAGGTTTTTGTCGCACAACTTTTCCACATACTGTACGAAAAAACCTTTGCCACACACCTTTTCCACACACTATGTGGGAAAATCGATTTTCCACACTAATATCAGTGCGGAAAACACCTATTTTCCGCACACTATTGCGAAAATAATTTATAATTGATTCATCAATATAACTATGAGTAAGATTATAAATGAATTAATATCAATTGTAATTCAATTTATATAAGTATAAAATTCTTGGTGAATTTGTGATGAACTATATAAAAATAGTAGTTTTTCTACGAGTTTGAAAATTCTTTGTTTGCGAACCGAGAGGTTTGCGGCCCGAGCCGAAGGCGAGGTCCGTAACGAGGTTCGTAAAGGAGACTTTTTGAACGAGTATCGAAAAACTGCTTTTTTGCCCGAGGAAGTACCAGCGTCCCAAAACCACCCGAGGGCAGAAAATTAAATTTTTTATTTACCTATGTTTGACATGGTACCAATATAAACATAAATTTAAATAACACTTAATTATAAATAATAACAAACATCTAAAGTATTGCCCTAGTAAGGAGGTTAACTTACAGAACCAGTCAAATAATTTGAATAATATTGATTGTGCTGTTGGATGCATACATGTTCATAAGGAAGTTTTGTAATTATTTTTATATTTCACGTAGAGTATGATAAAACTAAACTAATCGTCTTTTTTTAAGGTAAAAAAATTAAAAACATATTTATAAAGCTTGTAGCAGTCGGTTTCGTTGAATACAGTTCACTAATTTTCATTGGAATTTATCGAGGAGAAAAAAATTCTTCATACTGAGTCCATAATTAAACGTGGGAGGAGAATGTGATGGCAAATGTCTTCTTATTCTATCACGGAAAGAATATCAGGATCTTGAAAAGTTATGAAAATGAAGGATACATGCAAACAATCCTTTATTATTACACAGTGGGATAAAGTGCCCTATTATCAACAGTCTAAGGAAAACTTTCAGAAAACTTAAAAAGATTAAAATTATACTAAATCATTTTATTGTGAGTTGAATCATAATCAATTGTTTACCTTTCTTACTGTGAGTGTACATTTATCTGATCTATAAAATTAATCGTAAAAGTTTTTATTGATTAAATGAAAAATTTTTTATTTGGCTGTATAATCGATCCTCAAGACCGTCAATATTTATGTTATCGTGTCCCTATTGTCAAGCTTGTTTGAGCTGAATATTAACTTACATAAATTGGTTGTACATGAAGCTGTGCGTACATTAATGGATATTAATACGTTTTCTTTAAATCATAGATATGTGCATCCATTCATCGCATCAAAAATAAATCCAAATGAAAATTCATTAAAGGAAAGATTGAGGTTAGATAAGCTGCTAAGTATTGCTAATCGAGGGCATTGATTTTGGGGGCATGATACACGTATTGCAGTTACTATCAACTTTGTTAATAAAAATTGAAAAAAAGAAAATTGAAAAAAATAGTTGCTATCGTGTAAAAGAAGTATTACAGTGTTGCTGTTACATTTATGCGATGTATGTGCATCAAGGCAGTGAACTTTTCATAAGATAGTGAAGTATGAATTTCCCTGTAATTTCTGGTAAGAAGTCACTTTAACACGGTAGTTTAATGTTGCAACCTCACTTTTTACATGTTAGTTACATCAAAGTGTCATAAAAAAAAAACAGTTTATGCGTGTACATTAACTTCTTATTACTGCTCCTGTAATTAGATATCAGACCCTCGATAATTGGGACAGGCTCTATAATAGGGTTATCTACTATGCTCCGAGCAAGAACTGGCTCATATTGACCAAATACATTTTTCATCATCTAAAAATGCATGGAATAACAAATAATTGCATAGGTTTCTGCGCGAAGTATGCACGGTGACGGCACTAGTATATATATATACACTAGTGTCGCTCTGCCCCCTGCGCGCTCCACGCGTCAACCCTCTATAAATAAATTATGACTAAGTTTTTTTATTCATTAAATAAATCCGATTTGCTGAAAATTACAAACACTTACATAAAACTTCGAACTAGAGAACTTTGAAAAACACGAAATGATTTTTTTACGTCAAAACAGTCAATAAAAACAAAGGTCAAATAACACACTAACAGCAAAGTATGGCGCTGTTATAGTTGCAGATTCTAGTTTATCAAAAAATTATGATCTCTGCATGGATACAAAAAATCTACCGGAAGATCGATTTAAATAAATATGTTTGAATAAACTGTACCATTCTATCGATCCAATGGTATATCTATTATTGTTTTTATCAGTTGACTTAAGATGTAGTACAAATTATATGTAAAATTAATTAAATAATAATGAACAAATAACTCATTTATAATAATATTCATACGGACTATCATACTGACTTATTAAACAACATATAAGTCCATTGTTATATGCCAGAAGATTAACTCAATCTTTTATACATGCTTACGTTATGATTGAAAATAACTTATTTTGATCGTATACATCAGCAGATAATTGTTGTCGACCTTTTTTAAACATAAATATTTCATATTATTTTTTATAAGAAATCGTATTTAATTTACGCAAGTAGGTAAACCATGGTGGTTCTGGCACCCCCCCAGCTGCCCCCCTGAGGTAGTGGTGGGGGAAGAGGCTCTAGTTATAGCTGTGGGTGAAGAAGAGGCGGTGGAGGAGAGGCGGTGGTGGCGGGAGAGGTTGATCGGGCGGTAGAGGAGAGGCGGTGGTGGGGGAGAGTCTGATCGGACGGTGGAAGGAGGGGCATGGGCGGTATAGGTAGTAGGGGCGGTGGGTGGAGCGGACTCCTCGGATGGTAACGTCAGGGGAAGGGGGCCTCTTCCAGATGCAGTGACGTCGGATGGTACTGACGGCTCCCGTCCTTTCCAACCGCGAATCGAGCTCCGACGTCATCAGGATGGGTCCGAAAGGTGTAGGTAACAAGCCCAACGTACAGCGCGAGAGGAAGATGATCAAGCATGAATGTGTATTTCTTATCAGTGGATGTAGCGGATCGCGTATCCCGTTTAGCTGCGACCAACGTTGGCTTACTCGACGCAGTACCTTGCCAAGGAATTCAGCCAGCTTATGAATTTAAGTTTGAGATTTTTAGGATAGTATGTAAATGGGTTTCAATAATAACAAAACTTTAAATTTATTACACATGTGTTTTTGGTAGCTTCAAAAAAATACACAAGAATTTCATGGTTATTGATTTTTTTTTCAATATATCATATCCATCTTTATTTGGATAAGAGCGAATATTTTCGGAATAATAATTTCCCTTCACTTTTGGTTGAGATGCCTCAACGTGCTTTTCTATAAGAGGTTTTCAGCTATTTTTATCCTCCTCCTCCTCCTCCTTCCTGAGGCTCTCATATTTTGGTTTGCTAAAGATTGGACCCATGTTGTTGATGTTGACTGCTCAATCGTCACAGGATAACTGAAGCAATACGCAAATTCTCATCAGCTTATAAGACGGTGCTAATTTCTTTGTACTACCACACGGCAAGATGTACTTTAATTTTTTGATCTTAAATGTTAAGCTTACTTTACTCTTTTTTTTTTTTTGCCTACACACGGTCATCGTTTTTGACACCAACATTAGTATTAGTTCCAGAGTCACTATCAGTATCAGTATCATTAGTATTAATTCTATCAACAGTATCTCAACTGGTAAGCGTCTTAGGAAATTTCTTCTTATAACTATTAAGCGCGTCTAAAACACATTCTGAGTCGGGTTCAATGCTACTTTCCACCAAAGAGCAAAGCCACAATTTTATTTGATGAGCTTTACTAAGTGCGCAATATTGCTTTCTACGTAGACTTTTTTGTACATCATGAGTACTACACATTCACGCCTTTATTGAATATCCCATATTTAGAATGTAACGCGATGGCACCATATACTGCTGAATGTTAATCACAGTATACCCTATAGTCGATTCTAAATAAGTGGCTGTATTATCTTCATAAACGTAAATTCGATGTGCATTTTTTGCTACAGTGTGGAAATGTTGCTGTAATTTTCTAATGGAACAATCACCCTCGAACCAGCAAAGTCCATGCACTCGCTTCGACTGAAAGTCGTTGTTTTGACGCACATCCATAAGTAAGGTGGAAAAGTTGCATGGGGGCCGCACAATCCAATGACTGATCGCTGGTCTCATAAGCAACACCACAGCCACTTCTTTTGGTAAAAACTGTCGAGAAGCGTCCAGAAAACCTTTTATCTCAATAACATAATCCTCGTAAAAATCCATTTTTATTTTGCAGTTCAAAAGCGTTGTACTAACTCTGATATAAACGAGTATCCGTCACGTTTGATGCTGCGTGATGAACTAAGCAGCACTCTGCACCAAAATTAGTTTATATACACGTTAGTGTAGGCACTGCGCAAGTGTGTGTTTGATCAGAATAAATCATCGGTTCTTAATATTTTAATCTCAAACTAGTTTTGAGGAAAAGGCTACATAAATAATAACAATAATATAATTCAATACATTTATTAATGACATAATTTCAAAAAAAAATACAGTTTCATTGAGTTTTTTTATTATACGTCTTCTTCAGAATCAGTAACATATTCCCATTCTATACAAGAGTAGAATTTTTTCATTCGTTTGACATTGTGGGTAGCACACATAGATCCATACGCACCATTATGGTAAGGACATGCAGTAGCTAATGTTGGAAGTTCAAACTCTGGATAATCAACCATATCATTAACTTGAAAATCGAACCTTTCGAGCCACCTTTTCTTCACTTCTCCAATCACAAAAATCTTCTGAGCATCTTTGAGAGTTTCCCGGAGAACATAACCGATTTCTGTGTAGTCGATAACACCTGATTGCCAATCTAATCCATGATAGGATAACTCAAGCCATAAATTTTCACGTTTGTATTTATCATTTAGTTTGCGCCAAGGAAATGGCGGCTTGAAGAGAAATACTTAAGGCTCATCATCTCCATGGAGTGGAAGAACCGCCAACTCTTTAAGCACATAATCGTTGCCAGGCTTCTTAAAGCCCTGCATGTCCACCATGTACTCCATCATGATAAAGGCTGACTTCACTGCTAGTATTTTTTTTTTTTTTAATTTTATATACGTGCTTAAACAAGTTTTCTCACGTCACCACTAATGGGATTGTACTCTACGATGCGATCGTGTAGAATGAGACAGTAAGCAAATACATTTTCCGGGAAATTCTCTCGTGCTTTAAACTCCAAGCGCACGTCCACTGGCGCGCTTTCAAAAGCTTCATTCTGCTTAGAGCAGTCAATTACAATAAGAGGCATGTGTGTTATAAAATCTTTTTTATTCAGCATAGGTTCTGGTTCATTCCCGTCACGGGCGGCTTGAAAACGCTTATTCATATCATATAACGTTGAAAACTGATTTTTATTAATATCAAGATTAAGATTTCCATAAGGATAGTACTGTGATTTTAAGAAAAGCTTAATATTGCTAATATTACAGTGATTAAAAAGACTGGCATTAAAAGCAGGATCATTTTTTCGCTTATTCTGAAAGCCCAAAATAACAAAACGAGGTTTTTTCAACTGATTGAAAGTTTTGACAGTCCACACATGCCTAGAAGTTTTTGGCAGAAGAGGATACTCTTACAACTCCCCATTGTGGAAACTCATAGAAATAGGCTTGTCTTTTGCAATATCATCAAGCAAACGAATTTTTCGTCTGTCTGATGCAGTTATGTAAGGCACAAGCCATTTAATCTGAGTCAATTTAAGCTTATACTTTTCGAGAATTTGATTTTCAGGTACTTGTATAACGGCGCTAACATCATCTCTTGATTTTTTGAGAATTAATTCATGTTTTGCATTAACCACAACTTTGCGATGGTCCTCAGCGAAACTAAATATCATACTCAAAGGTATTGACACTTCAAAATAAGAATGATCATTGATAATAGATTTTTTCTCTCTAATATCTATCTAGCCAGCATTTTCAAGCACAACTCTGACTGGGAGGGAAAGATATCCATCCTTTCATTAAAGTTGTCAATCCAACATTCTCACACCTATCAATTCTATACCATTTAGTTTATATCGTATTTCTTCAAACAGATGGCAGATGGCGTTATCAACTAGTTTTGTTTTCTCAAGAGATTTATAATCTCCAGTTGTTATACGTCCAGAAATACGTAGGGAACTTTGAGAGGATAAAAAACAAAAATATTGATGTTGAATTAAGATGCGAATTTCATCACTGCTATTAAATGCTGATGCAATGTGGGGTCGATGTGCATGAATTTCGTAGTATGCAACCGAATCATCAAACACGACACCTGACTGAACCCCAAGAATCTTTTCCTCCACAACTTTTTCTCGTTCGCAGGCAGCAAAAAAGCACAAGTTATTTGCCACCAAGAGCTCTTACTGTTAGGCTTAAATTTTTTAAGAACTGCACGTTGTGACGTGTTAACGCTTTGAGCGTTCGTCGACGACTGATCCGTCTCATACATTTTGGTTTATTCTTATAGCTTTATCCAATTTTGTTGTCTCGTGGATGACTATTCGTCCTCACCCTCGTTAATTTATTTTTATAGCCTCGTCCAACTTTACTATTGTTGTACACTATGCCCATTTCAGTTGAGCTGTTTCAAGTGTAGTCTTGTATTTATAACTTCTTTACGAAAATTAATTAAGTTACCTTCCTGATCAACAATGCGTACTTGAAGATGATCTATAATTTTAACAGCAACAGGTAAATAAATGATTTGCGATGGAACTTTGCCAATCTTGTATCCTGGTGGTACAGCAGGAAAAAACTCGTGGATGGTATGAACTTTTTCTCCGTTTACATAGGCTCCACTAATGATATTACACTCAACTCTCAATGTGTTAACCTTGAAAATAGCAACAGGTAAATCTGAGATGTGAGTACTGGTATCTCTAAGAATTCATTCAGTAAAGCCTAAAAGACGGCCTATCGAATCTTTTGGCCTGAAGTCAATAGTATGACTACACGTTATCATACTGCGAAGAGTATTATTGTTTGGTTTGATGCTAATAGCTATATCGTCAAGTTGTAACACGTCGATCAGAAATGACTCAATATCTTGAATTTCGTAGCTGCCAGTTGGAAAAACACCCATTTGATGGCCTACGTAAAACTTATTATTACCTTCATCGATATTTGGAATTGAATTGAAAGTTAGGAGTTCTACTAGACTAATAACGTAGTTATGTGCTGGTGACAACTCGATAGGTGGAAAATGTTGTGCTTCAAGAATAGATGATGTTCCTGATAAACTTAATGTCAATGATTCTTCCATGACGATTTGTCAATGACTAATGTTACTTGAGTATTGGGATACATTTATATTGGCTGATAATAGAGTTTTTTTACAAAGAAAGCTTAAGCAAAGATGGCCGCAGTTGTATGTACCAAAATCTTGGGACCTTTCATAATTATATTTGACACATCTAACACTAAGATGTAGCAGTAGATCAATCGGTGGCTGTTGGTCACTAAAACTGTCGAAATACGTCACGTTATTGCCTCGTTTTCTATAGGGTACCCAGTGGGTACCAGGACCATCCTTATCATCAAGATTGACTATTGCTGATTCGGAAAAACGTGGGCCATCGGCTGGCAAAGCATTTCTCATGAAAACTCCACGGAAATGCGGTATTTTCAAAATTTTTGCATATTTGATGAGGTCATAGTCTGTGAGAGCTCGGTAAGGCAGTTAACGTAGAAACTTTTTTTTCCATCTTTTAAGCCTTTTCTAAGCCTTAAATGTAGACCTAAGCCGTTCTTATGTGGTTTTAAAAACAGCCCTTTTCCAAGTAAGAGTGCTTCCATTTCTTTATTATGCCTCTCACTCTCCTCTAGCTGTTTTCGAGCAACTTTAACATCAATAATAGCCTTGACAACTCCAGTTACACCATTAGTGATAGTGCCTATAGCACTTAGGCCAGCAAATACAGAAATAAGGTATGGTAAGAATCCTCTAGTTTTCTACGGGATAGGCAATACTCGAGGTATTACAATATTTTTCCCACCACCAGCTTTTTTCACAGCATCCTGCGCTTCCTTAAACGCCGAACTTATAGCTTTTCGAGCACTACGATTAGGAATCATGGACTTTAAAGCACTTCGAATAAAGCTTTTTAAAGTAGTTTTTTTCGGCTTCATTTTATTTTTACTCACTTTACTAGAATTCGTACTAGGGAATGCTCCCATGCTGAGTTTAGATTTAAATTTCATGGCACTGGTAATAGTTAAAGCAGCAGCCTTTTCCCCTAAACTAGCGTCTGTGGCTTTGAATCTTTGGCACGCCTTTACAGCGAGAATTTTGTCAGCGGTGTTTCTTGCTGTAATATTTTTTCGATCCTAATAATAGGCTATATCATGTTGCTTGCATGCCTGATCCAATGGATTGATACCCCGATCTCCACGAGCTAATCTCTTGGCGAGTATAGTGCCCGGTCCACAATATTGATATCCTGGTACGTGCAGCTCTATAGGCAGTTTATTGATGAGTGTGTTTATAATTCCACAGCCTTTGCGATGATTAATAATCATTACTTTCCAAGTGCTTAACGATGACTGAGCTCGAAAATATATGTAGAGCACTATTTATAGTTTCATATTTCAGCATGCAGTCATCACGAGCTCCGGGGAACAAAATATTTAACTTCCCGTCATAAATTTCAACAAACTGATAAGCAAGATTGGAAAATTCGATGACAGATGAGTTTGAAAATATAAAGGCAAACCATTTACAGTATCATGTTTTAGTCTCAGTTGAGTCAGCATACAGTAAACATGAGCTTCGTAGATCAGAATATAAAACTTCCTGTCGTGAATTTCGACGGAATCGTTGAGCAAGATAAGAAAATCCAACGCTATGGTGATTTGCTACCCGATACGATAAGAACTGTTCTTTGTAGTCCGTTAAACTGTAGAAAAACAAACAGCTTGCTGGCTTCAATTACTCACCCCAACGGATGGAGATTTGAGAATGTTTATCTACACTCAAAGTCGCTGAATCAGCCAAAGTAAAAGTTTCTAGAACAACTGTTGGAGCCCATAGATGGTGTAAAGTATTTTTCATACAGCGATTATGAATCAGTCATATCTCCGAATAAGGCACTACCCAACTCCATAATGATATTTGATGACATTGCCTAATCTGAAAGCCTTTTTCTGCATGGGACGTCACAAAAGCATTGACTGCTTCTATCCATGCCAATTCTATGCTCAAGTTCCAAAGCACTTAGTCAGAGATAATTTGTACCTTTTAGTAATATTTCGACAAGATGACATCAATTTGAAGCACATCTATAATGATCATGTTAATACTGATATGACGTACAATGAATTCAAAAAATTATGTGTAAACTGTTGGAGAGTTGGAAAACATGGATTTGTCGTAATAGATAAGGAAAGAGGTGTTGATAATGATAGATATAGGAGAGAATTTGATTCTTTTGCTTTAAATATCACTCATGCTTATTAAGTGTGTATTAATCTCTTGTTAACCATCAAGCGATCAACATGGACACTTTTCGTGAGGAAAAAGACGTTCTTTGGCAAGTTGAAAAAGCTAGAGAGGCTGTTTGACGTAAGCATTGATTGTTAAAGTCAGGAAGAGAAAATTATGAAAAGCAGATTGAAGAAACTTTCAAGCCTATTACTGATCTACTTCTTAAAATTATCGATGACGCAAAGAAAATCAAAAACGTGCCACTTAGCTCTGAATCTTAACTTAAAAAACGCTTCAAGCCTTTTAAGTCAAAAATTAATAATACTGACGCATCAATGTTCCAATCAGCTAATAGTAACAGTGATGATGAAGAAGATACTTTTTCGTCGAATGATACTATCAAAGACTATGATATCGTTGTTGAAAAAAGTGACGATGATAATTAAGCGCATGACATCGATAAAAATGAACCTATGAATCCATACTTACAAATACTTGAAAGAAAGGAGTCAGGACTGGATCGAATTTATGGGATAAGAAAGAAAAAAATCGGACAACATATACTTGCTGATTCGCCTATATGTTTCAAAAATAATCAAAATTGGCTGAAATCGACTCCTGATGCCGATGTTGCCAAGAAGTTAAAAAAAAAAAAAATCAAATTCAAATAAAGGATCGAAGATATTCAATGACTGATGAATTAATGGAGTTACTTATAAAAAAGCATCCTGATAAAAAGCACATGACACCAGATAATTTAGTTAAATACAAACGAATCTTGGAAACGTCAAGTGCGCATGAAATAAAATTTGACAAAAATGAGACGCTTCGTCCATACAATAGTAAAAATTCAATAATGTTATTGCCCTATTATTTAATCTCACTCATAATAAGAAGAAAGGCGGGTCCATACCTTTATTTTAAATTGCTCGGCTGCACACGCAAATGGACAACGTTTACTGGGACGACCCTAACGAGCTGGTCAATCGGCTAAGATTACTAGTGGCAAAAAAATCAGCCGGTAATCTTAGTCACACTAATAAAATGAATTGAATCGTTGAGGAGCTTCGTGAAGCTAATATCATATATTGAGCATCGTTATCAATTCCACTTCAGTGTCAAAATGAGCATCGACATGTTCAGACGTGGATCAGCTAAGTCGGAAGGTGGTAGTCGAGGTCCTCGAGGAATTGAATATAATCTCACCACGGATGGTCAATTTGACTTGGAAAATAAAAGGTTGTGCAATGTTGCACCAGCTATTTAACCTTACGATGCTGTAAATCTCACTACTTTACAGAAAGAAAAAAGTTTCATTTTAGATGAACAAGAGAAAATGAATCTACTATTGAGCAATTTAAGTGATGTATTCTCAGAAACAATACTAAATTTGCAGCGTGAAATAAATACACTTAAGAAGATTGTAGCACATATATCTAGTATAACTACAGAAGATAGTTAAGAGAGATGGAAGCAGTAGTGGAAGAGCTTCATAAAACTGCGAGACGCAACTACCTTTGCCGAAAGTTTGATATTTGAGGCTTGAATAAAACATGGCAAGCTGATCTTTCGGAGATGATACCTTATGCTCATGAAAATAAAGGTTATAGGTATTGGCTTACAGTTATAGATGTATTCTCCAAGTATGCATGGGCTGTGCTCGTAAAGAATAAAACCGGTAAAGATGTGACTGCAGCTATGAAGTTGATATTAACAGAGGGAAGAGTTCCAACTAATTTGTAAACAGGTTATGGCAAAAAGTTTTACAATGTGAATTTCCAAAGTCTTATGCAAAAAAACAGAATTAACTTGTACTCGACTTAGAGTAACCTTAAAGCGTCTATATGTGAGCGATTCAATCGTACACTAAAGCATGATATGTGGAAAAGTTCCAGCTTGCGTGGCAGATATAAGTGGATTGAGATCTTACCTAAGTTACTGACGGCCTATAATAATCAAAAACATCGGACAATAGCTATGAAACCAGAGGATGTGTCAGCTGCTACTGAAAATGAAATTAAAAGAAAAATTTCATCAAGAACAATGGGGATGAGATAACAACCGAAATTTAAAGTGGGAGATGAAGTGCAAATAAGTAATGCTAAGCAAGTATTTGAAAAAGGATACACACCTAACTGGTCGACTGAGGTATTCACTACAACACGAGTAGCTCTAATCAATCCACCAACTTACCATTTGAAAAATTACCAAAATTAGCCAATTTCTGGAGGCTTCTACGAGCATGAACTGCAGAAAACCAAGTATCCTGATACTTATCTTGTTGAAAAAATTTTTCGTCGACGAGGAAATCAAATATTCGTCAAGTGGTTGGGCTTTGACAATACCCATAATAGTTAGATTGATAAAAACAAAGAATAAAAGTGATATGTACTATAAAAAATGATTAAAATTCAGAAGTTGTAAAAAAATTTGTATAAAACTTGTTATGGTCTTTTAATGTTTTCAATTATGTGTGCAAATGAAATTTTTTTACCGTACATGCTAATGTTATATCTTACATTAGATTCATTGAGATAAATAAAAACTCTAAACATGTAATAGATTGTATCATTTATTTTTTTTCACGTTAAACTAGTTTCACAAAAATAACTTTCTTTTTCTTGTATTTGTATAATTCAACATTTATTGGTTAAAGAATTCGACACTATCACCATTATAGCAAACTCACAGCTTCGTTCTATGAATGGATTCCAACAAACTATTAAACGATAGTTTGTTACTCACAAGATACTCAGATACTTGATTAGGTCAAAATATTTGGAAGTGATCGTCTAGTTCAGCGATAGCTTTCGTGCCAAATTTAGTGTTGGCTTTTCTCAGCTTCGACACTACATGACTTTGCCCCTTGACCATTTCGTTGATCTTCTTTGTTGGAAGGAATCTTCCACAGGCCAGCCGATAAGGTGCTGCTAAATCAGCCATCTGAAATATAAGAAAATTACATGAGTTTTATAAATGGTAAAAAAAATATATATAAATAAGAAAACACGTAACAAACCTTTATTTCTGAGCTTTGCTGTTCTAAACAAATCTGCTTATCTCTGTAGAAATTTCTCAACTCTAAACCTGTTCTTTTGAAAGCTTGTTATTGACCTGAGCTGCTTGCATTGGATGATGAAGCAGTCGATACTTTTATCTGCTCACTACAGCTCTGACTGAGCTCTGCTGGTTGATGCTGCCGATGATATAGGGACTCTCCCACTACTGGAGAAATCCCCCTCTACATTGGCTGCTGGTCTGCTATGATTTTCTACACACTCTCCAGCTCTTTGTTCTTCTATTATTTTAATCCTATAATGGCCCCAAGGTAGCGTATCTGTTGTGTTTGATAAAATATATCGTTTATGATCTTGGGAACAAAGAGCAAATTTATTTTGCCTCTCAGTGTAGAGCTTATGATGACGTGATCTTATATTAATTTGCTCTCGATTAATGTTTATAATTTGATAACGTAGGCATTCAGTATAGTCGTTGAAATCAATAGTTTCTTTTACGACGTTACTCTAAACACCCTTAGCTTTTTTAATCACATTTTCATTTTCAAGAAGAATACTATTTATCTTACTTCTGAGCCCAAGAAATTCCAATATAATATTTCCATTGCACTCATCTTTCATAAGCCCAACAATTTTTTTATTTTTTAATGGCATCATAACTTTATTATTATCTGGATAATCTGATGTGTCAAATTCATTAATATTCAATTTCATCATTATATAAATATCATGGTTTGATACCTCATATATCAGACTGTCTGTATCAGGGTATAAGAGATTACAATCATTTTAGAGTTTGGAGAGCATATAATCGTAGTGAAAACGATACACAAGTGTCTTCGATAAATCTTAGACACTAAGCCCAATGTATATTTGCTTTTTTATCATCACTTCTGCACGTTGTAGCTGTATGGCTACAAAATTCTCATCAAAAATATTACAGCTGTGAAAATTTGGCTTTGCAATGTATGATGCTGCACCATAGCGTCCATCCCAATGGTTGAGAAGTTTGACATCAATACGCTTTCTCTCATTTTCCATTGTTTTTCCAAAAATAGCATTATTGAATAGTTTAAAAAGCATTTTTTTAAACTCATTTTTAGCCTTTTTTCTCTCAATGCTATTGAGATCAATATATTCTTTAAGCCATGTACTTTGTCAGAATTTGAAGGCTCGATATATTTTTGTCAGTCGTAATCCATGATTTGCGGCTTGCTTGAGAGCTTTATAATGAAGTACATATTTATGCTTGTTACTTAATGTTGTCATTAATTTAGGCTGCTTCGAACCTGGTGCTGAAATGTGTTTGGAACAAAATGGCAAATCTTTATGAGAATCGTGGAGCTCCTCTGGATACTCTCAGTCCACTTCTAAAATGTATCCGTAAGCACTTTCATTTCCAATATTAGAAAAATCATGAGGCTGTTGCTTAACATTTTCGACCCACTGAAATCCACCACAAGGAAGTCTTTAAGTCATTGCTTAACCATACAAATTATTCACGTCAAAATATGCTATATATTTTTCAGTTCCTTTTTTTTTATAATGTTGCATATAGTGATTATTAGCTTCTGCATATCTGTTACAGCACTGGCTTACTCCACCTCGTATACCTTTCTCAATGAACATAAACATATCCATTTCAGTAATGAGTTCTAGTGAAATCTGAAAAAAATTCTCAATTAATAACTAAAGCACAATTGACATTATATTCTTATACATGATACTTACTTTCGTTTTTTCCAATATGGCATCGCAAGTGAAGCCTGGAGTAGTGAAATAGTGAGCAGGATCTAATTTATAAACCTTGAGGCAATTATTTCTAAAGTTTTCAAATACTTCTGTTAACAGAAGTACATCAGTTTTGAGGTAAAGATCTTAATACTGTCCAAGAGTTATAATATCAAAAGTTTTTAATACTGTTTCAGCATTTATATAATCTTCACTACTTACATGTGCATTATATTATTTACTTTAAAAATCATCTTTAGATGGGAGCCCGATTTCTTTAAGTTTTTCGGATGATGCTACATAATCGTATGGAAATACACCCTCACTCTTCAGCATATTGATTTGCTCGAAAGAGTATTTATCATCTTGACTGAAAACCTTTTCTAGAGTATCATACTGCTCTAAGTAAGATCCCAACTTATCAAGCGACGACGGCAAAAATCTATACGAGTCAATGAAGCGTAAGTTTATGCGTGTCCTTTTAACGTACTTCGTAAAAGAAATGTATTTTTCTTTAGTTTGAGGGATAACTTGTACTCTTCCGGGAAAGCAAGTTACAAGTTCTTGTATAAATAAGTGGGCATCATAATTGCTGAGATTATGGAAAACTATTGGTACTGCTCACGAGTCCTGATACTTGAGGTTACATGCATTGTGAGCTGGGTCTTGATATCTGAGTAAAAAAAAGCAAATTTTAGTTTAAAGGGAAAAAGTTTTTCTATTACAAACTCATAAATATAATACTTACTCTCCAGTAAAATGGCAATGATCGTAAACTTTTTCATCATTTTTAATAGACTTTTCACATATGTGACATATATCAGCATTGAAAAAATTAAAGTCCTCTTCTTCAGTTAATGATCTCATTGGCACTGGATTGTTGTACATTCTATGTAAATCTTAGGCACGATCTTGCATTTCTGTTACCTATCAGGTAGCTGGATTCTCACTGCTTTCAGTTTTTTTCTGTAGAAAATGTACCGTGATTTCGCGTTATCAAAACTGCACTTTGCACAATATCCAACACTTAATGCTTCATGGTGTTGTATTGCTCGCTCACTATTATGCACAGGTTTTAATAAACACTCAAAGTCTGTGTATACTATAAATGGTACACGATTTTTATTTATGTGATTTTCAAATTTTAAAATTTTATTATCATACCTCCGCAAGCTTATTTTACACTTATTCACTTTAACGCACTCCACCGTATATGTTTTTAACATAACATCAGTTGTAAAGTAATGAAGACAGCGGTCGCAAATATATATTTTATGTTGATGTTTTGTTGAAGAACTTCTAACCAAATTAGATATGTCTTTGATATACACGTAGTGGTGTTTTATATCATTATCAGCACTATTATCACCATCTTGAATTTCTTCTAAATATTCTTCTCTATCTTCTTCTACCTTATCTTCGTCCATTGCCTCAGCATTAAAAAAACCTTCTCTATCTTCTTCTACCTCATCTTCATCCATTGCCTCAGCATTAACGAAATCATCACGTTCTTCGTCAATATTTTTTTGTTTTTTTGATTTTTCCTCACTTTACGTATCAATATAATAATTTTGTATAAGCAGAAAATTAATATGTTTATCCTTTTTTTCTGCTGTCAAGTGAAGAGGTAAAGTTTTATAACTATTTTTACTTTTCTCCAAAAAATACACGTTAAAAGACACATTATTCTGTTTTTCAAATTTTGTAACTTGCTTATGCTGCACTGGACAGGTGATCCCCTCGAAACTATAACTGTTTTCGTATTGAGTATGATTTGACACTCGTTGTGCATTTTTATTCACTGGATGTAAAGCTGACAAAATGGCTTATTTGAAGTATTGCTGATCTGCGTTCTGTACATTCACGCAAGCTTTTTCTTTCTTGATAGTAGAAGGGAGTTCTATGTAAGAACTACCACTTATTGCATTGTACTTATTTACATTTACTACTAAATTTAAAATTGAGCGTAAAGTCCATTCAGAATCGTGCTCCTGAAACTCTTCTATATCTGTAGAAATAGGCTTCTGGACATTCGTTTTAAACCATTCATGTAGGTCTGTCGTGTCAAAAATGGAATCAGATTTAGTATTAAAATATTTAACTTAAACAGTCCCTATATCATTTTTTACTGTCAAAAACTCTGCTGCCAATACTGTATTAATTTTTAAAGCATTCTGCTCGTCGAGAATTTCTTGCACTTTTAAAATGAAAATTTTTTCCGCAGACTTAAGAAATTTTATTATACTAAATGCCTACTATTTGTTATAACAGCCGTTCTAATGCGATTTTTAAAAGCACTATTAAGATCTTTCCATGTCACAAATTTATAATCATCTTGATTGTCTAATTTTTCATCGAGCCCTGACCCTTGCACTTCTAGAATTTTATAAAATGCTGCTAAAAACGTTGATAAAAGACACTCAATATTTAACAACTTATTTTCTACTGGCGATGACAATCTTACAGACAGCTTATAGTCGGAAATACTTTTAAGCACTATTTCACTATTAATAATAAAATCTCGTATCTCAGTCGTATTATCACTATGCAGCAAGCGTTGATATTCTATTTGCGCTATTTCACAGAAAATCACTTAACGCTCCATGGCGTTGGCGTTAGCAAAATTCTCACGGAGTTGCTCCATTATACCTACAGCTCGCGTTAACGTACTCAAATGAATGACAAGCTGCTTGAACTTTTCTTTTATACTGATTTGCCTCTGCAAAAGCGATACGAGTGATAACTAGCGGTGACTAGCAGTTGTATATAAAGAGATGACACATCGATAGAGGGGTTAGTTAACTAATAATCGTCACAACGTTAAGATGACAAAGTACGTGGTTGATGTTTAAGGCTTTAAAACCATGCACCACGAATTTATTTTTAAAGAGGTTCTATTTTACTTCTACAAGAGAATGCTACACCGTCAGTTTTCGTCTTTAAGCCCCCATATTCTTGGGCACAGCTTTTACCTAAGAACAAATGTAAAAATCGATGGTTGGAGTTTAATTACCACGGTCTTCGTTGGAGCTCAGGAGAAGTTCCCAACGAGGATCTAGGTACAACCTTTCGAGCCATTATCAAAGAAGATGAAGTTATTTACGTAAAAGGTCTTGAAAAAATCGAATGGTTGCGCCGTGTGCTATTTAATAGGTACATTACTCATAGTATGATTATACGCTTTACTAAATATTTGCATAATATACATATTTTTATAGGTACATTTATGATATTAAGCAATGTCCAGCTTTAAAAAAAATTAGTATGGAAGATATCAAATGCATGAATCACCAATTTAATTTAGCTCATTGTGCTGTGAAGCATGTTGCAGCTTTAAAAAAATGGATTTTAAAAGAGCAGCAACGACAAAACGATATTTTTTTATCAATGTACACCTGATACACAATACTTATGCAATAAATTAGTTTTTGATGAATCTATGTCGATTATTTTTATCCACGCCTCCTTATTACTGCGCTGATTAAAATTATTTTATAGTATTAACTGACTTTATTCGTTGGCGAGGTACTGCGGTGAAGAGGAGTTAACCAAGCAATGTTGGGATACGCTTTTGGTTATGAAATGGGATACATGTTCTCTGGCAACACGCATCATTCGATACGCCCACTCTTGAGAAAAAAATATGATGCTGGTACATTATACGCCTAAATAAAAAGCGAAGAGTTATTGGCCGCGGCTTACACATACGTGTATCCTAGCATGACTTGTTGCACCCGCTCTTGCTAAGAAAAAAATATTACACTGGTACATTATACGCCTAAATAAGAAGCGAAAAGTCATCGGCCACGGCAAACACATCCGTATAGATAAGAAATAATAGTTCCATTACTTGGCAAGGTACTGCGTCGAGTAAGCCAACGTTGGTCTTAGCTAAACGGGATACGCGATCCGCTACATCCACGGATAAGAAATACACGTTCATGCTTGATCATCTTCCTTTCGCGCTATACGTTGGGATTATCACCTACACCTTTCGGACCCATCTTGATGACGTCGGAGCTTGATTCACGGTCGGAAAGGAAGGGAGCCGTCAGTACCATCCGACGTCATAGCATCCGGAGGAGGCCCCCTTCCCCTGACGTTACCATCCGAGTAGTCCGCACCACCCACCGCCCCTACTACCTATACCGCCCGTGCCCCTCCTCCCACCGCCCGATTACTGCCACTGTTTTAATTACTGTGTATGAGTTACTGTCATCTCGGTTTTTTATGAGTGTGAAACTTGATATTTCTGAAGTGAAAAGGGTAACGTTAAAAATAATTAAAAATATCCTATTTAGAAACTCTGAAATTATAATTATTCTTTTCAATAAGCTATTAACATTTAAGTCGTTAATACTTTACTTAGACTTGTATGCTATTACCTGAATAACTGTAACATTAAAGAAAAACATCGAACAAGATTAATTTATTAATTTAAATACAAAATAATTATAAAACAATATTTTATAAAGACTTTAGAGTCAAGCTCCGACGTCATCAGGATGGGTCCGAAAGGTGTAGGTGATAATCCCAACGTACAGCGCGAGAGGGAGATGATCAAGCATGAACGTGTATTTCATATCCGTGGATGTAGCGGATCGGGTATCCCGTTTAGCTGAGACCAACGTTGGCTTACTCGACGCAGTACCTTGCCAAGTAATGGAACTATTATTTCTTATCTATACGAATGTGTTTGCCGTGGCCGATGACTTTTCGCTTCTTATTTAGGCGTATAATGTACCAGTGTAATATTTTTTTCTTAGCAAGAGCGGGTGCAACGAGTCATGCTAGGATACATGTATGTGTAAGCCGCGGCCAATAACTCTTCGCTTTTTATTTAGGCGTATAATGTACCAGCATCATATTTTTTTCTCAAGAGTGGGCGTATCGAGTGATGCGTGTTGCCAGAGAACATGTATCCCATTTCATAACCAAAAGCGTATCCCAACATTGCTTGGTTAACTCCTCTTCACCGCAGTACCTCGCCAACGAATAAAGTCAGTTAATACGATAAAATAATTTTAATCAGTGCAGTAATAAGGAAGCGTGGATGAAAAAAATCGACATAGATTCATCAAAAACTAATTTATTGCATAAGTATTGTGTATCAGGTGTACATTGATAAAAAAATATCGTTTTGTCGTTGCTGCTCTTTTAAAATCCATTTTTTTAAAGCTGCAGGATGCTTCACAGCACAATGAGCTAAATTAAATTGGTGATTCATGCATTTGATATCTTCCATACTAATTTTTTTTAAAGCTGGACATTGCTTAATATCATAAATGTACCTATAAATATATATATATTATGCAAATATTTAGTAAAGCGTATAATTATACTATGAGTAATGTACCTATTAAATAGCACACGGCGCAACCATTCGTTTGTATTTTACAAGACAGTTTGTATTTTTTATTAGCTATTTCGCTTTTAACTACGATGTTATCATCAATACTGTTGTGCTTTTTCTGTTTCACCAAGTATTTCTTTCCCTACTAATCATCTCTCCTCATCTTCATCTTCATCTTCATCTTCATCTTGGCCTATATTATTGTTGGCGTAGTCTTGATTGTAAGCAGTTGCACGAACAATTCCCACAACGTTAGAAAGTAGCACAATGTATCAGCAAGCAATACATACGCACGCATACATAGCTACATCCCTATTACATGCTACTTTACATTTTGGGTGTACTATATTGCTAATAACTTTGAAACATAAAATAACTTCGTAAACAAAAAGATTTAAAAGTCCTCTGAGTTGTAATAAAAAAAGGAGCACTGTCGCTAGTAAGTTAAAATAGAATAAATGAAATTTACTCGATCGATAGATATTTTTGAGACTGTAAAATAAATAAAAAATAAACTGACATGACAAAATATTTAGTTCTAAATAGTTTATCATCATAACAAATATACTCAAATACATTTAATGATAGTATTGCAGTTAAATATAATATCGTATAAAATGCAAACGACAAAATACGATACAAAAGCTCCAAAAAAATGTTTAAAATTGTTAATTATTAACAATACATTTTTTATTAATTTCACAGTTACTTATTATTGTGTATAATTATGCATTTAAGTTCCGTTCTCATAGAATATGCACAGGAATAACATAACCTTTTTTTCAATATTATCAACAACATTATTCAACATTTTGATATCATTTTTTATTTACGTACAACATTTTATTACGTTATATTTAAAGAAACACCACAACACCACAGTATGGCAGCTGAAAAGAAAAAAAGGTTAAGTATGTGATTACTGCAATTGTTTATCTATGACGATTATATTTATGATTAGAAATTTGTTGATACATGAAACGTTATGTTATAAGTCATAATATATCCAATAAATGTATTTGAATGTATATATGTATAATATATGTATATATATGTATAAGTATGTTTGTATATATGTTAGTATAGGCCATGCTCTGGTGCTGAGAGCCGAGTTATGGTTTGTAGTTTAGTCATCGTCGATCGCTTGGTAAGCGATGAGCTACTCGTGTGTTTCTGTGTGGTAGACGTACCGCTACAAAGTTGCTTTTACATGCGAGTGGTCCACTGCTAGTTTAGTATTGTTTAACCTCAAGGTAGTACTAGTAGTAAGAGTAATAAGTATATGATTTAAATAAACGTGTGCACCAAAAGAAGTAACTTATGTATGCCTATTCTTTCACTGCCAACCTACTCTGCTTAATCATCTAACAATACGTTAATATCATTGAAAGCTACCTCAGAATTAAAAAAAATATCGATTTCTTTCGTCTATCGAAATTCTTTACCAAGCTTAAATATGCTCAAATTATTTATTATTGAAAAATTAAATTTCACTCATGGTCAAAATACGATACTGGATTAGTGGAGAATTTAATGCTCATTATTTCCGCCGTAAGACGCACACATGTAAAGGACTGTTGGCTCTCGCACTTTAGACTTGAAAGATAACAAAATCCAACATCCTGTCTACAATACTGTACTATGAATATTGACTGTATTGTATACTGGTATGAAATTTTTTGTTTTAGCTTTATGTGAAAAATGTCTTTTTTAAAAATATTATTCACTGAATCTGTATTGCTATGCGTATATTTATTAAAACTAATTAAAATAAATCGATTGTCAATTTACATGAGTAAACATTTTAAGGACACTCAGGAAATTCCGTCTTCAATTTTATCAAATTTTATTGGTTTTCTGTGTTTAAATAGGCAATACCTACCTTATTTTCTAATCAGTTGAACGTCCTATGGATATAATCGCGTTTAACCTGCATTTGCACTGCAAACTAACTGTGTATAACTTTTAACTTAACAATGCTTTTTGAAACGCTTTGTTTTCAAACATTTAATTAAAATTAAGAGATTGTACTGATTATTCACAAAAATTTTTACCTTTACTCAGATCCTTCAAACGGTCGAGTTTTGTAATGAATATATTTGATTTTTCTACAACTTAAATATTTGTTAAAAATCTATAAATTCATGAACGAATTTTGTGTTGTATTTTTTTGGCGGACTATTTATTTTAAACAATCTTACAAACATTTGTCGTCTTGCACAGACGGGCTCAACCAGCAGACAACACTTTTTTCTAAATGAATATAAAAATATCTTGTCACTTTTTAAAAATTATGTGGCATATCTTAAAATTACTTAATTACTTTTGTAAGATTCATTACTTTATTATTGGTCAACATGTAGCCACTTGAATACACACAAAATATTAGTTAATACATGTCATAATAATATTAATAATATTGCATTATCATAAACACCAATTTAAATCTAACAAAAAGTCCTGATTAATTAATGCATGTATTATGGACAATCTAAATGAAATTTAACTATTTATTTCATACGTATTAAACTAGAGCATCATAGTATGCATGCAATCAAGGTGTTCTGTGATGCGAAAAAGTCCAAAAACATCGAAAAAATCGGGTTTTGTGAACAAGAAAAATTGAAATTATTTAACTAGCTGTAGGTAATAGTTTTAAAACTTGTTACGACGCTAATTATTTGCGCAGAGCATTTTCTTCGAGACTCTCGTTGTAACCCTCTTAAACTCGCTTTTACATGGACAGAAAATAGTTTATAAATAGCTAAAACAATTTTAATCTCACTAATATATAACGCAAACTCGCTAAAACCGTTGTAATTGCTAACCACAAAACTACTCAACCGATATGGCTTAAATTTCGCATACTGATTCTTGATACTTCTTAGATACTAGGTGGCGTAGAAGTAAAATTGAAGCTACCTTCAGTAGAAGTAAGTGGGTCTGGTTATAATGGCTATGTTTTTAAAACGAAGTTCTTTATGTCACGTGCTTGGGGGGCTGGAATTTTAAAAATGTCAGATTTCCATGAAACGGAAGTCGCTTACTGGAAGTCTCTTTCTACTGAAAAAAAAGCGATCGGGATTTGAACACACGACCGCTTGATTGATAGGCAAGCATTTTAACCGCAAGGCTATTGAGGTGATACGAGTACTATAATTCTTATTGTCTACATTAAGTGTGCTACTGGAAACACAGTTTTAAATTATTAAATTGTTTAATTGATCTTGCAAATGATAAATATATTTTCGAAGTAATAAATTTAAAAAAAATTTAATTAGCATAAGTATGGTTATGTAGATAAAATCAGATAAGGAGCGTTATTGCGCATTAAATATTAGTATTTTATGCATTTGATGCATAAACTACTGACCGATTTTTTTTTTAACCTAAGCTTTTTTTTGCAATAAAATAATGATAATAATTACTGTTATAAATGAATTATTTGATAAATAAATAAATTGTTAAAATAAACATATACAATAGAGTCTCAGAACGTATCAACAGTTTTTAACGGCGCTTGCTTCAAATTGGATAAAAAAATTATGTTGAAATGTCACATAATTATATAAATATAATAATTTCTTTAAGTTTTTCGGATGATGCTACATAATCGTATGGAAATACACCCTCACTCTTCAGCATATTGATTTGCTCGAAAGAGTATTTATCATCTTGACTGAAAACCTTTTCTAGAGTATCATACTGCTCTAAGTAAGATCCCAACTTATCAAGCGACGACGGCAAAAATCTATACGAGTCAATGAAGCGTAAGTTTATGCGTGTCCTTTTAACGTACTTCGTAAAAGAAATGTATTTTTCTTTAGTTTGAGGGATAACTTGTACTCTTCCGGGAAAGCAAGTTACAAGTTCTTGTATAAATAAGTGGGCATCATAATTGCTGAGATTATGGAAAACTATTGGTACTGCTCACGAGTCCTGATACTTGAGGTTACATGCATTGTGAGCTGGGTCTTGATATCTGAGTAAAAAAAAGCAAATTTTAGTTTAAAGGGAAAAAGTTTTTCTATTACAAACTCATAAATATAATACTTACTCTCCAGTAAAATGGCAATGATCGTAAACTTTTTCATCATTTTTAATAGACTTCTCACATATGTGACATATATCAGCATTGAAAAAATTAAAGTCCTCTTCTTCAGTTAATGATCATTTTTTACATGGACAGAAAATAGTTTATAAATAGCTAAAACAATTTTAATCTCACTAATATATAACGCAAACTCGCTAAAACCGTTGTAATTGCTAACCACAAAACTACTCAACCGATATGGCTTAAATTTCGCATACTGATTCTTGATACTTCTTAGATACTAGGTGGCGTAGAAGTAAAATTGAAGCTACCTTCAGTACATTGTCAGTTGAAATGTCACATAATTATATAAATATAATAATTTATTAAATTAATGATGAATAAATTATGTAAGATCATTATATGTGTATAGGTCGAGTTACATATCGTTTTAATGGTTTTAAAGGGCACTTATTTCAAAATTAATAAACAAATTATGTCAAAATGTTAAATAATTATATGATTAATTTAACAAAATTGTCAATAAATTACGTAGGTGATTTTAATGGTTTTGAAGACCGCTTATTTCAAATTCGATAAACAAATTATGTCAAAATTTTAAATAAATATATATTCAATTTATCAAATCAATCAATACATTATGAGGGATCAATATATATATATATATGTCGAGTTACATATGATTTAAATGGTTTTTGAGGGTGCTTATTTCGAATTTGATAATTAAATAATGGCAAAATATCATTAAATATTAATATAAACAATTTCTTTATCAATTTATATATAGTTACGTATGATTTTAATGGTTTTTGCGGGTGCTTATTTCAAATTTGATAAGCGATCAAGGACGAAATGTCAATAAATAATTATATAAACAATTTATTTGTTTAAATATATATATATATATGCATATATAATTCTATGTTAAATGTATTTCAAATAGTTTTAAAATGCCTGATTAAAGTTTTTTTGTCCCTCACATGGTGGCGCCGGCTGTCATCAATTATGAACTATGGCCGCAACAGGCTTCTTAAGACTGTTCTCCCCTATCTGACAATTGTCTTTGTAAGGAGAAGCGATTTTGATTGCTACGTAGAAAACACGTGTATTTTATTTTGAGGTAAATTTTCCTCGGGTTGCAACGTGTCAATAACTTAACTGTTAATACTTTGTAATAGTGATTTTCTGTAGGTGCAAAGTGCGTTTTAATTTTTAGTTTGTACGTGTAAGCAATAACTACTTTAATAGTTTAAGAATCTGTTTGTTCTTTAAATTCAGCTGAAATGGGTTCAAGTCCTTCAAAATCCAAATCGAAGAAGTCAAAGGAACTGACGAAATAATATGAAAAATAATTAAAAAATGAAATTAAAAAAGGGAATGAAATCAAAAAAGACATGAAAAAAATACAATGGAATTCATAAAAAATGAGATAAAAAAAGAAATTAAAAATAGAAGAACGAATCAAAAATAAAAAAAGAAATGAAATAAAGGAGATTAAAAAAAAATAATAAAGTAAAAAAAGAAATGAAATAAAAAAAGAAGATTAAATAAAAAAAAAAAAAAAATAAAATATAGGAAACTTTGAAGAATTAAAAAAAATAAAAGAATCTAACCAGGGAGTATAAATGGGTCATGGGACCTACGGTAAGAACAAAGTTCTTCAAACATGAGATGAGTGCTGAAAAATAATTAAACATGAGATGTGTATCGAAAAACATCATTAAAAAAGACAACACAATTTCGCAGGTAACAAGGGGGTTGAGAGACCCATAGGAAAAACGAAGCTCTATAAGAATAAGTACTGCATTCATGTAGTTCAGTAAAACAAAAACTTGAAAAACGAGTAAAAAAAAAAAATTAGTTAAGTACTCAAGATGGTTGAACTTCGTGAAAATGTTGTGCAAAATACAGTACTCACGAAGTTCAACCATCGTGACTACTGAATTTTTTTTTTTTTCATTCGTTTTTCAAGTTTTTGGTTTACTGAACTACACACATCTCATGTTTAATTGTTTTTCGGCACTCATCTCATGTTTAAAGAACTTCGTTCTTATCGTAAGTCCCATGACCCATTTATACTCCCTGGTTTTTTTTTTTTGTAGTCAGTCGGTCGATCGGTTGGTCCAATTCCTCAAGAAAGTATACCTATACTCAGTATGTAAGTATACAGATATACATTCTAGAGGAATCGGACCGATCAATCGACCGACCGACTACAAAAAAAACGTACCCTATATTCACGAGCAAATTTCCATATATCATAGTCGTTCACCGGCAATGTATCAAGAGAAGAGTTGTGAGCCGTGTAGCTGGGTATTCCGGCTACTGACGATGCTTTTCTTTATAATGTACAAACAACTTACGTTGAATTCCAACTCAAACCATCAAGATTAACGAGTACCACCTGTAACAAGGCATTCTGTCTGAACGCCAGCGTATTAGGATGTACCGCATAGCGCTCACGCTAGGTGAAAGCTTAGAACTACGGAGTGAAGGCTGTTCATCATACTGAAATTGAAGTATTATGTTATATGTAAAGTGAATTTATTCTTTTATTCAGGTACTGTCAATATTTTAATAGCTCTAATCTCGAAGTTTGTCTTAAGCATAAGGTACGCAAAAGTAAACGTATAACTGCATTAAAACATTTTCATTATTTAAGTCAACTCGTTCATTTTTAATTTTTTAAATATTTCTCAAGAAGTTCTGTATTTTTGCTAATAAATACTTGTTTTTTTGGGATATGCGTGAAAACTCATATACTCATGTGTGCATGCTCCATTTCTGCATAAAAAAATGCTTTAAAAAAACTCTGTTTCTCTTGGAATTGTCCATTTTTTTCGACAATTACATATAATTCAAAAATATATATTGGAGTATTACACTAATATCAACTAGTATATGTAAATAACGCAAGCTCTCCCAATGTTTTTTTTTCGTTCGTTATGATTTGTTTATCATTTTTTTATTATGCCTAATGTGTATTTTTGAATTTCAGATTAATTGTCATAAAAAATAGACAATCCAAAGAGAAACAGAGTTTTATATGACATCTTTTCATGTAGAAATGGAGTCTACACACATAAGCATACGAGTTTTTACATATTTTCCGAAAAAAAAAAAAAAAAAAAAAAAAAAAAAAAAAAAAAAAAAAAAAAAAAAAAGAAAAAAAAAAAAACAAGTATTTGTAAGAATACAGAAGATATAATTAAAAAATATTCAAAGAATAAAATTTGAACGATTTAACTTAAACACTAAAAATGTTTTAACGCAATTACACGTTTACTTTTGAATACCTTACGCTGAAGGCAAATTTCGAGACTGGAACCTATAAAAACCTTGACAGAACCGAAACAGAAAAATTATTTCACTTTGTACATAATGTAACACTTCAATTTCAGTCTGATAAAAAGCCTTTTCTCCGTAGTTCCGAGCTCACCCACAGATAGCGTGAGCGCTATGTGGTACATCACAATTCAGCGTAATACTAGCAGACGACTAACCAAAGCACGATCTGCTCTATCTCTTTGAGGTGTGCTGACCATTTTTCCAACCGAACTGGTGCTTCCAAAGCAGATTTTGCTACGACAGCAAGCCAGGAAAAACAATCCTGAGAAGTTTGGGCAGTCACAACGGCTTCCTCTTCAGTGGTTCATCCCATCCACAGAGAAGGTATTTTATAGGCCCACTTCCTCGAACATCAGTGAACGGGTAGTTATACGAAAAGCGACCCGAAGACGAAATAGTCTTCGGCCAGTGGCGTACCTTCCTTCAGCACAATCTCTGTACGCAGAGACTCCGAGGGTAAGGGTCAAGCTAACCGCAGCCGGGTCTCCATCATCGAGAAGAGTAATAATAGTAGGAATAGTAATAATTATAATAATAATAATAATAATAATAATAATAATAATAATAATAACAATAATAATAAGAATAATAATAATAATGACAACAAGAAATGACTGGAAGTACCACCACTGGCCCTTATCAGGGCCATCATAAGTATTTATGTTCCCTAGTTAACCATCTATCTCGTCAGTTTTTTTCAGGCCATCTAACGTTAAACTCCCTCACCAACAAATACATGTTTATTACCATTTCTGGCAACGATTCATCGAGTAAAAAACTATAGAAAGCTGGCAACTATTAAATCAAGTCGGTCATTCACTGGCAGACGTCACTAGCGGAGTTGTTCGTTGCAAGGCTGGAAACCCCGGTGACCGGAGACCCTACCCTACTCTCGATTCTAGGCATTCAATTAGGAATCACTGATCTTGTCCAAGGTCTGCGTTTGGTGAACCTAACAGTGAAGCTATAAAGGAAAAATAAACTTGAGCAAACGGGACAGTCCCCAATAGGTAAGCATAACGAACCGATCTCCCTACCTTAGATCACCAAAGCGACTGAGCTCTTCAAAAAAATAGCGTAAATCCAGCGTAACATCGGGAGACATTGGGAAAGAGCTCTACAACTAGCTCCAGCGCTTCAGATATTGTATTTTACCTCCTGATTAGTCTGATGCTTTAGCAGCAGGCCCGAAAAGACCATCCTGAAGTATCGAGGCAGTCGCATTTGCTGGAAACTTCAGTCAAGAAAAAGTTTAGCTCACCGGTCCATCGAACGTCGAAATACCTTACAAACAAATGTGTTATAACTTACTAAAGTTGACATAAAACAGCCTTTAGGGCTTACAAAAGTTTTAATCATATCTACAGTCGCAAGAGGAAAAATTAGAAGGAAAACTTTAAATGCTTCAAATGTATACAATTTGGGGCGTCAAGAAACTGATGCTGGACATTTATCAAGATTGAAACAGCAGTGCAGCGTCAAAATCGACGAATAAAGAATTCACTGAGTCCGAGATCAGCTTTTCACATTATAACCCTGACAGTTATTACTTAAATCCTCTAGATTTTAAAATAGGTAGAATAATATGTATTTGTATTTATGGTGGCAATAAAAAATGCAGAAATTGAGCTGCAGGACTTTATTGCTCTGGTAACAAAGCTGTGACATCGAAAAAAAAATTTTTATTTATGTATCGTTTGTCCGTTTTAAATCTTTTTAGTTTTAACAAATAGTCTTTTTCCTGTATTATAACGTTAGAAAGTGCAAATCAACGGTCTTTCAGAGCCAACAGCTATTTTATGGCGAAAAATTGCACGGTAATTTTCAGCATGATATTTTTTTTACATTTTACAGCTTATTATTTGACCAAATAAACTGTATAGCTTCCAAACTAAAATTTTTTAATTAGTAGTTCTTTATTTCAAGGAGTGTCAAGAATAGACGCAAACACGCGTCAATACACTAAGGTGTTCCATTCAGTGAGTCTCGGGCGAAGCCTGACGGGTGGCCTCTAGTTAGATATAATCATATTAAATACCATAGTTTCTTGATCTGATGAGGATGCACTTTTTTCGTTTTACCTACTGTATAATCCTAGTATCTAGTCTACAGGTCGATGAGATAATAAGTACAGTATGTGCAAAGTTGCAAGTCTTCTAATTGGTTTTGAACCGAGAAATAACTAAAGCAAATCATCGAATTTCAACATGGCCTCTTATGGGAAATCATGAAAATTTCTTTTGCATGATAAAATTCTAATCGAATTAACGGATGAATTTCGATAAAATCGCAACCATAAACGCTATAACATCTGTTTAAAATGTCATTAAAAGAAATATATGCATTATTTGGTGTTTTTAAGAGAAATTAATAAAAATGCTGAAACTCTAATGTTAAAAAATATGATATGAGCGCACGTCTCTAACCTAAAGGTGTCAAAAAGTAGTATCTCTCTCGCACACTCACCTTGATTAACGTCATTGGTGTGGTACCTTATTCAGTAATCGGTCAATCGGTCTTCAATAACCAAAAATTGTTTTATAATGTAGAAATTTTTCATATAGCTTTCATGAGTAAAATGTTGATGAGAATACAAAATTTAATGAAAATTTAATAAAAAAATTATGTTGAAATTCAATTCTATCGACTATGAGTATACATATCAGGTGACGCCGCCAATTCCGGAGTTCAGTACCAAGTTTTTTAGCATTAAAATATTAGATCCTACGGGAACGGTTCTATTTTAAATAACTAAAATTTTATTTTCATGTGGCAGTTAATAAGACTAGTACTTATTACTAGGTATTGAAATAGTTTATCGAAAAAAATTATGCAAGAAAAAACAAATCAGCGGAAGAACAAGAAAACAATTGTCACAGGGCTCTTCAGATAAATACGATATATCGGCTCTGCCTGTTTATATATTTGTCACATCTGATGAGCTGACTAACCTCACCTGACGAGTATGAAATTAATTTCGACTTTGTAACGAAGAGTATGTAGTAATCACTCCAAAATTATTTGAATTCGATAAAGTACATCAATATCGTGTAAGAGGTACTAATTCCATAAATTACATTTAATAAATACAGTTTTGGGACATCTGCTTTGACACGCAAGACAGATTTTTGAATCGAAGTTACGAGTCTAATAAGTATGCACATGAATAAAAAATATTCATTCAAAAAATTTCCTACGACTTTTTAAAGAATCTTGATATTCTCTATGTTTAATTTGAGGTGGTTCATGCGAAAATTACAAACTGGGCTATCAAAGTAAAACTTAGAGGGATTCGTAACGAACCTTTTATACTTTCTGCAAAATTTCAGATAGGCTTATAGCATAAAATCACGAGAACGAGAGGTTTGAAAATCGTCGTTGAGCAGTGGGATAACACGGGCTCTTATGGACGTACACAATTTTGTCACCATATGCCATGCGATTACTTTTCGTAGAATTGGGCCAGGATGATAAAAAACTAGAGTAATAAACTAGAAGTCATCCCATTTGTAATGGTTCGTTGAAAATTATACCTTATAGGACAAAATTAAAAGATATCGATTGAAACACAATCATGCATCGCCATTTACTATGTTAAAAGCATAGGCGAGAGTCGACTGCTTATTTTTTGAGGTTAATCGGAATTACATAAGATAGTTTTTAGAAACCTTAATATTGGATATTGTGATCTATAATGTGACATGAATGGTTTATTTCATTCAATGAAAAATATTTAGTAACATATTTATGAATATTGACAGCTTCAATAGAAATTATCTTTTCAGTTGCACATTTGACTCGGAAGTCGTGCATGAACCACCTTAATACTGGTTTATTCCTCCTGCAAAAAATGTATTCAAAATTATGTACATGTACCTAGTAATTCTATCAGTTTTGTAGTAAATTTATATTGCTATGGATATCATAATAATGACTGCAATGATCGCCCGTAAAGCGTCTTGCCATTTTGGTTGACATTCAGTCATGGTCTGATGCAACTGTAATTCAAAAATGTTAAATTTTGCTGTAAAAATGTATAGCTCTTGATAAAATGAGATATTGATTACCCATACGCTAGCACACAATCTATGTAAAAATATTTTTCCAAAGATTTTTAGACAACTAAATAAATATTTATAGAAAAACGTATAGTCTTACCAATATATATATAAAGCAAAGTCGCTAAATCCGTTGTAATCGCTAACCGCGAAAACTACTGAACCAATTTTGCTTAAATTTTGCATACCGATTCTTTACACTTCCTAGATGGTTCCAGTATAGTTTTTATCTTGGAAAATTTGATAATAGTAGCAATAAATAAGCTCAACATTTTGCAAAAATACGCCAGTTTTCCACTTTAGTTCAGTAGGATCCACTAGGTGGCGTCGACTTAAAATCGGAGCTACCTGCAACAGAATTAAGTAAGTGTGATTACAATATGCTGGAGCGTCTCGAAAATTTTTGCAGTCGTCTACCGGCAGTTCGTCGAGCTGTATCAAGAAAGTAGATAAGAGTCGTGCAGCTAGGCATCCTGGTTACCAACGACACTCTTCTTCAATGGACAAGTAACGTAGGTCTACTTCTACCCTGAACCCTCCAGGATTAACGAGTGCAACCAATAAATAATTATTCTAATCGATAACGTCTCCAGCGGAATACCAGGAGACGTGTCTGGCCAGAGCACAACACTTCAGAGTTAGACGAGAGGGGTAAGAGGGGAGACGGCCCTGAGGAGCACTGGCAGCTACAACGGCTACCTTCTTAGTGGTCATGTCCTCAACGCGCATACCTACGTCAGAGCCCACGTGTTCCCGTCTGACGATAAGCGGTTGGTTATCCGGGGAACGACCCGAAGACGAGATATTCTTTGGTCACCGGCGCGCGGCGTACCTCCCTCCATCACGGTCTCTGTACACAGAGACTTTAAGGGTAAGAGTCAAGCTACCCGTAGCCAGCTCTTCATCATCAAGAACAATAATAAGGAATAGCTGGAAGTTTCACCACTGACCCTTTTCAGGGCCAATATAAGTATTTACGTTTCCTACTTAACCATCAATCTCATGGGTTCTTTTAAAGGCCACCTAAGTTGAAACTATCTTGCCACCAAATACATTTTTACTACCATTTTCGGAAGCGATTCGTCGACTAAAAGATTATGTTATCTAAAGACGGCCACTATTAAACCAAGCCAGTCATTTACTGGCAGTCATCATGAGCGGAGTTGTTCTTTGCAAGGCTGGGAACCTTATCGACCGACGTCCTTACATTACATTACTCTTCATATTAGCATTCAACCAGGAATTACCGATCCTCTCCAAGGTCTGCGCTGGGTAAACCTAACAGCTATGAAGGGAAAAAAAACTTGAGCCAACTGAACAATCTCTAACGGGCAAGTATCACGAACCAATCTCCCTATCTTAGATCACCAAAATAACTGAGTCTGCAAAAAAAAAGGTGTTTTAGACATCAAAGTCTTCGACGTTATACCAGGAGACGTTGGGAACGATCTCTAAAACTAGCTCCGAAGCTTCAGACTTTGTAGTTTCTTTCCTCATCAGTCTGAGGCTTCGACAGCAGGCCAGAGAAGATCACCCTAAGGTATCTAGGCAGTCACAATTGCTGTAAACTTCAGTCAAGAAAGAGTTTACTTAAGAAGCTCACCGGTCTTTTTTAAGGCCATCGGACGTCGACTTACCTAGTCAACAAATATATTAGAAATTTACAAAGTTGACAGAAAACAGCCTTTAGGGATCACAAAAGCCTTAAGCATGCTATAAGTCTTAAGAGGGTAAATTGGAAGGAAAACTTCAAATGTATCTCATGAATTCAATTTTAGGCGTCAAGAAACTGACGCAGAAAATTTATCGAGATTGGAACAGCAACGTCAAAATCGACAAATAAAGAATCCATTACGTGTGAAATCAGCTTTTCATTGTACCCTCACAGTAACCTCTTAAATCATTCAGATTTTTTAATAAGTAGAAAATGTAATTGTATTTTTGTGGCGATAAAAAATGTAGAGATTAAGCTCCAGGACTTTGTTGCTCTGGTAATAAATTTGTGAGATAAGAGAAAAGAAGTTTATTTAAATGTATATTTTTGGGAAGTTTTAAATCTTAACAGCTTCAAAAAATAGCCCTTTTCGTTAATTATACGGGAGAAACTGCAAATCAACGGCTTCTTATGGACAACGATTATTTTATGGCATAAGGAACGCATGGTACTTTTCAGTATAATTTTTTTTTTTTTTAATTTTCAAAGCTTATTATTTGACTTTATAAACTGTATGGATTCCGAACAAATATGTTTTCAATAAGAAGATTTTTGTTCTGAAAAGGGTCAGCAATAAATGTACAATTTTTAACTGAAAACGTTTCAAATTACGTGTTAACGTAAACAGTAATTTATTGAATCGTACAGGACAGTAATTTAGTGGAGGATTCTAAACATATATATAAATATTTGTGTGTGTGTGTGTGTGTGTGTGTGTGTGTGTGTGTGTGTGTACGTGCGTGCATGTGTGTGTGTGGGTGAGTGTATTTTTTTGATAGTGTACATTTCCTCGAGGTTAGTACACTTAAATACAAAAAAAGTGTGTGTGTATGTATACTATATACTCGTATTATAGTACTTTACGTCCTACTAGAGGCATTCAGCACTTGGGAGAGGGAAAGGAATTGGGGTGGGATTGAAAGGAGGGAGGGCCCTTACAACTGATCCGCATTCGCCCATGACGATTGCCATGTGGATCAGGAAAACCCCGGGAAATCTCCCGTAGGAAAATACCTGATCCAGAACAGCCCAGTGTATCTGCCTCATTTCTGACCTGGTGTCTAAGCTGCAGATTTAGACAACGGGGCAGAAATTGGGCACACCTCCCGCTTACGATGTGGAAGAAAAACAGTCAATCAATCCAAGAAGCGAACAACAAAGGCGAAACGGTGAGACTTGAACAGTCACGTATCCAAGTACTCACCACGCCAAATGCTGCTTCACCTCGATGATCGACGGGACTGCAACTCCCTCTGAGTCATCGTGTTGGTGAACATATATATTTAGTTAAGCATCTAATATATTTATTTGTAGTATCTTATATACTTAGAAATTTATAGTTCTCATATATAATACGAAAATAAAATAAAATAAATAAGAAACATAAGTATTCATTGAAATAGACATTTTTACAAGAAACAAACTCACATGCGTGAGTTGTGCTAACAGAACTACACGCAGAAAAGAATTACAGGAATTTTTACCGTAAAAGCAATGGTAATCCTGTGATAATTTGTCATTATGTAAATGTTTACCGTAGATGTTTATAAATTTTTACCGTAGTTAACAGTAATTTTTATGGTAACGGTAAAATTTATCCAAAATTCAGTATAATTTTTACTGTACGGCAACGGTAAAATTTCCCCTAAAAGTGCATATAGCTGTAGGCTACAGGGTCACGTGAGCTGTAGAGAAGAGCTGACCAGATGTCTACTGTAGTGGACTGTATAACCTGTATGAGAGAACGAGATAGACGTAACATCTGTATTACCGAAATCAACGTATATATGAAAGTACGGGTATCTTTTATGAATGGCTATAAGCGAAGGAGTACTGCATTATGTATCCAACAATTCGTTAAGTACCAATTCTATTAATGCAAATATCCGCACAGGTCTACAATTTGTAGGTTAGTCCGTGCTTTAGCAGACAACTGATCAGGTGCTCGGCCTTCCCTTCCAGCCAACCTAGTGGCATATCGGAGTCCCTGTGGGTACCCAGCGCCATCTAACGAACAACATTAACAACAACCCTCCAGCCTTAGCTCCTCGTGACCCTGAAGCCTATAGCTATATATACTCTTTCAGGGGAAATTTCACTGTTGCCGTGCAGTAAAAATTATAGTGAATTTGAAATAAATTTTACCATTACCATAAAAATTACTGTAAACTACGGTAAAAATCCATGAACAACTACGGTAAAAATTTACATAATGACAAATTATCACAGGATTACCGTTGCTTTTCCGGTAAAAATTCCTGTGATACTTTTCTTCGTGTACATTAAAAAAATGTATGTTTCTATCACACAAATTAAACATTGCGCTACGCCTTTCATTTCAACAGAAGTAAAATACGCTGTAACTACTATTATATACACGTATAAACTGGACGATAGACAAACAACATTAATTTTGTAGACCTTATCGATGAGCAATCCGGAAATCCATTAAAAGGCCATTGAGTTGATTTCTCTGTGAAAGTTTGATTGGTTCATACTATGACGTTTATATTTATTTATCGAACAAGCTTTTTTTTACTTAAGATGTACGTAAATTAAACATGCATTTAAGAATTTAATATTACTTTTTTTTAATAGTTGAGATACGTTTTTAGGCATAACTCATATTTAAAAGTGCCTTATAGTTTGGCAAGAGCAAAAAGTGTAAACAGCTTTGAAACTTATTGTTTTTGTGTAAAAAAACTTTATTAAAAAAATGTATTTGTGGGTGTAATCAAGTATTTTTACTAACTCATAAAGTTTTTTCGGATTAAGCTGAAATTTGACAAAGAGCTTTGTCTCTTATGTCTTACACGATGGTTCAAACTGAGCAAGGTTTTTTGTTTTAGAATAGAAAATATTTAAAGATAGTAAATTTGGTGAAAAAAAAAAAAAAAAAAAAAAAAAAAAAATTTCTACTATAACTTTTTTACGTGATACATTAAAGGCTTGCTGTAACGTACAGAGTTATAGATATTATTCAAAAACACATTTTTTGTATTTAACATTTTTGTACAGAATGTAACCCAATGTTCTGTCAGTTAAAAATCGCCAAAATATAGTTTTTCCTTATTTAATTTATTTATTTCATATTTTGGACAGTAAAATTAAACGTAAAAGTTGTAGATCTTATTGAAATACAACTTTTTTTCAAAACAATTTGACCTAGAATCTAATCCACGCGTTCTATGATCCAAAAAGTGCATATAAAATAAATAAAAAATTGTTTTCCCCTATACAATGTATTTGATTTCAATTTGAGGTAAAAAATTAAACGTAAAAATTTAAGATCTTGTCAGGATATACGTTTTTTGTACACGAAATTTTAATGTATGATCTCAAATTGGCCCTCTAAATTGTAAAAAATGATAAAATGATAGCTTATTTAAAACACAAACGATTGACTCTCGAGCTAAAGATAAAGATGTTAATCATTGTATTCTGAGGCTTTTCTCTCTTCCTTTCGTGGGATAAATAAATTTTTTTACCAACCCTACACAGAAAAGTACTGACTGTTGACATTGTGATACTGTCCATTGCCCATCAGAAACAAAAAAATTACGATTTAATCTTATGTTTTCTAGTAGAGTAAAAATTTCCTAGGAATACGCGAAAAATAGTTTTGTCAAAATCAGAAGTTGACTTCATTTAATTATCTAATAGTTTATGAACATCCACTTAAACAATAGTAAATCTGTTCTCCGGACACTTTTAGTTCTATAGTTAAAATCTTCAACACTCTAAAACTTTCAAGAGCCTATTCTTAATATCCTTTACCATGAAATTGTTTAATGTTACGTTTATTTAGAAGTACACGAAAAGACAAGTCAATATCATATATGGTGAAGGAGAAAATAAACAAATGGTTACAGCTAAAAAATGGGGGAGAAGCTTATTGTTCAAATCTTTACGGGCAGCATTTCGTGTTTGTAGTGCCGCTGATGTGTCAAACTTTTGAGCTCGAGCGTTTTGAACAACTTAAACAATTGCAAATATCTGAGTTAATTTTGCATATTTCTTTCAACAAACAGCATGGTATTTGTCATAAAAAAATATAAATTAAAAAAAAAAAGAATGCTTTCGCTTACTCTGAAGCCAAGATATTATAAGAAATTCACGTTTGTTGCAATAACGGGCTAACAATTGGGTTTTTTATTGCAGAACAATTTGTATATTATCTTTATGTATAATTGCATTACATTGCTGGAGCTTTTTATTAATTTCATTGAAAAGCAAGCTAAAAAAAATTCAAGCAAGTCGCATTGTAACAGCTGGCAGCAGCTCTGCCCCCTCTATCTATATCACTCTCTTGCGACTAGGTGGTTGACCGGTTGCAGTACGCAATTACGCATCTAGCTAAACAGTAAAACAAGGGCTGTGGCTGGTGTTTGAATTTAAATAAGTTGTACACTCAAGTGTAAGTGATTATTTCCAGGCAGTGACCCTAAATGGCAACGTTGAATACCATGTATAACTTCTTGTGGTTGACAGGTTAAAGAAAGCAATCACAAGCATTTATATACATGTGTGTGTGTGTGTGTGTGTGTGTGTGTGTGTGTGTGTATGCTCTAAGGCTGCGTTCAGACGCAACGTCAATATCAATCTGCTATCCATTTGAATGCACAAGTGCGAGAGAAATGAAGGCTCATTCACCCTCCCTCTCGCACCCGTGCATTCAAATGGATTGCAGATTGCTATGGACGTTGCGTCTGAACGCACCCATAGTCGGTTGTTTACATGCAAGAACTTTGGTCAAATACCTGATACAGAGGGCGCAGCCTCATCTGTATCGACTCGGAGCGAATAAGGACTCTAGACTCTTGAGTGCTTGCTCGTCAATGGACTCCTGAGGTATTTTCAAAACTTATTTAGTTTTATTGGCTACGCTTGCTTCGAGGTGAATAAATAAAATGTGATAAATTTTACTAATATCTATAAACTTATTTCACACCTACTCCGTTGTCATCATAAATAATGAATGAGAAAATGTAGTCAAGTTGCCAGGGTAGAGTTCTTAAAAATAAACAATTATTGTTACTTACCCATGCGTACTGCAACCGGTCGACCACATCTAGTTGCAAGAGAGTGGTACAGACGGAAGGACAGAGCTGAAACTAGCTGTTACATTGTGACTTTCTTGAATTTTTTTGAATGAAATTGTTTGGCAGTGTGATGGAACTGTGACATAAAGATAATACAAAAATTCTCTCGCAATGAAACCTAAAAAACGTCAATTTCTTATACCTCAGCTTCCGAAGCTTTTAAGAACAGAGCCTTCATTCTAGGTACATGATTTAATACACGCTTTCCCATCACTACTATTAATTATAATTTCCATATTTTATCTTACTTGTTCTACTTATAACTTGTTGTTCTTTCAATTCTGTATTTGCTTATTTCACTAGTGTACCTTTTTTTCTTTTCAATATCATAATATTTGTAATGGGGCATGTCCCTGAAACAATTACCTCAATAAATAAATAAATAATAATTATATCTCGGCCTTAGAGTAAGCTAGAGGATTTTTTTAAATGTATTATTTTATGATAAATCAATGCCGCTTGTTGAAAAAAATATGCATAAGTGACTGAGATATTTGCAATTGTTTAAGTTGCAGTATAAAATTTTTTATGAAAAAACGTCAAAACTTACTAAAATCAGTTTTTGTTTGTTATTATTATTAACATCGAATACAATGTTGTTACTGAAACAAAATGTCGACAAATCGACCGTGAAGTTTCACTTTAACGTTTAATTAACACAAAACTAATAATTTTTTTTCAATTTTACAGATAGCTTTTTGAGTGGCTCTTTAATATCTATATTTTCTGACGGTTACGTTTAAATTGTTATGATAGTTTTTTTTCTACATTGATCGAAAGTTTTTCGGTATAAAAAACTTTTTTTCCGTATTTCCGTACTTTCTTTTTATTTACAAACAAATAATAAATTTGAAACATTGTCCATTTTGTAGAAAATTTTATGACAAACAGATTGATGGTCGTAAAATACCTCTAAGAGCAATGGAAGTAGAGATATAAGCAAGAAACTAAAGAAAAAATTGGCATTTGTTTATAAATTGTTAAATAAATAAATTAATCCGACTTCTGATTTAGACAAAACTAGTTTCCTTGCATTTCTGGGGAAATTCTATAGGGGAATGACCGAATGACCAATTTTTTTTCTACTGGACAACATAAATTCAAAAATTTCTCGGGCAATAGACTATAATAATAGTAATAAACTCTCTCATATTAGTTGTGCCTTGTATAAAAAAATGCAGTTTTGGCATTAATTTGGTCACTTGTTTAACTTCGATCTATCTAAATTCGAAAGTACTTATCTTTTTAGCTTATTTATACTTATCCTACTGAAGTAAACAATTTTATTCACATCTGTCAAACAAGATTGGAAAAACAATTTTTCTAAGAAGTAATAACAAATTGAGGATTCCTCTATTCTGTCAGTGAAATATTTCACAGAGTGAATGGCGTATTAAAATAGTTGAATTGACAAAAATATGTTATTTTAATTGTGAACTTGTTACTACATATTTATGCTTATAGTCTCTTGTTGATTTTACATTAAAATTTTCAGCACATTATGAAAATGATTCTTTGCCAGATTTTTTTCCTTTCGCATTTATGTTTTACCATGTTTTTTTTGTCTAATTTTTTTCATTTGCATTTATGCTTCACTATTTTAAAACTAAAGCAGCCAACTTTTCTATTTGGATATTTATTATTACTTTATGAGACTTAAAGTCTTATGTTAGTGGCTCAGAGAAAATAATCATCTTTCACCTTTTAATGAAATAAATTACTTAAAGCTTGTTAAAAAAAATATTTTTTTCAAGCAATGAACTTTTTCGTTTTATTACTATAGCCTTATCTTCGTGCATAAAAATATTACATAAGCACGTCTAAGATAACTTTAAACATTTTAGTTAAATTAATTATCAGCAAAACTACGAAGATAAAATGAGTACAACAGCTATCAAGGATATTTAGTATTTACAGAACCCCTAAACTAAGTTAAAACAAAGGTAAAGAATTTTGAAAAAGTGTCTAAAAAATCATCATGCTCCATATTTTAAAGTATATTTTTTAATACTTATGTATAGAATTGTAAAAATCAAGAGCATAACATAAAGTATATCAAGAATACGTATGCATTAAAATTATTCCCTAGAGGTCTTTGAATAATATTAATTAGTTATTTCTCACTATCACAATGAATAATTGAAAACTAAATCATATACCAAGCAACCCTTTCCAACGAATCTATGTTATGAATGTATTTCAACATTAAATATACAATAAGCATAAAAGTACTGGAAAATTGGTTTGAACTTTACGAATTATTTATAATTTTATCATTGATATATTAGTATTATACGACAGAACCTTTTCATGAACGTACTTTCATTAATAATTCGAACAATCACTGAGACCTTACGGCCCACATACAACCCGATTTATGGAATAAATAATAAAACTTTCCTTAAAACGTACATAAGATATGCTATTATTTGCTAGTACAGTACTATTACTGGTGATTAATTGTGTATTCTACAACTAATAATTCTATTTTAGTATTAGTTATTTCAATGCTAGAATCATTTTTTTGGTTCATAATACTTGAATGCTTGAAAGCAGTTGCATCGTGGCTAACGTATGGTCAACATTTTGGCTTGTCATTTAAATCTATATTCTCGTTATACGTACACACGTACACACGTACACACACACACACACACACACATGTGTGTGTGTGTGTGTGTGTTCGTGCAAGTGTGGCTGTGTTTGTTGTATGCGTGTATGTACATATGTTTACGTTAGTACGTACATACACACACACAGCACACACAGTCATACTTACACAAACATATTTAGTGAAATTTCAGAAAAACTTAAAATTTTAAGATGATTGTCTGAATACAACGTTGTACTAAAATATAAAAGTTCAGTATTTTTCCTTACAACATTTTATTTCAACATGGAACTTTTTGATAGTGATTATTGGAAGATAACAATATTCTTACAAAAATTTGTGGGTATTTGGGTTTTCCAGAAACACTGGATAAAATATTTTTCATGGGCTTACGTGTATGTATTCACATTATCGTTTATGGTTGTAATAGTAAGTTCTAAAATAAAAATTAAATTTGATAAACAAAATATTATTTGCATATTTATTAAAAAAAAAAAATTCATTGACATGCAGGGAATTAGGTGGTACAATGAATTAGGTGTTAACATAGATATTGTTGTGGAAAATTTCATCAGTGAGTTGTATCTGAGTATCGTTTTCTTTAAAATTACGACAAGCATCATGACTAAAAAAAAGGTTACCCCTTTTGTTTTTTAAAAATCAGAAAATTCTATTTACTGTAGTTAATAGAATATCACGAAGTTTTAGGACTTTTAAATACTGAGATACATTACTGGTTACAAATAATACAAATTTTACTGACTAATTATGATGCTAAGCGTTGAAACTATGTAAATCACAAAAAAATGTACGTGCCGTAGTTGTCTGACGTGTTAAATGTAAAAGTAAAGAGTGAGCCCGATATTTTCAATGATGAAACAAAAACAACACCAAAGTCAGTAATATAACCTTGATTTTGTTGCCTCGAAACAGATTGAACTAATCTAAAGTGATGCGAGTATGATGTATGTAACGGTAAGTAACGTGTTCTTTGATTTAGTAAAGTTTAATTTATTTTTAGTTGTAAAACTATTAAGCATTGACTTATTAGGACTCACGTTATATTTACACTTTAAAAGGTCAAGTAATGAAAAATTGAATTTTGTACAATCAACAACGTATCGGGTCTTTAAAAGTCCTTAAAATTTGCACTTTTTTCTTACCATGAGCTCTGCCCGTCTTGCATACAGTAAATACCGAACTTTCTGATCATGTGAATGTTACATATTTTTCAAGACATAATATTATTTGACGTTATATTTTTATCTGCAGTTAAAAACTTTGCTGTTAAAAATCGCTCAGGATTGGAAACAGTTTAACGACAAAGATGAGTTGAAAATAATGCACAAGTATACCGAATATGGTCGTCAGAGTATAACACTTTACTCAGGTGCACAGTTAAAAACGACCATTTTTTACATATATAACAGTTTTGAAAAAAAATTATGGAATTGAAAAAAAATACTGTTTTTTCTAATGGAATTAAAATATGCGAACCAACACATTTGATAAAGAAGGAAGGACGATGACCGTAATTTTTGCTTGTTTTAGGTTACATGATAACAACTGTAATCGTTTTCCTTAGTTTTCCAATGGCAAGCCCAGTATTGGATCTAATAATGCCGCTCAAAAATGGTACCCGACCAAAAAACTTGCCCTACTATGCAGAGTATGGTATCGACTTAGAAGAATATTATTATCCTTTAATGGCTCAATCATTAGTTGGAGGTGTAGGAACCATCGTGGTTCTTGTATCTTTCGATCTGGAATTTATTTTGATAGTCCAACATGTCATTGGATTGTTTTCTCTTGTCAAGTATGTAATTAAATGAATCATAGTCGTTCATAATACTTTAAAATGCAAACATCTCTATCGTATAACATTTGATCACACAGTTTTCGTTTGAAAAAAGTTGAAAAAATGTCTGAAGAAATTGAAAACGGTAAAGTTGTTTTTGTTAAAGGTGATTACTTAGCGTATCTATACACGATCAGCGCAATTGACTTACATAAAAAAGTGGTGGAGTAAGTTTGAGAAAACCTTAAGTCATCAATAAAGTTTATTCTGCTATATTTTATTCATTGCAGGTATATTGATATTATTGAAGATTCATACAACCTAGCTTGGCTTATCATAATGTCTTTAAATATGGTCGAGTTTGGGGGAGGTTTAGCTACGGTACCACAATAGAAAAATTTTTGTAAACCAATAGCCAACCGAAAAAAGGCACCTATAATTTGAGTTAATGAATCTGTCCTCACTTGGCAGCTGTTACATCTTATCTGAAACAAATACCGAAAACGATTTAGTTTATATAATTCGTTTGTCACTGATGTATAGAAAGCTGTTCAAAAGTCAAATTCAAATTCAAATCCTGGTTCAGCTTAAGTAAAAGTTGACGTAAGGCTCTATTAGTTTGAAAAAAAAAAAAAATAAATAAAAAATAAATAAAAAAATGTGTGGGACTTGGAGTCCCCCGGTAAGAACGAATTTCTTGTATGTATGTAGAAATCACTTGTATACTACTAAAATACAAGGTTCGTAAATACATGTGAGTAAAATGTGTATTTTTTTCCGTGGGTTACGGCGGTATATGTCTTCCCTGTACATTTGTCATGTATCAAATGCTCGGGAACCCATCAGCCAGAACGCATTAATTTTTTTTTTTTTTTCAACTGAATTACACTTTTGACGGTTTATTAAAAGTGACGAAATATTATAAAATGTATTCTTTGGTTCATGAGAACGAGAAACAAATAACAAAATATGTAAGAAGTAGTTTGTTGAAAATATGGTGAGCTTAATTATAAAAATACAAAATGTATTGATGCAAACGTTATAAAAACAAATGAAACAAGTCGCGTCTTGTGTATGTCAGTAAAACTTTAAATCGATTAAGTATATCGTATACCAAAATCAGTCCCCTGGTACTTCTTTCTCTACTAGTGGGGCGGCCAGGTAGGTATCCGTAGCCTCTTATATGTCCACGACTGCACCAAAGTTTTTTCTACGTATTTTTACCTCCTGAACACGATGCTGTTGGGTGCGAGCCTGAAAAAGTTCGGAGTCGATTGTTATTAACAATTTACATAAACAAATAAACAAATTTTACGTTTCCGACCTAAAAAAAATTTCTTTAGGTTGATTGGTCCATTTTAAACAAAAAATATATCTTGCTATTTTTTCTTAAAATGCTTAGATTGTTCAGAAAAAAATAAAAAAGATAGAAAAATCACTGAATTTGATGAATTCTCGGTACGCGTTATTCTTTCGACGACAATTTCGGGATATAATTTATGTTTCATTAGTTTTCATGTAATCATCAACGTGTTTTGATCTACTTAACAGAGCCAGGGAAATCGTTGTTAACAATATACATAAAAAAATAAAAAAATTCCTCGTTTTCGACCCAAGAAGAATTCCTTAGGTTAATTGCTCCATTTTAAACAAAAAATACCTCTTGCAATTTTTTTTGTAAAATTCTTGGATTTTGCAGAAAAAAAAAGAAAAGTTGGACAGAAACTAAGTTTTCAGCTCATGCTAGTAGTTCTTCACGTATGATTTTGCTTCTATTCTGTAATTATTTGTCTGTTAACCTTTTTTAAATTATTTTCACCACCTATAAGAAATTTTTCTAACTATTGGTCAAAGTAAAGCCGGATCAAATCTTTATCAATATAGTTTATAACATTCTCAATGAACTTTTACACTTTGAATTTATAAATTGCTATTGATTTTTTGGCTCATCGACGGTGTTCCATGGACATGTACTGAATATAAATATTTGTGTCCTGTACATTACATAGGTTTACATATTTTGAACGTAAGAATCTATGGTCAAGTTAATCAATACACAATCTTTATTAAAATACCGTTCTTTTATAAAAAAAATAAGGTAAGTACTTTTATTTAACCATAATAACTTTCTCACATAAAATACGTTGATCATTAAAACGATTCCAAAATCATACGTCAAAAACTACACGGAGAGACAAATCTCGAGTTTTACGCTTGGAGGTCTTCGTGCGTATCGACCACGACAACTTTTCTTGCGTATGCAGCACGACGATTGTGCACCGAACTCAAGTGGTCCGTGCGATAATCGCAATTAATGTAAATTGTTAATAACAATCGACTCCGGACTTTTTCGGGCTCGCACCCAACAGCATCGTGTTCAGGAGGTAAAAATACGTTGAAAAAACGTTGGTGCAGTAGTGGACATTATTATAAAGAGGCTACGGATACCTACCTGGCCGCCCCAAAGATATACGCACGCCACACATAAGCTATTGAAACGTTCATGCGTAGATCAACAATACCGCAGTTGTTAAGCAGCTAACGTTTGTAAATCTTTTGTCATCCTAAAGTACATGCTTCAAGGTAAAATTTAAGCCCAGGTGGGTTGAAAATAATGCAATAGCAGCTGAGTAATACGTACTCGAAAACCGTAAAAAACGCGTTTTTCCAAACTTGAAGAATTTTTTACTCAAAATCTGTGGGGTTTAGGTACATACATCCCAATTGATTTTTTGTTTAAAATGGGCCAAAGAATAAGGAGCAATTTTTTTTTCTCGAAAAAATTAATTTTTTGAATTTGTTAATATAATTTGTTAATAACAATCGACTCCGGACTTTTTCGGGCTCGCACCCAACAGCATCGTGTTCAGGAAGTAAAAATACGTAGAAAAAACTTTGGTGCAGTCGTGGACATATAAGAGGCTACGGATACCTACCTGGCCGCCCCACTATACCAGCGAGTGCGTAAAAGTATATACGCATTCCGTAATAATGTTGACGCAGTAAAGTGAGGATGCCAACACGCATACACACATTCAGTCTCTTTAAACACCTTTTTGTGGGTCACTAATGAATATTCAAGGCTTGCTCTCTCTATTTATTTTTTAAATTGTAATATTCAAATTTTTCACCAATTTCCTAATAGTTATGTGATTATGGCACCTGGGCTTGAATGGGTATGAGAATCGTGTGTATACATGTCGAACAAAAAAGTGCTTCCATTTGTTTGAAGAAGATTGACTTGCAAAAATTCTTATTGCATTCGATTCGTAATCAAATTCTCTATAATTTGGTTTTTTTTTGCCAGCGAAAATGGGTGTGCACGCTTTTTTCTTACGCCTTCTGGCGGATAAATCCCTGTGCTGGCTGGCTATCTCTCTGTGTCGCCACTGCTACTCTGGGGCATAGATAAATTGGTTCCCAAATTTATAAAAAAAGTCAAATTGGTTTCTGCGGTTTATTGGTTCCCATACACCTAACATACATATTGCAGTAGAATATCGAGTAGTACAGCACTTTGTTAAAGCTTGAATTCGCTTTGTTAAAAACTGGAACATAACGTAAAGAAGAAATGTACACCCATACTATTTAGAAAAACAACAAGTCATTAAACTTGAGAGCGGCCGATCACCCTTGACTCTTGGTTGACAAAGTATCAACAAGTGTTTATACGGATAATTTCATCGTAAGCCAGCTGTCTATGTATTCAGTCATAACATATTGTACGTATCAGTCGTGTTTTTCTCATTATATTTTTTTATATTTGTTCCAGTGTTTGAAAATGGAGGGTTTGTCGAGTGAAAGGGGCACAACTCTGCTGTACGTTGATTACTATAATTTTGGATTTCAAAAAAATCTAAAAAATAATCTTCAACGCTGGACGTGCACGGTTCGATCGTGCAAACATTATATAAATATTAATTCATCGAACAATATCGTAGAAAAATCAAGTCACTAACATGAGCACAAACCAGTTAACGAGGCTGTCAAAGATCGACCTTTTTTAAACCCTGACATGGTGGACGAATATTTTACTGAAGATTTGATGACTATAATGCCCAATTATGCTAGGGTGACTGAATTTTGCTGAATTTTGAAACTATATATTAGAAAATTACGTAGCAAGTGATTCCTTATTTCTTCCAACGATTTGGGCTCAATTTTTATGTTCGATCTGCTGTACTATAAATAACTGTGAATCCTTTTATGCACATCTACATGAAATGTTTCATACATCCAGTACAAACATTTTTATTTTTGAATTTGTAGAAGAGCTGAAATCTGTACAATGTGAAGTGTATATCAAGATGCAAAGTAATAAAAGTAAATCATAAGAGACTATAAACAAGGAAAACTTTTTAAGAAACAATATGTTGTTGTATCATAAAGGTTCTGCAACTAGCTTTGAATTTAATAAGGTAGTCTCAAAAAAATTTTTACCAATTTTTTAAACTTCTATTTTTTCAAACAGAGGTCTGTATTTTTTAAACACGTCAGCATTTAAATGGCTGCCAGTCCAAAGCCTGAAAAAAGTGTGACGGACAAAATATAGTATCTACATAATTATTGAATAGCTGGGAACCAATTTGACCATTCGCCTTAATGACTCGGGAACCAATTTGACCCTGCCTATCAGTGAAATTCTTGGCTGGGAATCAATTTGACATCTCCGCTACTCTGTGCTCCCTTCCCTAAAAGTGCACGCTTTTATTTTACACTTTCTAGCTAATGGGTCCCTGCGTTGGCTGGCTCTCTTTTTCTTTCTCTCTCTCTCTCTCTCTTTCTGTGTCGCCACTGCTACTCATCTGTGCTCCCCCTCCCTAGAAGTTCACGCTTTTTTCTTACACTTCCTGGCTGATGGATCCCTGTTTCCAACTGTCCTTATATACAGGAAATACATGGAAAGTATACATCACATTGTAACCTATGACAAAGAACTTCGTACTAAAAAAATTAGTTAAGTTAAGTACCGTCTAACTAACTATTATAGTTGGCTACTTAGCTAATACCTCATAACAAATGTCTTATTTGATCAAACGATGAGATACGTGTCTCATATTTTTGTCGAAAAATACTGGAAAAATTATTTAGTAATACTCCCTTGCTAAAAGTTAAAAAAGATACACTTTTCCACATGACCCAGATCCTTTATGGGGGATCCCTTCAGAAAACACTTAGTAGTTTACACGTACTAACTTATACGAGGTCTGTCTAGAAAGTATCAGGCCTACCTCTACAACTCCGTGCTGGCGTTATTCTTCATTATCTGGGGCATGGCACCCTTCAAAGTAATCCCCATTTGATTGAACAACACGGTTGCAGCGATGTTTCCACTTCTCGAAACAGTCTTGGCCTTCAACCCACTTGGCTTTGAGTTCTCTCGTCGCATTATTCTCAACCGTCGTTTTGTCATCAAATCGCTGTCCTTTAAGTGGTTTTTTCAGTTTTGGAAACAGCCAAAAGTCACAGAGGACTGTACGGAGGTTGTCGTAGTAATGCGCTACTGTGTTTAGTCAAAAACTGTTGCACCAGATTCGATGAACGCACTGGCACTGTATCGTGATGAAGGAGCCAGTTGCCACTTGACCAAAAGTTCGGGCGTTTTTTTCTCACTGCTTCTTGCAAACGTTTTAAAACTTTAACGTAAAATCCTTTATTCATTGTCTGATCAGTTGGTGCAAAACACCTTCCCAATCAAAAAAAAAGAGTCAACGTTGACTTAACATTGCTTCAACTATTAACAGAAATACGGCCTTCTTTGAAACGATTAAACCACTTTTTTACTCGTGTTTTGCTCATGCACTCATTTCCAAAAGCCTTGTGCATCATGTGAATGGTTTCAAAACTCGTTTTTCCAAGCTGAAAGCAAAGCTTAATACAAATTCGTTGATTTTGCTTTTCAGTCATTTTTAACAATCACGAAATCCGCCAAACTCAAAAATAACTTTGTAAACTAAAAAGCGCTGCGCATAAGCTATGCGTCCGAAAGGTATTAACAAGCAACCGCTAAGTTCGTAATGCTTTACCACCAGATGCACTTTGATGAATTTTGATTTGAATGATAAAAAATTTTTAACAACTTTATATAATATATTAGCTTTTGATTATACGATCAAACTTTAGATAATCTTTTCAATAATCCTAATAAATAATAGTCCATTATGAGATTATTATTAAATACCACTCAGTAAAGTTAAAATTACGTCCTGATTAAAAAAAATTTTTTTAGGGTTAAGATATTTTAATGATTATCTCAGCATCGCATACTCCCTCCAGGTATCTACATGCTCTAAGGTTACGGTATAGACAGGGGGAGAAAGGGATAGTTCTCTATTTTTGTCATCGGCCAGTTTCTTCACCGATTTGTGTCGTCGATCCTTTTCAATGTAAGTTTCGCTCTCTCTCTCTCTTTCTCTCTCTCTCTTTCTCTCTGTCAACTTGATAGATAGCAGTAATTCTTTATGCGTGCTAATTGGTTGTTGCAGGCAGGACTAAGGAAGGTAAGGGTGTAGAAGAGTAGATGCGTAGTGTGTGAGGGTCGTGATTATATATAAATATATATACATATATATATATATACTATAGTGCTTTACGTCCGGCCCCCATAAAGGGCACTACTGAGAGCACTTAGCACTTGGGAGAAGGAAGGAAAGAGGGATGGGAGGCCTTCCATTACTGGGAGGGGGGTTGGGGAAAATTAGACAATTATGCTGCGAGGAGGTCGCCTAAACCCTCCTCGAGGAGCATTGCGTGGTGAAAAAGCACATGTGAAAATACACAGAGGTACTTGCCCGAAAAAGTCGCATAGGCCGGGAATCGAACCACGGTCACCCGCGTGCCAATCCATAACCTAGCTGACTGAGTCACCACGCGCTCTTATAAATATATGTATTATAAAATAAGGTATACTATTACAATAGAGTTCTTTTACGTGATGTTATATATTCATGTAGGTTAGTATTTATGGATTCACCTTTAAGAGGGATAGGAGGCAATGAGGATTCATAGGTACAAAGTTGAGTTCGTATTACCCCCAACATGTATTACGACATACCTGAGTGGGAGTGTGCAGGAATGTAGTCAGATTCACAATGTCCCTGACTCGTGATACGCAATGTCCTGAGGTCTTATGATATTACTATGTATAGATTCATTGACTCTCTTATCCTCCCGTTGGGTGCGGTAAATCGCCAATGTTCCAATACCTTCCTTATCTAGAGGATAGCTCCAGTTTGTACTGCCCCGGAGATCCGCTCTTTACCCGAGGAACACAAGAGAGAAGTCACTGGTCGATGGAGAAAACTAGGAGACTATAATAGCCTCTTTGTCACCCGTTTAGCCAGAGTAAGTAGTATGTAAAGTGAATGATGTGATATAAAAAGTAGTAATCAAAGATATAGGTATAATTTTGCTATTCATTGCGATAAATAAGTTTACAACAGTGCTTTGAAGAGCAGAGCTCTCTAGTCCAAGCGCTGAACTCGTTGCTGATGGCAAAAAGCACTTTTACATATCTTAATGGTGCGAATATTTAAATGCACAATAGCTTCGATTTGGTGGTATATTTGAATATTTTAAATGAATATTTACAAGTGTTGAGGGTCAGCGGGCGCGTTAAAGGAGTATAGCTATATATTTCGTTTCATTAACTTCATGGCAATAGTCTGTTTATTGATATTGCTTTAGATTATATTTTTAGCCTTCGTAATTGACTTTTGGTGGGTTTTTCATGTTCGCACCCATGTTCCAGTCTTTTCTTCCAGTTTCAGCACCGGTTTGACGGCCGTGCTCTATCGACGGTGGTGTTCGCTGCCTTAGTTGGGCTATCTCTCTGCCTCACAGTTGTGGGCTGCAGCCGCACCGTAGATGCCAGGATCTTTTGCATCTCAAGACGATGACTACACACATACACTTAAATCTACATATTAGTCTCCATCATTGCTCCTCACAATTAGTGTTACCTTATTTGTTATTTTATTTATGTTTAATAAGCAGATTTTTTATGCTGCGTCTTCTCTCCATTGCTTATTTTTATTGTGTGAACCATTTGTGCCACCTTTAGTAAATAAGTTTATTTACTTGATTTCTCCTTCATGGGGCGCAATCAAGACATATTGCCATTTGACGATCGTACAATGTGTTTATTAGAAAGTTATTGAATTTTTTGCATTTCCGATAGTTTAAATATTTAAATATTGGCTGTAAAAATACGTCAAGACCGATACACAGCTGATTATTTATTGGAAACTATTTAAAAAAAATACAATAAATTTAGATTTTATTTGCACCTGCACCTCAGTTAACGGCTTAAATATGGTAAAATTAGCACATTTGTTTAAGGCTCATCAGTATCACAAAGAAAAAAATTCTGATTTGCTAGTATATATCAGTGCCCTCCGGTGAATTTGGAAATTCAAAGTGATCAGTGATCCGTTGGGGGCGAAATGTAAGAAAATAAATAAATACAAGTACGTTGACAACCTCGTGACGAGTAAGTCAACCAAACTTACGAATTCTCGCGTACCTGCGGTAACAATTTACAAAAAAATTTATTGTATTTTTGTGTTTGAACCTTCCAGATCACTCATTGTGTGTTTTTAATTTTAATTTTGTAGCCTGATGAGGCTGACGCATATTGTCAGCGAAACGTTGCGCATCAATAAGTCAACGCAGAAAATTTAAATACACTTTACTTGTATTTATTTATTTTCTTACATTTCGCCCCCAACGGATCACTGATCACTTTGAATTTCCGAAAAAAATTCTGATCCCGATGAAAGTCCGATGATACCAGCAATGCTGATTCTGATAAAGACAATATGAACGTGAGTGTTGGTTTGCTATAATCCGTAAGATGCACAACGCATACGTCATAAAACCGAAGGATCTTGACATTTTTCTAAAGTACTCTGCAAGGATTCTACACTATAGAGTACGTATTTGTAAAACGTTATTTTAACATGCAATTTTCCGACCGTAACGAAGTTTCCTCTATGACAAAGCAATATTATTGAGAGTTTTAAAGTCACGTAGAAGAGTACTTTTCATATGTACCTAGTCAAACGAATACTACTATTTATTTTGCAACTATAACATTCTTTCGACGCTGTACAATAAATTTCAGACATATAATTAACAGCTGGTTTTTTATAACAAACGGTGATATTTGACGTGAAATTATTTATTGTCATCCATACAATTCTGGAGTTGATCCTAAAGTATATAAAATATGACTCAGATTCTACATTAATTAAGCTTTAAGCCGTGTAAAAATATTAGCAGTAAATATGTGTATTTATATTTTAAAGCAATTTTTAATAAAATGCTGTGTAAAGTGTAAAATACTTTAAATGTTTGTAACTTTACACAGTTGCTCCAAAAGTTAACAAAAGTGGTGCCAACTAGTTGATAAATCCTTTCTGAATATGAATAATTCTTATTTTCCTGTCTACACTTATTCCATATTTGTATAACTTGTTATCAATTAGTAATTTTTTTTTTAATTCATTCGTAAAATAATATGTTTTTAAAAGTCCATTGTTAAAAGTTAAGAAATGTTTGAGCGATGTGCGTTATTATTGTATATGCACTATTGTATATTACATACACTGTACATCATTATAGTATATTTTAATATACGTTCAATAGAGTATTAAAAAATTTGTTTATTGTACAACAGATAGAAAAATACTAAAAAATAGAGAATAAAACTGTTTCATCCTCTGTGTGGCCAAACATTACGTGAAATCGAATAGGGAATCTTTCGCTCTAAGAATTAAAAGACCATGTCTTCCTAAGCTACTGTATGGGTGAGAAAAAAACTGCTTGCGTCACATGTGACGCACCGCAAAAGTGAGCACTTCGAAAATAATCGAAACATATATGAATCAACAGAGAGAGCAAGAGTTTATAATTGAAATAGTGAGGAGTTTTAAGTTATTGTTAATTGGCACAATGAAGATAATGAATGTCAACACAAAATAAAATAAAATAATGTTTTTATAATCATGTTTATTGATGTGTATTTCACAAAATGTACAGTACTTACACTGTTGCAATAATGGTCCAGTATTGTGATAAATACATTGGTATAACGCTCATTGATAATGAAATTGCTTAATAAAATTTCACAAATGCGTGCACACATGTAAGAATTTATGTTTGGTTAATCTATCTTGTAGTTGGCGGTTTTGTAATTAAAAAATAATTTTCAAGTTATTTTGGGGCAAAAAAACGGAAAATACGTCCTACACATTTGTGAAAATTAAACAAAAATATAATAATTTTTCACAAAATTTTGCACCTTAATATTAAGAAATATTGAAAACACTGAAATTTGAAGTTACATTGTGTTATAACTCAAAACTTCTCTGTTAGTGTGCCACGATATATTTTTTTTTTTTTCGTTCAGGATGCCTGTAAAAATCGTTATTTTTGGAGTATTTTGCTTTCTTTTGAAGATATGGCGTGTTTTCCAATAATTAAAGGTTATGTGCACGCATGACCAAGGGAAATCATTTCTGCATTATCGTTACTTTCTACTAAACGTAATATAATTTTTCCTCTGGATTTCCTCTTTATTTCATACTTCGAAAACATATAAAATTGAAGTTGTTTTTAGATAATTCAAAGCCTCTCTTTTTGTGCACCACGATATTTTTATTTCCCTGAGAAAACCTGTAAAATTCGTGGTTCTTTCTATATCTTGCTTCCTTTAAAAAATATAGCGTATTTTTGATATTCAAAGGTTATGTCATATTATAAGAACTCGCTTAATTAATACTGGCTATCTGCATCGACCAGCCGTATATGCAAAAATTATTTGTCAATGTACTTTATTAACATAATAATATTAACTAGGGTATACAGTATTAATATTAACTACTATATTTTACACACATGCGCCTAGGAAACATGTACACACTTTGACGGTGTTTTTGACAGATAACATTCAAATATCATACGTATATTGAAATAGCATAAAAAATGCCCCCAAAAATTACAGCTCGTTTGACTGTACCATTATTTTATACATGTTTAATTTATAAAAATCGATACTTAATATGTAACCTTACGAAAACACCACGTTAAATAGCATTTATATGATTTGTAGGAATCTCCCAATTTTTTGGGTACAAAAGGTTAGTTTTAGATAAATCTATCGAATTTTCAAATAGAGCCACAAGTTGGTTTTTAAATAAATTTAGAAAGAGTGGATAAAGTGTGTGTAACTGTATGTATGTGAGTGCATCCCATGAGAAAAGCAATTGCTAGCTTTACTGCACATATTACCGTTCCTCTAACTTCTCTGAACTTTTCCCCCATTAACTATGTGATGAACGTCATTAAATCAAAAAATTACTTTAATCTCACGAATGAAAAAATTTTAAAACAATAAAACTCAATAAAAATTAATTATTGTATTTGTACAGTCGAAAAAATTTTTTTTTAATGTTTGAAAACTTTGAAAAAATATGAAAAATTGTACAAACAATTATTTATTTATTATAAAAGTAAAAAATTAGTTACATATGAATAAATATTTATTAATACATTGAAAAGCTGTTTTGCTAAAATACACTAATTTCCAAGTTTTCTAAAAAAAACACGAAAAAAAACCAGATGTGGGTCTCGGGACCTCCGACAGAAGTGAAACATTAAAGATCATGTTATTGAACTCGGTGGAATTTGTTTGTTTATGATGAAAATAGTTGTTTTCGTCGGATAAGTGCTGTCGTCTCTGAGGCTATTTTGCGGCCCAAGAGACCTGTGAAGACCTTCTGAATTCACGAATATGTCCTTTTATCAGTGAATATTATAGATTACAAAAAAGCAAATACTAAATTATTTTTATATTTTTTTTATTCATTAACATTTTAACAACGAGAACGAAAAAGAACAACTATACAAGGTAAAGAGTATCTAGACTACCTACTTACACATAGGTACATACATGTTTAACAATACTTTCGTGTGTAATACTTTCTGTGTCTCTTTGTCTCTTTTCGGATACCTGTGTGTAGTTGCGCACGTACGCGAATTTTGTTGGGTTGACTCTTTACTAAAGACGGGTTAAAACAGAGTTTGAATGAACACAATAGAAAGATCCCAGGAAAACTTTGCATTGTGGTCAAATATTTATATTTTAAAATAATCCTGTTCACAAAGAAGACATTTCTAAGAAATGATAAGACATAATACTAATTCTAACGTTAGTTTATCATTTTCTACAAACGCAAAATCTTAAGAAAAGTAATACAAAATGCTTACCTGCATGAGTACTATAAAAAGAGAGCAAGCGTGACAGCAGTCGATCAATGGCACTATCTCTCATTTATTCTAATAGGTACTGCCGAAATTCCTTTTTAATTTTTTTTTTCTCAACATTTTGCCAGGTGGTAGAAGGAGTTTAAGCGGGTTCGGTACCCTCGCAGCCGAAATCGAAGGTGTATTGAATTCGCGTCCACTAGCTGGGATGTCATCTGATCCAAATGACCCTGCCGCTCTCACGCCAGCCCATTTTTTGATCGGTCGTCCGCTTACCGCATTGCCTGACAATGATTATACAACCATTCCCGAAAACCGTTTGTCAGTGTGGCGTTTTATAACCAGGGCTAAGCAGCATTTTTGGGTCAGGTGGCATTCAGAATACCTCCACGAGATGCAGGTACGACAGCGTTGGTTGGAAAATAGAGAGGAGATCCACGTCAACGACATAGTAGTGGTCATGAATGACAAGCATTCATGCAGTCAGTGGCCATTAGCCATGGTAACTGCAGTTTACCCTGGCGACGATAATTTAACTCGAGTTGTAAAGATCAAAACTGCGCAAGGCGAGTATCAACGTTGCGTGGCAAGCTGTGCCCACTTCCTCACGTCAGGGAATTGATTAAATATTAAATATAGACAACATAAGCCAGGAGCTTGTTGTTGGTCTCTTGATGTTTTCCTTTCTCATTTTTTGTTGTTTTTTCTTTTTCTAAATTAATTTTCTTCCCTTAACTGCGAGTAAGGTTTGTAAGGGGTTGAGCACGATCCCGAGTAAGTATTAATGTTGACAAGGACACCGTGTGATTCAGGTTCCCCGTGACCTCGCAACGGGGAGAGGATGTTGCGTCGTAAACGAGCGCAACCGAGGCTCGGGTGTGTGTGCGTGTGAGTCAGGAGGCATACTGACGTGCGCTAGTGTGAAGGGAAGGAAAAAAACGAAGGGGAAGGGTGAGCCAGGTGGTAGAAGGAGTTTAAGTGGGAAGGTAGTTAGACTGTACGTAGAAAGCGTGGTCAATTGGTCAGCGACACGCTGTTCTTTTTTTGGTGGGACAAGAAAAAGGGCAGCACGCAACAAGACCAGAGACACGACCTGGCGGTGGTGCTGTTGGTTTTTAGAAGTGCCACACACCAAGTTACGCGATCATATCGACGTCGAAGTCGCAGTCAGGTTCAACGGTTGAATGGTGGTAAGGGTTCTTTTACGGCGAAAGGTTGTGCTGCGTTTTGTGCAACTGGGTTGTAAGGAACGAATTGACGTAAGTTTGTACCCAGTTTTTTGTGTGTATTGTTTATGTAGCCCGAGAGTAGCTGTCTTCAACACAGTCTCTCAGCGTCGAGTGATAGCGGCACATGACCGCACAGATTTGAATCGTAGAAACACCACCGAGTGGTTCGTTAAGCGTAGCTAGCGGACGAGGTCCCTTGTCACCACGAGCGGCGAAACCGTAACACGCTTCCGAGAAGCATAGTCGAGACAAAGTTGACGACACCACCGAGTGGCGTCGAAGTTCAGCCTTGAACATCATCTTCGACAGATAATGTACGCAATCGCATGCTAGTCAAGGTAAGGTGCGAAGCACGAAGCACCACGTGCTATACCCTTTTCGCGTATATACCCTTAATTCGCAGTGCCACATATATATATGATGTTACAGGCTTGATGAGTAGCTCAATAAGGCGGTGATTCCATGCGTGCTACATGATACGCTACAATATTATTTTGTTTTTCTTGAGATAATTGATGTCAAGACAAATGTAAGTGAGTGTCAACTCGTGACAGTGTTACAGACAAATAAATAATATAATACAACAACGTTTTATTCATTGCCCTGCATTTTACAGGGAGAGTCAGTTAGATGAATACGCTATTATGCATGCTAATTCCAATAATTATTAAGGCCTGTAGCAGACGTCTGAAACCACGGTGAACAGACGGTGAACAGATATGATTTTAATATTATGAGACCACTTAAAAATAATTATAACTACTTCATTTTAAATCAGTGGGCTGAATTACAAATCATATAAAAAACGCCTAAATATCGTTCAATTTTCTAATTCAGAAGTTTCTCAGTTGGTATCTGTAAGTACTAAGAACAGAAAACAGATCGGTGTGCTGCGTACCACAATCGACAATTAATAATAATAATATAATATATATTTATAATATCGATGATTAGGCATTATAGTTCTATAATCTGTAGTTATACCTGCTGCGTGCGCAAACAGTAAAAGAGGGGATGGGTAATCCTCCGGCCGTATTCTTTGATTCCTTTTACTCTCTCATTCGACACTTCTCCTTTACAGCATACTATGTATGCAATGTATATCTATATATTTTTTGTAACGCTTTTTAGTTGCGGTCACCACACATCACTCACGTTTTCTCACCATGTTCACGTGCGCCTACAGATGTTTCACATAAAAAATCAAATTCTGAATAAAATGAAATTTTATCAAATTACATTTAATAAATTATTCATTAATTTAATTTGTACTCACACAAAATAAACCAACATTTATTAAGTAAAAATTAACGTAAAAAATAAGTTACGAGCTACAACACAACATGCAAAAATCAAATTCTTATTATTGGAAATGTTCGTAGCAGAGTGGGTAAGGGCCTCGACTACCCCTCGACTACCCCCCGTGTACAGAATGTTCACAGTTTAAATCTCTTGGGAAAATTTATTTATTTATTTATTTATTTATTTTTATTTTATATTTTTCTTATAAAATTGGTTAAATGGAATAGAAATAAAATTCATAAAATTTAAAATATGTGGCGTGGTGATGTGATGTGGTGCAGAGGGAAACCGGAAGTACGTCACGGGAGTCGAGAGGAAGGGGGGAAAAAACAAGTAAAATCCACTTACGTCACACTTTTTCTCAAGGTTGGAATCTAAGATCGTTGATTTACCCTCACGCATAACTTGCCTACAGAAGTATAACTTCAACAAAAAAAAAACTAGATGTAGGTCTCGGTACCCCTGGCAAAAGTGAAACTTCTAACTTAAATGTTATTAAACTCGGTATGATAAAAACTGAGAAAATTAGAGTACGCCTTACTTCAATTAATCTTTAAGAATCCCATATTAGAATAGTGAAAATTTTAATATCATTACGTATTCGAGCACGCGCGTGCATAGAATACATATACCTTAATATACTTGTGACGATGTGAAATTAGCGGCACTAAATTTCCCTTTGACCCTGCGACGCCTCCTTGCTCTCTTCTATTTTTCAGGCCTACTTCGGTGTCAACCAACTAATTATTTTGGTGTATTTGTGTTTTAGGGGCCTGTGCGAGTTGGATGTGACGACGAAGGCACTAAGTCGGATTGGTGGAGACAACAGCAGCTGCGGCGGAAGAAGCCGAAAAAGGCGCGTGAAATCAGTGTAGTGCAGCGGAAGTCAGCGAGAAAACCGCCTCAAGAAGCCGAAGAGGGAGTGAGTCTTGCTTGAGCCGTGCAGCGTAGCAGTCGAAGCGCGAGCGTGTCGAGGTTTTTCTTTCCGAGGTACCTTTGTTAGGTAGCGAGGACGTTTTTGAGATCGTGAAGTTGAGAGAGAGAGAGAGAGAGAGAAAGTAAAGAAGAGGCGGAGAAATCAAGGTTCGAGAGTTGAAGCGTGGTGAGGAACGTGAGTCGGGGACAGAGGCCGGGGTCAATATTGAGGCGAGCAATAGCTGGATCGAGGTCACGGGAGCCAAGCCAAAGCGTTCGAGAGAGAAAGGAGAGAACCAGCCAGCAGCTGAGGATCGAGGAGCCACCCTAGAGATCAGACAACGTCGGGACGAGGTAGGGTGTTTGGGGCTAGTTGCATGCAGGTGAGAGAGACGGGATTGAGTGTTCCGGGGTCAGGACAGCTCGAGAAGACGTGTCGGAGAGTGGGAGTGAGTAGAGCTGGGGGACTTGAGGAGCCGGTCCGAGTAGTGTGTGTGCGCGTGTGAGAGTTGCGGGAGAGGGAGAGAGAGATAGAGAAAGGAAAGTGCGAAGCTGGGCACGAGCTGGGGAGGGTATAGTGACCAGGCGTAGGCGTGGAGAATCAGGGTGCGAGAGCAGTGAGATCAGGAGAGAAAGATTTTTGGCCTAAGGGTAGAGTGCGATGGTAGTGGGGCTAAAGGCGTGTGGTCTTCTACTGTAGGACGCGGGTGTCAGTCCGGTGAATTAAAGTGTACGTGCTCACGCAATCACGGTCGACGTCGGCGCCGTGGCCGCTGAATCGCTGATACCCTCGATTGGTGTAAATTGTGTAACAAAAGAAAAGGAGAATACAGTGCTTTGACTAAACCCAGATCCCGCGTGAAATCAATCAATCCTTATTGTTTTTCCCCCTTCCTCCCAGAGCCGAGTGAGCTCGGCGTCACCTTCTTTTGGTTAAGGGAGGCGGTAAGGAGACGTATAATAGCGAGAGAGAAGGAGAGAAAACTCAGTCACCTGTTTCCGGGCCGTGGAACTCCTTCACGGAAAGCAGTCGTGACATACTACTTATGTTATAATTTGCCCATTCTAAGTACCTCCATGTTAGCTATGATACATGTAATACATGTACGAACTGTTGGTCATGTAATGTAGCATGAAACAAAAATTTTAACTATACTGCGCCGAAAAAAAGAACTTTTGTCTCATTACGTGGAAAAAAATTCCTTTTATTTAAAACTAATATTCGTGCACTTGATATGACATCATATACAATAAATTCTTGTTGGAATCTTTGTATCCGACGAATAAAAATTCTTTTAAATTTTGGCTACCATAAAAGTAGAATAATCCACTACATCTTATTGAGATTAAGGATAACGATAGACATATTACTATTTTCCATTTTAAAATTGTAATTTTTCAATTCATTCGTTTTCTATCATAACTTATAATTTAATATTAAAATTTGCTCGTGCTTAACTAATTTCTACTGATCTCCAAATTGATAAAAAGAATATAGGTTATAATCACGTGACAATTTTTTTTATAAAACATTATAGAGAAAAGAAAATAAATCAATTAATAGTTAGGATATGAAGGTTGTAGCTTTGCCTTTGAGGTATGACTTATTATTTTTAGAATTATTACGATTATTTGTATGAATCCGTGTAACATATTTTTGCACCTCAATAATTATTTTCTATACGTGGAATTATCTTGGGCCTATATGGCTTCCTTCTGGAGATGCAACTGTTTTTCTAGTTTTGAGAGGTTATGTTGTAACAAAAACTTTTCGAAGATTTTGTCAACGTCCATATTAATTTTCCAAACATGCCATACTAAATAAAAAAAATTTTTTGACTTGTTCTTTTCAAGATACAGTCGAAAAATAAAAAAACTGAGGTTATGTTTGTTTATAGTCTAACCACTCTTTATTTGTACACCTCGTTCATGTAGATCCACTTGAGAAATATTGTAGAAATTGTTATTTTTAGCCAATTTTGCTTCCCTTTTGAGATACAGCGTTTTTTCTTGTTTTCAAAAGTTAAGTTGTATACCTGACAGTACCTAAGATGTAACAGAGGCCCAGTTTAGCCCGTATACCTACTACCAACATGGTGGCACAGTGGTAGAGTTGCAGTCTTATCGATTTGAAAAGTTAAGCAGAGTTGGCCTGCGGTTGGTAGCCGGATAGGTTAATAGTTATTAATTCGTTAGCTTGCGCTGGTGATTTTTCGGATCGATTGACTGTCTACTTTATATGTAGAGATAAAGAGAAGCTATATCATATATATAGATAAAGTAATTTTGGCGCTCTGTTGTGCGCATGCGAGAGGGAGGGAGAGAAAGGAAGGGAGACAGACAAACAAATTCCCTGCCTACGGCGCAGCTGATAGACGTACAGATAATACATATGTGCATGGCAGCGTTCGCTCACTCGCTCGTTTTACGGGTTAACTTTCCATATAAGGCGCACCTAAAGAAGTTTCACTTCAAGAAAAAAGGAAGCGAACGATGAGACTCGAGAGCAAGCGAGTTGAAGTATATATATATACGTGTGTGTGTGTGTTTCTACCCTTTAGGTCCCCAACCCAGGCGTGCCTAAAGAAGTTCTCATTTCAAAAGAATTTGCGCGTGGGTACGCAGCCACGCGCAGTTGCAGACGCGTAATAGTCAATTTATAGTGGGGATGTATCAATGCATACTTGAAAAATTCCCCAGTATGTTTTCAATGACACGTATCAAATGGGGTTAGAGTAGACCTGCTCACAGTTCGTTTTCTCCCAAAAACGAGAATTGTACTTCGTTTGACTGTGTAGGAGTATCCCAGCTTGGGCTACTACATTACAGCGGTGCCAAGCCAAAGCGTCGGCTGATACGCAGTGTAAGGTGTATAGCACAGAACGGCTTCGTTACCGAAAGAAAGAAAGAGAAAGTAGGAGTGGGAGAGATTGAGAGATGCAGTGGCTATACGAGCGCGCCTATTTGCCTTTCTTCCCTTTTTCCGCCGCGCTGTTTCCTCTTTAATGCTGTTCGGACGTACGGACATACGTTTAACGAATTAGGTCCCCAACCAAGCGCACACAGTAATGTTCTCACTTTAAAAAAAATATCATAGCTATCATACTATGGGCACAGTGGAGATATTTCCAGTGAAACACCTTGTCAGTTAAGCTGACAGCTTCTGAACCAATAGTGCCTCGGGTTCACTCACCACTGTGTAGCCTTTACCCGGAGAAGACTCCATATTTTAGAGCGTCCTATCGGGAATCGAATCTAGGTTAATTAGCATCTATGGAGAAGCCTCATGTTTCAGGGACCACTTCTCGCCGATAAGACTGGCGCTTCCTGTACAGCACCTGGCATCAGATCCGATAATCTGTACCTATAGCCCTAACATTTTTTTGGATTTATGAAGCCCTGAAGACCTGTGTGACAAATAAAAATTCTGGATTCACTCTGAAGGAAAATTCCACGGCAAAACTCGCCCCAAAATATCCGGGGTTTCGTTGGAACTTTTTCTGATGAAAACAGTTTTCGAAAACGGTATTGTATCAGTACCAACCACGCCTACCGCTGAGCTTACAATACTCTTATTTACGTTTTAATTAAAAAATGTCTTTCAAAACAATATTTTCCTTTTCATAATTATTATCACCTTCAGTTTACATAAATGTAATATTTTTAGTTTTGCATTGTGAAAACGCTAAATAGAGTTGTTTGTGGAAAAATGATGACTTTCTTAATTTTAATTCAACACTGTCAAAACTTTATTCTTGTAATTTATCAATTGTCATCGCAAATGCTGAAACTAAATGAATTTGCTGTACGGTATAAATGGTAGGGATAATAAATTACCTGTACATAAAGTTATTTTTGGTCTATTGCCATGTGTAAGTACACTTTTTGTGTCTCCTACATACTCAACGTAGCAGTTACCGTAAAAAAATTTGTATATGACCTTAGTTTGAATTATTATTAAGAATTTATAAAAGGGACAAATATGGCAAGTTTTGAAGTCCTATTTGTGTACCGAGATAAGTCTTGAACTCAGATTTTTTTGATGAAGAGAAAATTCTACATTTTTTGTGTTTGTTGATAAAAAATCAATTGGGTATCTATTCTTAAGTAGAGACTATCTTACAATGTTTATATTAGTATTGTCAAATGATTTATGGTACGACAAAATGGCATAGGCAACCAGGTTTTAAACTACATTTTTTTCGATGATATCGCGTAGTTGGAAAAAAAAATTCAAAGTCAGATTGGATATGATTTCTTCTTATATGAGGTGGTGATCTGCGAGATTTTTATTATTCAATTTACGTCAAAACATTGATAAAATTATTATTTTGAAGATCGTGTGTAAATTTTAAATTATCATGACCCAATTCAGTGTATCAACCGTCATAATATAAGGAAGCTAGAAGAAGCGTAGAAAGAAAGAAAAAAATTATCTGAAAAAAAATTAAACACTACTAGGAGACCAGATCAATAATAACAGGGAATAATTGTAAATCGAGCCAGTGTGCCAATATACCAAGCCGTCAGAGGCAGCGGCCAATCACTAAACTCAGAAACATTCGGAACATAAGAGAATAATCAACTCTATCAATAACAAGGACAGGGGATTTACAAGAATACATATTGGCACATTCTTAATAATTAAATGGGCAGAAATAATTTGGTAAGTATAAACTAAAAAATTAGAAAACTAGTATGAATTATTTTTACCTTAATCTTTTACTAATTAAAGTATAAATTATCTTTACTTACCACCCCAGTAATAATTAAGGAAAGATGCAGTTCTTTCATCACTTTAGAGAAAAGATCCATTATAGGGAATCAAATTTACAGATTTGAATTTTTATCTATTATATTATTTACATTACTATTAGTAACAGCATACCAAAGAGGTGTAGTTAATATAATCCCTAGAATAATAGACGTAATCAAGAAAAATAAAACAGAAATCAAACGATGATTACAAAACCTTACGTTAATTTTACGTGATACTAATACTTCGGCCAACTCAAATACCACGAGAAACTAAGCCAGCTTGGAGGCAGTGAGTGAGTAAAACTTAACTGAAAGAAAATTAGAGCTTCCCGTAATATTTTATACAAGCGCCCATTTTACTTACAACATAATGGAAGACTTTGGTATAAGTGGAACGTAAAGAATAGATTTGTAAGAGCAGTGGAACTAAAAGTTGGAAAAGATAACACACAAAACAAGCTGACAGAAAAAGAAATAATTCAAATAACCTTAGAGCACGACCCAGAGTCGTTAGTTGAGTGGGAAAAGGCTAATAAAAACAAAAACTTTTTATGATCAAAATGCTAAGAAAATTTATGTAAAATATAAAACGCAGGCAATTATATTATACTCAATACATAAGTGATAAGGAGGCTATTGTACCACTCATACACCGAGCATGATAGAATTACGATTAACATGAATCGATCCTTTACTAATCAGTTTAACTACAAAGCGCAAGTCCAATATAACATAAATCTACACGATATAGTTTTAAAATCGGTAAAAAAATCGCGACGAAGCTGATCAGAACTTCATGGAAAATTCTTTGTTTCATTTCGTAGATAACCTAAAAAATACTGTCATCCATTTTTACGGGGTAGTTTATGAGGAATTTGAGCTCAAATTCCAATTTTTCACGTCATTTTAGTTGGTATTCGTTAAAAAATTTTAAATACTGTTTAAAACGGATGAGGTTTTTTATACATGTTCTTGAGAGGTCTAAATATAACATGTATTAATATCATCCGTTTCTATTACGTTTAACTCCATTTTCCAACCACTGGGATAACATTATTGAATGCCTTTTGTATCCTTTTAGAATTGCTTCTAACCTCGTTTTTACGCTTAATATCACACGAAAATAGGTAAGTTACAGTAAAATTATCAGCTTTCAGGTATTGGTAGATATTTGAGGCCAATTGCAACATTTAGTTTAATGTGCAGTCCTTTATTTATTGGGTTTATATTTAAAATGTTTCGAAATGCTTCACTCTATTGCTACCATTCTTGTTCTGAATTACATTACATAATTATTGAAGAAATATCAAATAATAAGCTACTGTTTTCAATAAAATTTTTTAAACTTATTTCACTTTCATTTTAATAAGTATATATTTGCTTCTGTCCCTTCATTAGTCTGTAAGCTAATCACATTGAGAAGAAAAAGGTTTTATGACGTAATCCATCCAGTTTTTTAATTCATGATAGCATGTACATCAATATTATCTGTGATACAATTCAATTTTTAAAAAAATAGTTATTGAGTTATTGACGTGATTTATATATGATTTCTATATGTTTGTACGGAGAATAAGATAAGCTAATAACGTCTTCAAAAATATGTATATCTAATTATATTAATTAGCTACTACAGACATATTTTGATTGAGAAGTTTTCTAAAATTCACTTAGTACCTTCGTGCAGCATAAAAATGTTGTTTTTCTAACCATCGAATAGATTAAATGTAATGCAGAACAAGAATGGTAGTAATAGAGTAAAACATTTCAAACCATTCTAAGTATAAACCTCATAAATACAGAATTGCACATAAAACAAAATGTTGCGATTAGTTTTGAATATTTACCAATACATGCAAACTGACAATTTTACTGTAACTTACCTATTTTCGAGTGATATTAATCGTAAAAACGAGGTTAGAAGCAATTCTAAAAGGATACAAAAGGCGTTCAATAATGTTATCCCAGGAGTTGTAAAATGAAGTTAAACGTAATAAAAACGAACGAAATTAATACATGTTAAATTTGGACCTCTCAAGAACGTGTATGATAAACGTTATCCGTTTTAAACAGTTTTAAAATTTTGTAACGGATACGAACTAAAATGACGTGAAAAATCAAGCCTTGAGCCCAAACTTCTCATAAACTGTCTAACAGAAACGGATGACAGTATTTTTTGTGTTATCTACAAAAAAGGCAAAGAATTTTCCATTAAGTTCTGATCGATTTCATCGCGGTTTTTTTCGATTTTAAAAAAATCGATACGCGTAAATTACTCGTACATTTTGGATGACGATTTTCTGGAACATTAGTTAGTAAGTGTACTATAATGCTGCCGTATTTTTATTCAGTTATTTGACGATTTCCGATATTTTTGGAGTTGATACTTAGCACCAGATGCAAGTTGATTTCCTATTTAAATAACATGGAATTTTTATTTTTTAACTGTGTTCAATTTTTGACTACTTTGAATGTTTTTTTGTGGGTTTCTTGTTCGTCAGACTTTATTACAGTTACATTAAACTTTTAGTATTTATTTCAGTTCAACAGGGGCAAGTTGACCAAGTTCAATTTGACCTCCAAAGCTATCGAAAGAACAAATCGAAAAAAAATCGTATTTTTTAAACTTTCACCTTCTGAGCTGATACAAATCGTGAACGACATTTAATTAATATGAAACAAAGTCTGACAAATAAAAAATCCAGATAAAACATTTGAAGAAGTCATTAAACAAAATTGAAAAATAAGAGTCCCATGTTATTTAAATAGGTAATCAACCTAAGTCTAAAGAACATATTAACTACAAATTGGTTGTAGAATGTATTTGCACGACGTTCTCACGAAGTTCAACCATCGTGAGTAGTAAACTATTTTATTTTTTTATTTTTTTTTATTCGTTTTTCAAGTGTTTGTTTTAGTAAACAACATGAATGCAGTACTAACGTTTACAGAGCTTCGTTCTTCCTGTGGGTCTGGCGACCCCCTTGTTACCTGAGAAATTGTGTCTATACTCATCTCATGTTTAAAGAACTTCGTTCTTACCGTGGGTCCCATGACCCATTTATCCCCCCTGGTTAGTTGTTTTTTTTTATTTCATTTTTTTTTTTTTTTTATTTCTTTTTTTTTCTTTATTTCTTGTTTTATTTTTTTTTGTATTTCTTGTTGTTTTTTTTTTATATTTTATTTTATTACATTTTTTTTCATTTTTTTCTTTATTTCTTGTTTTATTTTTTTTTTTTCCATTTCTTGTTTTTTTTTTTTTTCATATTTCATTTTATTACATTTTTTTTCATTTTTTTGTATTTCCTTTATTTAATTTCTTTCTTATTTTCATATTTAATCTTTTTTTTTCATTCCCTTTTTTTTTTTTTTTTTTTAATTTATATAATTATGTGACATTGTAACATAATTAGTTAGTCGAATTCAAAATCTTAAAAACCATTGATACGTTGTGCAACTCTATCGTATATGTTTATTTTAATAATTTATTTATAAAATAATTTTTTTTTTTTTTTTTTTTTTTTTTTTTTTATTTTTTTTTTTTTTTATATCGGGTTACCGCGACAGCCTATTGGCCCAGTCGCCGGGGCCACCCACTCACCACCTATGTGTGGGGGTGTATTGCCACACCCATTAAATCCTCTCTTTTTAATTTATACCATACAAATCATACCATGGGCACAGTGGAAGTATCTCCGGTGTAACACACCTTGTCAGTTAAGCTGACACTCTCTGCACCGGGGGGAAGTGCATCGGGTCAACTCGCCACTGTGTAGCCTGGGTCCGAAGCATCGGATCCAGACTAATTAGCATCCCCGGAGAAGCCCCATGTTTCAGGGGCCACTCCTCGCCGGTAAGGCCGGCGATCCCTGCCTGGCATCGGGCCGGCTAATCCCTACCTATTAGGCCCTAACACTGTTTCGCATTCACCCAGGCCCGAAGACCTGTGGAGCAAGGAAAAAACCCTGGAATTACTCTGAAGGAAAATTCCACGGAAAAACCCGCCCCGAAACAGCCGGGGTTACATAGGAACTTTTTCCGGTGAAAACAGTTTTTTGAAAAAATCTGCACTCACCGGGAATCGAACCCACGACCCCTAGAACAGCGTTGTATCAGTAGCAAGCACGCTTACCACTGAGCCAACGCCGCTCCCTATAAAATAATTTATTTATAACAGTAATTATTAGCATTACTGTAATGCCAACAAAAACCTCAGGTTTAATAAAAATCGGTCGGTATTTTATGCATCAAATACATGAAATACAAATATTTAATGCGTAATAACGCGTCTTATTATGTTTAATCTACATAACCATATTTTTTTTTGAACACAAATACACAATTTATCATGAATTAAATGTAGTATCAGTGAATGCATATAAAAATGGAATATTATAGTTATGAACCGCACGATGAGTACAAGAAACCGAGTTTCCATAGTCGGCAGCGCTCGTAGCAGATTGGGTAAGGTACTGGACTCACATGCAGGAGGTCGAGAGGTTCAAACCTCTTTATTGGAAAATGTTTTTTTTTTTTTTTTTTTTTTTTTTTTTTTTTAGAATTGTAAAAGAAATAAATTCAAAGTGAAGTAAAAGTTATTGTGGGAAAACAAAATTGTAATTGGTTTGAAAATTAATTGCTTGGGAGTGTGAAAAGGGAATGGTGGGTAAAGGTGTGCAGAAGAGTAACACGGCACGGTTGGCGGATATGCATATATAGTGGGGAGAGGGGAAGTGTATGGAGAACAGTAGGTGAGGGGAATGGGGTAAGGGGGGAAACTTGAAAGGCAGAGACTTTGGGTGAAACCACTTTCGTTTCCAAAAAAAAAAAAATCTGTCGGTTTTAAAATTCCAGCCCCCCGAGTAACGCGACATAAAGAACTTCGTTCTAAAAACATTTCCATACAAAACGTTAAAATATTATTATCTTTTTTTTCGTGGAAAAAAATTATCTCTGGCATGAATTAGTATAGCATCAATATTACTTCCAAAAAGAATGACTAGTCATAGAATATTTCGCTTACCACTAGACTTAAGCAACATAGAAAGTTCGTTCTTGGACTTGGAATCTAAAAAAAAAAATTGAGAAAACTTGACATAATGACATAAGAGGGAGGCTTCTATGATCTTTAAAAAAGCCTTTAAAATAGTTGAATGTATTACGTGATTTATGTGATACTAGCGGTCCCCCGTTGCGGTTTCACCCGAGATTCACTGAATAGAACACCGTAGTATGTTGACATATAATGTAAAACATTTTTAGTTAAAAATTTTACATCTGTTCCTGACATTTCTAAAAACAAGAATGTTTTTACTAAAAACATGTTTATTAGGAATCCATGCAGCTTATTTTGTCAAATAGTAAGCTGTAAAAAGTGAAAAAAATATAATTATGCTGAGAAGTACCGTGCGTTCCTTACGCCATACAATAATTGTTGGCTCTACAGTTCCCTTCATTTGCACTCTCACTTTATAATAAATGAAAAGGTCTATTTGTTAAAACGATAAACATTTAAGACTGACAAAAAATATGTAATTGAAAAATTTTTTTCTCCAATCTTAGTGTAAAAACTTTGTTACCAGAGCAGCAAAGTCCTAGATCTTTCCATTTTGATGTGAAACATCTATTGGCGCGGTTGGGGGTTCGACCGACGCGATGAAGCGACCGTGACGATGGCACGATCTCCGGTATAACTCGAGTCGGCTCGGCTCGGCTCTCTGTCTGTTTCTCCACGCGCGCTTACTGCTGCCCCTCTCTTGTTTGTAAAGTGTAATAACGGTATGTATGTAGGGGGAGACTGGGCACTGTTGTGTCAGTTTTTACTTGAGAGCCCGTAACTTTGAAAGTATGACACTCAGTGGAATGGAAATTGCTAGGCATGATAAATTGAAGACTCCTCTACATGTGTGTACAAAAATTATGACTGCAGATACAGCCGTTTACAGGTACAAGCTCTCAGAAGAAAAAAAAATGTCACAACTGACCACACCCCAGGGGTAGTTGTCACAACGCCTGGGGACGATTGTGATAGGTTAAAAAAATATATTAAAACCGTTTTAAATCACTTTTATCGTATCTTATGTTGAACATAATACAACAGCCTCTTCTTTTTGGAAAATTTAACATTAACTTTTAATTACGGGCAATAAATTTGGAACACTTAATGTCTTATATCTACTTTTGAACAGTATAATTTATTATTATAGATTTTATATACCCAAAATATATATCCGCGCAACATAGTAGGTATTTTGACAACCGCTATTCTTGCTCCTTAGAAAAGACTTTGCTGTGAACAACGCAACCTATACTGACGCTACCTCCGTTATTGCCATTGGCATTAGCTGCATCACGTTTACGAGCGTATCGCAATAATGTCATGTGATTAACTTGGTGCATTTCTGCAGCTTTTCGTACAGAAATCCTCTGCTTTGTATCATTAAATGCCTTTTAACATTACACGTACCTTTTTCCGTTCTTCTGGAACGTTCACGAGGCATCTGAAACGAAAAACACTAACTTTACCTGTGTCACAACCGTACCCAGGCAGTATGTCCCAACCGTACTCACCGGACTCATTTGAAAAAAAAAAGTTACCATATAAACACAACACATCTATAATGAAAAGTAACTACTGCCTTTTATTCACTAATGTGTGTCTTATAACGAGGAAAAATACTCATTGCTCGATCTGTACATATACAGTGACAATTGCACAAAAAAATTTAAAGAAAATACTTACTTACATTTCACTCCCCAAAAATAATGTAGACCTCTGCTATCGTTGATATCACACGACAGCTGATGCTATACTGTGAAGCACAAGTGGCCCAGCGCTCCACTTCTTCCTCTTTTTGAATTTGTCAGTTCTCTTTTACAGTTTCGCCAATATGATGACTGTCACAACCGTCCTTTGGCACAACCGTACCCAGTCTCCCCCTATAATAGCTGTATAGAAGAGTATTCCGATCAGAGATCCTAGTGGGGCGCTCATGAGTACCTCGCAAGGATACCCCATTTACCACTGGAGGGCCTAGTGAGGCCGTATCACAGGGAGGGGGGCGTGGAGCCCTAGTGAGGTACCCTCCATAAGAGCTGTATCTCTATGTAAACATAACCAAAAACAAAAATTTAAGATTATTTTCAGAACTTGGAAAGTGTTTCAGCCCTAAAGTAATATTAATTGGAAAATAAATAAAGTAAAAAAATCGAAATTTTTTAATATTAGTTTATTATAAAGTTTTCTAACAAGTGGAGAACATTTTTTTTATCTCTAATAAAATCACAGAAAAGCACCACTTTGCTTTTTTAATATCTTTTTTACATGGAGCAGCTCCTCTAGCTTCTCAATCTTTGAAATCATCACTTTTTTTTACTCCTACTAAAATTCCATAGAGCCAAATTTATTAGTTTTATTTTTGACTGTCCTTTTTAGATCGGGCAGCTCTTCCACCTTCCCAATCTTTAGAATTATGAAACACACAGCCAACAGCATGTGAGAAGGTTTTTTCTTCTAATTTTTGCTTAGCTGGCAAATAGGCATTATAAAAGCGAAAGAAAAAATCTGAAAATTGTATTTTCAATTTTCAAAATTACAATTAAATGACAATTAATAAGTGTAATGTATGAATATACACTATTAGTACAACTGTGTGTCTTTGAAAAGAAGATTTCCCATCTTTGCTCTTAGGGGTCGGGCATATGAAACGTCACACGTTTTCAGACTTCTTTTAACCCCTCCCCCTCCCGCCGTGTCACACGTTGTCACAAGGATTTGACCCCCCCCCCTCTTGGAGATCACATCACACTCTTAGTTACTTGAAATTGTAGGAGAATTTTTAAATATTTCCAATTATTTCGAAAAAATGTTAGTTTATGAATATATATTTATACTATGACAAATACATAATATATTAATACATCATGTATGTTCATTTACTTGTGACATATCATAAATTATGATGTAATTTATGTATCTTAAATTTTAAATCACAGGAAACGTTGAACATTACTTTTTGACATAGAAATCTAGATTCGATTTCTCTTTCAAATCGGAGTCCACGGTGATTGATACAATTTTTTAATGTTTTCAATCAAAGAAAATCCCTCAACGTCATCAGAACCGTCGAAGTTAGGAATGCAGTCGGAATCAATATCTTTTTTTTCCAACCATAATGCGTCCTCAGACTCTAATTCATTATTCATAATGCACAAGAACTCTGTTGCGCGTTGCGCAGCGATTCTTTTTGGTCGAAGTTTTACTTCATTGGTTGGCTTCTTTTTTTTGTGCAATGTCATGTGAGTTTTAGCTGACTTTATCGAAGTTCGGTATAATCCATATACCTTGCACACTCTAAAAAAATACACCGTATATTAATAATTTTTAGTGGAATTTATAGAACAGTTTTGTATTGACTAAATTAAATCTATTCAAAACAATAGTTAGATTAAATTATGGAAGTAAAAAATATAATAAATTTTTTAACGTATGAAATTTTGTTATCATCAGTTATCATAATTGTATATTTTTTGTTAAAATAATATTACCACGGGACTTACCTTTTCGCAAGAGAAGATACCAAACTCGGGCAAAAATAGTCGTATGGTGGAAGCTGAAATTCGTCATTATGAAGGTGCAACTTCAAGGCTAGTTGAAGTAATAGAGGACTGAATTTTCCTTCATTTTTTGTACGGTCAACGACTGTATATCCCAAGTCTGTTTGCCGAACACGCACAGGTGGAGGAAGAAGCCCTTCTGGAAGAAAAGTCCAAAGACTTGATCTTCTTTTACCGCAACAGAGCTCCGGGAAATCGCAATTCACAATTTGTAAAAAGTATTGCGACTCTCGCACGTGCTTGGAATATCATCCTTTATCCTCGACCAATACTGCAGTTGGATTTTCTGTTGGATTGACATATTCGGCTACGACTGGGAAATTATCAATTTCAAGAGAACTCCAAACTTCCGAAAGAACTTGTCCTGCGTGCTCAAAATTATGCCTTTCCAACTCCTCATCCACTATTTGATTTTGGGAGTTCAGATGTGACCCAAAATTTTCATGATCCAATATCAAACCAGTCAGTTCACGACTCAGCGGGGCCATTCGACGTTCTACTCTGTTGTATGCGCTTCGACCAGGAGCATTCGTTGCTATGTAGTAAGCATCCAAGTCGAATTTCTTGAAGTGATTTACTGCTGAAGCAATCACTCTTGCGTAACGCGGATTTTCATCAGGCCCCCCGTCGGAAGTACATATAAAAATGGGCTTGACGTCACAATTTTGATTTTTAGTAAACGAAGAAAAATCTGGAAGATAAGTGAGTCTTTCGAGATCTGTTGCGTGCGTTTCAGCAGTAGACGAGCAATATTTGCCACTGCGAATGGCGACATAGGTTGGGCCAGAGTAAGAAACTACTTCAAGGCGTCCCTCACCATCCCGATCGATTTTTATCCCTGCGTAAACTGATGGAATCAGTTCATGCCGTTCAGCTACGACAAAATCATGATCTGGTAATCGAATGCGGTACTCCATATGCATCAAAATAGGAGCTTGATTATTGGCGGCTGTAATTTTCAAAGGAACTCTGGCTTTGTTATCCTGAGACCAAAAAAAAACTTGATCAGGCCCAAGAATTGAAGCCACAGTTTCAAGAACTCTGATTGTCGTAGTGCAGAATTTGCCATCTGGATGTTTGGCATGCTTATCAGCTTCGGGTCTCGACAATTTCACTGGAACTGTCACAACGTGGAGTTTCCCCTCGATAGTATCTGAGCGCTTTGGAAGAAGACGGAGGTATAATCCAGAACGACTAATTGTGTTACCCATCATTTTTAATTCGCTGCGAAGATAATCCAGAGTCCTACAGTTTCTGATTAAATTTGAACGACGACGATCCTCAGAAGCTCCTCCGTGTATGGTGATTTCCGAAATAACCTGGAAAAACGGTTTTAATCGTTAGAATATAGTCGACAGCTATATATCGACTTTTTATTGCTCTAGTATTCACGGAAAATCATAGATATATAATAGAACAAACAAAAAATACTTTTAACAGATCAGTCTGGTTCTCTTCAACTCTTGGCCTTCCTTTTTTGCCTCGAATAGCAAGAGTGGCTGCTATTTCAGGATTTTTTTCTACAAGTTCGTCAAGCTTTCGTTTTTTGGTTTCACGGGTCTTTTTTTGACGTTCAGCAGCATTTTGAATTTTTTTCAAATTTTTCTTTTCCTCCTTCAATAGTTTTTTAACTTCTTTGATTCTTTTTTCTGAATTATTTGATTCCAAGCCTGCATCTCGAGCCGTATTTAAACTATTAAGTTCAGTCTCCAGAACACTTATTTTTGTTTCACTTAATTTTTGAGCTGGTTTTTCGCGAGAAATGTGCAGCAATGAATTGATAGTCAGTTCATCTTTGTTTTCCTCTGGTTTTCCAGCTTTAGATGTCTGGAAATAACAATCATATATTTATAGAGGTTATACAGCAAAAAAAAAAAAAACTACTGGCCGTCTGACACTTTTATTTTTGTAATTTTTTTTAACACCTTAAAATACGGCAAAAATAAATTTTACGTGCTTCTAAAAGAATGAGTACTTACTTGAATGTTAGAGTTAAGCTGCGATGTTGGCAGTTTATCTTTAGGCTGAGGAGCAGCTTCTTTATCAGTCAAGATTTTGGTCGTGTCAATCACGGTTGGTCAGTCATCAACGATGATTTTGAACTGAAGTAATGAAATAACGTTGCCTAGCTTGTGGTACAAGCTTCAAGCAAGTTTTTAATTTTCAGCTCTGTGTCTTCCACAAATGTTTTGCTTTTTTTGAGGTTAGCCCACAACTCATCAACTTCATTTTGCACAGATTGTTTTAGTTTCGTGGGGTGGGCTTTGCCATAAGCATCATAAAGCTGAGTATACAACGAATTTGAGTTGGACATGCTTTTTAATTTCAGAAACGTTTATTTTTGACTGCAACTTAAACTCTACTGTCTTGGCGCATGGCCGCGAGCAGCACAGAGAGCAGGGAAAAGGAGTGAGAGAGACGGAGCCAGCTCTACTAGCTCAAGTCCCTACATGAATACTTATCATCAACGCAGTGCTGCTATCTTCTGACGAAACGATAGTTTTTAAACCGCCTAAATTTGATTTACAACTGTCACAAGATTTAACTATTTCCGAAAACCAGAAAAAAATATTAAATAAAATTAAAAAAAATTCGTGACGTAACACACGACTGACACCTCCCTCCCCTGTTACATTTCATCACAAATGTACGATCCCCCTCCCCCCCTAAAAGTGTGACGTATTATATGCACGACCCCTTACGACCGTACAATCTTTTATTATATCTTTTGACATCAAGTTCTTAATAATACATATCACATTATCTATCAATTCAGTTCCAAGATGAATAGTAGAAAGATTGTATTTATTCTGTAATCTTACGAGTGTAATAATGTATTATAACAAATATACATAAAAATAAAAAATGCAAGCAACGAGTTACTCACTAAATCTTGTTTTAAGGAGCTTTTGTTGTTTTTTTAGATTTTCCATAAACACATTGAAGTTCTCTATACTGCGTATAGGAAAATCATACTGTTCGTACTTTTGTATAAAATCGGTAAATGTTAAAATATTATTAATTTCCGTAGCAGGTGTCCTTTGAATTGTAAGAATTTTAACTTCTTCTATTTCATTATTTGTAGCTCTCATTTCAGTCATAAACTTTTTGTCCATATGCTGTTTAATTTCAGAAACACGTTCTGTGAATTTAAAGAAGATGAAAAAATGATAAAGCTCGTGATGTGTTAGTAAAAGTTAGGAATATTCATTCAAAATAAATAATTTACTATCTAGATCTCTCTTCGTCAATATATGGTTAAAGTTGTCACCATCACTCAAGGTATTATCGGTCTGCGTTGATGTATTTACAAAGATTTTTTATGTATTTTCAATACTGTCAGTAGCTACAAAATTTTTTGGTCAAACTGTACTTGGAACTGCTACAATTATACATAGTAAGTACTTTCTTTTTTAAGCATAAGAGCTACTTACAACAATGTCTCACTGAGAAGTAAAGTATTAACACTTACATATTTTCAATGGTTGAGAGAGATCTGGTACCGACATCATTAGTTCATCTACAGAGTGATGAGTATTTTTTAATAAACAAGAAGTTGGATCTTTCACTTGACCAGTTGAAGATTTTTTGGAAGCCTTCTTATAAGAAACTTGTGATTGATGCATTCCAAGCGTAGATTTACAAACTTGTAAATCGAATAAAGCTTTCTCAAAAGTTGCTATAGTAAGATTTGTATCATAATGTAATAATTATTACACTTAAGTGTAAACATAACATTTGATATATATTAAAATTTGCTGTATACCTGCTGTACCAATGATTTGGCATTGAAATATTGGCCAGTCACACGGTGGTTTTGCATAGGTTGCACAAAATTGTCTGAGACATTCTCGGTCATCTGAAGAGTACGGTGAAGCCATGTACTTTAAGTATAGGAACTCCCAGCTTTATCATTCATGACAAATGTACCGGAAACAGCGAGGGGCACACTCAGATCATCTTCGAGATCCCGGTTGAGAACTTGCACTAAATAATAAGTCTTTGACTCCATCTAAAAGACAAGTAGTTTTTCATTTAAATTTATCGTCTAGCTTGATTTTATGATGAATATTATCCGTTAAACTTACATATACCTTATACTAATCTTATGTTGCAGACTAGAACAATACAACTAGCTAAAACTATTCGTAACTATACATCTATTTATAGTGAGATCAGCTCAATTATACTAAACAAAAAATTCTGATTCACATCAAGTAAAATTTTTGGTTAGAATGTTCGGTAGATGTCATGGGCTAAGGGCTATTCTACAATAAAAAGCGAGCTCTTGGAAAGATACGTCTTGATGTTAAAACGCATATTATGCATCAGACATAAAAATTTCTGACATATTTTGCTAGAAACTGAACATGTAACCTTATTAAGGAATTACATAAAAATTTAATTTATAAGAAAATAGTCTGTAGAATTTGCCTATTTTTTTGCATGATACAATACCATAACAAAAATATTATATTCAATTTTCAGAGATATTTATAAAACGTCCTTAAATATGCACATTTAGATTATGATAATTACAATTTGACAGTTTAAGTGTAAGTTTTAAGTCTAATGTAAAAATGGTACTACATAAAGCTCCGGTTTATCATCTGGTAATTTAAAAATCTTCATCAATAACATTTTACTCATTACATCACTCAATTTTATTTTAATATCTATATTTTTATCATCATTTACTGCATAAGTATGAAGATATGCTGCATTTGTTGGATAAGTAGAGGCTGGTCCAATAATATCTAGCATCTGTCTTTTGACTTCAATATTTTCAAGTGAAGTTTTTGGAAGTAAAATCATTTTTTTTAATTTAATGATTTTTGAATCGGTTGTCAATACGATGTTATTTGGCTCTTTTGTACTGAAAGTGTAACCTTTGTAAGAAACTTTTTCAACATTAGTAGTACCATCAACTTCTTTTGATTTTATAATTTTGCAATCTGAATTGTACCAATTTTTTTCATCATTAATAAAAAATTTATCTTCTATCTTATTGCATAATTGAGTAAATGGCTTATATCCACTATTTAAATAGTCTTTTATGGTTCCTAAGGCACTCTCAAATTCAAAAGTACTGATGTCACTAATACAGCAGTTCATAAATTTTACATAATCAGCAACGTGAGTTAAATCATGGACATTAGATACTAAAGAATCTTGTCCATAAATTTGACCAAACGATGTTGTAAGTATTTGAAGGTAATAATGAGCATGATCCACATATTTTACACACAGTGTTGGAGATGAAAGTATCGTACGCGCTACATGAAATAATAAAAAATGTTCATACAACAATTTTGGCAGAATATCTTTTAGAATAAAAATTCCACTGTACAAAACTAAGAGTCTGTACTCTGTGGCTTTCCATTTCTGAGTATCTCCCAAGGATCTAGTAGATCTTTGAAACTCACTGGGGATTTGATCAGATGAGTTTATGAACCTTTGAGAGATTTGCAGTAAATGATTCCTTGAAAGTTTATATTCTTTTGAAGAAATCCAATAGTCTAATAACTTTTTTGTCACACTAAGATATGCAAGATGCATGAAATCAAGGACAAAGTGATTGACTAAATCAATTTCATCGATTTCAATTAACGGAGATACTAGATTGATAAGATTATGGTCTGGATCAGCTTTTAATCTAAATGATTCATTTGTTCTTTTTGGACAATCAATAGGCTTAAATGTCATACGACTTTTATAGTACTCCCCTCTTACAGTACATCGCTCGCATGAGGAATACCCTGTACGGCCTTTGATAGATTTGACGAACGATCGAGCAGGTCAATCGCAAAAAAAAGTGAATATTAACTTGGAATTGAATGTTGTCAATGATAATACCATTTTTCAATTAATTTTTTAACTCAAGAACAAAGTCTTGCCAAAATATTAGCGCTGATTTTGGCTTTCCTATACCAAAATATACAGTGATAATAAAAGGTTTATAATAAAATATATTTTTAACATAAATTTTACTTAGCATAGGACAAAACTCCTTAGAACTAGATTTAAATAATAATAGTCCATCAACATGGAATTGCAAATTTATAACTTTTTCAGGATGCAAAGACACATTAATATTTCTTTTTACCTGATCTGATGAGTCATTTTCATCATCTTCGTTGAATTTTTTTATTTTATTTTGTAATTTATAATTTTTTTTTAGTAAAGTCTTAGCTGAAAGTGGCAGCTCCGGATGAAATTTTTTTAGTCGCTTCAACAACGAATCAATATTTGAATGAGTAGTATTACATTCTACAGCCCAATTTTTCAGTTCTTCTATTACTGAAGATTATTGTTTAGGTTCATCAACAATTGTACAAGGATTTTCACTATTTTGTCCGTCACTATCAGGCGGCCCGACCGTGGCAGCCTACCTTGGCTGATACTTGCGAGCTCGGTAGCCTGCAAGCTTACATTTCCGATCGGGCAATTAAGTGGGAACTGGGAAGAGTGGGGAGCACGGCGTATATACGTATATCAGTGCAGAGCAGAAGCAGCTAACTGTAGGATAAAAGAGAAAGAGAGAGAGCAAAAGTATGTGTATGTGTGTGTATACGTGCTCAAGTGTAGAGCAGTACATCAGTCAACTCAACAATGTCGACATTCAACGCATAGGTTTGAGTGTGACTGTTCATAGTGCTTCATATTCACTTTGGTAGCATCAGCGATAGCGCCACCATCGGCCGGAAGGGTAAACATAGGTGCCGGGATGAAACGTAATCGAGTATTAGGTAGACAGTAAGATAATGTCCTTTTATTGAATTTAATAATGTAATAGAATTAATCAGAGCACATTCCAACCGTATGAAGAAGGCGAGTGTGTGTACAAAGTAAAGCACATACTTATGTGTGGTATCGTAAAGCAGAGTTTGAATACAACTAAATTCTTTACTCTGTACTTTTATCCCAGCACCTATGGTTACCCTTCCGGTCTATGGTGGCACTAGCGCTGATGCTACCAAGGCAAATAGGTATAACCTTTCAATTTCTGCACGTGCTTCTCACATTACAGTTTCTCTAAAGCAAATAAAATTATCGTGGGGCACAAAAAGAGAGGTTTTTGAGTTATGTGAAACCATAACCTTAATTTTAGATGTTTTCAACGTACCTTTATGAAATAAAGGAGAAAACCATAGGAAAAATTACATTACGTTTAGGAGAAAATAACGATAATGCAGAAATGATTTTCCATGGTCATGCGTGCAAATAACCTTTAATTATTGAAAAATATGCAATATACTAGAATTTTAGTGTTTTTGATATTTCTTTACAACATTGAGGTGTAAAATTTTAAAAAAAATTATAGTGTATTTGTTAGATATTACAAGTGTGTATGATACATTATACATTTTTTTGCCCAAAAATAACTTTGAAAATTATTTCAAAAAATGCAAAATCGCTAAGTGAAAGATAGATTGACCAAACATAACTTCTTACATGTGTGCGCACATGTGTGCAATTTCAATAAGCAGTTTCATTGTCAATGAGCATTATGCCAAAGTGATTATCACAATACTGAATTTATTATGGTGTAACATCGGTGTATCCACATAAATTTTTTTTTCCCCTTGCTTCAAAACTTTCCGAGCCGATTTTAGAACACTAAACGCAGGGGCCAATGTGCATCTGACAAGAGGTGAATCACCTACAAGATTGTTCGTAGCTAAGGTACTACGACCATGCATGACTCACATACATGCACGCTGGCCCATGCTGACCCGAAAAGAAATCAAATGAAATACTTTTCAAAGCGTAAAATATTAAAATAACTTTGAAGAATTAACAGATGCAGAAGGCTAGATAGGAACAGTTGCACCGGTAGATAAGAACTAAGACACGTAGACTAAGATAGAGTTAATAAGCAACCACAATATAAATAATAATGTTAACTACTGTAAACCTAACAAAGCGACATTATTAGTTTTCACTCGTTTTTGATACATGAGTTGCCAAGCTACCCTCTTGCACCATAGAATTTTTATACCATTCGCAAAAACCTAATTTTTGTAATCCGGACAAATGTTGCTACTTTTCATTATGTAAAGGAAAGTGGGAAAGTTAAGCCAACAGTCAACAATAGCTCCTTCCCCTTTTCCTGACTCAGATACGTCAAGAGAGAGGTTGTACGACCGAGCCAATATAAGTAACGGAATTTCCAAGTCCCCAGGGCACCACGTGCCGACATCCTCTCCAAAGAGTAAGCAAAAGGGAAAATGAGAATTGATCCCACTACTAACATTTCAAAATATATTTGTAGCTAACACTAAATTAAAATGACCAACAAGCTTAGATAAGTTAACAAACAATGGGTCACGACAAACACCTGATTCGTGTTTGGACCACAACTACAGCTGCTTCAGAGATGTATGGTTAGACTGCTGGTAACAATTACTCTTTCCGACTATCAACTTGTTCGATTAATGTATCTGGCAACTCTAGCAACTATTATAGTTATCAATGTGAAAAAATTATTATTACTAACCCTATTATTAATATAGCGATGCAGTAAACGATTATTCAGTCAACACTTACATGAAATATTGGGCGATTTTCAACGCTCTTGTTGTAATAAATTTGATTGAATAAATAAACAATGCTTACTCTAAGTTAATTTTGGCTATATGTCATCCTAATGTTAATATTACATAACATGAAAAATCTGTAAAATTGTGTTTTATTGTGCCAAATATCAATAACTTTCAACCCCTCACTATTTCAATTACAAACTCTCTCTCTCTCTCTCTTTCCCTCTCTCTCTCTCTCTTTCTCTCTCTCTCTCGGCGCTCTCCTGCTGCGGTGAGTTTGTACCGACGTGTACTTCTTGTGCTCCTATCTTTTACCAATTCAAGAACAATTGCTGAATTTTTCGTGGAGTTTTTTCTCGTAGGTGAGTCAAACCAGGAGCCAGGAAGGCACTCACCTAATACTCTTGGATAATATCGGCCTCCTGGGGACTGGTAACTCCGTTTTCGTGCTGACTGCTGTTTCCATAACCTCAACTCTGCTACTTTGAGGCTGTTGCTGTGCCAGGACGACTATCGACGACCTTTGCCACGCACTGTGCTTAGTTTGCCTACAGCCCATTCAAACCTGCAGGAAGTCTGGTGGTGCCCTGTTTTTCGGCTGAGCGGCTACGTGGTGCACCTTCCTCTGGGCTATAATATACATTTAAGTTGGTCTGCTTTATCGACAGAGTGCCTTACTGTGTTGCTCTGTTTACTTTAATTACGTAGCTTTCAACGACGTCTATAGATGGGGCTTAGTGTAGTAAATAGTGTGTGAGTATGTCAAGCAGTTGTTTACGTTGTAAAAGAGTTTTAAAGCGCGACTGTGAACCCGACGTAGTGTGCTCAGTCTGTCAAAAGAGATTCCACACGAGCTGTCTTGATACATATAACCCCACTGATTATTCTTTTCTTGGTTGTTCAAAGCATTGCCCTGTACCAAACGCCTCAGCTCACTCGGAGCTGAGAAATTTAAATCGTCCTGTTTTAACCCCATCATCGGTGTTCAACAAGCGACTCAGATCTCCGCCGTCGCCATCATCGGAGCAGTCAACCAAAGCAGCACGCGTTGACACATCACCTACGGTTGTCTCGGACGTTTGTCCTGTCGCAGAGTTTTCTGCTGAAAATATGGCTGATCCACCACTATGGTTTCAGCAATATATGGTGATCTATGCTGCTGATATGAGGGAGATCAAGGAGATGCAGAAGTCTTTGGACAAGCGTATTACGGCGGCTGAAAATTGTCTGACCGAGATCTCTCAGCGCTTGGAACCTATAGAAAAGGCATATGCTGATAATACTTCCACTGCTACTGTCTCATTGCAGGACGGGTCTATGGTGACCACCGATCGTTGTGAGGTTTTACTTACAGGCATTTCACAGATTTTAACATTATCACACCAAGATATTGTCAAATGTTTATTAAAAGCCATTGACTTGCAGCATATGTTGTCTTTGATCACTTTTACACGTGATTGGGCCTATAAGCGGACTAGTGCATCCTCAACTCAAGCAGCCACATCTTCTTCAAGGGCCATTGTGCTAGAGTTATCTTCTCCGGTTGCTAGGAATCGTTTGTTGTCCCAGGCTTATCATCTTGCTGCAGCAAATAACACTACCGTTTTTGGATCTGGCGGCATGGGTAAATTGAGTTTGCGCGCTATATGGCCAAAGCCTTTGCATCAACTACTGTCAAAGGCAACTGCAGCAGCAAAAAACCTTAACTATGCTCGTCCAATAGTTCGTGACTATAAGGTCTTCATGCGGCAGACAAAAAGATCTGCTCATATTTATGTACGAACCGAGGCCGATCTTGCCACACTTCCTGTCTATTCAGCCACAACTAATACGCAATGAAATCCACTATCCCGTCCACTATCATCTAGTTGCTCTTCCAACGTCAAAATAGGCCATATTAATATCAATAGACTAAAAACAAACTTTTCACTGCTTGAAAACAAACTATTAAACAGTCAGTATATAGCCCTTGGTGTCTCAGAAACCTTTTTAAACCATCTTGATAATGATTCCATAGTTTCCATTGACGGCTATTCGATTTATCGCACTGATAGGGAGGGAAAAGAGGGTGGGGGCGTGGCTATCTATGTTAACGATGCTATGTAGGTTCGAGTCCTGGCAAGGTCAGATGTTGTCTACGACAATACACCTGAATACCTTATAATCGAGATTTCGCAGGGTGCCATTAAATTATTATTTGCAACTATCTACCGACGCCCAAAATCTGCTTACCCTATTCAATTCTTTAATGTGCTTACTGAACACCTTGCCCTCTACTCTCTCTCTGTAGTTGTAGGTGATTTCAATGTAGACATGTCTTCAATTTCACAGGATTCAAATTATCTAGCTAATGCCATCAACTCTTGTAATCTACATCTAATTCGCTCCGAACCTACTCACCAAAATCCAGAGACGCTCGCTCGGCGCTTTACTCTTCGGTCGGAAATTGATTTGCGCCACTCCGCTAGACGGCAAAATGAAATCTTCTACATTGGTAACCATCGTACTCAGGCTTGGACAAACTCTTTTGTTGTCGCTGCAGCTTACCTCATGAATAGCTTACCTTGCCCTGACTTTGCGCCTGACGGCCTTCCTAAATACAAAAGTGATATCTCTCAAGAACTTCTACGCCGTGACACTGGCGAGTGGGAAAATCGGGCTGTGACACTCTGACTGGTCACACTGTCGCGTGCATATTTATTTTGTTTTATTTTATTTTGCTTTTATTCCATACTGTCTTACATTATATTAGCTTGCTTTATATACCTATACATTAAAAATCCTTTATAGCTACAGATTATGTTTATGTTTTTCACTAAAGGTAATACTGCTTGACAGCTCATAGTTCGCACAATCTTTAATCTTTAATCTTTAATCATCAATTAAAAAATTAAAAAATTAGAAAAATTGTAAATATAGTGATAATGACGTATATCAAAATAATTATTCTGAGTATTATTTTTTAGCGACTATTAGTATATTCCAAACTGTTACTTATTGAAAGCGCCATACTGTCAGTTGTAATAAGCCACTTTTTAACAGCTCACCTATGGAGTGATATTTTTCAGCTGTCATGTCACTATTGTTGTAGAGAGAATTATATTATATTGTTATACTAAACTTCTTAACCTTAAATCAAATTTACATGATGTATTAATGAATACTATGAAATATTGTTATTGGAATACTCGACAAATGTAATTTTGATACTGGCCAGATAGGGTTTTACCCCATGGCCCAATAAATATATCTAATCTAATCTAATCTAATCTCTTCGTATCCAAAGCCGCTCTGGACATATTCAAAACTTCATTCACTGTCGCAGCAGCCAGAGAATGGAACAGATTACCTGTCAGCCTCCGTATGAGTTTCTCTAGACTCGGCTTCAAGCACAGACTATTGGATTTAATTCGATCACGAGACAACCGGCTACACAATCCTTAGTCTATAGTGGATTAATTCTTATACCTATTACCAGTGTCAAATTTCTTTTATTTACTTTTAGATTCATTCAATTATTCTTTTAATTTTAATTTTACTTCACTTTACTTTATACTTGTTTTTCTGCGCCAATGTTTATGCTGAAACATATTTTTGCTGCTGTGCAGCTCTAATGTATCAATCTCTGTGTCTGATATGTACTGTAACGGTGCCCCACCGTCAGGCCACGTTAGTAGGCTAGGGCAGGTAGAGAAAGGGGGAAAAAGAGTTCAAGGGACCTAAGTGGGAAAGCGGGATGGGAAAGTAGGGGTAAGGGAAAAGAGAGGAAAGCCAGGAAAGGAAGTAAGGAGAGACAGCTTAGCTTGGGCAAGCAAGCGCGCGAGAAGCGTGGAATTTTGAGTACGACTCTCATGATCTATTTTGTTTTCTTTTTGCGCGATAAATTTTTGGCACGCGAGAAGTGTTTTCTTTGGTGACTTTGGGTGCGACGTCCAGAGAATATCAGGTGTGTGCTGGAGGCTGCTGAGAAAGCAGGCGACCCTGAGTTCCACGAGAGGCGGAAGGCTCCCCCAGCCAGAGGGTTAACGCGAGGTTAGCGTCAGTGATCTCGACTTCCAGACACTGCCAGTAGGGACGCCTACTGGCCTCAGCGTTGGCACGACAGCTCCTTCGAGACTGAGAGTGTCGTCACTACCTGCGACCGTGAGTACCGGTCCTTAGGCGACCGTTTTATTGTAAAGGGCAGCGGTCCTCGATTAGCCCGCGTAAGTCTGCCCGGTCTGCGTTTTCGCGCCGCGAGCTCGTCGAGCAATCGCGATCGACGAGCGAGAACTCTTACACACACACATACACTACACACCCGCGAATACTTTTTTGTAATTATTTCATATTCCCTGAATATACATTTTAATTTTTAAAAAATACCCGCGAGTGCTACTTCTTTTGGTGTGCCTCAATTTTCCCTTTTATAATAATTATAAACGATCGTCGCGAAAAGCGACGACAGACACCTTACAGCCGCGATACAATATTCTGCAGCGGTGTCTCGGCGCACGAGACCCGCAAAATATTTTACAGGGAGTGTCACCCCGTAACATAGGCGCCCGACACACAAAACCCACGGATAGGTATCGCGCGACGTCGTCTACAAGATAGACGACCTTCACTATTATTATCCCTACAATAATAGTGAAGTAGGAGCTGTAGCAGTAGCTACAGCAAAAACAAAAACAAAACAGATCGCGGGTGTAACGCGGAGAACGCTTATAACGCACACGAGAGACACCGGCAGACTCGTATAGGTCGCTCGTGTAAACAAAGCAGCGGCTTCGTTTACGTGACAATTTTGAGTCGTTGCTGACTTCCAGCACTCAAAATTTTTGTCCACAAGTGCGAGCGAGAAAGAAAATAATATTTCGAGACAAAGTATTATTTTTAATAGCTTACGAGCCTTGCCTGTGAAATCGGATTTTCACAGGCGGCGTACGCTGACACACAGCGCATATACGGCATAGTATACACCGGTATACATATATACACGGCTGTTGGCTTCTCGCGGCTTGTAGTGCGCGAAGCAGTAATGTACGTGTGCAGGTACACTATACATAACTGTATTTACAACTGTACCACACACATATACACACGCAAAAGAGAGAGTTGAGGGAATTGACTCCCTACAGCTGATAGCTTTAAATATAAGCTTTAATAAATTAAAATTTTAATTTAAAGCCTCAAGGCATTTTAGGCAGAAAAATTGTGTCCAGCTAACGCCTTGGCTCAAATTCTCCCTAACCGTCAACTCTCTCCTCCCAAGCTAATCTCTGCGCTGCGGCACAGTGCACTTACTGCCAGTAGTTTTTTTGTATAGTGCGACCTTAAGACCATGGCACCGCTACCACAGGGTCAAGAGGATAAATTAAGCGATTTCTGCAGGTCGTTAATAAAAGAAGACCTAGGAATCGATTTTCTAAAAAATCTCGAGCTGCTAATGACTGGCAGTAAAGCAGCCAGATCACACCGCCTTTACCAGTGGCTGACGGGGAGATACGTCCTCGAGAATTTTGAACCGGCGAAAGACGTCGACGCAGCCATTGAGCGACGTGTAAAAGCGCGTCACCTAATGGTCACACAGGCCTACAAAGGCAAACGATGACGAAATTGACGTCGAAGCCGTGCACCCGCTACAAATAGTGCGGGACAGTGAGGAGGTGAATAACCTCCTAAAAATCACAACGACGGCGGCAATGACAGCCACGCAGGTCGAAACTCTGGATATCCAGACATTGGGGACAAATAAAGATGAGCTCCTCATCAATACGTCCTCGCTTGTCAGGAACTCGGACGAAAGTAGAGCAACTCAGTCAGAGCAAGCTCTCGAAAGGGATAATAGATGGCTGCAAGATAGGCTAGTAAAAGCCAATGAAAAGATCGCGAACTTGACGCGAATAAGTTCAGCTATCACATCGAACCAGAATCAGCCACAAAGGAGAAATGTGACATCCCCAAACGAAAACGCGCCGGCGAAAAGGCGCGAAACTATATTTGGCGAACAAGCGTTTGCAAATCTCGCAGGTTCACAGGCCACACCATTCGGAAACGGCCGTTACAACGTTGACTTAGCGTCGGCGTCGGCACACATCATAGCGCCACCGCCACCCACGACAATGAGACATGTATGGCCAGCAAATACAGTCAGCTGGATACAAGCGATATGCCCATCATGCGCAGCAACTAGCGCATATACGTCTTCGGTAAGCTATCCGCAAAGGAGTGGGTACTCAACAGCACCACTTGCTCGTACAACGCAGCCACAAGCTTTTACGACGTGGCCCCACACATATACGGTGAGCTCGTCAACACGCCCGACGTACCCATACCTACCCCCACATACGACTGCACCGGTTGACCCCACACGTTCAGCCTGGTCGGGGGGGGGGGGGTTCTCCCGCCCTCGGCGGAAAGACAGTCGGGGTTAGGTAGGTCATACGCCGACCCCGGATGCCGTGACTTAGGACAAATTGTCCGTCGATGGAACGTAAAGTTCACGGGGGAAAGTCATGACAACTTTGACTCCTTCCTCACGCGCATTACGGAATGCCGCACAACTTCGGGGCTTACGGAAGCAGAGCTTTTCCAAGCTCTGCCAGAGATTATGACTGGCATCGCAGCGACGTGGTTTCGCAACGAATGTGACCAGTGGATCAGCTGGGCTGATTTTGTAGCCGCAGGACAGGAGTGGTATGGCTCAGGCGAAGAAGTACAACGCCGCCTGATCTCGGATGCGCAAATGCGTACCCAGTACGCTGGTGAGCCCATACGAAATTTCTTAACGCAGATTAAGAATATCGTGCGGCGAAATCAACCTCCATGGCCAGTAGAACGTCAGTTGGACTTATTCCACAGGAATATGCGTCCTGAGTAACAGGATCGAGTCCGACGAGACGAGGTTCACAGCATGGCAGATCTGCAGCGAAGGGCCACTGAGGCTGAACGCCTCTTGGAACTCAGGAGTGCGTTCCGTGAGCCACCCCCACCGGAAAATTTCTACTTGCCAGAACCGGCATACAAGCCCAAGGCTAAGGCTACTGAGGCCAAGAAACAGCCCAGGGTTGCGGGTATAAGCGAAGCCCAACCTTTGAGCGCCAGCGTACAGGAAATAGCGGCTATCCGGAACGAGCAAGCTGCCCTTCGAAAGGCAATTGAGGAGCTGCCAAAGAAGCTGGCTAATCCTCCAAAAATTGCGGGGTTCGACGTGATGGATGAATACTCGGCAGAAATAGTCGATGAGCTGACCAAGAAAAAGGTCAGAAAACCGGAATTGGACGAAAACATGCTGAAGCTGCTGCTTGACCTTCTGTACGTCGAGAAGCGTCGAACAGGCCTGGCTAAATATGCTGATGAGCCAAAGCAGAGTTCTCGCGCTTCAAACGGGCCCCATCAACAGGGGCGACGATCACCCACGCCTCCTTCGCCCAAGGCGAATAGACGCCGAGATTCGGGCTCGCGCTCACCGAGGCGAAATCCGAACGAGGGGTCAGGCACAAAAAAGTCTGGCACCCGGAGAGACAGGTCTCCCTCGCAGGAGTCACAGCCACGTTGCTACGGGTGTAATCACCTAGGCCACTATGCGCGGGACTGCCCTAATAAGAGGCAGGAAACGAGAGGAGGCAGTCGTAAGCGAGGGTATTACGCCACCTCCCTCTCCCGAACCCTCACAGGCCGCGGTTACATCGGAGGACGCGCGCCGGTGGTGGCTACAGCTGGAAGTAGCTGGGTACAAGCTGCGAGCGCTATACGACCCTGGCGCTACGCACACGGTCATGCGAGCAGTCAGACTCCAGATAGCCAATTCCTGTCGTCGGCAACTACTTCCTACGCTAGGAAGCGCGGCTATGGCCGACGGGCGACCGTCACGCACCTTAGGCTTCGTCAACCTACCCTTCGAGTTGGGAGGGGTGAAACGGGACTTAGACGTCATAGTGTTGCCCGAGTTAGACGCTGACTGCTACGTCGGGGCTAACTTTATCAACGCTTTTGGGACCGTCCATGATCCTGTTGATAGAGTCCTGGTGTTGAAAGGACCAGGTACCAAGGTTCCTCTAGAGGTGGTGGGCGTGACGACAACCAGTGAGGTCCGACTCGCTGCCGTCGGGCTGGACGAAATCTCGTACACCCAACAAGGGGAATTACAGACCCTCCTGGACCGCTACGTGGAGTGTGAAGCTCCTTTAGGTTGCACTACGTGGATCGAGCACGAGATTGAGGTCACGAGCTCGCGACGCATCAAGCAGAAGTGCTACCCAGTATCGGATAAGATCCAGGAGTTAATCCATGCCCACGTGAGCGAGATGCTCGAAAGTGGCGTGATTGAGCCATCCAATAGTGGATGGGCAAGCCCTGTGGTCATGATACGCAAGAAGGATGGCAAGTATCGGTTTTGCGTCGATTACCGGAAGGTTAACGCGGTTACAGCACCCGACGCGTATCCACTGCCGCATATGGATACCATCCTGCGCAAGCTGAGGAAAGCACGTTTTATTTCAACCCTTAATCTCAGCAGCGCGTACCACCAGATACCACTGGCCGAGGCGGCTAAGCCGGTGACAGCATTCACCGTACCAGGCAAGGGGCTCTTTCAGTTCCGACGGCTACCGTTTGGCCTGAGTAATGCGCCGGCGACGTTTCAGCGGCTAATCGATAGCGTCATTGGGCCGGAGCTCGAGCCCTATGCCTATGCCTACCTCGATGACATAATAATTGTCACAGAGACATTCGAGGAGCATCTCAAGTGGCTAGAGCATGTGCTGAAACGCGTGCGCGAAGCCGGACTCACCCTCAACCGAGGAAAGAGTGAGTTCTGTCAACCCGAGGTGAGATACCTTGGCGTCCTTGTAAACCGAGATGGTTTACGACCGGATCCAGCTAAATTGGAACCAATTACGGCGTTTCCAGCTCCGAAGAATCTGAAACAACTTAGGCGGTTCCTAGGCATGGTTTCATGGTACCGGAAGTTCCTGCCAAACTATTTGACAGTAGTAGAACCGATTAACAGGCTGTTGCGTAAGGATCAGCCGTTCGACTGGAAAGATGAACAGCAACGATCCTTCGAACAGACAAAGGCTTTGCTGACGTCCTCGGTAGTGTTACAACAACCCGATCCCAAGAGTCCGTACGTGGTGCAAACGGACGCCAGCGACTCCGGACTAGGTGCCGTATTATCCCAGATAGTCAACGGGCAGGAAAGAGTACTGGAGTTTGCAAGCCGTTCGATGACTTTGGCCGAGCGCAATTATAGTGTGACAGAGCGAGAATGCCTCGCGGTTTTATGGGTGACGCGAAAGTTCCGCCCTTATATCGAAGGGACACGCTTTAAGGTTGTGACTGATCACAGCAGTCTCCGGTGGTTGGTTAGTATTAACAACCCGACTGGACGACTGTCAAGATGGGCCATGGAACTTCAAAGCCATGGCTTCGAGGTTGAACACCGGAAAGGGACGCAAAATTGCGTACCCGATGCCCTGTCACGACTGTATGAGGATGATGAGAGTGGCGCTGTGGCAGCGCTCATGTGGGAACCCCCGGCTGGAGATCCTTGGTACCAGAAGATGGTACAGAAGGTACGGGACGACCCACGGGGTCAACCGCGATGGAAAATCGTCGGGGGATATCTGTATGCATATCGCCCCGATTCCACGGTTGATGATACTCTCGATGACCTGGAAGCCTGGAAGCTGGTGGTACCTAAAAGCCAGCACGACCAAGTGCTTCAGGAGTGTCATGATACACCATCTGCCAGCCATCTTGGCCGCGAGAAGACGTTCGCGCGTGTCTCCCGGTTGTACTACTGGCCGGGATACTACCAGGATGTTGCCCGTTACGTGCGGAGCTGCTTGGTTTGCCAACAAACCAAGGTAGATCAGCGGCTACCCCCAGGACTTATGGGGCGTAGGATCATCACCGCTACATGGCAAGTAGTGGCCGCTGACATAATGGGCCCCCTACCAAAGACAACGCACGGCCACGAATACATCCTCGGGATCGAGGATCTATTTACGAGGTGGGCCGAAGTCGTACCGCTACGGCGAGCCAATGGAAAGGCTGTTGTGAGTGCACTGAGAGAGCGCGTCATCTGTCGACATGGTACCCCGGAAGCGTTGTTGACGGATAATGGCACCGAGTTCTGGAACAAAGACGTCGATGGGTTTTTGGAGAGCCTGGGCATACGGCACATGCTTACGCCACCGTATCACCCGCAGGCGAACCCGGTTGAACGTTTGAACCGTACCATCAAGACCATGATTCGAGCTTTTGTCGAAGCCGATCATAGGTCATGGGACGAGAAGCTGCCCGAACATGTGTTCGCTTACAACACAGAGAGGCACGCTTCCACAGGCTTCTCCCCCGCGATGCTTAACAGCGGTAGAGAACCGTATGCCCCAGGTACGATGCGCCGACAGGTCGATTCGACGGCCCAGCAACGCCTAGAGGATAAGGCAATAGAGAGCTGGAAGCAGTGTATGGAGCGTCTGCCGATGCTGCACGTAGAAGCAAATCAGCGAAACGATAAGGCACAGGCCAATTCCACTCGGCATTACAATGCCAAGCATCGCGACGTGGTCTGCGCTCCTGGCGACCAGGTATGGCGGGAGAACCACGTCTTGTCCTCGGCAACGCAAGGCGTGGCAGCGAAATTAGCCCCAAGGTACGCCGGCCCCTTTACCGTTCGGAGGGCATTGGGTTCCAACACGTACGAGTTGGAATCTGAGGAAGGCACGCAATCAGGCCCCATTCACGTGAGGCAGCTGAAGCCCTACGTGAGCAGACCCTCAGCGACGGCGGGAGAAGATTCTCCTGAAGATTCGGGATCCGAAGAAGAAGAAGTGGCTAGCGCTCCTCAACCACTGTTGGAAAGCGGCGAACAGGCGAAGCGCGACCCGCCTTTAGCGAATTCATCCGATGTAAGTGAGGCTGCCGGATCAGCCAGGCCAAAGCGAGGCTGCCCGCGAAAAACGACCGTGGCGTCGAAGCCATCCGCCGCGGCTAAGACGCCTGCGATTGAAGGCAGACCACGCGACGACGCCCGAACATGCGACCCAACGACGGGTCAATCGCCGAGCGACATGCGATGGCTGCGGCCCCGTAGAATAGAAAAAAATTTAATTTTGTAAGCGCCTCCATCCCAACTAATTGTGTTTTCTTCTTTTTCCCCACTTTTTGTTTCTTTTATTTTCTGGGGGCAGTATTGTTACAGAGATGGAGGCAACACACCTTAGCCTGGGCGGTCTTATCAGACGCCTCAGGCACGCCACTGATGAGCAGGAGAGGACCGAGCTGGTCGAGGCCTTTCAACGAGGCCTCAGATCCCAAGTGGGAACAACTCCGCGACTGGCCATTGAGCCCCGAGGCGAGGACGAGGCCGACCCATCGTCGACGGTCCAACCAACACCAGAGGCCACGGAGGCGCCACAGCTCTTGGCCATCGAGGCCACGGCCGATCCAGACGACGCCTGGGAAGGCATCCTGGAGCGGCTCAACGAGGCCCGGGAATGTGTCGTGGCGAGCCGGGAGAAAGCGCTCGCCGCCTTCACGGAGGTCGAGGCCTATGTTTGGGAGCGCGGCTCCACGACCAAGACCGTCAAGGCCAAGAGGACGGCCCTGATCGGCCGCAAATATTTTGCGGCCTTCAATAACACCTGGGTCGAGGCGCGCCAACTCCTCGCAGAGGAAGAGCGTCGTCGCGTCGAGGAGGCCTGACGCCTTGAAAAGAGGAGGAAGGCGGAAGCCGAGGCTCGGCAACTCCACCAGGAGGCTGAACGCCTTCTGACCAGGGCCTACACAGTGGAGGCGCAAGTGACGGGTAATTTCCTCAGACCCGTCCGCTGCTATATGTGCGGGTTAAAAGGCGTCAAGCGCTCCAAGGAGTGCCCAAGGCGCTTGGAGCACTACCGCTTCAAGCGCGTAAACGGAGACTGGGTCCAGGAGTGACTATAGTACAGGACCAGCCGATCCATGGCACATCAAAATTTTTTTTCTTTTTCTTTTCTTTTCTTTGCTTTAATAAATTGTACCCTACTTTCTTCTACCCTTCGTGTTTTCTTTCTCCTCGCCAACAGACATCGTCCTTGTAGCCTTCCTCAATGGCGCCTAGGTAGTAGAGTTGGAGACCCCGGTATCCAACGTCTAGCGGGGGGGTGTAACGGTGCCCCACCGTCAGGCCACGTTAGTAGGCTAGGGCAGGTAGAGAAAGGGGGAAAAAGAGTTCAAGGGACCTAAGTGGGAAAGCGGGATGGGAAAGTAGGGGTAAGGGAAAAGAGAGGAAAGCCAGGAAAGGAAGCAAGGAGAGACAGCTTAGCTTGGGCAAGCAAGCGCGCGAGAAGCGTGGAATTTTAAGTACGACTCTCATGATCTATTTTGTTTTCTTTTTGCGCGATAAATTTTTGGCACGCGAGAAGTGTTTTCTTTGGTGACTTTGGGTGCGACGTCCAGAGAATATCAGGTGTGTGCTGGAGGCTGCTGAGAAAGCAGGCGACCCCGAGTTCCACGAGAGGCGGAAGGCTCCCCCAGCCAGAGGGTTAACGCGAGGCTAGCGTCAGTGATCTCGACTTCCAGACACTGCCAGTAGGGACGCCTACTGGCCTCAGCGTTGGCACGACAGCTCCTTCGAGACTGAGAGTGTCGTCACTACCTGCGACCGTGAGTACCGGTCCTTAGGGGACCGTTTTATTGTAAAGGGCAGCGGTCCTTGATTAGCCCGCGTAAGTTTGCCCGGTCTGCGTTTTCGCGCCGCGAGCTCGTCGAGCAATCGCGCTCGACGAGCGAGAACTCACACACACACACATACACTACACACCCGCGAATACTTTTTTGTAATTATTTCATATTCCCTGAATATACATTTTAATTTTAAAAAAATACCCGCGAGTGCTACTTCTTTTGGTGTGCCTCAATTTTCCCTTTTATAATAATTATAAACGATCGTCGTGAAAAGCGACGACAGACACCTTACAGCCGCGATACAATATTCCGCAGCGGTGTCTCGGCGCACGAGACCCGCAAAATATTTTACAGGGAGTGTCACCGTTGGGTATCCGGGCAACACAGGCCCGGTCGGAGTGGAGAGACTCTGCCTCGCTAATCCACATTGTGCACCCCGTAACAGTACTTACCTTGTCAAGGCTATTCTGGGACTATGGCCCTTAGCCTAATAAATCTAAATCTAAATCTAAATCTCTCTGTTAATCCATATATATTTTGATTATTCTCGTAGTTCTCACTTTTGTGGTGTGTCACATGTGACGTTTTTTTTTCAAGGTGATCGTTATCCCAGCTACTGCAGGGTTTAGTTTATCCTTAATCTTGCAGGCTCTGTATTAATCTCTAATATAATTCTCTTTTTTCTTCATTTCTTCTTCGTCTCTTTCGCGAAGGTTACGTTCGTTGTCCCACAGTGCAGTGAAATGTGGCGAATGGCTGAGCGCCAAAGACGTGGAGTCCTTTAAACTTTTGAATTCTCAATAGACGATGCCAAGGGTTGTCTATATCCTGATCCCATTTTGTTCTTCCAATCCTTCATCTTTGTTTTCTCATTTTACACTCTGAAAGATCCAACATTAAAATCTAACTTGATGCTCTAAATTTTTTAAAATTTGCAATACTAGAATCGAGATATCAGAAAGGCAGCAATCACTGTGTGCAACAGAATTAAGCGATTCTCTACGTATTCGTCCACTTTAAGTAACCTTGCATTGACCCTTGGACCAAAGTATTCAGGTGTAGACGACTTATCTAACTTTCCGTTTGAAACACAACAAAGTACCACCCCTTCTTTAATTAAACTCGAGTTATAAAGCAAAGGCCCTTTCAGGAAATCGAACCAAAATCACCATTTCTAATGCTCTTGTCCGTTGAAAAGTCACATTCCACTGCTACAAACCCCAAGTCATTATCCTTGTCATGTATGGCCATTGAGCTGATTATCAAATGCAATATTTTAAATTTTCTCTTACCACTCAAAACTCTTTAACATAATGAGTAGTAGAATCACTTTTCAAAAATTTTCCTAAATAGCACTATATATTATTCTGTATTAAACTCCTCTTTAACTTTTTTAAATGAAAAACAACAAAAACAAAATTACATAGTAATTCTGGTCTACGGCTGTCTAGTAGGGTTGGGAAAGACAGCACAGACCTCCGCAGAGAGCCTGCTCACACTTCTAACCGACTCGCCTTCCAGGAGCGGAATCCTCTTAGGTATTATAATAATTAGGTGATTGGTAAATGGGTGTGGCAATGCACCTCCAAGCATAGGTGGTGAGCGGGAGGCCCGTGCGACTAAGTCAGTAGACTGTTGTGGTAACCGAGTAAAAAAAATTGAATTATAAATAAGAAATATTGATTATTATTTAATGTTCAATAAAGAAACTGCTTGAAAAACTTGTAAATAAAAAAAAATTATTAAAATATCAACTTTTATTGTATTATTAAACGTTAGATACAGAGAAGTAAAATTTTTTTTGTGGTTGTATAAATACACTGATGATGACTACGTTTATTATTATTCTACCAAAATATAAAAATTTTAACATGATGTACAATTATAAAAATTCATAAAAGATATAGAGATATAAATTTAATATATTTATATAACAATATTCATTTTGAATCCTTTGCACTAATAATTTTATGGTTAAAAATAGCGTTAAATATTTTAAAAACAATTTACATAGTTAGTAAACTTCGTATTTTTATTTGGAAAATAGTATATATTATTATTTACAACTATATGGTTAATCCATTATCCTTATGGGTAGTGTGAAAATATCCAATGTTAGTGCGGTAGCGGAGCTGTAGGAAGTCATGAGGGAGCTACAACAAATTTAGTAGAGTGATGGTGAAGGAGTCTTTGGGAGGTTGTGATGTGGCTGTGGGGGCTCAACAAAAAATTGAATCTATAAAAATAAAGGAAAAAATAAAATACTTTTTCCTTATATTACGGGGTATTGAAGGCTGTGAAAAAATTGTGATAAGCCCCACCTAAATTGCTGTATTATATAGTAAGATAAAATACTTTTTCTTACTTGGTAGCCGCCAATGACATCGTTCTATGCCTATAATTTTTTTATTTTATAGTGCTGTACATCTAGCTCTACTCTACAGGTACTACTTAGGCCACTTAGCAGGGTATGGGAAAGAAAAATGGATGGAATGGAATAGGAAGTGATTAACTCTTACAAAAAATAGGTGTATTGCCTGAGTCTGAATCGGGTGTCTACGCATTAACATAAAGAGTAACTTCTGCACATTTATCGATCACGTTGATAAAGTATAAGAGAAACAGTAAATCGATATTTAAAAAGCAATAACAATGACAAAACGGTAAGACTTAAAGGGCCAGCCATCCAAGTACTTACCACTTCAAATGCTGCTTAACTTTACTGGTCAAAGAAACGGCAAACTCTACCGTTGCACCACTGTGTCAGTTATACCTACAGTTGTATAGTGATAACTACGACGTCACACTTTATAAACGTATTGCCCCGTTTAGAATAAAATGGAATAATTATTTTCATGCCTGTGGGAAGAAATTGGATACTTTTGTCCTACTAGGCAGAATGATGCCACCCCTTTTCCGTAGGGGCATGAAAACTCATATATGCACCATAGAAGAAAATAAAGTATAGTCATCTTCACCTCGGTCAACAATACACATTTATTCTAAACATTTTATACTTTTGGTCATTTGGTACATAATATACTATTATAAATGTTTATATATCCATTAGGAGATCAGTATGATAATTTTTGTAATATAATCAATAACAGAGAAAGAAATCGAGAAAGACAAGTTTAGTGCTTTCAGGTTGGCTTATTTTTTTTTGTAAGGTTTTATTTTTTATAGATAAGGATAAAGTTTCCAACAACTACCTCAACTGAACTGCTGGATATAGTGTGATTTAATACTTTTAATGGCATACATGAGCAATAACAATGTTACATAAGGAGATTTACTACTTCGTAGTTCAGTATAATAAGTTATTAAAAGTAATAAATTTAGTTAACCTTACGTCAGCCCATACTTACTTTGTAGTCTTCATTATTTTGAGAATCATTTAAAAAATTCTTAAAATCACAAAACATCTTATACTCTACTTTATTTAGTTCTGTTTTTGTTTCTGATTTTTTATTTATTTATTTATTTTATTTTTTTTTTAGTTCTGCTATTAATTAGGTAAAAGTTCTTAAATGCAGTTACTGATGAGAATACTGAATGGAATAAATGATAGGTTACCTTTTTACGGTTGGCCTTCAGATTATTAAGCCAAATGTCATTTATAAGTCTTGAATAACTATTTTTACTATTTAATTCTATTTATATTACAGATCAAGATAAAACTGAACGATCCTAACGATCTGTTTAGATACTTGTTTGGAATGTTCAGCATATCAATACACTTTTATTATATTTTTCTCCCGGGTCAAAAAATTATCAACAGTAGTGAGGAAGTATTCCATTCTTGGTAATTTATTAATTTATTTTTTACACTAGTATATTAAGTTATGTAAAAATTACATGATGAATATTTCAGTTATGCCTGCAAATGGTACAACTTATCAGAAAAAACAAAAAATTTGATAAAAATTATGCTATTACGAAGTTTAAAACCTTGCTACCTAACTGGTGGAAAAATGTTTACGATGAGTATGGATACCTACTGCAGCGTAAGTTCCAACTATTTACTGACCAATTCTATAAATTTCTGATCAAAACAATAACTTCTTATATTTGATGCTTTTAAGATGATGAAAACAGGCTTATCCGTGTTTACGGTGCTGAATTCATAGATCAAAAATGCTGTTTCTCAATACATGTATTTTTTGAATTTTAGTACGTTAAAACAATTAAATTATATTGATGTATTACCATATTGGAAGAATAATAGAACTAAATGCAATTACACTTTGGAGGAAAAACTAATGATTCTTATTTCTACTTATATAATACGTGTTAAGTTTAATGGGTAACCTTAAAATTTTTCATAGACATTTTATACAAGTATTCAATAAAAAGTATTAAAATATTGGTGAGTATTCTGACAAAGAGAAAAAAATTTTTTTATGAATTTATAATTACAAGACAGTAGTGCAATTTTTAGAGTGATAACTTTATCATTCTTTATAGAATAGTGCTGACACTTAAGAAAAATGACAAGTTCCGTGAACTTAGCACCTTTTGAGGTATTCACAAAAAACAATAGTAACATGTGGTACATACAGGTTCAATTAGTTTTTGTGAAGCATGCCGAATAGCACAAGTGACATCTTGTTAAATAGGACTTTGACAGAGAAATTAAAATAAGTACCCCTATTCATTATAAAGAGATTTTTTTTTCAGGTTACTGAGAAAGCCTATTGGCCTAGTCACTGGAACAATCCCCTCAACATCTTGGGGGCTTATTGCCACACCCATAATCCAAGCTAATTAGTATTTTCGAGAAGCTTATATTTCAGGGATCACTCCTCATCAGCAAGACTGGTGCACCCTGCCTATGGAATTGGATCCGCAAAGCCCTAAAAATGTTTTACATTTATCAAAGCCTAAAAACCTTTGGAGAAAGGAAAAATCTGAAAATACATTCCACAGAAAAACCTGCCCCAGAATAACCAAACTTCATAGGGACTTTGAAAACAGCTTTTTAAAAAAGTGCCCCACCCACCACTGCCACAAGATAAGGCAAAATTCGATAATTATCAATATTATTGAAGTTATTGAAGTTATATTTCTATAGGCGCATTCTACCCTACAGAGGAAATCAACGATTTCAGATTGGTGACCTTGAGAAAAAGTGTAACGGAAATGGATTTTGCTTGGTTCTCCCCCATTGATGTACTTCCGGTTTCCTCTACACCACATGACGCCACACATTTTGAATTACAAAAAAAAAACAAAAAAAAAAAAAAAAAAATTTTCTAATGAGATTTGAACTCCTAACCTCTTGCATACTGGCTAATATCCTTATCCATTCTGCTATGAGCGTGCCCAATATAAGAAATTCGATTACTTCATATGATTGTACAGTTCATTGCTTATTTTTAATGTAAATTGTTATTTACTGTGAATTATTTTATTTGGTTTAATTATAAATTGAGAATATAAATATTTTATTTAATGAAATATTTTTTTTAAATTCATGTTTCGAAAATTTCGACATTAGTATATAATAACAGAGCAGCTTTTATATTATGTAATAATGAACATTCATTTACTTATTATTAATTTGTTACTATTAAAATGAATACACAATGGTTTACACAATTTATGATATTTTTTCAACATTTTCAAAGATAAAAAAAAAAATTTTTTTTTACTCTACAAATACAATAATTAATTTCTATTGTGTTTTATTCACCTATAAATATTCCATTCGTGATTGAAGTGATTTTGTGACTAAAGAACGTTCTTCACGCAGTTGCTGGGGAAATAGTTCAGAGAAGAAAGAGAAACGTTAATGTGTGCAGTAAAGCTAGCAATTGTTTTTCTCATGTGGATGTACTCACATACATGCTTTTACGCACACTTCATCCCCTCTTTCTAAATTCATTTGAAAATCAACTTGTAAATCTATTTGAAAATTCGATAGGTTTATCTACAAGTAATCTTTTGTACCCAAAAAATTGGGAGATTCCTACATATCAAATAAATGCTATTTAACGTTATATTTTCACAAGGTTACAATATGTGTTACGTACGATAGCATATAGCTATGCGTGCGTGCACCTCCATTGGCTTGGGCCCGAAAGGTAGGGGAATAGGAGAATAGAGAGGAGAAATGATAGGAAAAGGAGAGCGAACGGATAGACTAAAAAGGAGATCAGCTAGAGACAATAGAGCGAGACAAAATTTAGACAGACAGATACAGACAAAATTTTTTTACAGTCTGTCGTGTGCGCGGAAATCACTTAGTCTCGCAAAACAACAAAAAAATTTTTTTTTAACTATCTTTTTCGATCAACGCAATAAAATAAAGAAAAAAAGAATGGTAAGCCGAGCCCAGACAGCAGCCCCAGACGGGATACGAAATACATCACTCAAAAGTAGGAAATAACGGGGTAAGCGAAGGTAGGTTAACTCACAGAAGGATCAAAGGCCAACTCATGGAGACACCAAGGATCACCACTATACTGAACATCGTGACAGGAATCTGGTAAGTAAAATTTCACTGTTCTTATATACCACACTCATAACCCCCGAAAAAAAGTGCACTCAAAAAAAAAAATTTTTTCATATCTATATAATTACTAAATCACAAAATCTAAGGAGCTTGGTTGTAACCCATAATTGCATGCACAAGCATGTACCCAATATACAGGCGACAAGCACTCAAAAAAAAATTTTCTAAACTAATTAATAAATACTAGCAGCCCCCTGTCTCGGCTTCGAGACTTACTAAATAAAACACCGTAGTGTGTTGACATGTAATAAGAAACGTTTTCAGTTAGAAATTTTACACATATTCCTAACACATCTCAGAACAAAAATCTTCTTATTAAAAAACAAATTATTTCAGAATCCACATAGCTTATTTGGTCAAATAATAAGGTGTAAGAATTCAAAAAAATAATTATGCTGAAGAGTATCGAGCGTTGTTTATGCCATAAAACAATCGGTGGCCGTAAGAAGCCGTTAATTCACAGTTTCTCCCGTGTAATTCACGAAAAGGGCTATTTTTTAAAGCTATTAAGATTTTAAACCCTTAAAAAATTAATATTAAAAAAAAATTTTTTTTCTCATATCTCACAACTTTATTACCAGAGTAACAAAGTCCTGGACCTTAAACTCTACATTTTTATTGCCACAAAAACACAAATACATTTTCTACTTATTTAAAAATCTGAAGTAGGATCTTTAAAGATTTCAGAGATTGCTGTGTGGGTACAATGAAAATCTGATCTCTCACGTAATGGATTCTTTAACTGTCGATTTTGACGCTGCTGTTTCAATCTCAATAAATTTTCAGCGTCAGTTTCTTGACGCCTAAATAAAATTGTATTAATTAGATACATTTGAAGTTTTTCTTCCAATTCACCCTCTTGTGACTTTTGGCATGCTTAAAATTTTTTTGACCCCTTAAAGCTGTTTTCTGTTAACTTTGTTAAGTTCTAATATATTTGTTGGCAAGGTAGTTCGACGTACGATGGCCCTAAAAAAGACCGGTGAGCTTCTTAAATTAACTCTTTCTTAACTGCAGTTAACAGCAATTGTGACTGCCTGGACACCTTCTGTTAAAAACCCAGACTTATCGGGAGAAAATTTACAAAGTCCGAAGCTTTGGGGCTAGTTGTAGTGCTCTTTCCCAACGTCTCCCGGTATAACGTCAAAGACGTTGGTGTCTAAAGATCCTTTTTATTTGCAGATTCAGTTGTTTTGGTGATCTTAGATGGGGAGATTGGTTAGTGATACTTGTCCAGTGGAGGCTGTCCCGTTGACTCAAGTTTTTTTTCCTTCATAGCTGTTATAGGTTTGCCCAGCACAGACCTTGGAGAGAATCAGTGATTCCTGGTTGAATGCTTAGAGTCGAGAGCGTAATATAGGGTCGTTGGTCACCGGGTTTTCCAGCCTTGCGAAAAATAACTCCGCAGGAGACGTCTGCTAGTGAATGGCTGACTTGGTTTAATAGTGCCCGTCTTCAGTTAATATAGTCTTTTAGTCGACGAATCGCTTCCGCAAATGGTAGTAAAAATGTATTTGTTGGCAAGATAGTTTACACTTAGGTGGCCCCTAAAAAGAACCGATGGAATTGATGGTTAAGTAGGGAACGTAAATACTTATAATGGCCCTAAAAAGCGCCAGTGGTGAAACTTCCAGACTACTCTTTATTATTATTCCTGATGATGAAGAGCTGGCTACGGGTAGCTTGATTCTTACCCTTGGAGTCTCGATGTACGGAGACTGTGATGAAGGAAGGTACGCCACTGACCAAAGAATGTCTCGTCTTCGGGTCGTTACCTGGATAACCAACCGCTCATTGTTAGACGGTAACATGTGGGTAAGCGCGTTGGGGACGCGACGACTAAGAAGGTAGCCGTTGTGGCTGCCCGTGCCCCTCAGAGCTGTTTTCCTTGGCTTACATGTGTAGCCAAAAATTATCTGACCGCACCAGGCGGGATGGTGGGACTGCCATATAACTCTGAAGAGTAGGTGCAGATTGTGCTCTGGCTAGATATGTCTCCTGGTATTATGCCAGAGATGTCATCGGTTGGAATGAATTTTTTTTTTTTATCGCACTCGTCGAGATTCAGAGTGATTAGAAACCTAGGTCCCTTTCCCCTTACAGAAGAGTGTCGTCCGTAACCGGGATATCCAGCTGCAAAACTTCCATCAGCATTCTCTAGGCAGTTCGTTGAACTGCCGAAGCACGACTGCATCACAATTGAGACGCTACGGCGTACTATAACCACACTTACTTAATTCTGTTACAGGTAGCCTCGATTTTATGTCGACGCTACCTAGCGGATTTTACTGAACTAAAGTGAAAAGCTGGCGTATTTTTGCAAAACTTTGAGCTCATTTATTGCTATTGTTAATAAATTTTTTATGATAAAAACTCTACTAAAACCATCTAGGAAGTATCATGAATCAGAGTGAAAAATTTTAACAAAATCTATTCAGTAGTTTTCGCGGTTACAATGGTTTTAGCGACTTTGCTTTATATATTAGTAAGACAAATTGTAATCAACCGAAAGCGAAACACGAAATGGACGAACACGTAAGTATTAGAGCGCGTATATCTATCGATGTAATACAAAACACAGAACAACGACAGTGCCTTACGATTAAAAAAAAATATATATATATATATATATATATATATATATACTTACGAACACACAAGACAAACTACAGGTAAAACTAGAGATTAAAATTATGAGTCACGTAGAAACAAACGATACACTGAGAGAAGTACAGGAAGTCGAGAGATGCACAGACGCACACACAGTGGGACCGATTAACACAGATAAAGAGGAGATACGGATTGACTCAGAAGATGATCCAGAATCATGGGCAGAGTGGCAGAAAGCCAGAAAAAAACAGAAGCTTTTCATGATGAAAATTTGAAGGAAATTAACGCCAAACATATGACGCGGGTGGCTATATCATAGGCAAGACATAAGTGATACCAAAGCCAATGCGCCATTCCATACTAGAACACATGAACCCCGCTTATAAGAAAAATTAACTCCCCACGCCAAGCTTGAAAATGCAACAACTAACGGGAGCCAACCCTTTACTAATCAACCTAGCGATAAAGCGCAAATCTAACATAATACAAATATACACGATATAATAAGAGAAGCAGCTGCACAGGCAGTGCAACAATATACAAACCAAATACTTACACAATAAAATCATCCGTTATTACAACAAACCCATGAAAGAATCAGATAGCGTCAAACACAAATGCGAATTCCAGTAATTCAAGAGGAGCAAGTAATTGGGAGTGAAGGGGTGGCTTGATGTGAACTACAACAATAATAACTATAGACAAAGTACAACGACACAACCACATCCTGCAGAGAAATTCGAATTAAGTAAGGCTAATACAAATGACTTAAATGCCCAGAATCATTATAATGGGGACGAAAATTATAACGACAGAGGACCTCCGAATAGAACCTGATGGAAAAATATTTACGCACAGTACGGAACATTTAAACTCGCAGGACGCTCATCGTACTCCCCAAGCGCCGAGCGGGCCCCAAGAATATAAATAGAGATAGGGTGTAGAAATGAGACAGACGCAGCCAAGGGAGAGAAGGAGCCAACAGAATTAGCCAAAATACACATCGAAGAAACAGATCCCGAGCAGGCTCCTTGAACGGCTGAAAACATTTTCGGAGAAAAAAGAGTTGAAATAGACCCTATGACAAGCAGCCTTTTAGCTGACGAAGAAAACATCAAGGAAAACATGAACCTACCTATCCACAGGATAAATATTACGAGTCCTCGTAGCACACTGCCATCGGTAATATTAAGCAGCAATCAACAGCAGTTATGTAGTGCAAAGTTTTACGCAGATACTGGTGCCGAAGTATCAATTATAAAAGAATGCTGTCTCACTACAGACACGCATATAGAAAGCAGAGGAAAAGTCCTAATAACTGGCGTCACAAACAGAGCACGCTGCACGTTAGGGACCACTAAAATACCTCTTAACGGTATAATGAATCTGCAAGTAGTCCCAGATACCTTTCTGATAGAGATGGAAAGCATTATTGGCTGGGACGCATTTAAGTTATATAATGGCCTCATAAGCACCAAAGAAAATTATTTAAAATTAAAAGGCAACAGAATCTAATTACTAAAATCAGAATATTTTAAAATCCCCGCAAAGTCAAAGAAAATAATATTTGCGCGTATACAAGATGATAGCAGCCACGTACAAGTCAACTGAGTCCCTCTAAAAAACATAAAAGAGGGAATCTTATTTGGAAATTTTATAGTAAAAAATAAAAACTCAAACATATATGCGGGAGTTATAATTATTACAGACAAACAAATTAACGTGCTAGTACCAGAGGCAGATATTTTCGAATGTGAAACAAGATAAGGGGCGGAAACACTCAGCATTGCTAGGGACGACGCTGAAGGGTTGAACGAAGCAATTATCGGGCTTTTTAACACTAAAAATTCAGATAAAAATAAAGAAGATAATGAAGTTATAAAAAAAAGTGCCATAAGCAGTCAAAATAAGTACAATGTAAAGAGTGACATTGAAAATTCCGGAGATATTAAGAAATTGGATATAGTGGCTCGAATTAACATAATAATGGAGATTGTCGATACATCCAGCTGCAACATGGAGGAACTAGACCATATCAAGAACCTTATCAAGTACAATTCTTTCGTGCTTGGCCTTGACGGCGAGCCACTAAAGGCTACAATCTTACTTTAACATAGAAAAACAACGTCAACAGAGAAACCAATCGTTGCCAAAAGGTACGTTATCCAATAAAAATAAAGGAGCAAATGCAAATAGAAATATATAAGCTACTACAACAACAAATAATTGAACCCTCGACATCACAATACAACTCAAATATGTGGATTGTCCTCAAAAACGTGAGACCAAACGAAGCAAAACGCTGGAGGATCGTAATAGATTTTCGGCTATTAAACGAAATAACAATTGGTACGTGTTATCTGTTGCCATTCCAGAATGAAATTTTGGAAAATTTAGCAGCTGCAAAATATAAAACCGTGGTAGATATAAAGAGCGGGTTTTTTTAAGTAGAAATTTACGAGAAGGATACTCATAAAATTGCGTTCTCAGGATCAAACGGACATTACCAATATAAACGAATGCCGATGGGATGCATAGATTCTCTAAGTACATTCATGCGAGTGATAACACTAGCACTGGCGGGCCTAGAAGGTCGTGAGATAGAGGTATACATGGACGACATCATGGTGTTTGCAGAAAACTTGGAACAACATGGAATAAGATTTAAAAGGCTCTTAAAACGGTTAGCCGAAGCAAACCTTACAATAGCACCGAGAAAATGCCAATTTCTTAGACAGGAAGCAAAAGTGCTTGGTCATATTGTAGGCAATGGCCGGATCAAAACAAATCCAGAAAAAATTGAAGCAGTAAGATGTTTTCCTAAACCGACAAATGCGAGGACAATGAACTAGTTCTTCGGGTTAGCGGGGTACTGTCGACGCTTCATAAAAGATTACGCAAAGATAGCCCAACCGCTCTTAAAACTAACAAGAAAAACAACTGAGTTTAAAAGGGAGGAAGAACAAGAACATGCGTTTATAAAACTAAAAGACGCTCTGTGCAGTGAGCGAGTACTGAAAGCTCTAGACATAAATGAACTCTTTATCGAAACAACCGACGCATCCGACTATGCTGTCGGAGCAATTTTAAGCCAGGGAGAGATAGGTAAAGATCACCCTTGTGAATATGCATCTAGATGCTTGAAAGGCAGTGAATTTTGATACCCGACCTATGACAAGAAATTGTTGGCGATTGTGTACGCTAAAGAGCAATTAAGGCCATATTTGTTCGGTCGTAAATTTACAGTCGTAGCAGACCATAAACTGCGCAAGTGTTTTCACACATCAAAGAAGCCAGACCTAAGATTTACGAGGTTGAAGGCAGAACTTCGAGGATACGAGTTGTTTACAGACCTAGACTAATAAACAAGGCACTGGATGCCCTGTCTCGTAACCCAATAACAAAAGAAGGGGAGGAGAACCCAGAGCTATCACGCCGGGAGCTGTATGAGCTAGCGGAAAAACAGGAAAGGGACATTCACGAAGACGTTAACGTGCCACCGACACGACTACCTAAAATGCGTACAAAGAGACAGGAATCTAATACGAAAGTATAAGAAAGTCAAAATAGAAACATCTGACTCAGAGAAGTCTGACGAGGAAATAATTTAAAAGTAGCCTAGAAAACTTAAAGGAAGCGAGCACATATCAAGCACCAGCAGTCACAGTGATACAGATACAGGATTAGAACAGGAAATGATGAAAAAACCGAAAAATAAGACAAAAAAACACAATCTTACAACGATAAGGGACAAAGAGGAAATTTTGTCGCAAGGACCAGCAGACAACAAACTAGCGTACGTACACAAAAAAGAAAGTATGGAAAAAGAGGTGAAAACAACGAGCACACTATTTATAAATGAAATCATTGCAGGAAAAATACAACATAGAACTCGTAAACGTCAACTGGATACACTTCATAGGAAAATTCCGGACTTTTCTAATACTGTCAAGCATTGGCACAACTCGGAAGAGATTATTATTGCGCATTGCAATTCACCGGCAGCAACACAGAGGAAATCCAAGCTGGCAGAACATTAGGGATTCCAACTAGCGTGGAATAGGGAGGTTGCAGAGAGAGCAGAAAAAGAGAGAGAGCGGAAAGCTAGAGAGGCGATTGAGGAATTGGCAACGAAAGCATTACCTGACGGAGACACAGAAGGTAAAGAGAGATTGGAATATAAAAGAAGGGTAAAGGACCAGCAGAGGGAGAGTAGAGCCAAAGGTAGACAGCAAGTAGACGAGCAAGGGGCGAAAATGACCGAACTAAGCCGAACAGCACTAAACGAACATACGAGCCAACGACCGCCAGATGCACAAAAACCTGACGGCAAAAACAAAAATTATAATAACAACAGAGGTCCAATTACCAATTAAAAATCAATACTTAATAAATCAACAATCGATTTTGAGTAAAAGTCTCAATCAACGTTGAACAGAAATACATTAGGGGAAAAGAAGGTATAAGAATCAACGTATGGGAGAGCGATGATATACCAATTGTGTTGAACGACTGAGAAGATGCGAAGACTCGAATATCAGGGACCCAATGCGCAGAACCCTATAAACGGCTAAAAACGATCGACGTCCCTAGAGATGGGAGCTGTCTGTTCCATTGCCTAATACTCCTGTACGGGTTGGCAGAATTAATAGATGAACTTAGAAAAGTGCTACGCGAGTCAAAATGGATAAATAAATGTAAAGACCCAAAAGACGCAAAATAATACTCAATAACAACTATGAATTCGGCGACGGGAAATGCGCTTTTATATTCTCACAGCAGTATGAAGCAAACATATGCATACACCTAAAGTGGCACCCGGTAAGACAGTATACCAACACTTTATGGGGGAGAAAGACGCAGAATTCAAGCACATGTACCTTGAAAGCCAACACTACCAAGCCCTTGTAGAGTAAACCAATAGCGACGCCTCACCTAAAAATAATAATGGAAATTAAGAGAACGACCCCGATAACGAGGAATCTCAAGATAACACAGAGGAAAATCTTAAAGGAAACAGCAACAAACAATATGTAAACAAAAGAGACGGAGATAATGGTGATCAAGGTGCATGGGATACGGAGAGCGATGAAAAACGCGAAAAAAAAGGCTGATGACGAGCGCATTATGCCCCCACCTAAACCTCCACCACCACTGAACATCAACACCCAAAAAGACCCTCTCTCTCACCGGATAGTGACAGGGGCCTAGACAAAGCTTTAATAGAAGAAAGCGATGATAGTTCCGGCAAGGAGAGAAAAATTTTCGACAAAGCGGGCACAATGGAAAAGTATAGAGTATGTAGGACACGATTGCCACGCGACATACTTCCATGGGCCCCGCAAGGCAACACAGACCCCACCCCATTCCAAAAAATAAGAAAAGTCGGAGATCACCCATTTAGGCATATCGATAACCTAGCGTTCTTCACAATAACAGACGATATTTCGGGCACAGAGACTATCAATGCGCTATACGAGTGAGGATATATAAACCCAATAGTCATGAATAACGAGACGAAGGCAGTCGGCAACATCATGCTATCCAAAATAAGGAAAGTGTGCGTTATTCAAATGTACGCAAAAACTCACTTCGAGGATTCAGTGCTGAAATCCGACATAAAGAAGTGCGTGATAGCCCTTGGATCACTGGTAATGGTAAATAAATTGAAAACGATAGGACTGGTAAAAGACTTAGCAATACTTAATCTTAACCAATGGATGTACGTAGTCAAACAGTTTGAGAAAATCCTCAAAGGTATAAAAATGAACGCTACGTTATACACAAATACATTGATAGTGCTACCAGTAGATCAGAGATATAAGTTAATAAGAGAATATCACAAGTCAGCAGTAGAAAGACACCGTGGGATTAACAAATCATATAGCAAAAGAGCGAAAGATTATTATTGGCGAAATATGAGGCCAGACGTAAGGCAATACGTACTTAGCTGCTCGTCATGCTAAACAAAAAAGCTAGCGCGAGTAAAAACAAAAAAATCCATGGTGATCATTGACACTCCGAGCAGACTATTCTAAAAGATATCGATAGACTTCTATGGACCAATAAACCAACCATCAGCTCGCAACAATACACATATTTTATCAATATAAGATTGGCTAACCAAATATATAGTGCTGGTCTCCGTCCAGCAAGCAACGGCAGAGAAAACAGTGAGAGCCCTGACGAACAAATTCATTTCATACTTCGGAACCCCAGAGAAATTACTATCGGGTAGGGGGGGACACTTCATGAACAGAACTATGGAGAAATTTGCCAAACTATTTAAAGTCGACAAAATCGGGAGCACAGCTTACCTCTACGCAAAGCAACGGTGCGATCGATGGGTATGCACCACGTCCTGACAGATTTAAAGGCATACGTTAGCCAAACGGAAAAATGGGACAAGGCAATACCACTGTGCGCACTGGCATACAATATATTAGAGCACGAGAAGACAAGTTACTCCCCACACGAGCTTGTATTCAGCCAACATGCAAAACTTGATCAAAATACTATTACGACAAGAAACTAAATACAAAGTTCTTCATGGAAGGGAAAATGGTATACATATTAAAAGAACTGTCTTAAGGGAAGTATGACAACCATTTTGAGGGGCCATATGAAATAACGGGCATAGATTACAAAAAATACAAAGTTAAATTACAAAGAGACAACGAAATACGCGTAGCACATGTAGACAAAATCAAAAAGGCGTATATATTAAAATTTCTACGCCCAGCGGAAAACGAAAAAGAAAAGGATCAAAACACTACAGAATGAACACGAGTTTTTTTCCATTTTTTGGACCTTGGGAGGACAAAAATAAAAGTGCAGAAATATAGAAAATAAATAATTAAATATGTACACAGATACAAAATAATGCACACATAAACGTAACGTACACATGCTTTAGAAATCGAGAACTTCTCTTTACGAAATCAACACCAACAAATACGTATAGAACCCATAAGAAAGGAACCTCTTTTTATTTCACGGCCCTTGGACGAGCCGCGAGAGAACAACAAATTATGAGGTAAGGAAATATAAAATAACAAATAACCACGTAACCAACAGACATTTAATCAATCAACACCCCCCTTTCTAAAGAAGTAATATCAATAAAATACGTACAAAAAAAAAAATTTTCCCTCATCGTGGCCCTTGAACGCACGTGCAAAGTAAAAGCAAAAAAACAACACAACATTGTAGAGCCTATAGGACACAGTTCTCAGAAGAAAATACAATGGCTATAAAATATATATCATAGAAAAAAATTTGTGTATATGTACATACATGTGTACATACACGGGAAAAACTCTGCTCAAGAGAATAATACGAGCCATCAATCTCATAAATGAAGTCAGAATATCCTAAGCAGATACCTGGGATATAATTCTTAAGAATCCGCAGTGAGAATAAAACATAGATTGCCAGAATAATTGAGCAACTGTGCTACTGAAACACCACATGGTATCATCAGTGAATATCAACACTACAATGGCAGAAAACGTACGCACCAGAAAAAAAAAAAAAAAAAAAACACAGCTTGATAAATGACGACGTAAAGAAAAGCCAAAAATCTTAGTATTGGCTAGCAAGAGTAGGTGTCCAGTAGAAAAAAAGGCAAGTGCTTACAGGACTGAGAAAAAAAAAGCCATCAAATTTTTGCTTAAAAATACCTACGCATTGCCTATAAATTTTCCCTTCCAACAATGTACACAGTCCCAAATCAGAAAAAAATCACACATTTATTATAGCTAAGAATTATTTTTAACTGACATCGAATGAAAAAAAAAAAAAAAAAAAAAGAAAAAATATACATTTTTCATATGGTTGAATCGACTTCGCAAATCCTTCAGAGTCCACTGATAAAAGTAATGGAAAAAAAAAAAAAAAAGCGATACTATATTTTATAAGAAAACTAGTATAAGCATTTTGTACACAAAAAAAAAAAAACAAAAAAAAAACAGTGAGTTATAGAAAAGTAAGAATTCAATATAAGGCAAGAAAACATACGTGTAAAAGGAGTGCAAGATATAACTACCGAATGGAAGAAGTCTTTTCACATAATAAGTTATTAACAGATCAATTTTTCCGTAGTACGTTGGATGAAAAGATTCAGTATGTACGTGTAATTAATTCTTTACAGATAACGACCAACACAACAGAAAGCGAACAGTGGATGAGACAACATCGGAGAGCAACACTACTCGTTGACCTATGGATCAACTCAAAGATTAATAGCAATTATGAAAAAGGAGGATAGTGATGATACAAAAATAATACTTAGAGAAGAATAAATAGGTATAAATAGTAACAAAAATAAAAATTTTTTCTAACGGCCAGTGCATACTCAACAACAACCATAAAACATTTGTGAGTAAAAATTTCTAAGATTAGTATGTAATACAAATAGACAGAAAATAATCAAAATTATGGATTTTTTTTGTGTAACTTGAATATGATAAGAAATGTACTCTATTACAGACATTTTCAAAGTGAATATATCGTAAAATATAATATGAAATATAAGTAGTAATGAAAACGAAAAAAAAAAAATCATAATAATAACATTAAAAATAACTATAACATTAATAAAAATTTATAGTAGGATATGCAAAACTAGTAACAACATTAAAAATAAGTTAAATAGAAAGTTCTTGACCCTCGACATCCTTGACAACGAAACAAAAAAAAAGGCATGAAATTGACAATTCTATTAATTACTGTTTAGTGCGTAAACAAGTTGTTATCATAAACCATTGTATAGTACATATGTACTTTAATAAGAACAAGAAAAGTATAGTTAAGCAGTTGTGTAACATAAGTAATTAAGAGAATCTTAAGACAAATTTTTTGTACGAGGTAAACGTGCAAACAATAGAGAAAAATTTATACACATAAAATATAGCAAAATAAACCACTAGAGGAAATAGGGACAAAGCGCTTCAAACCGCCCTCTTTCCTCTAACCGAAAATACTATACAACACAAACAACATAACACAGACACTACTCTACCACAAACATGCAGATAGAGAAGAAAATCGCCGCCGAGGACGTCGGCGTCGCGGCCTCGGACGTGCTACGTACGATAGCATATAGCTATGCGTGCGTGCGTCTCTGCTGGCTTGGGCCCGAAAGGTAGGGGAATAGAGAGGAGAAGTGATAGGAAGAGGAGAGCGAAGGGACAGAGTAAACAGGAGATCAGCTAGAGACACGAGAGAGGGAGGACCGGGCCCACGAGATTGGGACACGCGCAACTTCCCTTGAATGTAAGTAATTGAAATAAAGCACAAATTAACCACAAGTCGGCCTATTACTTATTGCCGCACCGTAAACCCCACGTAACACATGTTAAATATCGATTTTTTTTAATGTTAGATGTATAAAATAATGGCACAGTCAAACGAGCTGCAGTTTTTCTGGGTATTTTTTATGCTTTTTCAATAAACGTTTGCTGTTTGAATAATATCTGTCAAAAAAACCTATGTGTGATGAACGTGCTAAAGGGACATTCATTGGCATTTAATACCACCCTATTAAAGACAGCTATACTACAGGATGGTTTTTCTTAATTTTCTGTTTACAATTTCATTTTGGGTATTAAATATAGATGAGGAATAAGTGTGGAATCGTATGTGATGGATGTGAGCGTGACATTACAGATGTAATCAGCGGAGGCAGTAGGAAGTTGTTCTTAAATTACAGGAAGATTCGATGAAAATTTCCTTAAGAAACCAATTGATACTTTAAGGAAGAGATTTTGTGGAAGACGCTTCGTAAGAAGTCTTAAGAAAAAATAATCGGAGTGTAATCATAAAAGAAATGATTGAATAGTCATTTCATTGGTATAAGCTTTGTATTTTAGAATATAATGTTAAGTGTTGCTTTAAAAATCGACAAATTAAAAAGTTATTGTTCAAAAATTAAAACTGCAAAATAAAAAAGCTTAATTTTTAAGAAAATGGGAAAGCTATACGTGCGTAAGAATGTTTAAACCAAATTACTTATAAACAAACAGCGCTGTACTTACTACTAATAATGGATATTTTTAATAACAAACAATGCATTCCATGATATAAATCTTTTTTTTTTTTTTTTTTAAATATGCCTTTTATACTTTTTATACACTGATATGTATCGCAAGAATATTTTTAACATTGTATTTCTCTTTTAATTTTTAACAAATATTCATCTTTATAAGTCATAAAACAGAATTAATATTCCAAGCCATCTTTGTTAAGTAACGACTTGCGTGAAAAAAAATTTTTCTATTTTTATTTCGTTTTATATGATATTTGTTCCCTTTATGATAACATTTTAAGACTTAAAAGAGTCGTACTTAACGAAAGTCGTCACCTAACAAAGCTGACTGTGTACTTCGTGGCTCTTGGAAGTGTCAAGTGATAATTGAAGCAAGCCACAAAGCCTAAACACATGAAGTCAGCAAGTACCGGCTCCATAGCAAGTAAAACAAAGAAATTTAACTAAAACTTCGTGCAAGGTGCATTTCTTGGAGCGGCGTTTTAGTTAGTAGCCCGCTGTCGCTCATCGAGTACAGTACTTCATTAAACAGGTAGGTTGCTAAACATTTTTATTAAAAAGTGACTGACTACGCTCTACTATATTACGCTCTCGACTCTTAGCACTCGACCAGGAATCACCAATCCTCTCCAAGGTCTGCGTTGGATGAACCTAACAGTGAAGCTATAAAGGAAGAATAAACTTGAGCGAACGGGACAGTCTCCAACGGGCAAGCATCACGAACTAATCGTTCTACCTTAGATCACGAGAACGACTGAGCTCTGCAAAAAAATAGCGTAAATCCATTGTAATACTGTGAGACGTTGAAAAAGAGCTCTATAACTAGCTCCAACGCTTCAGATGTTGAGTTTACCTCCCGACCAGTCTGATGCTACGACAGCAAGCCAGAAATTAGCACCCTGAAGTATCCAGACAGTCACGCTAGACACTTAAGTCAAGAAAGAGTTTAGCTCAGTAATTCTTTTGAGGGCCATCCGATGTCGAACTATCTTGTCAGCATAGTACATTACACCCTTAGTGTGTGAGGTTAAGAATGTTGCAGATTTCACATTAATAAACGATTAATGTGAAGTCTAGGGCATTTCTTAACCTCTGAACGTAGTACGTGTACGATTTAACGTCCCCTGGTAATCAGTAAGTGGAAAATCCTGCCTAGCAATGGGTAGTAATTTTCTCTTACGGAGCATGAGTGAGGTAAAATATATTACAACCTAACAAAGTTAAAAAAAAACAGCCTCTAGGGCTCACAAAAGTTTTATCCACGCCTACAGTCACAAGATAGTGAATTGCAAAGATAGCTTCAAATGCTTCAAATGTTTGAAATTTTTAGGGTCAAGAAACTGACGCAGAATATTCATCGAGATTAAAACAGCAGCGTCAAATACGACCAATAAATAATTCATTATGTAAGGGATCAGATTCCCATTATAACTCTGACAGTAATCATTTAAATCTTCCAGATTTTAAAACAGGTAGAATAATATGTGTTTGTATTCATTGTGGCAATAAAAAAAAAAAAAAAAAAAAGATTAGGCTCCAGGACTTCGTTGCTGTGGTAATAAAGTGGTGAGATTGGAAGAAACATTTTGAATTATGTATTTTTTTTAGTTTTAAGCCCTTACAAATCTGATAAATAGCCCTTATTATAACGTAAAAAAGTGCAAATCAACGGTCCTCCAGGGCAACAATCATTTTATGGTGTAAGAGACGCACGGTACTTTTCAGCATTATTACATATTTAGAAGGAAGTTCTTTATGTTGCGTACTTGGGGGGCTGAAATCTTAAAAACAACAGATTTTCATGAAAAGGAAGTCGCCTACTAGAAGTCTCTTCCTCCCAATTCATTCTCTTTCCCCCTTACCCCGTTGCCCTCACCATCAGTCTCCTACACACTTCCCCTCACCCTGTTTCTTCCAACCGTGCTGCGCTAGTCTCCTGCACGCCTCCTCTCATCACTCCTCGTTCTGCCTCACTCCACCATTCCCCTTTATACTACACCATCAAAGCAAATACACCAAGCAATGTTTCATTTTCGATTTCTGTTAAATAACGTTTAATGTCATTTAAGTTTGTTTTCAGCTTCAAATCAAAAACTAAAAACTGTGGACTACAGTCTCACGCTCCTTCACAGGCTGCGGGACAGCAGATAGTTCAACTATTTGTTTGTTTAAGAAAAATTAAAAGGAAGGAAGAAGTAGAGTGTTGAATATAATATCCAGATTAACTTACCTTTCTTTCCGCTAATTATTGATTCTGATGGCCTGCACTTCCTCTTTCCGTCGATTTATAATTATTTATTTTTTTTTTTTTATTTGTTATTTATTATTTTATAATAATTTAAATTCCTTTTCCAATTAGTTTTATATCACTTTATTTTATATTACTAGTATACATATAAAATAAAACAGAAAAGGAAAAAATAGACGGAACGTCTGGTTAATCTTATAAAATTAATTATTACGTCTGCACTTGATGAGCGGCAGCGGGCTACTAACTAAAACGCCGCGCAAAGAAATGCACCTTGCACGAAGTTTAAGTTAAACTTCTTTGTCTTACTTGCTATGGGGCCGGTACTTGCTGACTTTATGTGTTTAGGCTTCATGGCTCGCTTCGGTTGTCACTTGACACTTCCAAGAGCCACGAAGTTCACAGTCAGCTTTGTTAGGCGACGACTCTCGTTGAGTATGACTCTGTAAAGAGTCTTAAAATTTTATCATTGGGAATGAAATATAACAGGATAAAATAGAATAAAAATAAAAATTTATTAATTTACGCAAGTCGTCACCTACCAGCCTCCCCTTCTTAAAACAACACCGTCCTCGGTGAATATATTATATTTTGTTATTTTATTGGTTTTTTTTTTTTTTTTTTTTTTTTGCTATATTTTCATCTTATAAGTAAACATTTATGAGTTACATAACATTAACATTTTACAATAATCCTTATAGTAATGTAATAAAGTAATAATTTACAGAATTATTACATTTGTTTATTCGGGACTGAGAGTAAGGGAAGGAATGGATTCGTGAATATTACGTCTTCTTCTTCTCCTTGGCCCCTGATTTTGTGTTGTTAATTACTAGTCTATTAAGTGCATCAAGATTTGCTGACACTCCCATCTCAAGGCATAGTTTATAGTGCCAGTCGTATTTTACCAAGTTGATATTTTCCTGGCATGATGGGCAGATCTTTTTGAATTTCATTTGTGTTTTGCACAGAAGACTGTGCACCTCAAGGTGGCATTGGGATATTAAATTTCCACACGATGAATGTGTTATTATTTCACGGCTTTTCTGCGAGTCTTTTTGGGAGTAATTCGCCCCATACATTTTGAGTCCTCTGAGGGCCCTTTCCGTCGATTCTTCGTTACAGTATGTAGCGAAGCTTAGGTATAACTGTCTTCCATCGTCGCGTTTGACATCTAATGGGTAGTAGTTTAAATGGCTCAAAGGGCCAAAGGTCATTAACAACCGGGTGTATTCATCCGGATTCATAATGGCCGGTACCTTAGATACTACTTTTCGTGGAAGTGAGTCATTGTCTTTTGGATCGTTATTTATTTTGATCGTGTTTTCTGTTTTTGGGTTTTTTGTGATTACATTTTTTGGCTGCTGAGTTATGCAATACACTACTATTTGGCACATGTTTTCTGCCCACTCAGCGGATCTATACGTTACATGAACGGGAATAATATCTTCTCGTGTTTGTTTTTTTGGTTAAAAAATGAATATCTTCTATTAGATATTTGTTTTCGAAAAATTCAATGATATAGTTTGTGTTAATAGGTTTTTTAATAATGACGCTTATTTTAGTGCCGGTACGATTTGTTCTTACAAATCGTAATATTGGACTAAGCTCTTCTTCATTAATTTTTTTAAAGGTTTTGACTTTCGTCGTTGATTCTACATTCTTAGCTGGTGCTTCGATGTTTCGTGAAGATGATTTGTCTTCTATTTCTAAGGTTGTTGTATCATTTAAGGTTGCTGCAGCAACTGCTGCATCACATAGTTGGTAATATTCGACCTCGTAGCTGGTGTATGGGGCCGAACATGGCTGTTCTTCTAATGATAACATCAGACCAAATTTGTTAAGCGATGTTTCCAATTGGCACTTGTCAATTGGTTCTTCGGTCATTATGTTTAACCAACGTCCATTTTCCGATATATTGTGGACCTTGACTTGTCTTTTATTTGGCAAGGGGACAGGTGCCGTTGACTTTGCCCAATTCCTCTCGTCCGATACATTCGACAATGAGTCGAATAGCTCTTGTAGCGTTGGCGCTGCATTTAGGTTATCAGCCGCTAACGCTGCCTCCCGTGGTGAAAGGAATGCCACTTCGTTACTTAAGTACCCCATAGCACAGGGTTCCCGTTCGATGGACCTCACTATCCCGAAGTTTTCCAGAATTTTTTTTAGCATTAGCCTACTATAATCCCCCTGCAGCAGTATGCTAAGCTGGAATCCATCAGCCATTGCTTCTATGATATTAGCGTTTTGTTTGTCCATTGTGTGTGTAATTCTGCAGGCGTAAATATGATGGATGTTGTGAGGATCATCACTTGATACTGTACATGTATGAGTGTTATTGTAGTGTATTTCGTGTTGTTATTGTTCGTAAGTGATGTATGGAATGCAGATATGAGAATAAAATTAGGTTTATGAAACTATTGGATAACGGGTAGGGAATACATGGATAGATACAATTATTACTTATCATGCTATGCTGAAATATTTGCGTATTTGTAATACAATTGAATAAGTAGTTTTAATACATGCTAAAGCTTAATATTACAAAAGAGGAGAGAAAAAAAATTTTGACAATAGAGTAACATGCAGCTAAAATAGAATACAACATGCGCTTTTAAATTAAAAGCCTAATTATGATTATTTTTATAATCATTACATTTATTTATTTATGTTTTTATATATATATATGTATATATATTTTTTTTTTTTTTAGTTTTACTAATAATAAACGTACTTCATATAAATCCTACAGATAAAATTAAAAAATAAAGTGAAAATGAGAAGAAGGAATACGTGAAAGAAAAAAAATTGATTTTACAAAGCTTAAAGTTAAAATCTTAGAACTAAGTGATGTGTGTTCGACTTACAAGGTGGCTAGTTGAATGGTAGGGTTCAAGTATTGGGTTCATTTTCTGCTACTTGTGATCTTTTCTCGTAGATCAACGGTTTTGGTAAGAATTGACTTCGTTTCTGTAGTTTGTGTACAGCGTTGTCTTTTGCATGTAATCACATGTCTGTGGTAGGTCATTAACTCAACTTGTTGTTGACATAATTGGTGAGTCAATTTTCGGTTCATTTTGTATTTTGTACTCCTTTTAATTGGTTCAGCATATTTCGTGCGATATTCGGGTTCATCGTTCTGCAATGCTAAAATAGCGCTTTTAGGATCCATGTATTTTACATATCCTTGGGATAATCTTCCCCGCCGATCTCTAACGGCATAACAATATTCTAGGGTGCCAAATTGAGAGAAATGATTCAAGAAATCTCTTTCCCTTTTCTTTTCTTCTATATCCCATGGCAGAAGACACATAAGTCTTTTTGGATCAATGTTTGGTGTATCATTGTCGTTTCTTGATGGTGTTGGTGAAGAGATCTTTTCTGCTTGACAAATAGTGGATTTCATCTTAAAAGGAGAAAGTGGTTGAACTTCTTCTCCTGTATTTAGTGTTTCATCAGTTACTTTAGTAAATGAATCACTATTGTATTTGCTGGTTATAGTTCGATGTTCATAACTATGTAAATCCGTAAGTATGTGCATTTCCTTAATATTTCCTTTATTTTCTAATTGTTTGATAACTTCATGTAAAGGTTGGTTTATGTTGACTCTAGTCTTTATTGTTATTTTATATTCGGGGTTCATTGTTCTACCTGGAAGGAAAATAGTATCAAATTACTATTGATTTATGAGTCCATTTCCAGTTTTTGGGGTGTATGGCGTGGGAGTATCAAACTCCGTGTCTTCATTATAGGGCTAGCTTTAGATGATTTAGGTATTTTTTGTTTTTCTTCAATTTCAACATACAGTTCAGTTGGTTCGTGTTCATTTGGTTCTTGTTTTATGGTTACTCGGGGTTCTGCGTTCAGTGGGTTGATGGTACGTTTTATAAATTTTTCCGAGACACTACGTTTCATAATCTTCTTGAAACAGCCTCTTGCTTTGCTGATGAGTATTGCTATTATAATCATAATAATAATAATAGCTTCAATGACATTTCGTATTAAAGAAAAAAGAGAAGTTTGTTTTTCCTCCAACTTTCGGGTCCGTATTTTCTCCATTTGATTTATTATATTTTGTACATTTAATTCTTCATCTGTCCATGCTTGTTCATTAAAGTTTAATTCTCGAATCGATTTTATAGCGTCATGGAAGTCATCAGTGTCTTTTAAGGGTTCATGTAGTACTGTTAAGTTTAAGTTCACTTCTACCTGATAGATATATTGTATTTGAGTGATAATCTTATGTTCACTGGTTAAGGTCAATCTGTGAGTTTTTCCCGTACATCCATCATTCATTCGTAGAAGACCTATACCTTTTACTCTTTCTTGTTGATCCATTTTATTAGGACAGATAATGTTCAATTGTTCTTTATTGGGTGTTGAGAATAACCATGAACTATCAGCTGGTAAATAAATCCATTGGCTTTCCGTTTTCAGCGTAAACATAATTTCACAGTATTCGAATACTTCTGGTCCAGGTCGTAATAACATAAGAATTTCACATTCGTTCATAGAATAGGGTTCCTTTAGCGGTTCCATAGCCGAGCATATATAACCATATACCGTCTTATCGCATTGGTTAAATGTAAATTCGTTTAGTCGTAAATACGAATTATGATCTGCTGCTACTGCTAGGTAAGGGTACGACGGTTTTATGTAGGCAGATCCATTTTGTCCAGATTGGGGTATCATGACTGGATGTAGTCTATAAAGATTGTAAGGGGTTCGATCTACGAGTGGCAAATGTAATATTACCATGGCTCTATTTTCTTAATGTACAACATCTAATTTGCTTAGGGTACTTATTTCGCCAGCATAAAGGTTTTCTATTGGTGCTACAAATTCTAGATTTCCCGCAAGGTTCTTTACATTCCGGGCTACTGTTCTAAATATATTTGGAGAAAACAGCTTTGGATGTGCTTGACCTCTTTGTAAATCATGCAAGATGTCAATCAGATCTTCATGGGAACGAATAATGTGATCTAGGGTAGCCTCAGTTCTTCTAAGGTATGCTGACAAATGAATCAGATATCTGTCAAGAGTAAAATCCTGTCCTAAAGTCAATATATCAGCAACTTGTTTTAAAATATGCTCATGGCGTTTCGTGGTTTTGTATAGTCCTTTGAATGCGGCTGCAAAAATATGGCTATTTTGTTCGTACAATTTAATGTATTCTTTTTGATTGGTATCCAAATTGTTGATGTTAGTGTTTATAACGTTAATATTTTCTTCTGTGACTAAGCCGTAAAGTCCTTTAGCAATACTCCCAATAATTCCAAAAAGTATCAGTCTTTTTGCTCGTATGCTGGGTGGTGAAATAATGTTATCTCCTGCACGGATTTCCACAGTATTTATTATGTTCAATAGTGTTGCTTTGAGGTTTGTCAATCGCTTTATTTTTAAATTTAAGAGGTCCATTTACATATAGCGAGTGCAATTAGAATAACCAAACTGTACAATACAATATCGAAAAGTTTCGTTTAATCCTTGAGTAGGTGTTTGTTCCAATATGAATTTATTAACATCCAGCCATATCACAATCTTCCAATCGGCTCTCTTAATTTTTGTTATACCGATTCGTTCGTAGTATATTCCAGGGTTTGTTTCAAGTGGTTCTATGCTATAGTTGCCATGATTAGCATAGTTTAAATCTGCGCGGCCTTCGAATGCTATTATCATTAAGGTGGCCAATATAATCTGCATCGTTGTGTTTTTTTCTCTGGAAGACATGTAGAATATGTTTCTTACAAGATATTATTATCGGGGAACTAGCTTTAATTTATCTGTATGTTTGCGTATCGTTTCACCATTGGTTTTTTCAAGTAACACATTATTTCCCTCTAAAACTGTTCTAACCTTTAGGGGTTCATTATAAAAGCGATCAAATTTATGGAAACGCACTTCTTTCTTTACCCAAACGTAATCTCCTGGTTTAACATTTAGAGGCTTTAATTTTTTATCATATCTTGTTTTTGCTTGTACTTTTATCTTTATTTGTTGATTTCCTGCCGCAATTTGCATTTCTTGAAGTCGCCTTATAAGATCTTGTAAATATAGTGGGTATGTTCGTAATCTTTCATCTTTAGGTATCTTCAAGGGCAACCTCGCTACTCTCCCAAATACTAGTTCATAAGGCGTAAAATTTGTTGCTGCATGTACACTTGTGTTATACGTGAAAGCTGCAAATTTTGCTAAGTTGTCCCAGTCATCATATGTTTCAGAGTAAGTTCGTATAAAGTCAGCTAGGGCAGCATGACTCCGCTCTAGTGATCCGTTTGTTTGAGGGTGGTATGCTGATGTAGTTAGATGATTGGTTTTGAGGGTTCTCATGAGTTGTTCTAATAAATTAGACATAAATGTAGCATATCTATCTGATAGAATTGCTCTAGGCGCACCATAAACTAATATTAGATTTTGTACGAGTGCATCGGCAAGAGTGCTTGATCTTAGGTCTGGTACAGGGACTAATTATGATATATTTAGTCAAATTACACTGTATGGTCAGCAAATGGCAATTACCATTTGGTGTTATTCTTAATTTACCAACGGTATCGATGGAAACCTTATCGAAAGCTTCAATAAGTGTATCTGTAAGTACCAAGGGTTCTCTTGTTTTTAGTCGTTCAATTTTTTTCTCTTGACACTTGCTGCATTTACGTACATAATTGAGAATATCATGTCTCATTCCGGGCCAATAACACCGTTCTCTTATTTTCCGGTAAGTTTGGTTTATTCCCTTATGTCCTCCAACAGGGCTGTCATGTAATGTTTGTATTATTTCATTACGTTCTTGGATTTTCAGAAAATCAACCTTACCGTAACATACAGTAATTTGTATGGGTGTTTTATCGAAAATTGTTAATAAAGTTTCTGTTATCAATCCAGGTCCTAATTTGTCTGTAAGATCTCCCCTTCTTGAAATTCGGAAGGTTTTAAGATTTCGTCTCAATAATATTTTTTTAAGCGATTTAAAAGCTTTTGTAAGACTTTCTGAAGATACCAAATCAGTCGACGTTTTATTAATAACGATTGATAGTATATTATGTCCTCCATAAGGTGTTATTCAAATTTGGCCAGCTCTTGGTTTCTTCGATATCAAATAGCTAAAGTCCAGTGCACCTATCGATCTCAACAGCCTTGAGACAGATGTGACTGGTTGACAATCCTTGCTAATAAAATGAACTATATTGTCTCTTTTGTATGTAAGGCAATATCTGGTGGTAATGACATTGCTTACTAGCTTAGTTCCATTTTCGTTCTTATAATTATTAGTACTACTGCTAACATCACTAAGACTTACATACACTTTTCCGTGCTGTTGTTTGTATCGATTGATGGGTTGAAAAGAGTATAAGTCCAATAGTAACATGAAATCAGGTGCAATAGTTCGATTCATTGATTTATTTTCATTGCAGTTTATTTGTTTGTTGTTTTCATTTAAGTTATCCGGGGTTTCTTCTGTTATTTGTTGCAAGTCCGGCGCTTTAGATCGTCTGTTTTTTGCAGTAGCAACAGTACTCGTTTGCGTCGGTGTGCTAGAACTTAAGGGTATACTTTTCTGAATACGTGGGGTAATTGATAATTTTCCACTTGTCCTATATTTTCTTAAAATTTCTTCTTTATCGAATAGGGGTTCAAGACCTGTTGTACGTCTTGATATATCCGCAATTCTTTCATCTAATACAGAATCATCAAAATTATCAGGATCGTAGGTGTCCATTTCGGTTAATATGTCTTGAATTTAGGGGTCCGGTTTATCTCCATCAGAAAATCTAGTTACTGATAAAAAATCGGCCTGTTCGGGCTCGTCATCGTTGTTAGACTTGTCCAAATATTCTTGAAGGCTTTGGTTAAATCTCTTTGTTAACTCTTCTATTTCTTGATAAGTAACTTCATCAGTATTATTTGTCGTAGTTTTAGGTTGGTCTTCAAAAACGTCATCATTTAAACTTTCGCTAAGTGAAATTGGTGTAACGGAAATTTCAGTATTTGTCATGTCTGAGTCTGAATCAGTATCCGTATTTGAGTCTATTTCTGTTTCAGTCAGTTCTTGCCGTAATCCACTTCGTCTAGGGTCATATACTGGTATTTGAGTATCTTCTCTTGACGATTCTTCAGTATCGCTTGGGTCATTTTCGGAGAACATACTTGTTCTTGACGATGCACCAAGGTTAATTATATCTCTAACTGGTAATTGTGTCATTTCCTCATTTTTGGAAATATTATGTCTTATTTCTGTAGTTTGTAAATTTGTATCGCTAGCGTGTGATGTTGAGGCTATCGATTCTGAAAAATTCACTTTTAATGAGCTAGAAACTTTTGATGTATTTTTAGTGACATTTCTTAATATTTTCGGTTGAGATGTAGATGATTTTTGTGGCTGTGAAAATGTTTTTGTTCGGGTTCTTTGAGCAATCACACTATGATCTCATTTCGGCCGTTCTTTGTTTGTTTTTTAACCAAGGGGTCGTCCAGGGCCCTTGATCAACTTAGGTACATCTGGTTCTGATTTGGTGATGCTTCTTGGTTTTGTTACTCCTATCATTTCCTTCGAGGTTGTTGGCAATGCTTTAGGTTTGATCGACGTTAATTTGGGTGCTCTTACTATTCCTTTCCTCTGACTTTGGAATTCTGTTTTCTTCTTTTCCTTTATTTTCTTTCGACCCATCATCATAACTCTTAGTAATGGTAATCCATTGTTTATATTATTTTCTGCATAAAGAAATGGTCCTACTGGGTTTCTAGATAAGGCATCAGCGTTGGTATTGAGTCTTCCTGGTTTGTATTTAAAAGTGTATTCATAGTCGGTGAATTTAAACATCCAACGCATCAAACGCTGACCTGGGTCTTTTCTTGTATGCATCCAATTCAATGGCTCATGATCGGCTACGAGAACGAATTTATTTCCTAATAAATACGAACGAGAGTGATGCATTGCATATAGTGCGGCTAGACATTCCTTTTCAGTCGTGGAATAATTTATTTCGGCTTTATTTAAAGTTCTTGAAAGGTAAGCGACAGGATGGTTAAACCCATCTTTTTCCTGACTCAATACCGCTCCAATTGCATAGTCAGATGCATCTGTTGTTAACTTGAATGATTTACTAAAGTCAGGGAATTGTAAAATAGGCTCTTGGCATAGGTGATCCTTTAGTATTTAAAAACTCTTTTCCTGCACTTCAGTCCATTCAAATTTTTCTCCCTTTTTAAATAAATCTGATAATGAGTTAGCTATTTTTGAAAAATCTTTAATAAAGCGTCTATAGTATCCTGCTAGTCCTAAAAATTGTCTAATATTTTTCATAGTTTTTGGTTGGGGAAATTCTCTAACGGCTTGTATCTTTTTAGAGTCTGGTTCAATCCTTCGTTGACTCACTATATGCCCAAGAAATATTACTTCTTTTCGCAAAAATTCAACTTTATCTGGTTGGAGTACCATGTTCGCTGATCTTAACCGATCGAAAAGTAACCTAACTTTACGCTCGTGATCTACTAGATCTTTTGCGTAAATAATAATATCATCTAAATACACTAGCATTTTAACATTCAATAAGCCTCTCAATATGAGATCCATTAGTCGTTGGAACGTGGCAGGTGCGTTTTTCAGGCCTTTGGGCATTCGTCTATATTGGTAATGTCCATGGGGTGTCGTAAATGCTGTTTTATACTTATCATGTTCATCCACGGGAATTTGTTGAAATCCACTTGCCAAATCAAAAACTGAAAAATATACAGCTCCTCCCAACTGGTCCATAATATCTGCGATATTAGGCAATGGATATGCATCACCAATGGTCTTTTTATTAAGTTCTCGGAAATCAATTACTACCCTCCATCTTGGGTTTCCCTGGCTATCAGGTTTTTTAGGGACAATCCAAAGAGGTGAATTATACGGTGATGACGAAGGTTCAATTATTCCATCGTTATGTTTCTTTGCTACGTGTTCCTCTAAAACTTTTCTATGTACTGGTGGGTGACAATATTGTTTAGTGTTAATAGGGATGTTATTTTCCGTCGGAATTTCGTGTGCGACGAGGTTAGTACACGGTAAAATGTCTCCTGGTAACAAGAAGATTTCTGAGAATTCAGAAATCAATTGATATATTTGGTCTCGTTCTTCCAAGTTTATATGACCGGTGCGCACGAGTCCTTTTAGATCGTTTATTCTATCTCGTTTATTTTTAACAATTGGTCTTTCATGTTCGCTGCTAGTATCGGGATCAAATTTAGGTGCAATGTATTCGAAAGGTAGGATTTCTCTTGGGTCTATTTCAATCGTAATATCATCCTTATTAGTATTTATTGCCATAATATTACATTGACCGTTCTCATTTTTTACTATTCCTTCTCCTAAATATATATTATCACACCCTACATCTATTCGCGGTAAGTATCCTTCAGTTAAATTAGTATTGATTAAATTAATTCTTACTATTTGACGTGTTTGAGCCTTAATCGTATATTTAGTTGCTTTACTGGTGTTTTTTTGTTCCTCATTAGGACAATGTTCTACACTAGGAGTATTTTTATTCTGTTCAATGGCATGGGGTTGGTCGACTAATTCATTATTTTCACTGTATATCCCACTTTTATCAGTTTTATTATCAGTGGCCTTCATAAGATTTTCGCCTCTTTCTGATAAGATCAATTTATCAAACTCATCTCGAAAATGAAAATCAGCTTTTGTGTCTCCAAATTTTTCGTACTTAGGTATATTTGACCTTTCGGGTGGGCTTACGATGTATTTGTCATAAAATTTCTGTTGGTTAATTTTATCCTTGAGGCATTCCGTCTCTTTGTTAGTATCAAGGGTTGTAGCTAAAATTTGATTTTCCTGTGCTTGTTTTTTGAGTTTTATGGTTTTTTGTTCTTTTTCATCTCTTTCCAATTGCTCTATTTCCTCAAGAGTTTTTAAAAAACGGATTAGGTTCAGTACGTCATCATCTAGTACTATAGCATCATGATAATATGATAATGTGGCTCGTCGTTCCTTACAAAAGTTTCGACCCAATAAACCGCCATCTTTGATTGGAAAATCGTTAGGGATCACATGAAAAATTGTAGGTTTTCCTTGTATGGTCATATACGTTGTTCCTTTAGTTAAAACTGGGTGAGGTGTGATTCCAGTAAGGTTAATAATTTCACTAGTCTCTACTTGTGAATATGGGTGCAACTGATCTAATTTAATCAGATTTGTGGCAGCGCCATTATCGAGCATGAGTGTTATAAAATGATTTTTCCCTTCTGGGATTGATAACCTTATACTTGTAGGCTCGTCGTCTACGCCAAGTCCCTGGCAGGTACCAATGTGGACGGTTTCAATTCTGTGGCTATTTTCATTACCTGCGCTGAAACATTCGGTGTAGGAGTTGAATTCTGTCTTTGGGGGCTCACCTCCGAACGACGATTGGGGTGAGCCACCTGAGAGTTTAAATGATGCGGCAAACGGTCGCCTCCTGGTTGGTATTGATTTTGAAAGTTCTGATTCTGATAGTTAGGATTAAAACTTTGTTGATTATAACTATTATAATTATTATTTCGGGAATACCTATTGTAATTCTGACCTTTGCCTCGGTATCCTTGATTATTACCAGGATTAAAATTAGCATTCCTTTGAGTGTAATAATCATTAGGATTTTCGTTATTATATCGTCCAAAATTATTCTGATAATAATTAGAGTTTCTCGATTGATTTTGAAAATTCCAATTTCTTCCCTGATTCTGATAATTTTTACAGTAATTCTGTCCATTATTTTGTTGTTGATATTATCTATTATAATTTTGATAATTATTATACTGCCTATCAGCGTGATTATTCTCATTGTCGATCTGTTGTTCATTAACTCGTGCCACTTGATGTGATGAGAATGGCTGATCGGGATACCTATTCTGCTGTTGATATGAGTTGTTTAAATTATTTCTAAAGTCACTACGAGGTAGTCCTTGATATCGCGTATCCGGAATTATACCCGCTCTCATTCGGCTCTCCAATCTCAACGCGTAATCGAAGGCGTCGGCTAGAGAAGCAGGTTCTTTCGCATCTACCTGCTGGCTTATCATAGGTGCTAGTCCTTTTATGAACATGTCTAACGCCATGTCTTTTATAGGGGTCATCATATGTGCGTTGTATGTATTGCCTTTATCTTCCATCAAGGCTTTTTCAGCACCGCTTAGCAGTAGGTTTACATAATCATAATATTCACCAACCGATTGGCCTTGTCGTTGGCGCCCTTTCTGTAGCTGAGTTTGATAGTAAGCAACGGTTTTCCCTGTTGCATATCTTTTTTTTAAATGGGTTATAAATGCTTCAAGGTTTTCGAAATCTTGGACACTTACGCTTATGCGTGCGGCACCTCGTAGATTTTGCAATACTGCTCTTTTATATAAATCTTTTTGATTATCTCTGACCCAGCTTTCTCCATTTCTAACATCTTGTATATAATCCTTCAGTGGAATATTTTTCCCATCGAATATAGGGATGGATTTAATCGCATGCTGAAATGAGAAGTTGGCATTGAGAGACTCCATCAGCTCTTCGGCTACTGTGATATCGGCATCATCGTTTTCATTGACCATATTTTTAATTGTATAATACCTTACGTGCGGTTTTTTTCTTCTCCTTTTTTTTTTTTTTTTTTTTTTTTCAAACCTTTTTTATTTTAATTTTTTATTTTTTATTTTTTATGTGCGTAATACTAACAAAAAAAAATTAAACTTCTATTTTGTTTTGTTTCTTTGTTTTGGAAAAATATTCTATTAAATCCTTGACATTTATCGCAGAAGACATAAGTAATAAAGAAATAATTGTATGTATATATATATATATATATATATATATATATATATATATATATATATATATATATATCTGTGTATTTGTTCGTGTGTGGATGTGTGTGTCTTTAATGTGAGCGTTTGCTTAACGCATGCAAGTGCAATAAGTTTGCTTTAATTTTTATAGGTATACGATAAGTGTACTATGTATATGCCCAAAAACTAAAGTGAGAGAGTGTAATCGAGCACGCTTATATAATATCATCTGCTTTAAGCAAGGGAGTATACGGCGCAGGGATTTCTAATGTGGCATGTGTAGCTATACATACAAATTTCTACGCGAGCATCAGCTAGTGCGCGGTGTAATATTGAAGGGCTCTTTCTGTACGAGAGTATCTGACTTAACTTAACACTTTTTCCTCTTTAAGCAAGAATGGGCTCGACGGTCAGTGTTTAAATACCGTATTAATAATTTTTTTATATATTCGTATGTATATGAGTAATCTCCTGCCTATGCGTTTATATGTTCTTGAGTGCCTTTAAGAAACTCTTTTTTCGCGAAAGCAATTAATTCATCAAATTGTGTATTTAATCGAATTTTAAAATTATCACATTTCCGCTGAACATTAATTTCTGAATTATAAAAATTATTTTTCTGAAACGTTCTTACTACTTGTTTTTCGATTTTTTTGTTTTTTTAACAATTATTGTTTAATGTATCACAGTTATAGTAATTTTGTAACTGATTATTAATAAAATCTAATTTTTTTTCTAGAACGTTTTTCTCTTTTACAAGCTCCTGCATAAACAATTTTCTACCCTTTCTCTTACCTTTTTTATTACTAGCAAAATTATTCGTTGGAGGTTTCATGAAATATGATTTTATAAACAATCGTGGATGTATAAGTGAAATCATTAATTATATTAAATCTTTACTTCATTTTTTTTTTAAATTCTTCTTCTACTAACACTATTGCGTGCAAATATGTCTGTGTGTATGTATTTGTTATTTTGATAGACCGCTTTAAGTAGCAGATCTAGGGTAAAGAGTGCCCGCTATTTCAGCAGGACTAATGGGGATGAACCGCTCTGGTTAGCAGATTCAGGGTAGAAAGAGAAAGACCGCTCTGGTTAGCAGATCTTGGGTATGGAATGTCCGCTATTCCAGCAGGACAAGAGGGATGAACCGCTCTGGTTAGCAGATTCAGGGTAGGAACAGTGTATTTGTTCTGTCTTGTAAGCGTGTAGTTTAAAAGGTCACTATTTACTTATTTTTCTGTTATAATTTAAAATACATTATTATATTATAACTTATTTATTTTTTTGTTATTTTAACGACAGTTAACTCTTATTTATTTTTCCGTTTATTTATTAATGTAGTATTATATTTATTATTTTCTTTTTTTACTTCATTTATTTATTTATTATTATTTTTTTAGTTATAACGAAATATCGCATATACCATGCTATCCGCAAAAGCACAGCATATACGATTCCGCACACAGTGTACTATATGGGGTATTACGCGTCATTCATTAACATGCTTCATTGAATGGTGTTTGGTGTTTCTTAAGAGAAAGATAAGAATAAGAGAATATAAAATAAACAAACAAATAGCTAAAGACCATAAACCACGCTCTGCTACCAATTTTGTTAAATAACGTTTGATGTCATTTAAGTTTGTTTTCAGCTTCAAATCAAAAACTAAAAACTGTGGACTACAGTCTCACGCTCCTTCACAGGCTGCGGGACAGCAGATAGTCCAACTATTTGTTTGTTTAAGAAAAATTAAAAGGAAGGAAGAAGTAGAGTGTTGAATATAATATCCAGATTAACTTACCTTTCTTTCCGCTAATTATTGATTCTGATGGCCTGCACTTCCTCTTTCCGTCGATTTATAATTATTTTTTTTTTTTTTTTTTATTTGTTATTTATTATTTTATAATAATTTAAATTCCTTTTCCAATTAGTTTTATATCACTTTATTTTATATTACTAGTATACATATAAAATAAAACAGAAAAGGAAAAAATAGACGGAACGTCTGGTTAATCTTATAAAATTAATTATTACGTCTGCACTTGATGAGCGGCAGCGGGCTACTAACTAAAACGCCGCGCAAAGAAATGCACCTTGCACGAAGTTTTAGTTAAACTTCTTTGTCTTACTTGCTATGGGGCCGGTACTTGCTGACTTTATGTGTTTAGGCTTCATGGCTCGCTTCGGTTGTCACTTGACACTTCCAAGAGCCACGAAGTTCACAGTCAGCTTTGTTAGGCGACGACTCTCGTTGAGTATGACTCTGTAAAGAGTCTTAAAATTTTATCATTGGGAATGAAATATAACAGGATAAAATAGAATAAAAATAAAAATTTATTAATTTACGCAAGTCGTCACCTAACAATTTCTTCGACTTATATTGTGGCTTGTAACTGAATTTTAATTTAAATATTCATTTACTGATTATTAGTTAATTTGGTTTGACAATACATTACATTTATTATTCAATTATTTCTTCGATTAACTATTTTTTTTCTTACATCAAATAATTATTTACCAAACTTATTTACAATATTTTTTTTAGCTGCAACTTTTCCATACATTAATGAATATTCATTTAATTTTAATTAATATGTTAACTTTACGTGATTCTTCCATAAGGTTACATAAGGTTAAATAATAAGTTGAGGTTTTTTTCAAATTAAACATATAAAAAACGGTACAGTTAAACGATCTACAATTTTTGTGGGTATTTTTTATGCTATAACGAATGAATGTTTCAATGATATCTATCGAAAAACCTATGTGTGATGAACGTCCTGCAGCGACGTTTACTGCCATATAATGATGGAATGCTACCCTATTGAAGATGAAATCACAGAGTCTTGTACTTGCTAGCCTATCAGCACGTCGTGCCATTGCTTTAATCTAAACTATTCTGATCTACATAATGTATCGTTCATAAATAATTGTCTATTTATTTGATATTACCATATTTATTAAAGCCACACCCAATTACCAAATATCGTAGTTCAAATAATAACTGCACCACCTGCGAATTATCGCATAGGATTATATAAAATATCGTTAGAGTATTTCTCTTGGTATTTTCATTCACATATTGTTTGCCACAGAATGTTATAAAGGTATAACTTCATTCTTAGGTGTCCTAGCACCCACTGTCCACTTGTTTAATTTATCCACTACTTACGGTGATACGAGCGTTTAGAGTTTCGGCTGTTTTTCATCCCAAAAACTTTGAATTTTTGGTAATGCCGTGGCTTTGTAGTTGTCTGTAGAGATATATACATAGTGGACGGTGTGAATGTTTATTTTAGTTGTTAAAACGATTTTCTAAAATTATTTTTTTCAATTTTTGTTTACTAGGCCCTAGCTTAGCTTAAAAATTTTTTTTATGACTCAAATTGCCTTCAATTTAATTTCGAAATATTCAGCTAAAGAAAAAAAAATAAAACTTAAAACTGGAAATTGCAACTGAAAGAAGAGTTGCAACTGAAAGTTCCCACTGGAAGAAAGAAAAGGTACAACTTTCAGTTGCAACTTTTCTTTCAGTTGCAACTTTCAGTTTTAAGTTTTGGCTTTTTTTTTTTAGCTAAATATTTTGAAATTAAATTAATGCTACGACTTTGACGTCGTTGGTAATGATACAGTGGACTGCCTAGAGGGTAGTTTTAGTTGTAAATAAATTCAGTTGAAATGGGTTCAAGTCCTTCAAAATAAAAATCGAAAAAGTCAAAGGAATTGACAAATTAAACAAAATGCAATGATAAACAATTAAAAATAAAAATAAAAAGAAAGGTATAAAATAAAAATAATAAAATGAAATGGAAAAAAAAGAAGTAAATAAATATGAAATGATAAAAACCATGAAATGACAAATAATATGAAAAATAATCAAAAATGAAATCAAAAAAAGGGAATAAAATCAAAAAAGACATAAAAAAATATAATAAAATGAAAAAAACTGAATAAGGAAATAAAATAAAAATAAAGGAAATAAAGTTTTTGAGAAGAAGAAAGAAAAATTGAAATGAAAAAAAGGAAATGAATTTTAAAAAAAGTAATGAAATGAAAATTGAAAAAAAATTAAATGAAATTGAAAAAGACATGAAAAAATACAATGGAATAAAAAAAGGAAGATCAAATAAAAAAAAAAAAAAGAAATAAAGTAAGGGAAATAACAAAAAATTGAAAAAAATTAAAAGAAATAAGCCAGGGGGTATAAATAGGTTATTGGATTTTTATTATAAAATAATAAAACAAAATTTCTCAGGTAACAAGGGGTCGCGAGACCTATAGGAAGAACGAAGCTCTATAAGAATAAGTACTGCATTCATGTAGTGCAGTTAAAAAAAAAAAACTTGAATAACGAATAAAATAAAAAACATTAAAATTGAGTTTAGTACATACGATGTTGAATTTCGTGAGTACGCTTTTAAGATGTTTTTTGACACACATCTCATATTTGATTATTTTTCGGCACTCATCTTAAGTTTGAAGAACTTCGTTCTTACCGTGGATTCCATGACCCATTTATACCCCCTGGTTTGGTCTTTACTTTTTACAGCTTATTATTTAACAAAATAAACTACATGTATTCCGAACAAAAATATTTTTAATAAGAAGTTTGTTGTTTTAAAAAGTGTCAAGGTTAGATATAAAATGTCTAACTAAAAATGTTGTACATTACATCTCAACACACTACGGTGTTCCATTAAGTGAGTCTCGGGTGAAGCTGAGATGAGGGAGGCCGTTAGTTATAATAACAAAGGCGAAAAGTGTATTAAAAGTGTATTGTGTTATTACAAATCATATATTTATATTTGTATTTGTTTCTAATTGGGCTGAGGCGCCTTATCTGAAAAGTTATTTGATAATGATTTTTCTTTCAATGGCACGAAGGGAGGGATGAGCATTTCCTGCTGCATTGCCTGTGAACAGCACAGATATGTTATCTTTTTCGTTTTTACGAAAGATATTATAAACATCTTTGGAGCCAGTTGGAGCCAACACTGTCTTTGGGCAAGAATTCAAAGGGATGCCTAAAATAGCAACAACTGTAGAAAAAAGAATACATATTTTAAAAACTTTTATTGTTAATTAGCGTACCAGCTTTACACAGGTAAATATATGCTCAGCTTCAAGTAATGAGAGGTCTGTATCTTCCACTAGATTTCGAGTAACAATAAGAGAAGACTTGTACCAACTTTTTCCAGGCTTATCATCAACGAATGGAGTATTTTTCATACGTACACAAATCATTTGTACAGTGTTCAAAATCTGGAGTTTTGTGACAGGTAAACTAGAATTTGCACTTTTGATGACCCATTCTACCAGTTCTTTTTCCTCATCAGCACTCAGGTACGATTTTGGACCTGGTTTCTTATCTACGTATTTGTTACTCAGTTTGGCCCTGATTGTCGACTCAGGAATGCCGTAAAATACTTTTTACTGACAATCCTTGCCTTACTTTTTTTAATACCAGTAGAACTTTATCACTTGTATACTGTAATTTTACGTTTTTTTTTTTTGTTTTCATTGACGTTCGTAGAATTTTTGTTTCTGCTTCCCATAGCTCTGATTAGCTTTCAACAAAACTGTAAATTATAGGTTACTACCAGCCTTCCGCCTCGACTTCGCCCGAGACTTACTAAATGGAACACCATAGTGTGTTGACATGTAATGTAAAACGTTTTTAGTTAGAAATTTTATATCTATTCCTGACACTTCTCAGAACAAAAATCTTATTAAAAACATGTTTGTTCGTAATTCATACAGTTTATTTGGTCAAATAATGAGCTGTAAAAATTAAAAAAAAATGTAATCATGCTGAAATGTACCGTGAGTTCCTTATGCCATAAAATAATCGTTGGCTATAAGGAGCTGTTGATTTGCAGTTTCTCTCGTATGATTTACGGGAAGGACAATGAGTTAAGATTTCAAACTCCTAAAAAATACATATTAAAAAAAAAAAGGTGTGGGTCTCGGGACCCCCGGCAGAAGTGAAACTACCAACTAGTAAGTTATTGAACTCGGTGTAATAGAAATCATATGGTGTTATGTACACTTTTTACAAATATTAAAATTGAATTATTGTATGTACGAAAAAAAAAATTTGATAAGTAGATCACTTGTATTTATTTAATTCATGTTATATGTAGTCACGGTTGTCATAATTACAGTTCGGAAAATATTTTCAAGTACAAAGTAGTATTGTATAGTTTTGTATTCATGATTTTTTATTTTATCATACACAAATAGGAAAACATTACAAATGTCGAAATTTTAAAAGATTTATACATATAAAATGATGTAAAAATTCACATTAAATTATTTCATTTTGTGTTGAGTCTTCCTGTGAGAATTCCATAACAGAAACAATCGGTCTATGGTAACTAAAATATGAAATAAATAATTTCGATTCTATTTTTTCAATATATCGGGAAAAAACGGCTTCTATAGTGGTCCCATGTCTAGTTGTAGCTTGACTACGATTATTTACCATGTTTAATTCGAATTCGTATCGTAGAAAATCAATTAATGGCAATGAATCGTTTGATGCAAAATTTATGTTGAAATCTCCAGCAAGAATAATAGGAATTGTATGATAATTTTTACTAAGTAATGCAGCACCTCTAACAGTATACTTTGGTAATGATTCATGGATGAACTCAATGATTTTTTGAACAGTCTGATTTATAGAAATATATATGGAAACCATTATAATTGTCAATCCGGTCGGTAAAGTATATTCAATAGCACACAAATCACCAATTTTAGATTGACTGTAAATCAGTGACTGTACAAAAGAATAGAGAAAAAAACGCAAATATTTTACTTACAATATATATATATATATATATATATATATATATATATACATATATACAATCAGCACGTATGTACTCTACACAGTAAACGCACACTCTCGTCGTCTGCTTACCTCTATACTGACTACGGCTACGGTAAACGGTTTCTATACGTTACATCAGTACTTTCTCGCACACACACACACACACACGTTCCGGCTTCGGATATATACATATGTATATTCGTTTCTATATATATTTCTATACACGCGCGTGCTTGCTCTCTCTCTCTCTCTCTCTCTCTGTCAACTGTCGACTGTTGTCGTACGTCATCGTAGCGTATCCTCTCCCCCCGCACATCTACTCAACGGTGTACGGTATATATAGGTATAGTTCCCGACTGCTTCTTCTGATGCGCATGTGCGCTACTTTCTTCCATGCCCCGCTCCCCGCTCGCCACTCCCCCCTCGCCACCAAGAACCGGATGGACACTTTTGCGTTGCATCAGCCGGTTTTAGTCGCCTCTAGACTTCCAATACGCGGCTATAGAAGTTTCACTTCAAAAACTTTTTTCTCTTATCCCACAACTTTATTACCAGAGCAACAAAGTTCTGGAGCTTAATCTCTACATTTTTTATTGCCACAAAAATACAAATATATCTTTTACTTATTTAAAAATCTGAATTTAGATCTTTAAAAATTTAAGACATTACTGTGAGGGTACACTGAAAATATAATCTCACACGTAATGGATTCTTTATTAGTCGATTTTGACGCTAGTGTTCCAATCTTGATAAATTTTCCGCGTCAGTTTCTTGATGCCTAAAATTGTATTTATTAATTACATTTGAAGTTTTCCTTCCAATTCACCCTCTTGCAGCTATTGGCATGCTTACGACTTTTGTGACTCTGTTTTCTGTCATCTTTGTTAAGTTCTGATACATTTGTTGGCAAGGTAGTTCGACGTCCGATTACCCTAAAAAAGACTGGTGAGCTTCGTAAGTAAACTCTTTCTTGACTAAAGTTTACAGCAATTGTGACTGCCTGAATACCTCTGGGTGATCTTCTCTGGCCTGCTCTTGAAGCCCAGACTGGTTGGGAGAAAAATTACAAATTCAGAAGCTTTGGAGCTAGATGTAGTACTCTTTCCCAACGTCTCCTGGTATAACGTCAAAGATGTTGGTGTCTTAAGCACCCTTTTTTGCAGACTCAGTTGTTTTGACGATCTAAGGTGCAGAGATTGGTTCGTTATGTTTGCCCGTTGGAGACATTCGTTGGCTCAAGTTTTTTTTTCCTTCATAGCTATTAGGTTTGCCCAGCGCAGACCTTACAGAGGATCGGTGATTCTTGGTTGAATGCTTAGAGTCGAAAGGGTAACATAGGGTCGTCGGTCACCGGGGTTCCTAGCCTTGCGACGAACAACTTCGCTCGTGACGACTGCCAGTGAATGACTAACTTGGTTTAAAAGTGGCTGTCTTTAGTTAACACAGTCCTTTAATCAACGAATAACGTTTTCGGAAGTGGTAGTAAAAATGTATTCGTTGGCAAGATAGTTTAAACTTAGATGGCCCTTAAAAGAACCGATGAG